>NC_062281.1:126728132-127335163 GCF_902655055.1 Lutra lutra | reverse complement strand
CACAGAGATGTAATACCACAGTTTTGACTAAGGTGTAAATGAAGTCCAATATATCCTTTTATTTATATTTTTAAGTCAATATTATTTGCATTTTCTTGATATCTAACTATAAAATATAAATAAATAGCATAATGCTTGCCCACTCTCTTTAAGCCTTAGCTTAAATTTGATCCTGTTTTAAGGAATGCCATCTATCAGGTGTGTATACCTACCATGCCAAAATCCACCCATAATTTTCTACATAACAATTTATTGAACCCTTCAAAGAGTGGCACAAGTTATAACTGAGAGAAAGCAACCTAAGTAAGAAAGAAGTGCTTGGAGAATTTTCTTCTTTCACTGAACTCAAACCTACTTAGGGTTAATTTTCTGTGTTAACTTGACTCAGTTACAGAGTGCCCAGACATTTGATCAAACATTCTTTTGGGTGTATCTCTGAAGGTGTTTCTATATCAAGGTTGACATTTGAAGCTATAGATTAAGGTAGATTGCCTTGCCCAATGTGAGTTATAGCTCGTCCAATTAATTGAGGACCTAAATAGAACAAAAAGCTGAATTAAAAGGAATTCCTCCTTCCTGACTGCATTGAACTGGGACATCAGTCTTTTCCTGCTTTTAGACTTAAACTGAGACATCTGCTCTTCTTGGGCCCCGAGTTTAGTGGCCTTCAGACTGGCACTTACATTACCGTTTTTCCTGGTTCTCGAGGCTTAGGGTTCAGCCTAGAACTAGATCATCAGCAGTCCTGGGTCTCCAGTTTGTCAACTACACATCTTGGGACTTCTTAGCCTCCATAATCATTTAGCCAATTTCTTATGATAAATCTCCTGATATGTAAGTAAGAGAATCTGGAGAAAGTATTTTGAAAAATACTTTGAAAAGAAAGGAAGCACACTGGGTGAGATCCACACTCAATATTGACATTTTATCTCAGGGCGCTATGAGTTTTGTGGCTCATGCAGAGACAGAACTCAAGCAGAAAGCAGCAATTTTATTTGGCTGGGAAATCATATGTTTGAATTCACAGCTCCCACAATAGTAGGAAATGGAGAGGGGGACACCAAAGAAAGATGAAACTTCAAAAAGAGCAGTCACAAGTATGCAAATTCCCCTCAGATTTTGGGATGACCCTAAACACGCGTAACTCAAGACTTCAGATACACTAGGAGAAAGCAACACCTGGAAGACTTAAGAACTGAAGAGAGATTTCGGTAGTGGCCCGTTACCGAAGAGATGGGGTTCAGAGTTCAGGTCCTGCCAACTTAGAGGGACTTAGTAAACACCTTGTGCTTTCAGTTTACACCAAAAGTCTATACTAAAAGATAAAATGAAAACCAAAGGAGACTCCTTCTAACAAAGCTTCAAACTAGGCCTCCAGTTGTTAATCTCATGTTAGAACAGAAGCTATAACCCTTTATAAAAACTTAGAAAATTGAAAAGATAATGATAATGGGCAAAGATACGGGGTAGTTAGAAAGACATGGAAATTCAACAAAAGAACCAAATGGAAACTCTAAACTTGAAGGGAAAAAAAAGAAACAATATGTGAAATCAGAAATTTCTTAGATAAGATTAACAGCATACTGCATAACAGAAGAAAGAATGGGTGAAGTTGAATACTCAAGGGAAAAAAAGATTAAAACAAATGAGTAAAATCTTAAAGACTTATGGGACAAAATTGAGCCATCTAATATACATGTAATTGGAATTTTAGAAAGAGGATAGAGGAAAGAGGGCAGAAAAGACAATTTCTTTTATCCACAGATTCAGGAAGTTCAGAGAACCCCAGGCAGGACAAATATCAAAACAAAACAAAACAAACAAATAAAACTAGACACAATAGAGTCAAACTTACGTATGCCAAATAAAAGAAAAAATAATAATTTGTTGAGGGGGAGGTGGAGACCCATTACTTACAAGGTCTGATTTACTTGCAGTCATACTTCCTTACATTTTACTTAAGTTTTAAGTTTTAAATTTAAGTTTTAAGTTTAACTTTAAGTTTAAAGTTTAAACTTTAACTTAAGTTTTAAGATTTACTTAAGTCCATACTTACAAGTACTGATTACTTACAAGAAAACAACATTAAGAATGACTTCACATCATAAACAGTAAAGGCCAGAGATGAGGAAGCATCGCATTTAAGTGCTGTAAGAAAAAAATATGTTAACCTAAGATAACAGAAAAGCATAATCACCCTTAAGAGATGAAAGTTAAATAAATTCACTTGCAGAAAATAAAAATCTAGAGAATGTGTTGTCTATGGATTTACACTATAAGAAATACTAGAGCTCCCTCAATAATAATACCAGATAGAAATAAAAGTCTCTAAGAAGTAATTTAATGGTAAGTATGTGGGTAAAAATAAAAGATTCTTAAAAGACATTTTTTCTTTTATTAAATTCTTTGGAAGTTAATTCATAATTTAAACAAAAAATAGTGACACTTTTTATAGGGCTTATCCTAGATCTAAAGTAAAATTTACTATAACAGTAACATAATAGACTAGAGGACATATTAATATAACTGTAATGTTCCACAGTTCTTACTTTTATAAGAAGTAGAATGTTAATTCGTAAGAGAATGTTAAGTCTGTGCATTGTAACATTTAGAGTAATCCAGTAACGAAGTGGTACAAAGAAAAGAAGCCAAAAATCAAGTAGGACAATAAAAAGAATACTAAAAAAAAAAATGCCCAACTCACTCAATAAAAGCCAGAAAAGCAGGGACAAAAAAATCAAAGGGCATAGAAAAAAAATACAGCAAGATAAGGGATATAAACACAATAATTACATTAAATGTTTTTAGTAAAATATAACTCAAATTTATATAGAGATGTCAATATATCAATGTAAAAAAACAATTCAGTAGGCCCAGATAAAGATGATGGATTAAATACAGACATTTAATTTCTGCTCATCACTTAACAATATGTAAACACACTAAAGCAGTAGTAAATTTTCTTTTTCCTTTTTTGTTCAAAATGGTGTTTCAGGTGTTAATCGTCCAATCAAAGAGAATATGAGGGGTGACAACAGCTTTGAAATGTATATTCCAGGGATGCCTGGGTGGCTCCGTCAGTTAAGCCTCTGCCTTTGCCTCGGGTCATGATCCCAGGCTCCTGGGATGGAGTCCCACATCAGGCTCCTTGCTCAGCAGGGAGACTGCTTCTCTCTCTGCCTCTGCCTGCTTGTGCTCTCTCTCTGTCTCTGACAAATAAATAAATAAAATCTTTTAAAAAAAAAATAAATAAAATGTATATTCCATAAAGTGGGAAAAGAGAAAATAGAGGGGAGGAAATCATCAATAAAATAAGTCAAGAAAATGTCACAGAAGTAAAAGATAAGACCTTCCAGATTTAAACAGCCTACCAAACAACCAAAAGACATGGATTAATTAACCTACATCATGATGAAATTTCAAAGCACTGAAGACAAATAGCTTTCAGAGAAAGGTAAACCAAAAATAAAAACACGACTTATACAAAAATATGGACTTTTTAAGGGTAATATTTTCACTTAGAGTGAAGTAAGACTGTGCAATTCCGAGAAAAAAACAGTTTCTAACCTAGAATTGCATACCAATGTCTTACAATTTTGCTTTTGTATACTATTTTTCAAGAAGCTAATAAAGAACAGAACCCAATAATTTAAGCAACAACATCAAAATACAAGAAAAAGGGAAAAAATAATCCAAGAAAGAGAATCCATCGCAGAATGAAAGTTAAAGTAATCCCCAGCGTGATGGTAATGGAAAATCTAATTCTGCTGTGTAACACGTCAGAAATCTCCAGGAGAGATTTTTTTTTTAGAAAGAAAATGTCCAATAAATCCTATTAAAATTCTCCTAAATTCTATTAAAAATTCTATTAAAACATAATAGGATTTAATCTAGTGAAAGGAAATGTGCACAATTTAGGGAAAATTTGGGTTTGAAATCCTGACAGTATATATTATACTAAGGCAACAACAACAAAACTAAGTGAAGCCACAATAGAAGCAAATGATAGGAAAAGAATCCATGCTATATCTGCTTAAATAGCAACAAGCCAGTTTTGACAGGGCTGCTAGTAGGTAAAGGAGAAAATCATGGAGATGGAAGCCGTAGTAGAAGCTCAGATTCCTCACTGCATTCTTGGATGGCACACAGGCATCTAATGCAGTCATCTAGGAGAGAGACTTCTAAGTCACATGATTAAGGAAACACCAACACTTACTAGCATTATCAGTGGCAAGGATCCAGCAGTAAGATGGTAAGGAAACCAACACATTCTATATGCATACTGTTTATGGATAGGGATGACCTACCCCTCTAAAGTTTTGTGGTCAGCTTCTGAGATGGCCTTTAATGATTCATACTTTCTGGTGTTCAGAGCTTTGTTTAATTTTTTTTCCCTTTGAGTGTAGGCTGGACATATTGATTCATTTGTAAAGAACAGAATGCAGTAGAATGTCACCTCCTAGGTTAGACTGTAAGAGCACCACGTCCTCAATCTTTGGCTCTCTCTCTCTGTTGGATTGTTCACTATAGAGGAAGCCAGCTGCCATGTCATGGGACAGCCCTGTGGAGAAGCCCAGGTGACCTTGGAAACAGAACTTCTGAATCTTTACAAAGGCCACATAAGTGAAATTTAGAAGTAAATCCTCCTTTAGTCAGTCTTGAAATTATCAGCCTGGTACCTCTCCTTGATTACATCCTCATAAGACACTGAAATGTAACCACCCAGCTTAATCACTCCTGGATTTCTGACTTACAGTAACTGTGAGATAATAAATATTTGTTCTTTTAAATTGCTAAGTTCTGAAGTAATCTGTTATGCAACAATAAATAGCTAATATACCTAATGTGACTGGAGAGCGGCGATAAGCCTTGTAGCTGTAGCTTCTATAGCAATGGAAAATGAATGATCTGATTTACCCCCTCAGTTCTCTACCAAAAATGATTGCCTTAAGCATTCAGTTGTGGCCAGGTTTAGAATTCTTTAGGAGGTCAACTTGCAAAGAATTTTTGGACAAACTAACTTTTGATTCTCACCTTGTATGTTCTCTCTGATCACAAAAGTAGGACATTATAGATCATATACTAATATATCAGCAACTTGTACAATTTCAACCCAAAATCGTTTCGGTGCTAATCACAGATACAGCTATAGTAGACTCTGGAGGATGGATACAGCAGAGAAAAAAATTCAAACAATGACACCTGCAAGCCTTCCACTATATAAAACTGTGGCAATGCTGACCTGACCAAGAAAAGAGGTCCCAGATTCTTATTAGGGTATCTTAAATAACCATCCTTCTCATTATACTTTTCTACTTGGTAATAATCTATATCAAATATGATGCTGGTCAAAATGTAGTATCCTCTTGGGTAGCCAACACTCAAACTTATTCTATTGTATAAAACAACCCTGGCAGAGTCTAAGCCTGTCAACAGTGTCTCCCAAGTGTCAGGCCTCACCCAGCTGGGCATTTGATCGGCATGACAGATACATTCCAGTTGTAGTCAGATCAATCATCCCTACATGGGAATAAAAACAATTCCGAGGTTGTGAAGTATTATAACTTTAATTATCACCACTCCTCTTCAGGAAGATAGCTTATTTGATACCAGAAAACAATTCATGGAAAACTCAGAGTGGCTGGATAATCTGTTCTGGGCATCATGTCAGAGTCTCTTTAAGCAGATGGGGTAAAAACATCCAGCTACATAGGAGCACATTATCCCACCCAGAGAACTCCATTTATAGTCATGACGTTCAAGTCACTGCCAGCTCCTATGGATCTTATATTCTAGTGGGTAACATAGGCAATAGGGAGTTAATAAATAAACAGGACCATTTCAAGGAATTGTGAATGGTATGAAGAAAAAAATGAATTGTATATAGAGTGACTAAAAAGGATATGGGGGAGATATTAAATAGGGTTGCTGAAACAAGCTCCCCTAAAAGATAACACTTGTGCTCAGGACTGAATTATAAAGATCTAATCATAGAAAAATTTGGGAGGGGCACCTGGGTGGCTCAGTCAGTTAAGCATCTGCCTTTGGCTCAGGTCATGTCACAGGGTCCTGGGACCTAGGCCAGCATCGGGCTCCCTGCTCAGTTTGGGAGTCTGATTCTCCCTCTATCCCTCCCTGCTGCTCATGCTCTCTGTCTCTCTCCCTCTCTCAAATATATAAAATCTTAAAAAAAAAAAAAGAAAGAAGGAAAGAAGAAGAAGAAGAAAGAAAGAAGAAAGAAAGAAAGAAAGAAAGAAAGAAAGGAAGGAAGGAAGAAGAAAGAAAGAAAGAAGAAAGAAAGAAAGAAAGAAAGAAAGAAAGAAGAAGAAAGATAGATTTGGGAGTAGAATATTTTGGATGGTCTGAAAGGCAAGATTACAGTAAGGAATAAACTTAGTATGTCCCCAGTAAAGGAAGCTACTGTGCCTGAGAAGTAAGCAGGAGAGTACTAGAGGGAAAAAGAATTCCAAGAGGCAAACGGCCATGTAGGTCTGTGTATGTTTTGGTAATCATTTTAAAGTTTATTTGGAGTATGAGCTGAAACCACTGGAAGGGTTTAAGCTAAAAAGTGATAGGATCTGATTCAAGTTTTTGAAGAGATACCTTTCTACACTGGCTGATAAAGTATTATATAGTTTGGAGCAGGAAGTCCAAAGAGTAAATCATTGAAGAAGTTCAAACAATAGAAGATGGTGGTTTGGAATGGATGGAGGCAGTGGAGTGACAATATGTAGACATGGTCAGGAAATAGTTTGGAGACAAATCTTTAGAACTTGCTGATGTAGGGGCACCTGGGTGGCTTGGTGGGTTAAGCCTCTGCCTTCAGCTCAGGTCATGGTCTCAGGGTTCTGGGATCGAGCCCCATATCAGGCTCTCTGCTCAGCAGGAAGCCTGCTTCCCCTCTCCCTGTGCCTGCCTCTCTGCCTACTTGTGATCTCTCTCTCTCTGTCAAATAAATAAATAAAATCTTAAAAAAAAAATAACTTGCTGATGTATTAGAAATGAGGAGGAGAGAAGGAAAAGAGAAAAATCAAAGATGAATCCCAAAAATTTGCTATGAGGAGGAGAACCACAGGTAATAGAGGAGGAGGTGAAATAAATTCCACTATTTTAATTTATGTAATATTGAGATACCTGTTAGTCATTATGATAAAGATATTGAGATGGAGGCAGGTTGAAGAGAGACCTTTAGATGAACAAATTTGAACTAATGATAAAAATATGGAGTTATCAGCACAAAGATAGTGTTTAAAATTATGGAGCTAGATATGGTCAATAAAGGGAACATCCTTAGTTATCATCATCAGGATCACTGGGTTTTTCAGTTAAGATAGAACAATTCCTGGGTTTTCCACATCTGAATCACTGAGAGATCAAAGAGTGACTTCTTCAGTCAGCTAATATATGCTTAGGTCATGGTGCCTTTGGGAACCTAAGCTATCCATATTCTTCAGGTATGCAGACTCAGTGATAACACAGTTAGTATAGTTACTTTATGCAAGTGACTAGTGTTTCTCTTTAATGCTATAATTTTCAAAGGAGAGGAAACGGAATTAATGTGTTAAATCCTTATATGGATCCATGGATGGTGCAGCCAGTTGTATGGAGGTGTTACTAAATGGTGTTTTAACAGAATGGTGTAGTCCTGTTGATTCATTTTAGAAAATAGATTACCATAAAATATGTGGCAATTTGAAGAATCTCTGTAATGACTACTTTAAATATTGTCTAAATAAGTATTTAAATGACTCTTTTCCCTTGAAGCTGTTAGTGCCTGTTAATTAGTACCTGTCTAAGTGTTCCAGTGTAAGCAGCTGTACACCCATTGCTAAGTGCAATAAAAAATATGACACATTTCATTTCAGAGAAGTCTTGAGTTCTTCTCACATACTTTTAAAGACTGAAGATTGTTCTGATTTTTTTCCCATTACTTCAAAAGAGGTGTATTGCTTTTTTGCAGGAAAACCATCAAGCATTTGAGCAAGAAAAAAAAATGATATGGTGGTGGTGATGATGATGATGATGATGATGATGGTGATGATGATGATGATGGTGATGATGGTGATGGTGATGATGATGATGATGATGATAGTGATGATGATGGTGATACTGTTACCAATTATGGTGGTGGCAGTATTCCTCATGCAGATGTTAGTAATCATAACTAGCCTTCACTGACATACTACTGTAGCACAAGCATTAGGATAGGAGCTTGAACTATGTTCAACTCTGCAACATGCATATTATTTACTTATTTTGCCAATAAAGAAAATGGAATTGCTTTAGAAGATAAGAACAATAAATTACTTGCCCAAATTCATTTGGCTAGTAAGGCTAGGATCTGAATCTTGGTCCATCAAACTCCACAGCATTTATCCTTTCCACTTTATCCATCTTGCGCATCATCTTGTCTCAGTTTTCTGCCTCTATGCCGGTCACACATCTACATTTAAACGCAAATGAAGATAACTCCTAAGTCAAATTTGTGTGTATATATGTGTTTAAATTCCTAAGGATATAGCACCAGTTGTTATAAAATCCAAAAGAAATTTGGCTTCACAAATTGTAGCCAATGCCCCATCTATAACCCCTGAGGCCCCACCATTTAAAGACTCTATTGGACACCCAATTGCCTGAAGGTACCAACACAACAAATCAGTAGTGTTAAACTGTAGTCTCTTCCCCTCCCCAACGGATGATAGACTCAGTATACAAATAGCATAGCTCCTGGTATGAGCTAACTCTGGGAAAATCTGTCCTATAGGGACTCCAGAGTTCTGGTTTGCCCCAGTGGTACTTGTTTGAAAATTTACCCTTTGCTTTGCGCTTTCCCTTTCCTGCCTCTTTTCTCCACTCTCTTAACAATATTTTCTGAGATCACTTGCCAAATAGCCTACTTCTCAAACCCTAGCCTCAGGGTCTACTTCTGAGGGAACTCAAATTAATCATGGATTTCTTATTTCTAAGTAGGATTCTTATTTCTCATATATGTCCACACTTTTATTCTGGCTTCGAAATTTTGGATCACCTAATGAGAATGTACAACAAAGAGAATATTTAAGCAGATTGCAGGCGATGTTGTAACCACCATGGTAAATTTTCTTCACGTTTATAATAAAATAAAGTTTCTACCATGCTCACTACAGTCAGTTCTCAATCTATTAGGTCTGGGGCAGCTTTACTTTCCAACTGAAGGATATTTGCTTTTTGGCCACTAACAGTGAAATTCCTGGAACTCTCTATATTTATCTAGTGTAGTCCTTTATGTGCAGTAAACAAGAGTGTAGGGCACAATGGAATCTCATATTTCATCATGGTTGCTATAGCACTCCTGACCTCAACCCAGAATTTTGAGAGTATAGGGCTGCCCCCAAATAAGTGTGGTTGAGTTATTTCATTTACTTGACACTTTTGACAGAAGAGAGAGAATGTTTCATTCTTCAGGACTAATTTCTATAGAGGTTTGATATACACAAGTGTAGCACTTGGGCATAATTCTGAATGCTTTGGGTTTAACTTCACCCATGCTTCTTTATTCTACACAATTTTAAAAGTCATTTTTTCATTTGGTTTTTAAATTAGCCAATGGGATGTTCATTACCTTAATTTAGAATAGTGGACAATGGTTTGTTTACACTAAGCTCATTTTGTGCTGCTATATAATTGAGGAGTTTTATTTTCTGAAAGTAAGTTTCCCTGAAGGCATTATTGGAGAAAATGCATCTGCAGTATTTGCTTTTTGTAACTCCCTTTTTAATTTACTAACACGGGGAAATTTTATTCTCTTAACACATCTTGAGTTTGTTTCCTTCCTTTGTCTCTGATTCAAATAGATATCATAATTACTATAATTTTTTAAAAGATCTTATTTATTTTGTCAGAGAGAGAATGAGTGAGAACAAGCAAGGGGAGCAATAGGCAGAGGCAGAGGGAGAAGCAGTTTCCCCACTGAGCAAGGAACTCAATGCAGGACTCTATCCAAGGACTCTGGGATGATGACCTGATCCAAAGGCAGACACTTAACTGACTGAACCACCCAGACATCCCCATAATTACTAGAATGTTTAATGTCCCATATAAATTTCTTACATGCCTCACTCTCTGAGAATTCATATGGATGATTTAACCACAGGAAGAAGTAAACATTGCCTTGGACCTGTAAGAAGTAAAACATCCAAACCTTGAATAAAGAAACCTTCATATCATCTGAACATGTTCAAGTAGAAAAGGTAAGCCAAACCACCCACTGACGCAATGGTCATATCTTTCACCTTTGGGTTGGAAATTGTGTTCCAAGCAATGTTTCCAACATCTAAAATATGGCTCCCATCATATTAACACTAGATATACAGCACTCTATGCTAAAAGCATAAACTGTATACAGTTTTCAGTAGCTCTGAAAAGGAAACATAAGTGCACGGTCAACAAGAACCTCTCTTGTGGAGGAGAGAGGCTACTCAATGAGACCAATCAAGGATAATGCTGAGATGGTCCTGTTGTTTTGTCAAGGTATGTCATAAACCCAAGAGGTTTGGGAATCCAGCGGAAAGACTGTTCTATATGAAGAAAACTCTTTTGTGTAGCTTTTGACATGCCTTGAAGAAGGGGGGAAGTGGGGAGGATAGAATAAGAGTTAGCATCAAATATATCTCCTGACTTTATCATTTATCAGCTGTACAACCACTTAAACACTTGAACCATCTAAAACACTAGATTTTTAGAGAAACCTTGGTTTTCTCGAATGTACAGTAGAGAATAATCATAACTTCTTTAGCCTACCCCCACGAAGGTTTTAAGAATAAATGAATGTATGGGAAAACACTTTGTGTATTGTGAAACTGCATGCAGTAGTTATAATGACTTACCTTTATTGACTCAGCAGTGTGTGCTAGACATTCTTCCCCATGTTTCATATATAGTATCTCATTAAATCTTCATGGCAACCTACTCAAAGAATGGCCCATCCTCTGGGGCATGTCCATAACAAAATAAGTACAGAAACTGAGCATAAGTATTTGAAAACTTTCGTTTTAAGTATTTGATATTGTCTCAACATCCAAGTACATGATTATTTTTATAGAAATTTGTGTTTTTTGTATTTTAGAAATATTGGTTTGTAGTGGATCAGAAATAACAGCTAGTCTTTCATTACAGATAGCTCAAGAAACACTGTTCTAAGTCACTACACAATACAGTTGTAATTGATTATTTCATCGGAATATTGTGGACAATATGTAAGATAGCTATGGAAATCAGAAGTTAAGATTTTATAAATTACTCTACCTAATTTAAGCTATGAAATGTGCTTATGAATACTATGAAAATAAACAATAATTCATGAAGCTAAAGCAAACTCCTTGATATCAGTCCTCATAGTCTAGGCAAGGTTCTGCTCTTTCTTCCTATGTCTTCCATTCTGGACATTAGGTAGGGTATTACTAGGTAAGTATTCTACAAAACAAATACTCTAATATACATGAACCATTTGGAGAGTTGTGTGGGAAATTGACCTCTAGGAGAAAAAAACTTGCATTGATAAATATCCCCCAAATCAGAAAAAAGGAAAAGTGAACACCTGTGCTTGGAAATCCCATATTTGGTCAATTATAAGACAAATGAAAAATACCTTTATCATGCTTAAAGATTTTATAGCAATTCTTGGAATTATATTGAAATCACATTTTCTCCATGAGAGTGTTTGAGGTTTGACTTGTTAAGGATAATAATACTCGGGGTGTCTGGGTGGCTCAGGGGATTAAAGCCTCTGCCTTCAGCTCAGGTCATGATCCCAGGGTTCTGGGATCAAGCCCTGCATAGGGCTCTCTGCTCAGCAGGGAGCCTGCTTCCTCCTCTCTGACTGCCTTTCTGCCTACTTGTGATCTCTGTCTGTCAAATAAATAAATAAAATCTTAAAAAAAAAAAGGATAATAATACTCTTTCATTTTCTTTATATCAATTGAGTTCATTTCACTTCTTTGAATATTTGCCACTTTTCTTTTATCTTTGTGTCCCAAACTTTTTTCACCAAAATCTCTCTCAAAGTAATAACTTCTGATAAAGCAATAAATTCCAAGAGATTACTTTAAATATCTTCTTGGGGTTATATAAAAAATATCTATTATGGGATATTAGATTATTACCAATATTTCACTGCTATAATCAACTGTTGAAGTATGGGGACATATTTAGACAAAAAAAGTATCTGGGTTTTTTTTTAAAAGATTTTATTTATTTATTTGACAGACAGAGATACAAGTAGGCAGAGAGGCAGGCAGAGAGAGAGGAGGAAGCAGGCTCTCCGTGGAGCGGAGAGCCCTATGTGGGGCTCGATCCCAGGGTCCTGGGATCATGACCTGAGCCGAAGGCAGAGGCTTTAACCCACTGAGCCACCCAGGTGCCCCAAAAAAGTATCTGTTGTTTATCTGAACTGTATTTTATATGGCAACCCTCGAATATGAAGGGTAAGTTCTTTGTGAAGTCTATGAGAAGTTATCTTCTCTGTCTAGGTCTTACCACTATAGACTAGAATTTAGTGGTAGGTCTGGAGCTGCTCTTGGTCAACATGGTCTTCAATCAGGAAAGGGAGCTGGACATGGAATAGAGAAGAGTAAGAAAAAACAGGAGCCCATTTCTGCATTTGTTCATCATGACATCCAACTAAAGCAACCTTTAAAGGATAATTCATATCCACTTTCCACATCTCAGGCAAATATCTCTTATTGGCCAACTGTAACCCAGAACCATAAGAGAAGGGAGTTTGAAGAGCTGTACATCCTGGCTTAACCAAACTGACAAAATTGAAAACCACCACCATGATGATGATGATGTTGATGATGATGATGTTGATGATGAGGATGATACGGGTATTTTCTCAAGGGAAACTACTCCTTTGTAGCAGTTCAGGAAGACAGAAAGAAGCTTTACTTTACTCAGCATATGGTAAACTAAATTAGAGTGTGACAGAGTTCATGTTCAGTGATATAATAAAATCACATTATGTCAAAGACATAGGATTTCCAGACATAGTCTGGAATGTTCCACCATCTGTGTTCTCAGTTCAAGTCTTGACTTGGCAATGTGGAGATTCTGCTTCTGAAAGCAACCTTAAACCTTCAATGAAATGTTATATATTTGAGGATAAAATAACAAAATTAATTTTCCAACCTACTGTGGTAATTGTCTCATATTAGGATATTTAAATTGTTACCAATATTTCACTGCTATAATTAACTTGCATCAATATCCTTACAAAATAAACATGTAGAACTTTAAATATCCATTAGAGTAACTTTTATGGTGTAGAAATGCTAGGATAAAAGTAGCATGTTTTCAAGACAAATGAACAATTTTTAAGGCAAAATACCTATTACAAAATTGTTCTGTACTAAGGCTTTACCAGTTACACACCCACCAGTTCAGCAGTGTAGGATTTATAAAATTTCTGACATCCACACCCATAGGGAATTTTCATTAAAAAATAGGTTTACCATTTGAAAGGAAAAAACATGTTGTTTTAATTTTTATTTATATGGTGATTTCATATGTACATGAGATATGTTCATATAACCTCCTGTGATATATTTGTCATGTTACATACTATTTTTCTTTAATAGCATTTAATTTTCTTGTTAATCCATAATTACTTTCTCCCTGTTTCATGCCTTTTCATTTGTGACATTTGATATCATAAGACTTTCATAAATAAGTGGTCATAGTCAAATCTGGTAGAATCTTCTTTGTTTTCAGCTTACAAATCCATGTGTAGGAATGTCTCTCTCCCTCTGCAAGTATTTTAAAGGACATCTGTATGTTTTCTTTTTAAAAATTTGCATTTTATATCAAAGTCTTTAGTTCATTTGACATATACCATGAATAAAAAAATACTTTAACTTTCTTCAAATAATATTCTATCTCTTTTTTTTTTTTTACTAAAACTTCCTTATCCCATTTTAAAATACCACCTTTATGATAAAATGTGTTGTATATAATCATAGTTCTTGCACAGGAGTTGGTAGAATGGGCCCAGAAGTCAGACTACAAGGTAATTGCAGTCACTTACAAGCTATGACCTTAAGTAATTTATTTAATCTCCCAATGACTAAGTTTCCTAATCTGTAAAATTGGAATAGTGTTAGGATAAAATTTTCTTGAGGATTACAAAAATGAATTAATGTGTGTAAAGCTCATAGAAGAGTGCCTGGTAGATAGTAAACACTCAGTAAATGTCGGTCGTCCTTGTTGTGTAATGGGATATAAAATGAAGCACTTACTAACACAAGGCCAGATGAGCATTTTTGGTTGTTGAAGGCTGAACCCAAAGGTCACCTTGGAGATAGTACCACATCTGCCCCTGTCTCAGTGCGAGGTGACCCTCCAGTCTGATGTGATTTTTCCACGTAGAGAAATTATTATGTCTCCCATGGTTAAGGAAGTACAGTAGACTAGAGTTAGGTATTTGGAAATGGTTTGCAGATGGAGTGTGAAATAGAGTGTGAGAGAAGAGCTAGGTCAGAATGAGAAACAAAGAGGATTTGATACTTGGCTCTATATTTAAGAGATGAAAAGAAGAAAAGAACTGTTGAAGGACATAGAAAGCAAAAGTCCTTTGGGTTGGACACTGTTCTGGAATCAATTATGCCCCCCCCATTTATATGATGAAGTCCTAACTTCCAGTGTGGCAGTAGTTAGAGATAGGGCCTTTAAAGGAGTAACTAAGGTTAAATGAAGTCATAAGCATAGCGACATAATCCAATAGGATTTGTGTTTTTATTAGAAGAATAGAATCCATTGATGCATTATATTAAAATGGAAACAAATAGTATTTTTTAAAGATTTTATTTTTTTATCTGAGAGAGCAAGTGAACATGCCTAGAGGCCCAAGCACAAGTCAGGAGAGGGGCAGAGGGAGAAGAAGAAGCAGACTCCTTGTTGAGTGCAGAGCCCAACTCAGGGCTCATCCCAGGACCATGAGATCAGGGTCTGAGCTTAATCAACCAAGCCACTCAGGAGGTCTGAGGACAAATAGTATTTTTAGTGAATAGTGTTGGAATGAATGAATATCCCAATAGAAAAAAAATATGCCTTGACTCTTATCTCAGACCATACATAAAAATTAACTCAGAATGGATCATGACTTAAAAATTAAAGCAAAAAATCAATTAAAGGATTATATGTAACAATTTAGTGATTTTTTAAATCTCTTAGTATATGTGCTTATTTCCTGTCTCTCTATATTTTTCTTTTGAAAAGCTTTGCTACTATGTACCTGCTTGATCAATATCTTTAAGTTCATTGGATCTTTCAATATTATTAAATCTCAGATTTATAAATCAATTCTATACACATATTTGCTCTTTTGTATTAATAAAATTCTGCTTTTATCAGTTCATTATCATAGTTCTGGAAAACAACGTCTGTATGTTTTGAGAATTGGATATAAATCTGTTAGAGAAATATTAGAATTTAAAAAGGTAAATGGAAAGTTAATATATAAAAATCCTTAGATTGTCTATATTTCCATAATAACCAGTCAGAAAACAGAATATTAGAAAAAGTGTATTGTTTCAAAAATAAAGAAACATGGTAAGATACTTAGATATATATTTTATAACTACTGCACTAAACCAAATTTTAAAATATTTTAGGGACACCTGGGTGTCGGTGGGTTAAAGCCTCGGTCTTCGGCTCAGGTCATGATCCCAGGATCCTGGGATCAAGCCACATCATGCTCTCTGCTCAGCAGGGAGCCTGCTTCCTCCTCTCTCTCTGCCTGCTTCTCTGCCTACTAGTGATCTCTGTCAAATAAGTAAATAAAATCTTTTAAAAAATATTTTAAAAATAAGAGGATTTAAATAACTGAAAAGACATATGATTTTAGATAGGAAGATATAATACCCTGGTTATGTCACCTCTTACTAAACTAATCTATATGTTCAACACAAACCTAATTAACAAATAGGAGGATTTTGTTGTTGTTTGCTTCTTTCTTTGTAGTTTTTAGTTTGGGATTTGATTTTGCATGCCACATGAAACTAAACAAAATATATTAAGTTCATCTTGTAAAATAAAGATGTGAAAATAGCTAGGACATCTTTTAACAATGAAGGAGATTAGAAACTTTAAATAATAGAGATGGATAGATATACAACTTTAAAATATATTAAAATTATAAAATAATTTTTGAAACTTGCGCACTAGAGATGAATGAGTGTTCATAATGGCACTAGAGATAAGTTAGGCCAAACAATGACACAGAATAAAAGGAAAATAAATAGATTCAAACATGATTGGCTTAACTTTAGGGTAATGATTGTTATTTCAAATTAGTGGGGAAAGCAGGGATAATTCTATAAATCATGTGAGATAAAAGTAAAGATGGATCCTCATCTCATTCCTTAAAACAAACTAAATTTTGATGGAGTGGAGATTTAAACTAAGCATGAAAGACCTAGAAAGAAAGCACTGTGAATTTATTCAGATTATTGAAATAACTTTTGCCTTTTTAAATTGGACATACAATCTAGAAGATTTAAAGAAGAAAAGATAACATCAACTACATAAAAATAAAACATATATTTAAAAAATGACCCTATATGAAGTCGAAAGACCAACAGCAGTCTGGTAAACAGTTTTTCAACATGTATAACAGATACAAAGTAAATTTTCCAAATTCTCAAAATGTATGTATAAAATCTTTTTTTTTTTAAAGATTTTATTTATTCATTTGACAGAGATCACAAGTAGGCAGAGAGAGAGAGAGAGAGGAGGAAGCAGGCTCCCCGCAGAGCAGAGAGCCCAATGCGGGGCTCGATCCCAGGACACTGAGATCATGACCTGAGCTGAAGGCAGAGGCTTTAAACCACTGAGCCACCCAGGTGCCCCTGTATGTATAAAATCTTAAAGAAGAATCAAGAGCTACAAACAGGCAGTGTACAGAAAAACAATTACAAATGTGCAATAAATATGTGATGCAATATTGAGCCTCACTCATAATAATACAAAATGATTAATTCATTCAACAAAAGTTATGGAGCACCTCTTCTATGTTTTCAGAAACATCCATTAACAAAATAAACTTAAATCTCAGCCCTAATGGAGCTTATATTTCAATAAGCAAACTATAGACAATAAAAATGAGTAGAAAAATAAATGATTAGAACATAGTTTATTTGATGAGGATTGGAGATGGCTTCCAATAAATATAACAATGTAGTACTAAATTTCACAATTTCATATCTAACATAAATATGTGCGTTGCAGCAAAAAATATGTATGAGAATGTTTATAGAGTCATTATTTGTAATAGCAAACAATTTGAAACAACTCTATCGAGTATATCAACACTAGAATAAAGAAAATTTTTAGTATATTCATGTGGTAGAATTATATACAACAGTGAATCTGAATCTACTGCAATTATAATAAAACAACATGTTGGAACTTCAACAAAATGATAAGAAAAAAAGTCATCTAAGAAAACCTCCATTATGTGGTTCAATTTATATCAAGTTTGAAAATAGGCAAAACTGATATAAGTTCAGAAGTTAGGATGATGGTTACCTTTGGGGAGGAAAGTGCATGGGGATACCTTTAAGGGTACAGGGAATGTTCCATTTCTTAGCCTGAGTGGGAACACAATTATGTTCTCATGGGGTAATTCATTGAGCTGTTCATGACAACTTGGAACAGAGCCCATTTTCAACCCATGTTAAATCTGTGGAATAAACAAAAAAGTAAAATCATCCTGCTTTAAGTCACTGAGGTTTTAGGTTGTTTGTTACCGCAGCAAAACCCTGCCTATCCTAACATACTATATAAACATCCCTTTTCCTAACATTTCAGCAAGTAATTTGTATAGTTTAATTCTATTGTCATAATCATTCTAAAATTGTCAATGTTTCTTCATAGTAACTGCAATTATCTATTTTCTTATATTGTGAATCTCTTCATTGGTTCTGCATGATGTCTACCTAAGAGGTAGACATCTCTAAATAGAGACTATCCTTGTCCCCCTTCACCATATCCCTGGCTATACTTAGAATTTTCAAACATGCTAACAAACTTGGTAGATCTAAATTCAATTTATAATTATGTAACAACCTGAGAGGAGAGAGTCCAAGTTGAATACAGTTCCAGCGGAGGAACATTTTCTCTGCCCGTTTCCTGTGTTTAGTAAATCTGCTTCACCAATGGTCAATTTTTGGTATCCAATTTCTCTTTGGCTGGAGTAGGTTCACACTGTCCCTGTACCCAGTTCTTACCTGTCACCCAGCACAGAAGAAAGAAGCCCATGTTACCTCAGTGATAAGCCCTTACTTCTCTGCTGAGATTTCTGCTTTGTAAGACTCCCAGGCAAAATTGAAACCTCTGGATATTGCTGCTTTTATTTTTGTCATATTTACACAGATATCTATGAAAAAATCAAATAATAAGGTTAGCCTATCATAATTTCTATACCTCCTCATCCCATACCTGTTCAAACTCTTAGTCCCACTCCCCAGGAGCAAGCTGTTTTACTGTTACCTTCAAGACACTAAATAATATACTTCTATCTCTGTTTCAATTTAAATATTCCAAACAAGTATTGATTTCCTAAAAGTAAAAATAGTTTTCCTTAGTTAAATATTTAACCTCCCCTCCTTACCTTCTCAAAACTATCAGTAGCATTTGTGTGTGTGTGTGTGTGTGAGAGAGAGAGAGAGAGACAGAGAGAGAGAGATTCTTCTATTGGCTATTAGATTTTATTTAGTATTTTATTTATTTTTTAAAAGATTTTGTTTATTTATTTGACAGAGAGAATACAGTGAGAGAGGGAACACAAGCAGGGGGAGTGGGAGAGGGAGAAGCAGACTTCCCACTGAGCAGGGAGCCCAAGGCAGGGCTTGATCCCAGGACCCTGAGATCATGACCGGAGCTGAAGACAGATGCTTAACAACTGAGCCACTCAGGCACCCCTTATTTAGTATTTTAAGTACTAGTGCTCCTCTATTCCCTTTCATAATTCCTCTGCCCTTCCATTTCTCATTGTCTGTGTGCTATTATTTTACATTTATACTGGAATTTTGTTAGTATTTACATTCTAAGTTCTGTATTTACAACTAAGTCTTACACAATTTATCCGTGGGCTGACTAAAACTGAGAAACATTCAGACATTATCATATTATTATGAATAAGCACTAAGATTACAGTCCTTTTCCTATGTAAACAATACCATAACTCCTGAGCCACTTAGAAAGGATATTAGGAACATCAAGACAAAGATGAATCTCTTACATTCCAATAATTGCTTGGAATCAATTGTTTATATACAATTTAATTTTTTCCCAGAATTTTGCATTGTTTTTCCTTTTGTCTTGAATAACATGCTTTATCTTGTTCTCAAATTTGTTCTATCCCCTTAATCACAGAATTCCTTTTAAGGTTTTTATCTTCAGAGACCACTCTCACAGAGCCCATCATCCTTCTGCATTCCAAAACAGCCACTGTTAGACCGGATAAACCACTGTCATCCTGAGGCTTTTTTCTTTATTGCTGTTTCCTTGTTCTTGGTCTTTTTTCTTTCTTTCTTTCTTTTTTTTTTTTTTTTAAGATTTTTTATTTATTTATTTGACAGAGAGAGAGAGATCACAAGTAGGCAGAGAGGCAGGCAGGCAGAGAGAGGAGGAAGCAGACTCACTGCTGAGCAGAGAGCCCGATGCGGGGCTTGATCCCAGGACCCCGAGATCATGACCTGAGCCGAAGGCAGAGGCTTAACCCACTGAGCCACCCAGGCGCCCCAGTCTTTTTTCTTTCTTAATCTATTTGCTCATTTATCTAGAATACAAACTCAGCTAACTTTCCAGAATGAGATTTGGGAGGTGTGGCTGCTCATTAGATTGTGTGGGACCTAGTGAACCTCAACATCCATCCTCCTTTTCTTACTTAAGAGCCGAGTCCCAATTTATTTTGTAGGCTGCAGAGTGCACAAATGAAAGATTCTACCTTGCAGCTAGGTAATTCTAATAATTTGAGGGGGCATTGAGTGCAACTTCAGGGAACATCTCTTAGATGGATGAAATTGCTAGTAGGCACTCCACAGATACACATGCACCTACTTCTAACTGGAATGCAAAAGTGATGGGAGGAGCTCCAGCAGTCATCTGAAACATGAGGCAATCCTGGGCATTGAAGCCATGCACCAAGAATAACACGACAAAAAACAGGGAATCTATGTCCTCGTTGACATCATAGAACTACTATACTAGGCATGTTATAATATATTATACTTACAAATATGGATACTGGCTACAAATACATTTGACGGACAGAAAAACATATTCCATTTGAGCAACTGTTATTTCTGATCTCAGTTGCTAATTACTGAATACAACATGTATTGAAAATCATGGTAAGATTTCTTGGCTCTTAAATACCTATACATGTCTTAGCTTCATCATACTTGATTGTGATTTTTGTGACTCTAGAGTTCAAGGATAAAACATATTTCTTTAAATCTGTGGGTATTGTAGGCATCTCTTTTTTCTTTCTGAAAAATTTTAGAATGCTTTAGTTTTTCTTCATATTCTAAGACTTTACAAGAATGTGTCTGGATGTGAGCTTGTTTGATCTTTCATTCCTTTATTTTTGTGGATAGAAGTGCACCATCCTGAACCAGATGCAATTTTCTGTTTGTTTGTTTTTTTCAGATTCAGTTTTTAAATAGAGCTGATTCATGATGGTAAAATAGAATCCAAGTTGTATGTTCCCTTTGTATTTCCCTTATCTCCAGCCTTCTCTTTTCATCAATAAACTTTTCATTCTGTGTATTAAAAACCCAACAAAAGGTTGACTCGCTTAATTGAAGTATCTCAGTTAGTCAAAATGTAGGCATGGCTCTATTCCAGGCTTAGATGTTGTCAGTCCTCATTTCTCCATCTGTTGGATCAGTTTTCTTTTTTGTCTTTTCCTCTTATGGTGGTGTCCAAGAGCTCCAGGCTTATGTTGACCCACCATTAAGTCAAGAAGAGACTTTCCCAGAATTTAGTCATATCTGTTTGGCTTGGTTTATCTACCATTTCTCTTAAAAATCGCTGGCACAATTTGTATAGGTTTTGGACATGAACCTATCTCTGAAACAGTCAGAGCAGCCAAGGGGATACAGTACTCTGATTGCCCACTCTAGAACCAAGAGTGGTGTGGCAGATTGCTAGTTTCACTGAAAATCCATTTTCCACTTCTTACCTTATAAAGAAACCCTTGGATTTTAGTTACTGTCATGGCTTAATGTTCCAGCCTCTGTTACAGCTAGATGTATGCTTGTGGCTGTGTTCTGATCAACAGCGGGTAAGCAGTGGTACATGCCCCTTCAGAAAAGTAAACTTAATGGGACAGGATGGTAGATCAAGAGAAATGTTAGAGCTTAGAGCTATAGCGTTAAAGGACACATTGCCAGTCCTGATTATTTTTGTTGGTCTTACTTGGCATGAAAAAATAAATTTCAACCTTATTTTAACTGTTATCTTGGGTTTTCATCATTTGCAGCTAAATCCTATCGTTTTTAATACAGATACGTCAGCACCGTTCTAACCATGTGAACTAACAAAGGATATAAGCGGTTCACTGGGAAAACAACAACAACAACAAAAAAACCAAAACTAGAACTGCTAAATTCATTCTAAAAGTATAGGAAACTGGGATACTTGGGTGGCTCAGTCAGTTAAGCATCTGCCTTCATCTCAGGTCATGGTCTCAGGGTCCTCAGATCAAGTCCCACATCATGCTCCTTGCTCAGCAGGGAGACTGCTTCTCCTTCTCCCTTTGCCTGTTGTTCCCCCTGCTTGTGTTCCCTCTTTCTTACAAATAAATAAATAAACTATTAAAAAAGTAAAAGCATGGGGAATTACCTCTGCTGAAGTAAATACAAAAGATGAATATGCAGGGAATACAGACAGAATCAACTAGTGGTGAAGGAGTTGTTTTGCAGTGGGATGCTCCAGCATTCAGTTGTCCCCACCTGCATACACTTAGATGTTCCCTGAAGGGTCTGCTATGAGGAAGGCAACCTTCTCTAGTTTCCAGTATAGATGCCAACTTTTCTCTCCTTCAGTACTATTTGTCATTATATATTGAATTTCAGCCCATACTCCCACCCTTACCTGGAAGCCTACAAAACATTTTCCCATACACTTTTATAAAACAACTCAATTAATAAAACCAATTGTACTTTTAAAATAAAAGCCTTTAGAAGCTTGTCAGCTATTTATATATATATATTTGAAGGAAATTCTTTCCTTTTTAGTTTCTTTAATGTATAATTAGTTCTCTTAAAAGTGTTCCGATTTGGGGGAAAGGAAGCTACATTTGTAAAAAAAAATGTCTAAGAAAACTAGAGTAAAATTTTTTCACTAGTTTCACATTTATCTTTTCCAGAGGATACGTGTTTACCTTATTATGATAAATCCTGGAACTAAATTTACACACACACACACACACACACACACACACACACACACACCTTATAAGGACAAAACTGTAAATAGACCAGCATTGGCAATAAAGAAAGCAAAGATTTACAACCAGCTCTCTTGTTCACCATCTGCATGACCACATAAGAGTTATTAGAGAACCCAAGATGCTTCCCATCCCTGTCATCTTTTGTCATAGCAAGAGTCAAACTCTTCTGACCCTTGGTCCTCATCCTTGAGTGTAACACCCAAACACCCATACTGCTCTGAGCTTCCTCTCTTCGCACCTCCCATCTCAGCTCTCTCATCTCTCAGTATGTTGTTCTATTGAGATCCTTATTCTAAAGCAGATAAATTCTCTCATATTCTCAGTTTTCACAGGTTTTCTCCTTCACCTTCTTACCTTGATCCTATTTCACTCTTCCCATAAATAGGCCATCTTTCCCCATGACACACACACCCATCTCCTCCCTTATTCTACATTTGTTCTTTGAGCTCCTGGATATAGGATTGGATCCCTGATTCTCTTCTCATCATTCAGTCACTCTATTCTCTTCTTTGCTCTTTTAGCTTAACTCCCATGGCCCATTACCCTGCTCAATACACAGGTATCTATCTAATCAATACACACGCATCCTCTAATTTTTCAGTAAACTACCCTGGAACACATCATCTTTTAGCACATCACTTTCTCTGAGCTGTTCTCCTTAATGATGTCCAGAGGCTTCTTTCTAGAGTGCAAATATGTACATGGCCCTCCTGTCTTGATTTTTTTTCCAGTATTCTGCATGGGTTTTTAGTTCAAGTCCAAATAGCAAAAGCAGGTCTTTAATGGTCTCTCTCCTGCTTTCCTACCCATGCATCCCTCACTGTTTCCCTCACACAGATTCCGTGTCTGACCTTCCCACATGAACAACTAATCTCATCTCCCTGAACCTGTCTTGCTCTCTTCAATTTCAGGCCACTGTTCATGGATCTCTCCCTAGAAGATTAATATACCTCCACCTTGTCCAAACTTCAGCTTAGGGCTCATTCCTTTTGCCATTTCTGTCACTTCTCCCCTCTCACCCTCTATTCTGGAATAAAATCCCTTCCCTAGCACCTTATCTTATCCTTTTCCTAGTACCAGTCACACCTGATGTAGTTGTATATTATAGTCACTCCTCCCCACCTCCGAGTACTCGGTAAGTTCCTTGATGGCAAAATTTACGTGCGTTTTCCTTGTGTTTAGTATAGTGCTCAGTAAATATACAAGGAGCAAATTAATCCCATCTCTTCTCAGCTTTTGTTCTCTGCATGGTCCGATTCTCCCAGATGAAACAGTCAATGTTTTGGATTAGTTTCTTGCATTTTACTGTCACTTTCCAAATAAGTCTGGGTCATGGAAGATTTACTTAATGCAGGAAATGAATAGAATAAATGTGTACATAGATTGCATGCCGTGGTAATTAAATCATTAGTGCTGAACACTAGTATTTAGACTAGAGCACGTTAACATATGTTTTTATTTGTCAGAAGCAATAAGTAAAGATGAAACCTAGTAATTACAGACTGTGAATAAAAGGAGTTTTCCGGGTGGTCTTGTATAAATCTTGAAGAAAGGAAAGCAAAAGTCAAATGTTCACTAGTATTTCTCCTGACTTCTTTATTAAATGTAATAGTGACCTTCTGATATTCGGTGCTGCTTTTAAAAATCGAACTGGTAGTATTTTTTTATGTGTAATAATACTGTCTCAGATATTCATCAATGGTTTTGTTCTCTTTTGTTGACTCCCTCTTCTACGTTCTCATCCTTGTCCTTCTCTGCTTTCTAATGACCTGTTCCCCACTCTGATATCCTCAGTCACCCTCTCTTAGCCTCTCTTTCCCAGTCACCTTCTACAAGCCAGGCACCTCCTGCTATCCCCCTTTGCCCCTCCTGCACTGAATAAAAGGAGATTGATGTGGTGAAATGTTTATGTGGAAATGTAATACATCGTTACTTTCACGTATTTTTAAATGTATCAATCTTGAACCTGTTAGGAAAATACCAGTATTGCTCATGATATTTTAGTACTGCATGAAAAGAATAGGGAAATATTTAGTGTCATTTTTTCTTTGGTATTAAAATCAACAGCCTTATCCAAAGGACAGGTGTGGTTATGGCTACAGAGTTGTATTCTGTAGTGGGACTGAGTAGCCACTCATTCTTTCCTACAGCCAGAAACGAATATCCCACTTACCAAACAGATACCTGGTTACTATTGCAGTAGATTGGATTTTCAATATTGAGATATATGTTTTATAGTGATGGAAATATCTTGCCCTGTTTAGGACTTCCCTAAGTAATGAACAAATTATCATTTTCATTTTTAAAATAAAGGGAAATTGTTTGATAGTTCAGCTCTGGTGGGTGAGGAGAAAACTTATCACATGAACTACGTAACAGACAATAGAGAAGTTTTTCATCTGGTACATTGAAATGCTCTTCTAGTACGACCCTCTCAGACTCTGCATATTCTAACAGTATTCCTCATAGACAGGGATGGGCGAATTTAGGGTATGAGCATCTAATACTAACCTCATCTTAACCATTCTAAACCCAATCCTACTGAGAAAATAAGAGAATTTTCCCTTTCTAAATCTCTAAAATATGGCTTCCTCCTTGTGACTGGGAAGGCTGTACCTCCCTTTGACTGCATGTTACCACTCAGCTTTGAGGAGCACCAAAGCTCAGGGTGTAGAGAAAGTGGAGTGTAAACTCCATCCGCTCATTGCACAGACACAGTTTTCTCCTGGCCCACTCGGTGATTTAACAATTTCTAGCTCAATACATTATAAATCACACATGACATCTCTTCTAAGATTGCAGTATCAGGGTGTGAGTTTGGGCCTCGGAGGAGAATTGTAAGGAGAGCAAAAAGTTGTGAGCTGTGGACCTGAACAGCTGCTTGGTGGTGGCAATGGCAGCTGTTACGAAGAAATGCCTTTCCCCCCAATGTGCTTCTCTTGCTCTCCTGTCCCCTTTCTTGTCAATAGCCAGTCAACATTTATTGATTGTGCAGAGGCTAAGGGCTAATTCTTCTGGGTAAGCTTATCCATCTGCCCCTTTTCTTTTGGCTTACATTGTCTCTCCAGGGTTTTATTTTGTTTTTATAAACATCTTTCTATCTGCCTGCTCCTTCTCACCATATGGCAATTCTGATATATATCTTTCTTGTTGGAGGAGCAATGTGAGACAACAGGAGAAAAGAGGTCCCTAATGGAAAAAAAGGGGAAAAAAAGATTTAGAACACTTACCAAAGGAGTGTATAGTTTAATAAGTGCTGCTTTCTTCAGCATGATTTTAATCACATTATGATTAAACATTTTCTTCCAAAACAAGGAAGACTGATTTCCATAAATACAAATGTTGTCTACGACCAATGTCTCTAAGTTCTTTCTTACCTGTCAACGTGAAGCAATTCAGGCATCTTCCCCCACTACCCTAATAAAACTCTTCTTGCCTAAATCCCACAAATGACCCCCACATCACACCTCTAAAGAGTATTTTTCAATTCTCATCTTACTTGATTCCTCAGTAGCATTCAAGTCATTCAGGAGCATTCAGTCTTTCATGAAATATCCCATGGTTCCCACGACTTCACGCTCCTGGATTCCACTGCCCCCCACCACGGCCCACTCTGTGACCAGCCCTTCTCATCTCTTTCCACAGCAGCGTCATTGCCTCCAAGTTCATTTCCCAGAGCATCTCCCTCACTGAAGTCTTCTCTGGTTACACCTGTCTCTAACTGAGCTCATCCAGCACCACATCTTTAAATACCATCTATTGGCTTACAATTCCCCAAATTCCATGTCTAGCTAAGATTCCTGTTTTTGAGCAGCAGTCTTTTCTATCAGACTGCTTTCTTGACAGCTCCATGTGGTTTTAATGTGAATAAAACCAAACTCAAACAACTCCAACATCCTTTCTTTGCTCAGTTTTCTTATTTTGGGGGAAATATCAAAAACATCAAAGTCCTTCTTGATTCATTTTCCTTCAATCCCTATGTGAAAACTTCAGTAGTAAGTCACTATTGCCTCCTAGGTACATCACATATCACTTTTTCTCCCCATTGTTTGCTGTTACCACTCTAGTATATACACTATTTTCTCTGGATTAGAAGATGGCAACAGTTTCCTAAGTTGTCTTTGCCATTCTTACCCTTGCCATTTTGTTATTTATATAACATTTATATATTTATATTTATAAAAGCTATATTTATATTTATCATATTTATATATATTTCTATATTATACATAATATATATTTATATTTACTATATTTATATTTATATATAAACATTTATATTTATATTTATATTTATAAAAGCTATAATGAGCTTTTACATTTCAAGCCCTGAGGATGTCACTATCTGGTTCATAATCCTTCAGAAGTCTCCTACTGCACTTGCAATAAAATCCACTGTTCTTAACTCACCTCCAAGTTCCTGAGGGATCCAGCCCCCTGACCTCATTCTTACCTTGTGGCCAGCCCAGCAGACTCACTTGCCATTCTTCATATGGGCTGTTTCCTCCAGCTGGAAGCTTCTCCCCTCAACTCTTCACTTTCAGCTTCTTCTCATCCTCTACATGCCATGTGCAATGCCAGTTCCCCAGAGGGGCTGTTCTTGACAATCACATCTGCATTAGATTCTCACCCATCCTCTTCTAGTCTCTATCATTTTATCCTATTCTTTTCCTTCATAGAACTCATCACAACATGCGTGTGTGTTTGTGTGCTCTCTTGTTTAAGGCTGTACTTACAGCTAAAATGCACTCACTCAACCTTGCAATGGAAGTTTTGTTTGGTGACAAAAAAGGAAAAACATGTAGTTTAGGGTACATTAATTAATTTATTCCTCATCATCAGTTAACTGTAAAACATTCCATCAATAATACTAGTGATCATTTTAATAACAATAGAAACACCAATAACAATAGCAAACATTTATATAGGTCTTATTTGAGTTGAGTGCTACTGTAAGCTCTCTTAGCATATTATCTCCTTCAATGTGCATATGAAGTAGGTATTAGCCTCCTACTGCTGACTAGGAAACCAAGGCACATGAAGCTTTAAGTGACTTGTTGAAGACCATCATGCCCTGAAGTGGAAGAGCCTGTTTTTAATCTGACACTTGGGCCCTAGAAGCTGGGGCTTTTAAGTACTACCCCAAACTACAAGTTATCGCAGGACTATAAACTATAATGAAAAATTGATTTTGCTTTCATGGAACTTATAGTTTGTTGTGTTCTCTTCAAGCCCAGAAACCAGAATTTTTGCTTCCATTTTTAAATACAGTGGAGACTATGTCTATATTATGTCACACATTCAATACTATTTTTATGGCTGTTGGTAATTTCTTATTGATTACATAGTTAATATAATTTTACATTTATGATACCAAGACCACATCTTATTTTCAAACTTCATTAAAATAATGAAGAACATATACCACAATAAGCATTTCTAGAGAATTTAATACTTTCATCCTTAATTTAATCCTATAAGAGGATGATATATGTTTCATTTAAGGTTTTAATTATCAGGAGAAAAAAATTCTTTTTTTTTTTTTAAAGATTTTATTTATTTGACAGAGAGAGATCACAAGTAGGCAGAGAGGCAGACAGAAAGAGAGAGAGGAGGAAGCAGGCTCCCTGCAGAGCAGAGAGCCCGATGCGGGGCTCGATCCCAGGACCCTGGGATCATGACCTGAGCCGAAGGCAGAGGCTTTAACCCACTGAGCCACCCAGGCGCCCCAGGAGAAAAAAATTCTTATATTTCATTATTCCAAAGACCTATGAAGCAGTTTTTACCACATGAGAACCCAGGTCTCCTCTAAGAATCAGTAAGGAAGAGATTGTTTCCTGGTTCTACATAATGCATGGCTAAATTATTATTCATAAAGTCATTCAGGAAAACCTTACGTCTGACAGTATGAGCATGTAGACTGTAAAATAACAAATATGACTCTATTTCACAGGCTAACAGGACTAGTCCATTCTGCAATTTAACCAAGGACATTAGATAGGTTTAAGTCTTTTGGACCTAAGTAAAGAAAGACAATGCATTAAAACCTCTGCAAGCTACCCTTCAGACATTTAAATATGGCATCCCTGTCATCTGTTAGAGTGGATGTAACTATAATTCCCCAGCTGCAGTAAACATTTAAATATGTTGGTTTTCTGCTCCCAGAGGTTTTCCAAGCTGCTCTGTCAAATCTGTTAATGTAGAAAAATGAAGTCAAGAAGAAAAACTTAAAAGACCTGAGAGCAAGTCTGAGATGGAGGAGAAAAGACAGGAGTAAGAATGAGAGTGATTAAAGATCCATTTATCATCATCCACAAAACTGGAGTCTTCCCATACAAGGAAATAGAATGGAAATGTTCCTTAAATTGGGAAAAATATGCTACTCATTATGCATAGATCCCAAGAGAAGTGATTTTACATATTGACACTGCTTCACAATACCACCCCTTTCTTCCAGTGATTAATATTAGAAAATGTATTTTTAAGCTCAGAGAGGTTCTTGGGAATACAGAGACATTTAAAGATAAGTTGTGATTGGTGAAGAGGACATTAAGGATTAATTAATATTAGTTTATTTGAAAAGTCTTGGTTGTGGCTGTACCAGTCTTCCTGCACAATTAACATGATCAGTTTATTTTATTAATAAAATAATAACCTCCTATATGATTCTCCATATCTGACCCCACCTACCGACCGCTACTGTGGAAATTTAAATCCTATCCCTTATAGTGAAGAGAGCTCATGAGTCAGACTCAGAAGCTGTAGTTTTCAATCCCATCGCTGCTCCTTTTAACGGTTTGATCTGAGCTGAGCACTTAATTTCATGAAGCATCCGTTTCCTTACTTGGAAAATGGCCTACTTCCTTCGCAGAAGAGACTCTGAAATATGTGAAAGCACAGACATTTGGTAGGCCCGCAAAACGTGTTACCATTTCTTTCTTCCTTTTTTGCTTCCAAACCTTGGAAACAATTCTGGTCTTAGAGTAGTAAACATTAAGGAGAGTGACATATTTTTATAGTACTCTCCGTCCAATCATTCTGAGTGTTGCTTTACTTACAGTTTCCCATTTAATTATTAAAATAACCACTAAAGTAGTTATTACTTTTTCTAAGTTATATATCATAAGAGTAAGACTCCAACAGTTTTACTAACTAGGCCATTTATTTATCTAACAGTCTTTGCGGAGTGTTTACTCTGTTCTAGGCATTAAGCTAAGAACTCCAGACACAAAAATGATTGTATAGGGTTCTGCCCTCCATGAAATTCCAGTTTGGAAGAGAGAAAGACAAAAGGCAATACACAACATTAATACACTCTACTCGTTGCCAAGGCAGTAGAGGCAAAGCCTTCTGGTTCTTTGACTACAGTGTCTTAGTTTCAGTAATGGGAAGTTAACCTTACTCTCACCCACTTTTATAGTATAACTGGGATCCTATGTTTTTTCCCCCCTGGAACTCACCCCACAGTGAGAGATTTATCTTCTCAGGATAATATATGACCCCAAAACATAGTGCCACACTTTCACTAGAGCCCATCACATGGTTTTGCCTCTTTCCTTGGACTAATCCACTCAATGTAAATAGACCTCGAGAACTTTCTATGTGCCAGACCTTATGCTATATGCTGAGGATAAAATATTTTCATAAGGATAAATAAAAATATATTGCTGCTCTTGAGAAGGTTAGACTATAGTAAGGAAAGACTGCCATTGAACAGAAAAGAGTAAAATACTGTAGATTCTAGGATGGAGGTCTGCAAAAGAAAGCAGTGAAATGCAAATAAAGCATGGACTACATTGTGTGCTTGGTGTCAGGTTGAGTTAAAATGAAAGTTGAAGAGTTCAGTTTCAGTATGTTGTAAGTGAGTGGGTTGTGGCACAAGGAAGGGCCATCCGCAGAAGGATGTATTTAGACCTTGAGCTTAGGGGAAACATTTTGCTTAAAGATAGATCTCTTCAGAGTCAAATACATACAAATATCACATGAAGCCATGAAAACTGGATGACCCCAGAGAGAATGTTTAGAATGAAAGGAGAGAAGATCTAAAATATGGCAGAACTTGGAGGATCAGCAGAATTAAGGAACAAGAAGGGGTAAACAAGGACATAGATGCCAGTCCTTGCAAAAGACATCCTCACCTATAATTGGGAGATAAGACCATCATTCCTGAGATCCTTGCAAGCAGCAATACAACATAACTACATGCCAGAAAAGACTTGAATAAAATATGTTCACAATACTGTCAAGAAAACTTACTGAATTCACATCCTAATCAGGATATTTTTATAAGATTTTTAATTAGAGCAAGAATAAATTAAGAATAAAAAAAATGAAAGAAATGTCCCTTGAGAGATGAATAAAGAGAATGTGGTGTATATACACAGGAGTATTACTCAGCCCTGTGAAAGAGAGAAATCCAGCAATTTGTGAAAACATTGATGAAGCTGGAGGGCATTTTATTAAGTGAAATAAGGCAGAGAAAGACAAATACTGTATACTTTCACTTTTATGATGGTGGAATCTAAACAAAACCAAAAACATATAAGAAACAAACAAACAGGGGGGCCTGGGTGGCTCAGTCATTGAGTGTCTGCCTTCAACTCAGGTCATGATCTCAGGGTCCTGGGATCAAACCCTGCCTTGGGCTCCCTGCTCAGCGAGAAGTCTGCTTCTCCCTCTCCTACTCCCTCTGCTTCTCCCTCTCCCACTCCCCCTGCTTCTCCCTCTCCCACTCCCCCTGCTTGTGTTCCCTCTCTGGCTGTGTAGCTCTCTGCTAAACAAACAAACAAACAAACAAACAAATAAATAAATAAATAAAATCTTTAAAACAAACAAACAAACAAGCAAAATGCTAAATTCATAGAAACAGAGAATACCATGGTGGTTGTCACAGGCTAGGGGGAGGGACAAATGAGGAGCTGTAAGTCAAAGCATACAGATTTTCAGTTATAAGAATAAATTCTGAAGACCTAATGTCCAGCATGATGAGTAGCATGATATTGTAGACTTGAAAAGTGGCTGAGAAAGCACTGTTGCCACACCAAAAAGAGAGAGAGAGAGAACTATGTGAGGAGGTGGCTATGCTGATTAGCTTGATCTTGGTAATCATTCCACATGCATATGTATATCAAATCATCACATTGTACACATAAAATATATACAGCTATATTTGTCAATTATTTCTCAACAAAGTTAAAAAAAAAAAGGAAATAATGGAATAAACCCATGAACTCCAGACCCCAACTCATGTATTAATGTTCCACAAGAGCCTTAGTTTATATGTTAAATAGTGGTGTTTTAGGTCAAGGTAATATCTTCAAAAGTTTTATAAATATTACTAATTCATCTAGCTATATAATTCAATAGCTGTTATCATTTTAGCACCTTTCTCATACAATTAACCTTTTTTTTCTTTCAAACCATCAACATTTTCTAATACCATAGTGATTGCTGATCTGTTTAATAACTATTCTCAATTTATTTGGAATAAATATGTTAATCTTTAAAAAAGATGCATTGTATTTCTTATCTTTCAGTAATTAAAACAAATCATCTAATAGCTATATGTGTATATATATGTATAATATGTATATATATGTGTATATATATATATATATATACACACACACACATATACGTATGTTTAATTTGGAAACATATTGCTAAGGGAAAAAATGTTCTTGTTTCAACCTTTTTATCAAGATGTTGCCTTTGATGGGGCGCCTGGGTGGCTCAGTGGGTTAAGCTGCTGCCTTCGGCTCAGGTCATGATCTCAGGGTCCTGGGATCGAGCCCCGCATCGGGCTCTCTGCTCAGCAGGGAGCCTGCTTCCTCCTCTCTCTCTGCCTGCCTCTCTGTCTGCTTGTGATCTCTCTCTGTCAAATAAATAAATAAAATCTTAAAAAAAAAAAAAAAGATGTTGCCTTTGAGAGAGAGTTATGGGAAAGAGGATAGTAGGGGTTTTGAAGATTGCTTAATGCAGCAGTTCCTAGAATGTGATACTCAGATAATAAGCACCAAAGGATAGTATCAGGGGAGAGTTGGGGTGAAACACAATTTGTGGTCAACAGAAGTTTGGAAAACTCTTTGTTAAATTATGTTAAAGCGAGTTCTTTACTGCAGGACTTCTCAGAGCCTTCAAACAGGGTTTGTTTTCATGGCAAATACTTTAGGAAAAAATCACTTTACACACACTGATCAAAAGACCAAAAGAGATAAATGACAGAACATAGCAGAGATCAACATGGTTGTGACAAGGAGGGCCATGGTTAGGGACTGACTTCATTACTCAAGTCAGGAAAAATGAAAAGCAGGAACAGAATGAAAACCCTTGCTCAGGTATACACCTGGAAAGAAAGAAAAAGGGAGGTGAAGGTAAATTTTTGTGCATCACAAATAGGGCGTACCTCTGACTTACTGGACATTTGCTACTTGCTTCACCAAAATTTCCCTTGGAGTCTGCTTCCTTTTCAAAGTAGAAGGACATGGTATCTTGTTGGCCACTGTATCTCTAACATGTAGAACAGTGTCTATCACAGAAAAAGTGCTCAAAAATCATTTATGGAATAGAGCAAATAGTAATTTAATAACGGTAGAACCATAAGAATAGTGAAAATTCCATTATATGGAAACTTTCCAATGGTTGACCCACATGCAGAAACCAAGAGTTCCAGGTGTTTCCTAATCTTGTCTCTATTCTGAGAGATTACGCTTAAGGGGTTCCCCACAGGAAAAGTTTGCAAAACCTTGGCAGCTTGCCACAGCACATGAAGGCACAATCAAGGGTGGCTATTAATAGGAAAACAATACAATTTGAAGGGAGGCTGACTGTCCTTTGTGCAGTTTCTAATGTTTATTATAAACCTAACCTTAAAACTTGGATTTTTTTTTTCATGAACACCTCACATTTGTAAAATAGTTTACAAGTCTCTTCAAAAGTGACTCTTTTAATCCTGAAAAAAAAAAAAAAAGTGACAGCCCATCGTAGGAAGAGAGAAATTAAAGTGGATAAGATGAATGATTTTCCCAAGGTCACAACATTATTTTATGGAAGATCTAAGATTAGAACCTAACTTTTCCATCTTTTATTCCTTACAACACACAGAAGAGTAAACACGAATTCCTTCTGGTTTAAGAAATCCCCTTACTTGTAATGGAATGGAAACTTCCTTTTAAAAATAACCTCTATAAAAAAATTTAAAAAAGAAGTCTACATGACTAATTCTCCTAAAATAATAAAACAATTATAAGACCACATAAAAGTCATCTAAAAAGCTGGGTGAAGAGAAGATCAAAGATGCTTATGTAAGGACAAGATAGAAGCTAAGCTTCAAAATTCAAAGCTTTTGTGAGCTCTAATCATTTCGCTTGCATTCATAAAATCTTAAACATTTTCTCTCTACTTTTTGATGTATAATATTCAATCGATTGTAATGGAATATAAGTGGATAGTACTTGTAATGGTCCCTGAGCATGAAAGTGAAAACCATGGCACGTGCACAGCACTGCCACCTAGAGGAAAGTGGGCCCTTTTCTGCCAGTCCAGATACTTTCAGAGAAAAGAGAACCGGCCTGGGGTTGGTTCCATTGTTATTCTCCTCCTTCTAAGTTATTTAAAATAGAAAAATTTTGGATTTTCCTCTTCTCCATTCTAAAGTCAAAGGCAATGACTAGATCTACTGCTAGGAAATCTGTGTATGTTTCCTTTTCAATGGATTTATAAATTCCATTATGTTAATATCAAAAATATATAACAGATTTAGAAGGGATAAAGTATCCTGCTGGGACTTCCTAGGGAGGGGCATTTTTCCAGTTTATTGAGACTTTGAATTATCAGTGGGGCTAAAGCTTCATGACTGACCCTCTTCTTATGCTATTACCAGTGCAGAGAGTTGGCATTAAAACTCCATGTGATTAAAAAATTCATAAGTCCTTTAAAATTATACATACTGACAGATAAAAAGAATATAGGAATATTCACAAACTAGTTAGCTAGTGAATTGTGAGCTTTTAACAGGAAAAGAAAATCAAAGGCAGCATCTTTTCAAAGTATTGGTTGTATCTAACCACTTTCTTTCAATTTTTCTGGTGTATATTTATGAGATTAAATGTATTGAAGAGCAGTGAGGTGTGGTGGTCTTCAAACAGTTAAACAGCACACTCCTGTTGAGAAAACACTTTGTTGTAAGCAAAATAGCTTTTAATCCTAAACTTTATAAATGGGTGGGGATGTGTGCATGTGGGAGGTGAGCTTTGATGGCGAAAAATGGGAAAAGACAGAAGAAAGAAAATTTAAGTAATAGCAGAGGGGGTACATAGTAGCACTCAGACTAGAAGATACTCATTTTCTACCCTTAAATGCAAGGAAGACCATAAAAGTTTTTGCCTTTGAAGCCCAGAAAATTTTCACAAAGAATATTGGGTTTTTACAGAGAACAAAGATAGTCACATCTCCTAAATTTCCCTCTGTGAAATGTTTATTTAGCAGCAATTAGGAATAGACATCAAAATAGTTTCTAAGTTGTGAATAGTTTAGGCAGAACCTATCTGCATTTATGTGACTGTACAGCGAACCATCGCTAAGAACATTCTGTAGATATTATATCTCCCTTGTCACAAAGAAATGATTGGTCCATCATGTCCCACCATAGGATCAAGAACTAGAACATTTAAATAAGAGAACATACAGAGAAAGATAGTGGATGAAAAAGACAAGAAGAGAAATATGATCCAGTCAGTCACCAGAATAATGAAGGATGGTAATCAACATTAAATCAACATTAAAATCAACATTAAAAGTAATAGTAGTTGTTGGACATATTATTTATAATTGCATATATATGTGTGGTATTCCATAGTGGATATTCAGCTCACCTTGAGTAATCCCTTGGGTGTGTCTTTTAAAAGCTCCTATTTGACGAAAGTTCTACCAAAGTTTATTAAAGAAAAGGTGCTGTTTACTAAAGAAAGGGTAGATCTAGCCAACATGTGTATTTTTATCCTGGCACCTTGTGTGAAAAATCACATAAGCATATCACTTCAAGAACGATGTCTAAATAGAGTCTATTATTACTTGAGTGACTTCAGTCCGAAGTACTTTGGGAACTATAAAATGTCACACATTCCTTCATCATAAAGGCAGTGTGCTGCAGGGGAAGTAATTCCTAGCTCTACAGGAGAAGTCTTGACTCCCAGTTCTGCCACTCATTGACCAGCTATGTCTCTATGGTAAGGTCATTTGTAATCTGAAACTTTTCTTGGGTGTAAGAAGATAATTATTCTATCTTCTAGGACCACAGAGACTGAAATAATGCCTATGACTATATTTATTTTTCTTACTAACAACATACATAATAATAACTCCTATTTCATAGCACTTGAAAAGCACCTTCAAATACTTGATCCCATTCAGTGCTTACAGCAATCATCTGAAGCAGATTCTCTTGTCTCCATTTTTCTGTTGAGGAAATGAAGTTAAAGAGGTCAGCATATATGTCATGGGATCAGGAAAATGAAGTGCCAGGATTAAAGTTCTAATTTCCTGATATTTTGCACCATTATCTGCCACACTAAATCATTTCATCGTAAATCTTCCCATTTCGTTCTATTTTACAGAGTCAACAAGTGATGTTGGCCATTCCACATGTATTTGTGTAACTCTAGCAATGAGGAAATCCTCACCTTCTGAGGAAATCCATTCCATTGTTCAATACTCTCACTTTTAGAAAGGTCTTTGCCTTGATCAAAACCCACCTCTTCATAACTTCCACTTATTATTTCTTTATTTCTACCCTCTAAAAATGTGCAAAAATAAGTTAAATTATTCTTCAGCTGGCTTCCCCCACCCCCTCCACAATGGGTTTGTTGCCAGAACACAAGTGTCATGAAAACCACGGCTAAACCTAAAACAAAATGGGAAAGGAAAAGACTCATATCAGCATTGTCATCATTGGACACCCATATTTGGACAAGTCTACCACTACTGGTCAACTGATCTACAAGTGTGTGGGATCCACAAAAGAACTACTGAAAAATTTGAGAAGGAGGCTGCTGAGATGGGAAAGGGCTCCTTCAGGCTGGGTCTCACATAAACCTGAAAGCTGAACATGAACATGGTATCACCATTGATATCTTCCTGTGGAAAAATTCCTGTGGGAATTAAAATCAGCAAGTATTATGAGACCATCATTGAAGCTCCAGGACACAGAGACTTTCAAAAACGTGAACACACACACATCTCAGTCTGATTGTGCTGTCCTGATTTTGTTGCTGGTATTGGTGAATTTGAAGCAGATATCTCCAAGAATGGGCGGACCCTCAAGCAAGCCCTTCTGACTTACACAGTAGGTGTAAAACAACTCATTGTTGGTATTAACAAAATGGATTCTACTGAGCCATCCTATAGCCAGAAGAGATACAAGGAAATCATTAAGGAAGTCAGCACCTACATTAAGAAAATTGGCTACAACACCAACACAGTGGCATTTGTGCCAATTTCTGGTTGGAATGGTGACAATATGCTGGAGCCAAGTGCTAACATGCTGCGGTTCAAGGGATGGAAAGTCACCCATAAAGATGGGAATGCCAGTGGAGCAACATTGCTCGAAGCTCTGGATTGCATTCTGCCACCAACTTGTCCAACTGGCAAATACTTGCATCTCCCTCTCCAGGATGTCAGCAAAATTTGTGCTATTGGTACTGTCCCTGTGGGCCGAGTGGAGACTAGTGTTTTTAAACCTGGCATAGTGGTCACCTTTGCTCTAGTCAGTGTTACAACTGAAATAAACTCTGTTGAAATGCACCATCAAGTTTTGAGTGAGGCTTTTCCTGGGGACAATGTGGGCTTCAAGGTCAAGAATGTATCCGTCAAAGATGTTCATTGTGGCAGTGTGACTGATGATGGTAAAAATGACCCACCCATGGAAGCAGCTGGCTTCATGACTCAGGTGATTATCCTGAAACATCCAGGCCACATCAGTGCTGGATATGCACCTGTGCTGGATGGTCACATACCTCACATTGCTTGCAAATTTGCTGAGGTGAAGGAGTAGATTGTGTTCTGGAAAGAAGCTGGAAGACAGTCCCACGTTCTTGAAATCTGGTGATGCCGCCATCTTTGCTATGGTTCCTGGCAAGCCTATGTGTGTTGAGAGCTCTCTGACCGTCCTCCTCTGGGCTGTTTTGCTGTTTGTGACATGAGACTGATGGTTGCTGTGTCATCAAAGCAGTAGACAAAAAAGCAGCTGGAGCTTGCAAGGTCACCAAGTCTGCCCAGAAAGCTCAGAAGGCTAAATGAGTATTATCCCCAATACTTGCCACCTCAGTCTTACTCGGTGGTGGAAAAACGGTCTCAGAACTGTTTGTGTCAATTGGACAAGACTGGTTAATGATTACAAAGCATTGTAAAACTTTCAGAAGGAAAGGAGAATGTTCTGCGGACCATTTGTTTTTCTGTGTGTGTGTGTGGCAATTTTAGGTTATTAGTTTTTAAGATCAGTACTTTTTAATGGAAACTCCTTGACCAAAAATATGTGACAGAATTTTGAGGCCCATTAAAACAAATGTTTAATGAGGAAAAAAAAATCCTTCTTCATTTTGAATGACTTTCAAGTTACTCTACAGACTTTTCTGTTTTCTAGAAACTAGTTTTTTCCAAATAACTCAAGAGTTTTCAGTTTATAGTCTCCTCATCATTATAATTTTCCTAACTGTATAAATATGCTGTCAAAAACACCTTTTTTCTTGTGTCTAGTACAGTAGCTAAAGTATTGAATTTGACTTTATATTTACTTTTCTATCTCTCCTATTAGGTTATGCACTTCTCTATGGGTATAGGGAGGAAGAGAAGAATATTCATAATCAATCATTTTTGTTTGTTTCCCTGAGGAAACATACACAGATCTCGATACATAAAAACCCTTAATCCATGGCATGTTAAATTAGTAAACTGAATATTAATTGAATTTAATGATGTTAAGCAGCATCAAAAATGTTGATATCCAATACTGGAAACTCAGTTTCTGGAATAAAAGAGGCTACAGTTCAACTTGATTGACCATTTATTCAGCTAAATGCCATGGTACAACAAAGGACTCTTGCTATGTAGAGTACACAGAGACATTGCCCTCCAAAACTGAGGGTAGCGCCCAAAGAGATTTCACCAGAGAAGGGACAGGTCATTGGTTATTTAACCTGGAATTGGACGGGCAAGTATGCTTCCATATAAAGCAGAAGTAGAAAGAAATTAATTCTATGAAATACATTGGGACCATATTATAAATGTCTTATGGAGGGGATACAATTTAATGGCAATAAAAATAAAGTGTGACCGCTTATAAACAGAGCCAGCTTCATAGGCTCACAGCTGGAATAGTCACCCTGGGCCATATGCTCAGAAGGGCTACCCTCTTGAAGTTTAAACTCTGAAGTGGCTATCTTGAAATGTTTAATACTTTTATTTTTGAATTTGTGTTTTATAAATAAAAATCAATGGAACAGTGGAGCTTGTGTCAGCTCATGAAGCCTGGCCTCTCGCTGATCACCCCCTTCATCAGGAGGGTTCTTGGCTCCCAGCTTTCTTCCCTTTGGCACTCCAACCACTGCTGATCACCACTGGGGTAACAGGTCTCAGTGGCCAATGAAAGCATGTGTTCTGCCATTATAGCCAGGGGTTACCCATGTGTGAGCACAAAGAAAGTCAGAGAGAGGCACACCTTCAAGGCACCTTTTGGGAGGGGAAGGAGTATGTGTAGGGGTTACCAGCATTCCTCCCTGCTCTGGTTGGCAGAGCCATAGCAAGTTTAGCTGGTGATTTGTTTAATTCTTCACATCCATCCTCCATCAAGCATATCCCAGGGTGGAGACTGCATTGTCTGGGGGGTACTTGTCCAACATGTGTTGAGAGAGACGACAGCCCATGAGAAGGGGAGATTGAGTTCCCCTGCTGCCAGTAGGATCCTCCATTTTCATTTTGCCGTGGGACCTGTCAATGATGTAGCAGGTCCTGGTTATAAAGTAGCTGAAGTTGGGGATACTCCCTAAGCCCCAACCCAGGGTGGGTGTGGAAACCTAGTAGTTATCTCAGTCATTTAATTTGAGACTTTGATGATAAATAACAGTTACCCGTGCAAAAAAAGGGAATGAAGGCTTCAGGGGGAGGAAAGAACATGTGAGGGCCCAAGTCACATCAGAGAGTAGACATACTCCAAGAACCAAGAGAAGTTGACTAGGATGGAAGGGGACCGTGAGTGCAAATTGGAGGACAGAAAGGCCAGTCACAGTCGGGTGGGGGGGCACAGTCTGCTAATCAATGGAAAGGCTGGAGAGGGAGCTGAAGTAGTGCAAAATAAAAAGTGTTTTGTTTTGGTTTGTTTTTTTTTTTTTTTTTTCCCAGAGGTTGCTACTACTAAGACACATCTTTACGACCCTGTTCCAGTAGAGTCCATTTTTGACCTTTAATTAAATGATGTTCCAGTATTCTCTGCAAAATGTCCTTTTGTTGGAATTAGCACATCATTTTCCCTTTGCCAGACTTAAATCCTAGTTTCTCATCCCCTGTGAGTGTGATGAGCAGGAGCTCTTCTTCCTCACAGTTGTGCAAGCTTGAGATATAAAAACCCTTTGTCCAATGCATGTTAAACTAGTAAACTGAATATTAATTGCATTTAACAATGTTAAGCAGCATCAAAAAAGTTGATATCTAAAACTGGAAATTCAGTTTCTGGAATAAAAGAGGCCACAGTCTAACTTGATTGACCATTTATCCAGTTAAATGCCATGGTACATTGGAGGTCACTGGAGGAAAAGGGCTCATCAAGAAATGACATGAACACAGATATTTCTTGTACTTCTTTGCTACCGTCTACTAAAAGAACTTGGGTGGCTACTTTGCCCAAACTCTACCTGGAAGCTTATGCTGAACAAAAAGTAAATGAATGGACCCCAGTAGGATACCAAAAAGAACCTCTCAGAGCTGCAGCAGAGCACATTTTTTTCAGAATTGGAATGAAGTAGATATTTTTTTCTTTAGTAAGGATTTTTTTTTATCACATTGACATTTAGTTTATTAGAGCTAAGTTTACAAGACCAGTTCCAGAAGAGCTTTAACTTAAATCAGTTGCCATTTTATATAGATAAGATGAGAAAATGCTGAAGAAATGTGACTTTTCCCTCTCAAAGTTTATTCAAAACAAAATCAAATCAATTCCTTACCACCAGGAAGCGGCATAATTTACCTCAACTTTCAGGGAAACAAGTATACTCAGCAATAGGTTGAATGCAGGCTAAAAGTTGTTTTCACATTCCAACTGTTAATTTTCTCCTTCCTTGATGTCCTTTTTTTTTTTTTTAATAAATGAGACTGAACATTCTTACATTTATAAATTCTTCAGAATGTCAATAAAGGATAATTAGTAAGACTTTTATAAATGGATATGGAAAAGAAAATAGAAGATACATATAAAAACTCTTAAGAGGAGTATCCAATAAATGTCACTGGTTTAGGTTCCAGTAAGCTCCGTATAAAAGAGGACAGACTTTTCTGGCACTTCTGCCATGCACCAGGCAAGTGGGATATGATTATTCCAATTTAATGTTACACCATCCCAATGAAGTAGGTATTTGCATCCAGGAGAAACTGAGCTCCAAGGTGTTCACATAACTTGCCGGTTTCACACGATGGTGACTGATAAAGCCTAGCCTTAAACTCAGGTGTGTCTTATTGAGAATGTAGTAATAATTTGCAGGATAGTATTTCACTACCATGTCAGTATCTTATGCTATGGTTAGTTCATCCTAGGCCAGTCAAAGCCACCATATGGAATTACGGTGAAGATCATTTAATAAAAATAAGAAAAATGATTTTCATTTGTTGAGTGACAGCCATTATATTAGGCTCAATATTCATGATTATCAATATTGCAAAAAGCTATAGAGGATAGGTTGAAAGGAATTCAGTGAAGCTACCTGGGAAAAAGGGAAATGGGTGCAGTTTGGAAAGGGGAAAGAATTAGGAAAGTGAAAATGAAAGGGGTGGCTTAAGGTCAAGCCTGCCTTCCAAGATATGGATAAAAAGATGACAGTATGTTGTGAGCAAGACCAAGTGAAATTTAATATGAAAAAAAAAAAAAAAACCAAAACACTGCAATAGCAGCAGTATGAAAAGCATAACCCGGAAGTGTGCACATACTTGCTAAATCCTGAATTTGCCTGGTGGAGCACCACACCCAAACTTCCAGTCTCCCAAGCAACCACTACAGGTTGTTTATATGCTGCAAATGAGAGGTTGGAGGAAAAAGAAGAAAGAAGAAAGGGATGTTTTAACCAGAATCTGAGGTTCAGCATAATGCAAAAAACATGTGTGGCTGCTTACTACATGCTGTGTTCTGGCGATAAAGAGAAGCGGTAGGAAGAACATCACAGTAGGGAAAGAGATCTGGGAGTTGAAAGGAAATTTCCTGGGATCAAGGAAAATAGATGTTTTCACGTTACTTGTGTTGCATGCTTCAAGCTTAAGTCATAGATTTCTTGGAACTTTGCATGTAAAGGTACTCTATAAATATTGTTCACTTAATCTACAAATAGAATGAATGGGGTGGGTGGGTAATGGAATCATTTTAGAACAAGGACCTAAAAGAGAACTTACTTTCACATAGATAAGAACTTGGTTCAGGGCTCTTTACACTGGCCAAAAGGGGAAAAATAATTCATAAAAGGAGAAAGTTTGCCAATCCCACAAATGTAAATGTTCAAAGATATATGAGATTTAAAGTAGAAGATATATGATCATATGTGTGATTTCCTCAGTGAGAGGAAATATCAGATTTATGTATATACTGTGTTCCATCCTCATCCATAAGAGAAATTTGAAAAGGAAATATTATTCTGGGTTATGACTTATCTCCTGCGTATAATAGGAATGGTTGGAAGTAGACTTAAACTCAATAACCTAAAAAAGGTAGAAGGAAATTTGATTGGGGAAAAGAAAAAGTACTATATGGACATATTTAATTGCAAACCAATCCAAGGATATAGGCATAAAGATTGTCTATTAATTCCTGCCTGTGTAACGTGAGTGGCCTAAGGTACTTTTTCTAGGTCTTAGAATCCTCATCTACAAAATGAGCAAACTAAGTAGATAATCACTAAGATCATTTTCAATTAAAAAACATTTATTTAGGTAAACAGAGTAGCAGTCTAAAATGTACTTAAAAGAAAAGAAATGGACCAGTCAGGTTGAAAAGATCTATGTAAAAGAATTACTGTTGTACTATATAAAGTAACATACTCTGTCTTTTTAAATAAGGCTAGAGTAATGACAGAAATTAATTTCTATAAAGGTTGGAAATGTGGCATATGTATGTGAAGGATGAGTAAATTGCCATTATAATAGGGATGATTTAAATTATGATATGAGGATGATAAAGAAGAGAAAATATTTTCTGTCCTTTCAAGATGTCAAAGCTTAACTGAACATGTGTTTAACAAATTAAAAGTCTCAAAGCAGAGTCTCTGGTAGAGACTATTAATTGCAGAATCCTGATACTTACAATGCTCTTCTTCCTTAATAACCAAATCTCATTTGTATTCAGTTAACAAATAAATTACTACATTTCCCATCATCCCTTGTAGCAATATGAAATTATATGTCTAAGTTGTAGACAATGAGATGTAAGCTTATGATTTTGCAGTGGCCTGGGAACACTGCGTCAAGAAAGAGAGCCCACTGATTCAAGAGCGAGAGATACTCTTTTATCCTTCCCACCTCTTCTGCTGTCACAGAAGTGATGAATGGACGTAAAGCAGCCATTTTATACTATGAGGTGACCTCAGAGAAGGAAGTCTTATGTTCTAAGTGGAGAAGTAGAAAGAAGATAAACTGGTTTATTTTCTTTCTTTTTTAAAAAATTATTATTATTATTTTAATTATTTCTTTTCAGTGTAACAGAATTCATTGTTTATGCATCACATCCAGTGCTCCATGCAATACGTGCCCTCCTTAATACCCACCACCTGGCTCCCCCATCCTCCCACCCTCCACCCCTTCAAAACCCTCAGGTTTTTTTCAGAGTCCATAGTCTCTCATGGTTCACCTCCCCTTCCAATTTCCCTCAGCTCCCTTCTCCTCTCCATCTCCCCATGTCCTCCATGTTATTTGTTATGCTCCACAAATAAGTGAAACCATATGATAATTGACTCTCTCTGCTTGACTTACTTCACTCAGCATAATCTCTTCCAGTCCCATCCATGTTGATACAAAAGTTGGGTATTCATCCTTTCTGATGGAAGCATAATATTCCATAGTGTATATGGACCACATCTTCCTTATCCATTCGTCCATTGAAGGGCATCTTGGTTCTTTCCACAGTTTGGCAACCGTGGCCATTGCTGCTGTAAACATTGGGGAACAGATGGCCCTTCTTTTCACTACATCTGTATCTTTGGGGTAAATACCCAGTAGTGCAATTGCAGGGTCATAGGGTAGCTCTATTTTTAATTTCTTGAGGAATCTCCACACTGTTTTCCAAAGTGGCTGTACCAACTTGCATTCCCACCAACAGTGTAAGAGGGTTCCCCTTTCTCCACATCCTCTCCAACACACATTGTTTCCTGTCTTGCTAATTTTGGCCATTCTAACTGGTGTAAGGTGGTATCTCAATGTGGTTTTGATTTGAATCTCTCTGATGGCTAGTGATGATGAACATTTTTTCATGTGTCTGATAGCTATTTGTATGTCTTCATTGGAGAAGTGTCTGTTCAAGTCTTCTGCCCATTTTTTGACATGATTATCTGTTTTGTGTGTGTTGAGTTTGAGAAGTTCTTTATAGATCCTGGATATCAACCTTTTGTCTGTACTGTCTTTTGTGAATATCTTCTCCCATTCCGTGGGTTGCCTCTTTGTTTTGTTGACTATTTCCTTTGCTGTGCAGAAGCTTTTGATCTTGATGAAGCCCCAAAAGTTCATTTTCACTTTTGTTTCCTTTGCCTTTGGAGACATATCTTAAAAGAAGTTGCTGTGGTTGATATCGAAGAGGTTACTACCTATGTTCTCCTCTAGGATTCTGATGGATTCCTGTCTCACGTTGAGGTCTTTTATCCATTTTGAGTTTATCTTTGTGTATGGTGTAAGAGAATGGTCGAGTTTCATTCTTCTACACATAGTGGTCCAATTTTCCCAGCACCATTTGTTGAAGAGACTGTCTTTTTTTCCACTGTATATTTTTTCCTGCTTTGTCAAAGATTATTTGACCATAGAGTTGAGGGTCCATATCTGGGCTCTCTACTCTGTTCCACTGGTCTATGTGTCTGTTTTTATGCCAGTACCACAGTGTCTTGATGATCACAGCTTTGTAGTAAAGCTTGAAATCAGGTAACGTGATGCCCCCAGTTTTGTTTTTCTTTTTCAACATTTCCTTAGCAATTTGGGGTCTCTTCTGATTCCATACAAATTTTAGGATTATTTGCTCCAGCTCTTTGAAAAATATTGGTGGAATTTTGATTGGAATGGCATTAAAAGTATAGACTGCTCTAGGCAGTATAGACATTTTAACAATGTTTATTCTTCCGAACCAAGAGCATGGAATAGTCTTCCATCTTTTTATGTCTTCTTCAATTTCTTTCATGAGTGTTCTGTAGTTCCTCGAGTACAGATCCTTTACTTCTTTGGTTAGGTTTATTCCCAGGTATCTTATGATTCTTGGTGCTATAGTAAATGGAATCAATTCTCTAATTTCCCTTTCTGTATTTTCCTTGTTAGTGTATAAGAAAACAACTGATTTCTGTACATTGAATTTGTATCCTGCCACATTACTGAATTGCTGTATGAGTTCTAGTAGTTTGGGGGTGGAGTCTTTTGGGTTTTCTGTATAAAGTATCATGTCATCTGCGAAGAGAGAGAGTTTGACTTCTTCATTGCTAATTTGGATACCTTTTATTTCTCTTTGTTGATAGACTGGTTTCTGATAATATCCTGATGCCAGTAAGGTGGCCGTGGACGATTTATCTTCAAAATTCTCTTTTACATGAGAGAGAAATAAATTTATATTTCAATTAAACCACTATCATTTCCAACAGTATTTCTTTTCTTGGTTATGTGGATTTAACACTTAGTCCAACTGATTGATATAGTACACAAAAGTGAGGTGCTTCAAATAACAGAAGCTAAGATGTGGTACTAGATGAAGGCAGAACTAGGTAGGTGCAAATTAGTTACACAGATAATGGAAACTGAAAATCTCAAGACTATTATTATATACTAGTAAAGTATTTAGTTAAATCATCACCTGCCACATACTGAAAAGCCAACCATATGCTATAAAGGCTCTGATATGGTATTAGGGGAAATGGCAAAATATGTGTAAAACGTTGGCATGGGTTGTCAGCAAAATCCTAAAAGAATGATGAATTTAAGGTGAAACTAGCTGGCCAGTCTGAGAGTTGTAAGAGAAAGTATTTGCCTCTTCTCTAAGATTAAAGGAATTTTTTGCCTATAACCTGCATCCTCAGCCGACTGAGAGACTGATAATTTGAAAACTTTCAGGGTAGGAAAGGCCAACTGTTTATATTCTAAATTGAAGCAGTTAAAAGAATTCTAATCTTAGCAATAAATATGACTAGTGTCCCACCATTCAAAAGTGGTTAGGCTGCTGGCAAAGATAGTACATTATTTCAGATGTCGTCATTGCAGCAGACAACAAGCTGAGAATTATTTGGATGGGCAGAGCACAAAGGTCTATAAATAAAAAGACTTGTGTCCTTGAGCTTAAAAATTCCATTTATCCAAGAACTTTGTGTTCACTCACACTTGGAAATCACCAAAAAGCCAGTTGCACTGCAAGACCACCACATTTTTGAGGGTAACTTATTGTCCAAAAAGAATCCACTGGATTCTGAAACCGTACTAACAGGAACTGGTTTGCTCTATAAGTGTGATCCTTAGGAAAGATGTGCTCTTGAATGTCCACCTCAGATGTGGCCGCAGGATAAAGGAGAAGGAAAACTCTTTCAGAAGGCAAAGCCAGAGACCACTAAGGAAAATGGGCAAAGGATTCTTACTGAAGAGCAAACCTGGGGCTACCAGATGGACAAACTGAAGAGCTCACTCCACAGCCGGAGCAGGGAGCCTACGACATTTTTGTTCAGCAAAATTTTTGATGATTATTATGCCCCGGAGAGGCTTTTCCTGTCTTTACATTAACAAAAATATCTAGTTGGTGGAACCATGAGGCACCAAATCAAAATCTGATAGAAGAGCCTCTACACCATCCCAAGAGATTGAACTCTTGAATGGGATGCAGGGACTGCAGGGGAGACATCAGGGTTTTCTGCTTCAAGAGGAAGAAGGGGGTACATAACCAAAGAGTATCCAAAGGAACAGACTCTATACAGCTCTGGTAGACTGCAGGCTTGTTCCCAGTTCCTCACTCCCTCCTGTACAGTGTAGCAGAGGAAATAGAGTCTACCCCTGTTTGCTTTGGCTAATGCGAAGTGGGAGGGAGGGGACATGAGCCGAGATTTTAAAGACCTGCATGGGCCTTTGGTGCCTCACCATGAGAAGAACATGACCAGGAACTGTTGGTTCAAGAACAATGAGAAGATGTGGAGCAGACGCAGAGCCAATTCCAAAGGCTGGGCCCAAGGTCAGCCAACACTCAGTGTAAGCCAAAATGTCCCCACTGACCTATAAGCACATGGCTGAGAAAAATAAATGCTTGTTTTAAGAAACTATTGCATTTCAAGGTGTTTTGTTATGCAGCATCATGGCCAATAAAGCAACCAGATCTATCTTAAAGCTACAGCTAAAAATAGAACTTTTGGAGATCCCATCATCAGACATGATTGCGAAAGAAATAGAAACCAAACCGAGAAAACTCTAAATAAAGAAATAGAAATCAAACTGAGAAAACTCTAAACAAACTCTAAAATTCTAAACAAACAAACTCTAAACGCAAACAAACCCTTGAACACCCCAAGCACAAATAAGAGAAGAAAGACTGAGAACTTTCTAGAAACTTCCTAAAGTGGTCAGGAAGACTGGATTAACACTGATCCTAAAAGATAAAAATGGACATTCAGATCAAGATTATGTGTAAAAAGAAAGAGCATGTGATCAAAGAGTTTTTGGGTTTTGCTGTGTGTGTGTGTGTTTAATGGAACTATTTCAAAGTTAAAAATTAAATAACTAAAAGTACAAAGTTGTTAATGCACCATAAAGAACTGATCAAAATCAGGGGAAAAAAATCTGGAAATGGACACAATATGCTTATGTTTTTGAGGATTGGAGTACCTGGTTTTTAAATATTTTAGGAGAAAAGTGAAAGGCCCAGAATATGCAAACAAAAGTGTAAATAGAACTATTAAATGGGGCTAAACAGAAAAGGCTAACTTTCCAACAGAATAGTTTAAATGAAACAGAAAGAGGAATACAGGATGAGGTCCTTAAAAAAGAAGTCAGGAAAGTATTACATAGAATAATTGCAAAGGCCTTTTCTCCTTATAACACGGAAATTGATGGATTTGAGAGTAAGGATATTAAAAAAGATCTTTAAGGGGCTGCAGGAAATAGAAGAGCTAGGACAAAGCATGGATGTCATGTAGAATATTTTATGACAAACTGCTGGCCTGAGTCAATAATTCTTGGGCTGAAGAAGGAATTGTCGCTCTATAGGAAGCTGGTGGATGTTGGGTAAAGAAGAGAAACTGCAACATAGTTTTTAGATAGATTTCAAAGGAATCCCTGAAGGACACCGAGAGAACTAGCTACAGTATCTTTTTTAAAAAAGAAAAAGAAAAAGAAAAACAACTTGTTTTATAAACAAAAAGAAAGCAGAAAGAAAAAGAGTAATGTATTTTAAATGTGATAATACAGAAGATGGTAGGCCATTTGTGCGTAAGAGTAAAGAGAAGAGAGGTGCCTGGGTGTCTCAGTCCCTTAAGCATCTGCCTTCGGCTCAGGTCATGATCCTAGGGTCCTGGGATTGAGCCCTGTGTCAGGTTCCCTGCTCAGCAGGGAGTCTGTTTCTCCCTTTCCCTTTGCCCCTCCCCCTCCTTGTGCACTCCCACTGCCTCTCTCTCAAATAAATAAATTTTTTAAAAAATCCTTCAAAAAAGAGTAAAGAGAAGAACTGGCTAGAGGGTGAAACACAACAAAGCAAATAGAAAAGGCAAAAAAAAATGTGAAAACAGAGTTTATATAAGGTGTGCAATGGTATAAGCATCTATGACTGCATTGCAGGAAATAATTGGAGTATACACATAGGTAAAACTTACAAATACTTTGTATAAACTGAAAAAACATTGGGGATCAAGTAAAATCATGTGTTAGAAAAGATTTGTGGAAAGTATAGAGCTTTCTACAAGTAAAAGTAATTAATGGTTGCAATGTTAAGAGTTACTCCTCAAGGGTAAATAACATAGAAATATTGTTCAGTTCAACAAGTGTTTATTTAGCCACTACAATGTACTAAGCAAATGTTAGACTCTGGGGGACACATCAATAATGAAGACAGACATAGTAACTATTCCAAGCCAGACAACAGGCTTAAAAGAGGATGGATACAGCTCTCTAAATGAAGACTTTTGCTGCCTTCCTAGAGCCAGCCACTATTTATCTTGTGAACTCTCCAGAAACACATGTATATGCAACTGCATATATACACATATATATGATTATTTATAGACATATTCATGTATATGTATCTTTTAAATTTATACAATTGAGGATAAGTTATATATACTATTCATGACCTTGTGATTTTCTCTAAACACAGTAATTTGAATATGATTCTATGTCAGAATATAAAGAGCTACCTCATTTTTCTTAACATATTGTGTGATTGTCATAATGTAATGAATCAATAGCCTTTAATGTACATTTATGCAGTTTCCAGTTCTTCCTTATTACATACAGTGCTTATATATAATGCACTTTATACATAGATTAGTATACTTGCTATACAAATTTATGGAAATGAAATTTCCATTAAATAGCAAGTAAATTTTTAATTTTGATATTGTCAAATATCCTTCAAAGTGATTACATCCCTTTGTATTGTGACCTACCTCACCCTAAAATGTCCTCGGACCACTTGCCAATGACATTTATTATCAAACCTTTTGACCTTTCCAAAAAGACATTTTATTACAGCTTAAATTGTGTTGGTCTTATTATGAAAAAATATGAGTATATTTTCACATATTTAAAAGTTTTTTTTGTGTTTCCCTCTTTATCTGAATTTTCTGTTCATAATCTTGGGCTTTCTACTCTTCTCAAAGTTAATACGTTAGAAGCCATGAGCCTGTTGTCATACATCTTGTCAGTTTTTTTAGTTTGTTATTTTTCTGTCAAATTGAATTTTTTTAAAAGACTTTATTATTTATTTGACAGACAGAGATCATAAGTAGGCAGAGAGCCAGGCAGAGAGAGAGAGAGAAGGGAAGCAGGGTCCTTGCTGAGCAGAGAGCCTGAAATGGGGCTCCATCCCAGGACCCTGGGATCATGACCTGAGCTGAAGACCTAGGCTTTAACCCACTGAGCCACCCAGCTGCCCCTGTCAAATTGAATTTTTAACCGTGGTTTTATTTTTTAGATGTTTTATTTTGAGGTTACTGTAGGTACATATGCAGTTATATGAAATAATTACAGACATCCCATACATTCATCATCGAGTTTCACTTACTAATGACATTTCACATAGCTATAGTATAATCATAATACAGGTAAGAAACTGACGTAGGTTTAATACATCAACCTTATTCAGATTTCACCAGCGTGTGTGTGTTTAATTTAAGCATTTTATCACGTGGGTAGATTTGTGTGAACACGACTACAGCCAAGATACAGAACAATTCCCTCACGAGGCTCCTCCTTTTGCCCTTTTATATTCACAGCCGCCTCTTCCCTCTGCCCCTCCCTCCCTCCTAATAACCATAAATCTGTTCTCCATTTCTGTAATTTTGCCATTAAAAAATGTTTTATAAATGGAAGCACAGTATGAAATCTTTTGAGACCAGCATCTTTCACTCAGTGTAATTTCCTGGAGATGCTACCAAGTATGTGTCAATGGTCCATTCCTTTCTATCGCTGAGTAATATTCCATGGCATGGATGTCTGAGTTTACTTAGTCATTCACCCATTGAAGGATGTTTAGATCATTTCCAGTTTAGGACTATAACCAATAAAGCTTGTATGAGCAATAGTGTCCAGGTTTTCGCATGAGCAGAAGTCTTCCTTTCTCTGACATAAATGCTCAGCCAATTGCTGAGTCATATGATATGGTGAGCACACATTTAATTTTGTAGGAATTGCCATTCACTTTTCTAGAGTGAGTGTACCATTTTACGCTTCTATCAGCAATGTATGAGTGATCCGGCTCTTCGGCACAACCGCCAGGATTCGGTGTTCCATTTTTATTTCAACATTCTAATAACTATGTAGTGACATCTCATTGTGGTTTTAGTTTTTATCTCCCTAATGACTAATGATGTTGAATATCTTTCATGTGCCTTTTGTCATCTTTACATCCTCTAAAGTGAAACCCTCTTTATATCTTTAGACCATTTTCCAATTGTTTCTAATATTGTACTTACTATTGTATTTTAATAGTAATTTTATGTTTCAGCTTGAATCCTTTGTTGAATATGTGAATGTCAAATATTTTCTTCTTTTTTTTTTAATTTTTTTTTAAAGATTTTATTTATTTATTTGACAGAGAGAGATCACAAGCAGGCAGAGAGGCAGGCAGAGAGAGAGGAGGAAGCAGGCTCCCTGCTGAGCAGAGAGCCCGATGCGGGGCTCGATCCCAGGACCCTGAGATCATGACCTGAGCCGAAGGCAGCGGTTTAACCCACTGAGTCATCCAGGCGCCCCCAAATATTTTCTTCTAATACATAGCTTTTCATACCCTTTACAGGGTCTTTCACAGATCACTTTTAACTTTGATAATCCAGTTTATCTATTTTTTTTTCATTTATTAATCATGTTTTTGGTGTCCAGTCTAAGAAGACTTTGCCAAGCCGTGGATGTTGAAGACTTTTCCCCTATGATTTTTTTCAACAAGTTTTATTAGTTTTATGTTCTACGTTTAAGGCTGATCCATTTAAAGTTAAATTTTGTGATATTTAGGTTGAGGTTCAATTTTTGCCTATAGAGGTCCAATTGCTGCATTGAAAACTTATCCTTCCTCCTTTGAATTGCTTTTGCACTTTTGCCAAAAATCAGTTGGACATATTTGTGTGTACTTATTCTCGGCTATCTAAATTGTTCTACTAATCTTTTTATCTATTCCTTTGCCAATATCACACCACTACTATAGCTATTTAATAAAACTAATTTCTTCAATGATATTCTTTTTGAAAATGATTTTAGCTATCTTAGTTCTTTTGCATTTTCATAGAAATTTTGGGATGATTTTGTCTACATTTATAAAAACTTTGCTAGAATTTGTGTAAGAATAATGTTGAAACTGTGTATTCATTTGAATATGGTGAACCTCCCTTCCTTGGACACAGTATATCTCTCTTGGTCTTATCTAATTTCTTTCATCAGCATTTTTTTCAGCATAGATCCTGTACATGCATTTTTAAGTTTATATAAAAGTATTTCATTTTTTTGGAGTGATAGTAGTCTTTTCAATATTTTTCTTTTCACATATCCATTGTTAATATATAAACATGTAATAGATTGCTGTATGTTTATCTTGTATCTTGAGACCCTGCTGAACTCACGTTAGTTGTGGAAGTATTTCATTTTTTTTAGATTCTTCATGATTTTCCACAGACATTCATGCAAATAAGAACAGTTTTATTCTTTTCCTTCCCATCTTTATCCCTTTTATTTATTTATCTTGCCTTAGTGCAGGAGCTAGAATATCTAGCACTATGTTAAATAAGTGGTAAGATTGGATAGCCCTACCTTATTCCTCTAATCTTAGAGAGAAATCACTCAGTCTTTCACTATTAAATATAATGTTAGTTGTAAGGTTTTTGTAGATGTTCTTTATGTTGAGGTAGTTCATTTCTATTCTTAACTTGCTGAGAATTTTGATCATAAATGGATGTTGAATTTTTCAAATACTTTTGCTGCATAAGATGATATGACCAAATAATATTTGAATACTTATTTTTATTAACTTTTTTTTAAGGTTTTGTATCATATTTGTCTTGTGTTTGTCCTGAATTTAATGAGAAATTTTGGGGGCTCCTGGGTGGCTCAGTTGATTAAGTATCTGACTCTTAATTTTGGCTTACATCATGATCTCAGGGTTTTGAGATCAAGCCCCACATAGGGTTCAATCCTAGGTGTGGAGACTGCTTAAAATTCTCTCTCTCCCTCTTCCTTTGCCCCTCCCCCTTCCTTCTTAAAAAAAATTCTAGTGTTTCACCAGTAAGGATGATGATGTTGGTTTGTGTCTGTCTGTGTCTGTGTGTATGTTAAGGAAATTAACATGTATCAACTAATATTTTATAATAGATTCTTTTAAAATTTTTAATAGAAAATTAATTTTATAATATATGTTTTCAGAATCTATAGAAGTAAGTAGGGTTTTTGTTTTTTTCTTTTTTACTTTAAATTAGATGTAAACATTTTCCATTATGGAACCTTCTTGTATTCCTAGGGAAAGCCATTTCTTGGACATGATATATGATGCTTCTAAAGTACTTTTGGATTCTATTTGACAGTGTAGTTTTTAGGAATTTTGAGCCATTATTCATATATGCTATTTGTTAGTCTTTATTTGTGCTCTGTTTGTCAGGTCCTGGAATCTAGATTGTGGTGGTTTCACAAAAAGAATTTAGAAACTTGTCTTCCTTTCTTTCCCCTCCCTGTTGCTCTTGCTCTCTCTCTTTTTCCCCCTCCCTTCCCTCTCTCTCCCCTCTTCCTTCACTTTAATGCTTTTATAGAATTTGCCTGTGAGGCTGTCTGGTTTGGTGCTCATTCAGGGAATAATCAGCCTTTTAGAATTTCTAAATCCTTTGGCATCAGATTTGATAATTTATGTTTTCCCAGAATATCATTTATTTTATTCAGGTTTTTAAAGTATCTATAGAGAGTATAGAAACTTATTATTTTATAATTCTGTATCTGTGATTATATACCCATTTTCAGTTTGTATTTTGAGTATCTGGCTTTCTTCCTTTTCTTCCAAAATTAACTTATCTAACAGATGAGTCTATTTTTTGTTACTAATATTTTCATTTTCTGAGTTCTTAGTTCTTTTATTTTAGTTCTATTTAGTTCTTAGTTCTTGTTATTTAATTATATTTCCATAATAAATATCGGTTTACTGTAGTGCCAGATTACTGTCTTATATGCCTTCATTTATTTAGTCTTTCTGCTTATTTAATACTTTTATTGGACTTTATCTCACTCATATTAAACTTTAATTCATTTATTTACTACTTTAGTAACATAAATATTTAGTGTGATTAAGTTTACTTTGAACACTTGAAATATATCCATCTTAAAATATTTGGTAAAGTTTTATAATTAATATTCCTACTTGTACTACACTATAATTTTTTATTTCTCCACCTAAATGTTGTTTTAATATATATTTTAACTTCTATTTCTGGTTTAGGGTTTGCTTTCTATGTTTGTTATTGGTTTCTGATATTATTTTAAGAATGTGGTGTGTATAATATCTACCTGGTAGAATTTATTGAGGTTTTCTTTGTGGCTTGAAACATGATCAATACATAAATTTTCAATGCAATTTTAAAAAAGCTAAAGTCTAATTGTAGGTATAAATTTTGTTGTTTATCAAGAATAATTATTTTGAGGGGCACCTGGGTGGCTCAGTGGGTTAAAGCCTCTGTGTTCGGCCCGGGTCGTGATCCCAGGATCCTGGGATCGAGTCCCGCATCTGGCTCTCTGCTCAATAGGGAGCCTGTTTCCTCCTCTCTCCCTGCCTGCCTCTCTGCCTCCTTGTAATCTCTGTCAAATATATAAATAAAATCTTAAAAAAAAAAAAAGAATAATTATTTTGACTATATTATTGATTTCCCCTAAACATTACTTAATATTTATTTAATGTATCTGCCAAGACCTGAGAGAGGTTAATTGAAGTCTTTTTCTATTATTGAGTTTCTGTCTTCTTATTATATTTACTGAAATTTTAGCATTTTGAATTTTGATGCTGTGCTACATAGTTTATGAAGATTCACAACAGATGATTGTGGACTCCAAGCTTTTCATTATTAAATGTCATTCATTCGGTAGTTTAATGTGCTTTTCTTAAAATTAGACCTTGTATAATTTTAATTAAATGACCCTGACTTGCTTTTAGTTTACATTTTTTAACCTGTATTTTACATCCAGTCCTTATGTTAATTTTAGATGAATATCATATATATCACCTATGTTGCTTTTAGATCCTAACTAAAGTTCTTTTACTTTTTTTTTTGTAAAGAGAATACATTTTTTTAATTTATTTATATATTTATTTATTTATTTAAGAAACATATAATGTATTTTTATCCCCAGGGGTACAGGTCTATGAATCGCCATGTTTACACACTTCACAGCACTCACCATAGCACATACCCTCCCCAATGTCCATAACCCCAGCCCCCTCTCCCAACCCCCCTCCCCCCAGCAACCCTCAGTTTGTTTTGTGAGATTAAGAGTCACTTCTGGTTTGTCTCCCTTCAATCCCATCTTGTTTCATTTATTCTTCTCCTACCACTCTAACCCCCCACGTTGCATGTCCACTTCCTCATATAAGGGAGATCATATGACAGTTGTCTTTCTCCGATTGACTTATTTCGCTAAGCATGATACCCTCTAGTTCCATACACATCGTTGCAAATGGCAAGATTTCATTTCTTTTGATAGCTGCATAATATTCCATTGTGTATATATACCACTTCTTCTTTATCCATTCGTCTGTTGATGGACATCTAGGTTCTTTCCATAGTTTGGCTATTGTAGACATTGCTGCTATAAACATTCAGGTACACGTGCCCCTTCGGATCACTACGTTTGTATCTTTAGGGTAAATACCCAGTAGTGCAATTGCTGGGTCATAGGGTAGTTCTATTTTCCACATTTTGAGGAACCTCCATGCTGTTTTCCAGAGTGGTTGCACCAGCTTGCATTCCCACCAACAGTGTAGGAGGGTTCCCCTTTCTCCGCATCATTGCCAGCATCTGTCATTTCCTGACTTGTTAATTTTAGCCATTCTGACTGGTGTGAGGTGATATCTCATTGTGGTTTTGATTTGTATTTCCCTGATGCTGAGTGATGTGGAGCAATTTTTCATGTGTCTTTTGGCCATCTGGATGTCTTCTTTGCAGAAATGTCTGTTCATGACTTCGGCCCATTTCTTGATTGATTATTTGTTCTTTGTGTGTTGAGTTTGCTAAGTTCTTTATAGATTTTGGACACTAGCCCTTTATCTGATATGTCGTTTGCAAATATCTTCTCCCATTCTGTCAGTTGTCTTTTGGTTTTGTTAACTGTTTCCTTCACTGTGCAAAAGCTTTTGATCTTGATGAAATCCCAATAGTTCATTTTTGCCCTTGCTTCCCTTGCCTTTGGCGATGTTCCCAGGAAGACATTGCTGTGGCTGAGGTGGAAGAGGTTATTGCCTGTGTTCTCCTCAAGGATTTTGATGGATTCCTTTCTCACATTGAGGTCCTTCATCCATTTTGAGTCTATTTTCATGTGTGGTGTAAGAAAATGTTCCAATTTCATTTTTCTGCATATGGCTGTCCAATTTTCCCAGCACCCTTTATTGAAGAGGCTGTCTTTTTTCCATTGGACATTCTTTCCTGCTTTGTCGAAGATTAGTTGACCATAGAGTTGAGGGTCTATTTCTGGACTCCCTATTATGTTCCATTGATCTATGTGTCTGTTTTTGTGCCAATACCATGCTGTCTTGATGATGACAGCTTGGTAATAGAGCTTGAAGTCCGGAATTGTGATGCCACCAATTTTGGCTTTCTTTTTCAATATTCCTTTGGCTATTCGAGGTCTTTTCTGGTTTCATATAAATTTTAGGATTATTTGTTCCATTTCATTGAAAAAAATAGATTGTATTTTGATAGGAATTGAATTAAATGTGTAGATTGCTATAGGTAGCATAAAAATTTTCACAATATTTGTTCTTCCAATCCAGGAGCATGGAATATTTTTCCATTTCTTTGTGTCTTCCTCAATTTCTTTCATTAGTACTTTATAGTTTTCTGAGTATAGATTCTTAGCCTCTTTGGTTAGGTTTATTCCTAGGTATCTTATAGTTTTGGGTGTAATTGTAAATGGGATGGACTCCTTAATTTCTCTTTCTTCTGTCTTATTGTTGGTGTAGAGAAATGCAACTGATTTCTGTGCATTGATTTTATATCCTGACACTTTACTGAATTCCTGTACAAGTCCTAGCAGTTTTGGAGTGGAGTCTTTTGGGTTTTCCACATATAGTATCATATCATCTGTGAAGAGTGATAGTTTGACTTCTTCTTTGCCGATGTGGATGCCTTTAATTTCCTTTTGTTGTCTGATTGCTGAGGCTAGGACTTCTAGTACTATGTTGAATAGCAGTGGTGATAATGGACATCCCTGCCTTGTTCCTGACCTTAGTGGAAAAGCTTTCAGTTTTTCTCCACTGAGAATGATATTTGCAGTGGGTTTTTCATAGATGGCTTTGATAATATTGAGGTATGTGCCCTCTAGCCCTACACTTTGAAGAGTTTTGATCAGGAAAGGATGCTGTACTTTGTCAAATGCTTTTTCAGCATCTATGGAGAGTATCATATGGTTCTTGTTCTTTCTTTTATTAATGTGTTGTATCACAACTGATTGATTTGCGGATGTTGAACCAACCTTGCAGCCCTGGAATAAATCCCACTTGGTCGTGGTGAATAATCCTTTTAATGTACTGTTGAATCCTATTGGCTAGTATTTTGGTGAGAAATTTCGCATCTGTGTTCATCAAGGATATTGGTCTGTAGTTCTCTTTTTTGATGGGATCCTTGTCTGGTTTTGGGATCAAGGTGATGCTGGCCTCGTAAAATGAGTTTGGAATTTTTCCTTCCATTTCTATTTTTTGGAACAGTTTCAGGAGAATAGGAATTAGTTCTTCTTTAAATGTTTGGTAGAATTCCCCTGGGAAGCCATCTGGTCCTGGGCTTTTGTTTGTTTGGAGATTTTTGATGACTGTTTCAATCTCCTTACTGGTTATGGGTCTGTTCAGGTTTTCTATTCCTTTCTGGTTCAGTTGTGGTAGTTTATATGCCTCTAGGAATGCATCCATTTCTTCCAGATTGTAAAATTTGTTGGCATAGAGTTGCTCATAGTATGTTCTTATAATTGTCTGTATTTCGTTGGTGTTAGTTTTGATCTCTCCTCTTTATTGATGATTTTATTTATTTGGGTCCTTACTCTTTTCTTTTGGAGAAGTCTGACTAGGGGTTTATGAATCTTATTAATTCTTTCAAAGAACCAGCTCCTAGTTTCGTTGATTTGTTCTTTTGTTTTTTGTTGTTGTTGTTGTTTCTATTTCATTGATTTCTGCTCTGATCTTTATGATTTCTCTTCTCCTGCTGGGTTTAGGGTTTCTTTCTTGTTCTTTCTCCAGCTCCTTTAGGTGTAGGGTTAGGTTGTGTACCTCGGACCTTTCTTGTTTCTTGAGAAAGGCTTGTACCGCTATATATTTTCCTCTCAGGACTGCCTTTGTTGTGTCCCACAGATTTTGAACCATTGTGTTTTCATTATCATTTGTTTCCATGAATTTTTTCAATTCTTCTTCAATTTCCTGGTTGACCCATTCATTCTTTAGAAGGATGCTGTTTAGTCTCCATGTATTTGGGTTCTTTCCAAATTTCCTCTCGTGATTGAGTTCTAGCTTCAGAGCGTTGTGGTCTGAAAATATGCAGGGAATGATCCCAATCTTTTGATATTGGTTGAGACCTGATTTAGGACCGAGGATGTGATCTATTCTGGAGAACGTTCCATATGCACTAGAGAAGAATGTGTATTCTGTTGCTTTGGGGTGAAATATTCTGAATATATCTGTGATGTCCATCTGGTCCAGTGTGTCATTTAAAGCCTTTATTTCCTTGTTGACCTTTTGCTTGGATGATCTGTCCATTTCAGTGAGGGGCGTGTTAAAGTCCCCTACTATTATTGTATTTATTATGTATGTATGTATTATTGATGTGTTTCTTTGATTTTGTTATTAATTGGCTTATATAGTTGGCTGCTCCCACATTAGGGGCATAGATATTTAAGATTGTTAGATCTTCTTGTTGGACAGATCCTTTGAGTATGATATAGTGTCCTTCCTCATCTCTTATTATAGTCTTTGGTTTAAAATATTATTGATCTGTTATAAGGATTGCCCTTATAACAGGATTACCCCTGTTTTCTTCTGATATCCATTAGCATGGTAAATTCTTTTCCACCCCCTCACTTTAAATCTCGAGGTGTCTTCGGGTCTAAAATGAGTTTTTTATAGGCAACATATAGATGGGTTTTGTTTTTTTATCCATTCTGATACCCTGTGTCTTTTGATTGTGGCATTTAGCCATTAACATTCAGGATAACTATTGAGAGATATGAATTTAGTGCCATTGTATTGCCTGTAAGGTGACTGTTCCTGTATATTGTCTCTGTTCCTTTCTGATCTACTAATTTTAGGCTCTCTCTTTGCTTGGAGGACCTTCCAATATTTCCTGTAGAGCTGGTTTGGTGTTTGCAAATTCTTTCAGTTTTTGTTTGTCCTGGAAGCTTTTTTTTTTTTTTTAAGATTTTATTTATTTGACAGAGAGAGATCATAAGTGGGCAGAGAGGCAAGCAGAGAGAGAGAGAGGAGGAAGCAGGCTCCCTGCAGAGCAGAGAGCCCGATGTGGGACTCGATCCCAGGACCCTGAGATCATGACCTGAGCTGAAGGCAGGGGCCTAACCCCCTGAGCCACCCAGGTGCCCCCTGTCCTGGAAGCTTTTTATCTCTCCTTCTATTTTCAGTGATAGCCTAGCTGGGTATAGTATTCTGGCTGCATGTTTTTCTCGCTTAGTGCTCTGAATATATCATGCCAGCTCTTTCTGGCTTTCCAGGTCTCTGTGGATAAGTCTGCTGCCGATCTAATATTTTTACCATTGTATGTTACAGACTTCTTTTCCCGGGCTGCTTTCAGAATTTTCTCTTTGTCACTAAGACTTGTAAATTTTACTATTAGGCTGTGGACCTATTCTTGTTGATTTTGAGGGGGGTTCTCTGCACCTCCTGGATTTTGATGCTTGTTCCCTTTGCCATATGAGGGAAATTCTCTCCACTAAATCTCTCCAATATACCTTCTGCTCCCCTCTCTCTTTCTTCTTCTTCTGGAATCTCAATTATTCTAATGTTGTTTCATCTTATGGTGTCACTTATCTCTCGAATTCTCCCCTCGTGGTCCAGTAGCTGTTTGTCCCTCTTTTGCTCAGCTTCTTTATTCTCTGTCATTTGGTCTTCTATATCACTAATTTTTTCTTCTGCCTCATTTATCCTAGCAGTGAGAGCCTCCATTTTTTAATGCACCTCATTAGTAGCTTTTTTTATTTCAACTTGGTTAGATTTTATTTCTTTTATTTCTCCAGAAAGGGCTTTTATATCTCCCGAGAGGGTTTCTCTAATATCTTCCATGCCTTCTTTGAGCCCGGCTAGAACCTTGAGAATCATCATTCTGAACTCTATATCTGACATATTACCAATGTCTGTATTGATTAGGTCCCTAGCCTTTGGTACTGCCTCTTGTTCTTTCTTTTGTGGTGAATTTTTCCGCCTTGTCATTTTGTCCAGATAAGAGTATATGAAGGAGCAAGTAAAATACTAAAAGGGTGGCAAAGACCCTAGGAAAATACACTTTAACCAAATCAGAAGAGACTCCAAATCATGGGGGGGGGGGGAGAAAGGGATAAAAAGAGGTTCAGAAAAAAAAAAAAGAAAAGAAACAATTAAAAAAAGAAAACAAATAAAGAAAAAATATAAAAAAGAAAAAATATATATATATTAGATAAACTAGTTAAAAAACGTTAAAAAAGAAAAAGGTAAATGTTAAAAAAAATTTAGCAGAAGAAAAAAAATTGGAAAAAAAATTAAATTAACTGCAAGGCTAAAGAATCTTGGGGAGAAAGCCATAAGTTCTGTGCTTTGCTTTCTCCTCCTCTGGAATTCCGCTGCTCTCCTTGGTATTGAAACTGCACTCCTTGGTAGGTGAACTTGGTCCTGGCTGGATTTCTTGTTGATCTTCTGGGGGAGGCGCCTGTTGTAGTGATTCTCAAGTGTCTTTGCCCCAGGCGGAGTTGCACCGCCCTTACCAGGGGCCGGGCTGAGTAATCTGCTCGGGTTTGCTTTCGGGAGCTTTTGTTCCCTGAGCGCTTTCTGTAGAGTTCCGGAGGACTGGAATGAGGATGGCGGCCTCCCAGTCTCTGGCCTGGAGGAACCGAGAGTTCGGAGCCCCACTCCTCAGTGCGCCCTCAGAGAATAGTCCCAATCACTCCAGTCTCCCTGGCCTCTGTCCACACTTGGATCTCACCTAGCCTGCAACCCCTTCAAGGTAACCCTGAGCTGAGAGCTCACTTCTCGGCTCTGTCTCTGTAGCCGGCTTCCCCATTCTAATACCTGCAAGCTCTGCGACACTCAGATACCCCCATCCTTCTGTGACCCTCCGGGACCTGGGGCCACGCTGACCCCGCTTGGGCTTCACACCGGTTTAGCCTCTGGAACGATGTCCCTCAGTGGAACAGACTTTTAAAAGTCCTGATTTAGTGCTCCGTTGCTCTGCCGCTTGCCGGGAGCCAGCCCCTCCCCCCACGGTCTATCTTCCCGCCGCTTTGGATTCACTTCTCTGCCAGTCCTACCTTTCAGAAAGTGGTTGATTTCCTGTTTCTAGAATTGCTGTTCTTCTTGTCTTCAATCTACTGTTGGATTTGTAGGTGTTTGCAATGTTTAGATAAGCTATCTAGCTGATCTCCTGCTACCTGATGTAGTCTCAGCCTGCTACTTCTCCACCATCTTGACTCCTCCTCCCAATGTCTTTTACTTTTAATGGGTGATGTTATTTCACTTATATTTACTGGTACAACAAGTAGTTCTGATGTTTTATTCTATGTTACACTTTTGATGGTTTAATGTTATTTGTTTTTTTAAATTTATTTTTGCTATATATCTATGTTTCTTGTGTGTGTGTGCATTTTAGTCTTTTTAGTTTTTTAGTCTTGAATTTGGAAAGCATCTTCTCTGCTTGTAGATTTTCTGGCAGTTAGCTTGGCTATACATATTTTGGAAGACTATATTTTTAGAATTATCTTTGAATTCTGTCTTTGAATTCATAATCTGTATGTCTTTTATGACACAATATTTTAATGTGTTTTTGCTTTTTTTCTCTTTTTCTCTTCCATAATGTTTTATGCATCTCTCATGTGCTTTCTTTCTGTTTGTCTGTGTTGCTATTTTCCCCAGCCAACTATGCATTAGAGGATTATGTTAGAAAGGGCAACAGTGGACTGAATTGGATAGTCAGATAGCTCAAATTCAGATCCCTTGTCTTGAAATGTGTCCCAACAAAAGGCCATCCTAGTTTTGATTATTTTTTGGTAGGCATATGCTTTCCCTATCTCATGGAAAGGTATACCACCAGCTTTTGAGTAGTGATTTGGAGTTTATGTTACTTTTGTGTACCAAATAATCAACCAGAAGATTGCCTGCCACCCATGTTCCACCCATGTTTCCCCTTCCATCCACCCAGGCTGGTTGCCTTTTTTTTTTTCCCCCTGAAAAGATGATATGCATGCACTGTACTTAGTTTCACCTTTTCTGTGATTCTGTTCTGCCCAACAGAATTAATGATGGCTCAACATCATACAAAGCCACTGAGCCCTTGCTGTCTAAAGAGGAGGTCACTGACTTGACCTTTCAGAAAGTGCAACTTACCTTTGGATAATTCTGCTTGCTTCCTGCAACATGGAGACACACACCTCCTACTGCTTTCCTTGTTTCACCTGGATATAAATTTCACAACACTTTGGCAGCCCTCCAAGTTTTCATTTCTGCTTCTTTGTTCTGCGTTTTGGTTTAAAGTTGGTTTCAAAGAGCAGGGCAGAAATGTCTTTTCTCTGTCATCTTTAATTACTTCCTCTATTCTTTATAAATTTTAAAATTAAAACCAGAGGAAGAACAATTAAACTTCCATGTTGCAACCAATAGAAGCGTAAGTTCCTTGTGTGGCCAGACTCCCTTTGCATCTTTAGGAAATTCTGTGCACTTTTAGGAAGACATCACTGCCCTCTCCATAAATCTGAAATAGATAGTCCTACATGGGTGCATGGAATTTTACTCAAAAATATGGGTGTCCATGCCAAAAATTCATAAGGTTACACATTGTTCTTTCTAATCTTTTCTAAAAGATTTTATTATATTTTCTTGCAGGCTTGTGAATAAATAACATGTTCCTGCTCACAGTTTGTATTAGAACATTTGCTATGCATTTTGTTTTCAATCATAATCCTTAGAGCCTTGAAACAAACAAATCACTTATACTGTATAGAATGATATTGTCTTGGTATTACTGCCCTAGGAAATAGTGTTCATTTTTGTGGCTTCATTTTGATGTACAGCAGAATTTAGTAATGCCACAATCCCCTACATAGTTCCAGTAATACTAAATGAAGCAGTGTGAAACTTCTAGCTTTTTCTGAGCTCCCATGTCTGAAATCTGTCATTTGGTGGTGTTTAGTTTGCCTGGCATATTTGTTTACCCACTGCCTATCGGCTAGCTTCCAAATCCTCCTGATGAGGTGATTTCATAACAGCTGAAAATGATATTGCATTCTTCACCTATAGCAGGTGGTCCCCAAGTGGCTGTTCATCTTCTCTTGTGGTCTCTACTGTGAACTGTAAATCATGTCGGGAAATGACAGCCTGTTAGGCAGTGTGATCTATCATTAGTACGAGTCACCAGTCACAACACGCATACACTTGATCCATCCTCTGTGCAAGTGATGGATTTGGTCAGAAGATTGCCATTTTACATTTTGGAAAACATGAACTGATGTGAGTCCATAAATGGAATATTTTAACCTGGGATCTCATGTAGATGTCATTATGTCATCTCTCCTGGAATTCAGCTGCCGGAAATAAAGTTGAAGAAGTAGATCATGTCAGATTGGATGAGAGTGCCCCATAAACATGGATTCTGTATCTCTAGCAGCTGTACATATGTTAATTCACTATTTCACAAACATTTTGAGCATTTATTTGTTGCCAAGCTCTGTGCTAGTTTCTAATGGTACCAAAAGTAATAATAATGATAAAGTCAGAATCTAAAGAGGGAGATAGACTCATAAATAAACAACTGTACAGATGTATATTGTTTGGTATCTGGAGATATTTTGCGAGCATTTGGGACAGCACTTCATTCTGTGGTTAGGGGTTTGGAGGGATAAACATGGAGACCAAGGTAAGTTTCTTTGGAAATGTGACATGAGCTAAAGCTTAAAGGATGAGTAAGAAGCATGTTTGGTAAAGGAGTTGAGGGGGAGGGCATAGTGGGGAATGGTGTTTCATGTATAGGAGAATGAGACAAGTCATAGACTCAAGAAATAGTCTAGAATGTCTAAGGGACCTCCAGCAATACTATAAGAGTTTACTTGGTTATTATAAATAATACTGCTATAAATATTCACATCCAAGTCTTTGCACAGACATATGCTTTCATTTCTCTTGGGTAGATACTTGGGGGTAGAATTCTTGGGTCATATAGTAAATGTATATTTAACTTTTTAAGAAACTGCCAACCATTTTTTTTTTTCCAAAATAGCTACACTATTTTACATTCCTACCAGCAATATATGAGAGCTCCAGTTTTTTCCATGTAAGTTCAAATTAGAGGTATGCTATGGCTGGATTTATGCTTTAAATAAATGAATCTGGTAGCTATTAGAAATGAGACTAGAAAGAAAGTCACCATTTAAGAAGCTGCTGAAATAATCTGGGAGAGAGCCACAAAGACCTTGAACTAGACTAGTAGTGGTGACTAGAATGGAGAAGATGCGTCATAGAGGAAGAATAACACTACTGAATAAGAAAGGGTCATTTGATTCCTTCAGGTGTGCAGCTCGGGGAATATGACTCATGAAGGTGTGAGGACAGAGGGGGCATCTGTTCAGCTAGCCAGAGGAGCTAAGGAAAGCTGACTTTAGGTCGTAAGCTTCTTGTCTTCACATCTGAAACATCCAGTATTAAAAAATAGAGCCCTAAACTTTCCAACAACATCTATACCATCACAGTGTCATCTTTTATTGGTTTACAAGCTGTACACTGAGCATAGCATTGTACATGTTGGAGCACTAATGCTTTAGAGATTATGTTCATTTGGTTCTAAAAATAACTGCAGGAAATTTATTGTGTTATGGTAAGTGCGTAATTACAATGTATTTATAAATTCTACATGTAGAAATTTTTATTATTTGTATTGTTAGCTCATGAAATATTATTTTGTGTGGCCCACATCACATATATTGCAGTATATTACACTAGTTAGGATACAGCAAATTAATATCCCAGTGAAAAAATGTTTGGTAGTATTCATAAACTTACCACAGTCTTTCCCAGTGTTTACCTCCAAGCAACCACACGGGATTACTGTAATATGAGTTTAAGCGAAAGATGAGATAATAAGAACCCTATGATGTTTGGGTTCAAATATCTTTTGTATAGACTGAAAACAAGCAGTTAGTCAAAAATATCTGTCACTTCAATGAGACCAGATTAAACTCTTAACTTAATAATTACACAATCACATGATATACACAGCATGTAAATAAGAACATCTAAGAACAACAAATATGTATCTTGGGAAAGGTTAAGTAATATTTACTTGGACTATAATATATTTGGCTTTGTCATTTATTTCATTAAATTCTTTCTCTATTAGGCTAATTAAATTACTGCCCAGCTTAGAATATGATTTTAATAGTTTATTCAACAGAACTTAATTCTCTCCAAAAGTCAAAAAACACCTATATGGCGCATATCTGGAAAGCATTTTGTAGATTGAAGCTGAGATTTTTACAATGTATGAACCTCTCTGAGAGCAGAATCACACTGTTAAATGAATAGCAAATAGATCAGAGCCACAGGATTTGCTTATATTGAATCTTGCAACTGATAGCATTTTAATTGCTTAAAATTTTCTTTGAATAAAACCAATGATTAGAGCAGAAAACTGAAGGTCAAACCATATTTTCTTCTCTCCTAAGCAGAATATTTGCAATACAAAATCAGTAAAGAGCACACTTGCTCATTTCCTTTCATTTTAAAACAGTGTTTACTCATTCTAAACACTTATATTATAAATATTACAGTGGAAACCTAGACACTGGTATTACTAATAAGAAAAATGAAAAATTCAGTCAGCTGTCCAGTAATTTGCCAATGTCTAACCTATTTATGCCTGGCACAACTTCAGTGACATTATCTCAGGTATTTTATCTCATTAATAATTGCTGTCGTCCGAACATTTAACATGGGAAAATTAAAGGAAACCCAAAATATCTACATGAGATTAAAATAATGTCATAAAAATAATGGTCACAAAAATAATGAACAAGGTGTTAATAGCCATACTACCTAAAGAGCCCACAAAAGTCAACATGAAGAACACCATAAATTACATGAACAAAAGATATGTTACAGAAAATATGCAAATAGTCAATAAATATATGAAAAAGTTCATCACACAAAAAAGATGCAAATTAAAGTCTGAATATGATTAAAATGTTGCTCTCCAAATTAGCAAACTTTTTTTTTAATCATTTTTCCCGTTGAATAAGCGTCTGAAATAACATTCTCATATCCTTCTGGTGAGATAGCAATTTAGGACAATTTTTCAGAAGAACAATTTTAAAATACATAAGAATAAAGCTAAAAACTTTCATTCTTTGACCCAGTAATTCTACGTATAAAAATAATCTCCAATCAGAAATGTGAACAAAGATTTATGTGTAGTGATTTTATTATCTGATTATAAAAACATAATCTGAATATGACCTGCATGTACAGCAGTAGAGGAATAGTGTAATTAATTAACATGTACCCATAAAATGTTCTGTTCAGTAGCTTTTTTAAAAGTCGTTAATAATATGGAAATTTTTAAAAATTCAAATGAAAAGTGACGGTGTCTAAAAATAGATACTTTTACTGCATCTTTGTCTGTGGCTATCTAAATACATTCAGCTATCAAGGTATCTATAACCCTAAATTTACAAAATTAAAGATTAGAAGAAAATATCTCAAAACATCAGTTATTACATACATCAAAGTTTTGGGGTTTTTTACTTTTATTCAAATTCAAGTTAATTATTTTCATGTATTATTAGTTTCAGAGGTAGAATTTAGTGATTCATCAGTTACGTATAACACCCAGTGCTCATTACACCAGGTGTCCTCCTTAATGTCCATCACCCAATTACCCTATCCCCTCACTCCCCTGACCTTCAGCAACCCTCAGTTTGTTCCCTATAGTTAAGCATCTCTTATGGTTTGCCTCCTCTCTGTTTTTATTCTATTTTATTTTTCCTTCCCTTCCCCTATGTTCATATGTTTTGTTTCTTAAATTCCACATATGAGTGAAATCCTATGATATTTGTCTTTCTCTGACTAACTTATTCCCCTTAGCATAATGCACTCTAGTTACAGCTACTGAAGCCATTTCAAAAGGTATTCTTTTTAATGGCTAATATTCACACACTACATCTTCTTTATCCATTCATCATCAGTTAATGGACATCTGGGCTCTTTCCGTATTTTGGCTATTGTGGACATTGCTGCTGTAAACATTGGGATGCATGTGTCCTTTGAATCACTATTTTTATATCCTTTGGCTAAATACCTAGTAGTGCAATTGCTGGGTAGTTCTATTTTTAACTTTTTAAGGAACCTTCATACTGTTTTTCAGAGTGGCTGCACCAGTTTGCATTCCCATGAACAATGTAAAAGTATTCCCTTTCTCCATATCCTTGCCAACATCTGATGTTTCCTGTAGTTGTCAATTTCAGCCCTTCTGATCAGTGTGAGTTGTGTCTCATTGTGGTTTTGATTTGTTTATATCATAGTTTTTGACAATGAAAATTTATGTTTCTTTTATCTTTTAAGAATTTTTTCACACAAAATATGATTAGTTCAAAATGATGTTGAGAGTAGGGGATATTTTGGAGGATTATAAAGTCAGAAAGTAAATGACAGTAATTAATTTTTAGTTTAACCAAAACAATACATTCAAATTAATTTATGCTAATTAGTTTGGTTTACTTAAAAAACATGAACATTTAGGTATTTTATTATTTTTTAAATTTAAATTCAATTACCCAACATACAGAATATCATTAGTTTCATATGCAGAATTCAGTAATTCATTATCATTATTATTTAATCAAAAGTTTAGTCAGAATAACCAATAGCCTATTAACACAACCAAGGGTTAACTTGGTTAACACAACCAAGTTTACATAATTCTGAAGAACTCCCAGTGTTAAAAATCACAAAAAATTCTATGTAGTTGCTGCTGAAAATATTCATATGACATATTCAAAAATCATTTACTTCATACCAGTGTTTATGGTAGGATTCACTAGACTTATAATCTGTTTTATTTTGGCATTTTCTTATATATCAGATAAAGTATAAATGACACTTCTAGTTTTGTAGTATATCATCAACAGGTTAGGTTTTAAGCTGTCTGAAATATAAATAAGCTGTCTAGAAAGCATCAAAAGACTAGGTGTCTAAAATTCAAATAACCTGCTGGATTGAGTTGTTTCTGTAAAGCACATAAATATTTAAAGATATTTTTAAAAAATAAGTGGACTTTGCACCAAGTTTTTTCATATTCAAGAAAGGCAGAATGAAGTAGTGGTTAATAGAAGTAAGTTAAGAAGTCAGACTACCTGGGACTGAATTCTGCTCTGATACTTGTGAATTGTATAATTTAGGGCAAGTTATTTAAAATCTCTATTTTTCAGTTTCCTCATCAGCAAACTGGTGAGGAACTGGGGATAATAACTGCAGATACTTTGAAGAAGAATTACTTTGAAAATTCAATGAGTTGATAAAATATAAAGCCCATAAAAGACTACCTGGGTGTGGTAAGAGCTTACTTAACGCTCACAATTAATGCTTGACTAATTAATTATTGAGTCCTCATTTCTTTCAGAGCCGATCTTGAGTGAATATTCTATACTGATCTATTTCTTTATCATTCAAAGAACATATGTTGAGCATTTAATAATATTTGTAATTTGTGATTTTGAAGACAGATATTGGACTAAACCCTGGAAAAATAAAGGGAAATGCAACTTACTCCGACCTGAAGTAATACATAGTTTTATAATGGAGAGAAGAACCATATAGAAAAAAGAGTTACAGAAGGACAGGAATGCACTAGCTGCAGTGGGGGGTTAGTATCAGAAGGGTTGGGCTTTAGGAAAATATTTCTTATGCTGGGATTTGAAGTATGTGTTGGATTGCCCTAGAAATAAAATGGAAAAGAGATAGAGGAAATGTGGTATGCAACAACACAGATGGAAAAAGAGATTGTGATGTATTTGAGTAAATGGCCATAAATTTGAGTAATAGTATACCCTGAAGGGCAAGGATTGCAAAACCTCTCTGCCTTGGCAGAATAATTAAGCCCCTTGACCAACTGACCTGGCTTCTCCATGAGAGGCTTTTCCTTATCTGTTCCTCTCTATTGCCACATAAAAAGGGGAAATGGAGAGTATTTTCCCTTTGGAGACTCTTCTGTTTTTGCAGATCAATTTCTGATTGGGATAAGCATTGAAGAAACATAAGCCTCAGTTTGCCAGATTTGAGAATTTCTTGGCTGGGTAACCTCCCTATGATTTTAGACAACTTCTGGGTTATTTGTATTTTTGTTACTCCTGGGTTAGTAACCAACTCAGAAGTTTGATAACTCAAGACCTATGAATTTGAGTGCTATTTTAAATCTTTCTCAGGCGAGAAAAATACCAATAGTAAGTAATAGGCAACAATTGTAAAACAGTCTTGCTTTAATATCCTCACTTGCCACTAGGCCATACACCAGTGAATTCATTTTCTTTTCTTTTCTTTTCTTTCTTTTCCTTTTTTCTTTCTTTCTTTCTTTTTATGTTTGTGGTCATAATTTTTATTTATTGAGCAGAAGATATACAATAGGATGTCTGTGGTAGAAAACGATGTGGTCAATTCCTTCCTTCTTGTTATTTTCTTTAGTTCCTCTTTGTTCCCAAATTTATCTGCCACCAACTGTCTTTGTCCCTACTTAGATTCACATTTATTTTAGTGAAGGAAGAGAATCTGGCTCTTCCAACAAGCATTGTATCAAACTTTCCCTTCAACATAGGAAACTTTCAACCACCTTAAACTTCTAGCCAAAGTCATAAATGACCTTTGTAAGGCAGACTATCATAGTCATATTTTTCTGCTCCCACATGACCCAGCTCAGTCTAAAATATTTCCTTTTCTTGTAAAATCATGTTAAAAACTACCCCGAGAAGCCTGTACATTCCAACATCCTGACACTTTTGATATTGAATATTGTAAAGCTTCAACTTCATTAGCATATAGTCTAATCACAAAATGCAACAGATAATAAGTTAAGTAGATACTTTGTTACTATTTTTAGGAGTTTGCCAATGTCTCTGGAGAGAAAAATTAACTGTCCTGTACCACTCAACCAGCAATTTGGTTAAATGGTTAAATGGTTAAATGTAACACTCTACTTCCAGGTACCTATTTTAGTATTTTTGGAGTTCTTTGATTGCAAGCAACAGAAACCAGTCATACATAACTCAAACCAAAACAAATAAACAAACAACAACAAAAACAAGTGTACTGTAAGGTTAGAGTTAACTCATAGAATCTAAGGAAAGACGGAATAACCAGGGCTTAAGAAATACAGGAATCAGGGTTGAGTCACAGACCTTTGTAACCGTCCTCCCAACAATGTACTGCTTAAAATGTAACCTATGAGAAATTATATTAGTTACCAAGCATACTTCAATATAGCCTTAAGAAAAACATGTACTGGCAAGAGGCCTTTGGAGGAGAGGACGATCTATGTCCTTGAAGCCAAGCAGCTGGGATAGCTGAGCTTGCTCAGGACGGAACGCTGCCTGCTTCAGTTTTCCGTTATCTCCCCTTCCCTGGAGAGCATCAGCAGTTAGTCAGACAATCCTTTCATTTGAGCTTGCTCACTATAGGTCCTGTACTTCGTAACCAGACATATTTTGCCATTCTTCTTATGTATCTACAAGACTTATGGTCAATGTGTAATCTACTCGGGCTTCTTTGTTGTTTGTTACTCACTTTCTAATAAATATGAGACTAAGGAGTTGTTCAGGGCAAGTCTTTTATACTGTTGCCCCCTGCTCCCATTCTCTTGCAGCTGACTTGTTTGTGTCTCATTCTTCTCGTGTGCGCTGTCAAAAGGTGGCAGAGCTTAGGATTTCATGGATAGTCCCTTTTGAACTCTGGTATTGGACTAATTCACCTTTCACTACCATGCCTCCTTGTTCCAATTAAGTCAAGATCAAAATGCCTTGGAGAAATAGATTTAAGCTACAAGACTACCCCTGAATTGGGGCACCTGGGTGGCTCAGTCATTAAGTGTCTGCCTTTGGCTCAGGTCATGATCTCAGGGTCCTGGGATCGAATCCCCCATCAGGTTCCCTGCTTGGCAGGAAGCCTGCTTCTCCCTCTCCCACTCCAACTGCCTGTGCTCCCTCTCTCACCGTGTTTCTGTCAAATAAAATCTTAAAAAAAAAAAAAAAGACTACTGCTGAATTAATCATCATTACCTGGAACAGATGGGTTATAATTGGCATCAAAGGATCAATTGGGGTGCTGAAGTGTGTGTGCGTATGTATGTGTGTGTGTGTGTGTGTGTGTGAGAGAGAGAGAGAGACAGAGAGAGATAGGGAGGAGACAGGAAGTGCAGGGGGTGGTCTCATAGCTAAGGTAACTCTGTTACCAGATGAAGGGGACAGGCACTGTCAAACTTAAATATAAAATGTCCATTATGAGCAAAATGAGTTTCTTCTGGAATAGCAGAGGAATTGCAATTTGGGACATACAAACTATGACAAACCATAGATAATTCTGGAGAATAAAAGAGAGGAACATTCTTTTATAGAGGAAAGAAGAAAGCTGGAAGGAGCCCTTTGGCATGAAAGTTCATTGAAGGACAGTGAGAGTTTGGGGTTGTGGAGACCTGAGATTGGCTGAGTTGCGTTGGTTCTCATTGGCTGGTTTGTTGCTGGGGTAGGAGAAAATTTTCCTTCCTCCGGCTGGTGAATGTAGTTAGCTTTGATGAGTGGTATGTTTATGAGAGTTTTCCCTAAAGGACTTCCCAACTTCATTTTGAATGAGGTTTTTCCTTTATGTTTTCATAGGCATATAGACAAAACTAAAGATAGCTATTCAAAATTTGGTTTCTTCCTGTCTCTTTGATTATCTTTTTTTTCCCCTTTTTTCCTTTGGAGTCTCTTCTTCTATATGACACATTTGTTGTTGTTTTTGTTGTTGTTATTCACGAGAGTCCTTTTTTTTTTGACTATCATCTCTTTTTGTATACACTGAGAAAAGAAAGCCAACTACCATCCCCATAGTTTGAACTCCTATCTTACTTTAATGACTGACCATTTTTTATCTTCGTATTTAACACCTCATTGTTGATCCCCTAATCCACATTTCAGATTTCTATAGACATGGCCACTTAAATTTCCTACAAGCACCTTAAACTCACTGTGTCTAAAATTCAACTCCTTACCCCTCCCAGAAAACCTGTTTCTTCCTCCATATTTCTTATATCAGTGAAAGTAATCAAAATTAGTCTTGTCTACATCAGAAGCCTGAGGATATTACACTCTTTATGCTCAGTTACCACTCCCAGAACTGGTCAGCCACTATGTACTGTTATTTCTGTCAAATAAAAGCTCTTGAATATATTCTAGTTCGACTAGTATGGTGTGCACCCTAGTTTACCCCCCAGTCATCATTTACCTATTATCCATCATGATTATTAATCATGCTGTTTCACTCTAAAAATAATTCCAGTTTGGATGATAGAATTAATGAGTTATATGGACACCCTACAGATTAGCTAATTCCATTCCTCAGTATCTTAATGTAGTTTCTTATGATTTTCACCCTGTTCGCAATCTGGCTCTTACCTATCTCTTCACCTTCATTTTCTTCCATACTGCCACATGGAAGGTGCAATCTGGCTACCCAAGCTATTTTCAGTTCCTTGAGTGCATTCTTTGAGATTCAGATCAAGTGCTTCTTTCTCTGTGGAAATTTTCTCTAACCCACTGGTAATCCACCACCATCAGATTTCAGGTATCAGTTTTTAGGCCTCTATGGAAGTACTGCCTACAAAATCTCTAGCACTTATGACTGTACATTGTAGCTATTCAGTTACTTGTTCACTAATTGCCATTTCTATGTGTTGGTTATTCTGTAGGCAAAGACTACACTGCATCCCTGTTTTGTATATTAAGTGTCTACCATAGAGTCACACACAAAGAATGATAGCATATAGGTACTTATTTTCTACAGCCTCTCCTACAGTACTGATACACCGTGACAGAGTATCAGAACAATACAGCTTGCCACATATACATTAAAAAACATATTTCTCTTGAATGTTTTTATTTCCTTCTAGTTGCATTTGCCTCCTATTCCTGCAATAAAATTGAATAAAAGGGAATCATTTTTTATTGATTTGTCATCCAAATTTATATATGGCAATTAAATTTATTGCCCTGCTCCTGCTCTGTACTTACATACAGTCAGACATATTTCTGGATTAAGATGTCTTTAAAACCAAACAATTCATAAGTGTCTTTGAATATCTCATATTTGCCCAGTAACTGTGGCCTTGATAACAAATCATGGTTTGATAGCCAAATTTGAGTCTATTAAAATAATTTAAACTTCATCTTAGACACCCCAATATGACTGTAAGATGTACATGTCATTAAAATATCTTATTAGGAGGGAAGAGGAACATGAGAAAAATTCAAACATGGGAGAAAAAAAAACTTTTTTTATTAAGATCCTATGTGATGAGTCCCACAAAAATACCTTTTTACGATTCTTTTCTGCAAAAATCAGAAAATTGAATACAAAATTCCTTAAGCAATAACTAAAGTCATTATTTCACATAATTAGAAATCTGGAAGTAAAGTGGTTTGAGAGTTGAATAATTAAGTGGTATATTGACATTATCAATGACCTAACTTTTTTCTCTCTTTATGATCTGTCATCTTCAGTGAGTAGATTTTTCCTTTATGAACCCAAGATGCTACAAAATGTAGAAGGGTATAAAATGGAGTCTTTCCCTTCTGTGTATCTCTTTAATGGACTCTATCCAGATGGCTCCCAGCAGATATTTCTTCCCAGCCTATTTGCCAGAACTGAATAATAGGACTTTAGCCTAAATTATCAAGGGAGATGAGCTTGCCCTGGTCCTTTGACCAATCATGATTTATTATGGAGCTAGGGGGAATCCAGAAATACATGAATATAAGATACTTGAACAATTTTTTTAATAAAGGAAAAGGTGGAGAATGGTGGTTAGTATGCAAGCAACAGTGTCTGACATATTTTATATTCATTCTGTATTATAAAACTTTCCCTTAGTTTCCAGGTCTAGAACCACACTAGTCAAGATGCAGCTACTCAAAGGGCTGTGTCTCTAAGCATCAGAAATCCATTGTTGGTGATGAATATGGGCATGGCATATTGAAAACTTTAAAAGGATAAGCAGTAAAGTTTAAATTTGAATCCAGACTTCTCCTCATATTAATCATTCTCTTATCATTGCTTATGTTTCTCTCTAAGCCTCTGTTTCTTCATCTATAATATGGGGATAATGGGATGAAAACCCATTGTGATGACACATTAAATTCTACTACAGTCTGATTATTTTGTGCCTTTCTCTTATAACATTGTAAGCTCTTTATAGTGAGGAATGCATCATCTTTAGAATATTCTTGCTAGGTAGTATAGCAACAGAATTGGTGTCCAGTAAGTATAGCTAATGACTGAAAGATTATGTTACAAAAATATGTATTAAGGACTGTCTCATAGTATTTAGTGAGTAATAGACACCTAATAATTATTCAATCAGCAATGTTGATTTGACTCTTTTGACAAATCTGACTAATTGCTAATTGTGGGGAGGTTTTTTGTGTGGGGTTTTTTTTTTTGTTTGTTTTTTTGTTTTTTTTTAGAATTTATTTGTTTATTTGAGAGAGAGAGGGGAAGGAGAGAGTGCACATGTTGAGGGGAGGGGCAGAAGAAGAAGCAGATTACCTGCTGAGCAGATACAGAGCTCCATCCCAGCATCCTGGGATCATGACCTGAGCCAAAGGCAAAAGCTTAACAGACTGAGCCACTCAGGGGCTCACTAATTGTATTTAAATAATGCTAATTAGAACTATAGGCTATTGAAAATTGTAGGATATATAGAAGTTAATGCACTTAGATCCCAGGACTGCCCCTCTCACAGTTGTTTTACCCCAAAAAAGTCACTTTTGAATGCTGATCTTCAGTCTCCTCACTTATAAAATGGATACCATATTATCTACCTGATAGTGGTGTTGTGAAGAACGATGACTAAATGTCTCTTGTAGTTACTAAGCAACGCTATAGTCAGTTCAATAAAACTGTGCTGAGGCTTTGCATAATAAGGATAGTTGAGAATCACTAAAAGGATCGGTTTCTTCCTAATCAGTTAATAATTTACTAATTCATCTGTGATCTTATGTGACTTGATTTTATCTGTTCCAATAAATTTAGCAAAAATTTGATTTATTTGACACCTACTGTAATTGCATTAGCTAACATTTGTTGAGTGGTTGCTTTGTGCCAACTTCTTTTCTAAGTATCCATCATTAACTCATGAATATATATTTTTTATCATTCCATTCCCCAAATAGTAAAACTGAGTTTTCAGGGGACAAAATTATTTCCCCCACAACTATGCAACTCATGAGAAGCAAAAGTGGGTTTTATACCCAATTATTTTTAACTCCAAAGTTGGGTTGGTTATCCACTTTATTATAAGGTTATTCAGGTAAGATTTTCCTACCTGGGAATGTCAAAAATTGCATGAAAAGAATTCAGGTAATAAGCCATTTTGGGCTCTCTCACTGAGGTATTAAGTTTAGCTGGTAATTGCTCCTTGCTACAGTATAGAATACCATTTGATAAGGCATACATTTAAACTGGTCTGGTTTCACTGGTGAGAAATGATCTCCACTTAATACCTTATTATAACATCTTGTTCTTGTCATTTAAAAAAATTCCCATTAAGCTTATCTTACTTATAAGACAAAAGTGGTATTTTAATATACAACTAAAAACTAATGAAATCATTAAAGGCATCACAGTAAAAACAAAACCCTTGGGAGATGATTCAGAGTTTTCCATTTCTAGTTCATAGAGTAATACAATTGCCACTGAACAGAAAAAGTACAAAATGGTAGTCATCAGTACTAAAGATCTTGTAACTGTAGAAATTACATAATGTAAATGTTCTAATATTATAGATACAAATTACAGTGTGAAAATATTTCAGTAGAGTACACTAGTCAACTCGGTTGCCAATGAGTTTTCCTTAGAGTTCTTACCTTATTGAAACAATAAATATCTTAAACAGGAAATCATGTTCAGTTGCTCTTATGAGCCGCCACTGAGGATACTATTTTAAACATAATAGTTACTCAAGAAGTATTTGCTGAATGAACAAATGACTAAGAGAGATACAAGGAATGCAGACTGCTCCCTGTTTGAAGGACTCACAGTCTATTTGGATACAGCATGGATGTAAAAAGATTTTAAGAATTGAGGTATAGACATGAATATTTAGATGACCTGTAAAGTGAAATTTTGGACTAAAGCCATTGATGGAAGCCATCCTAGGAATCAAGGATCTGTATGGTAGGATGATACTTGGAAGGCCTGTTGCCCATTTATGATATAGCCTCTTCCACTGCTAAGAGACAAAGTAGGAACACACTGTATAGAAACAAAGAAAATAGGAAGTAATGATGAGACAAAGTTCACCTGGCCAATGATCCCTGAACTAGGTAGGAATCACTTCAAAGTACTAGAAAGATGAGCATAGCAGAGAAACCACAGTCATAAGTAGCTTGCACAAAACCTTTAAAATGCACATCAAAAAATAAGCTATTGGCAACACATTCTTTAAAATTCTAACCATCTCTGGCTTCATGAAAACTCTGTCAGCCTCCTGCAAAGTTACAGTTCAATGTGCTTCAGATTGAATAAAACAATACCCAAGGTACAGAGGTGCAGAAAGGCTTAGTTATTGCTAGTTAAAGGAGTTGACAATCGTGGATAAAATGTGCTCTTAGTGCAAAGTAGAATTGTAATCAATGTCATTGTCATTTGAACCACATTGTTTGCAGTGTAACCAATTGTGAAACCAATGTAAATTCAAAAAGTAAATTAGAAAAACAGATGCTTCTTTTGTTTGGAAATTTTAGTCCCATCTAGTCATATTGTATATCATTTTCTTTGACTTACACCACATAGAAAGAAAAATCACAGAGCATAATACAAAAATACAGAAACATATTTAACAAATTTGTGGATTTCATAAGTCATTTATAAACTTTGGATTTACAAACAATTTCAAAGTCTTTTGAAAATATTTATAAACACAAAAGTCTCATAATGCTACATATAATTATACCATGTCTTTTTCAAAAGCATATTGCAGAGTTTATGCAGAATATCAAGTTTCCTATTTGGGGTTTGTCTTGGAGACAGTGAACAATTTATTTTTCAATCTCTGTCTCCACTGATGCTCATGATTAAGCTAAATACATTGGTGCAATGAGAGGAAAGAGATTTATCTTGTGCATAATTTCTAAATTGACTTGTGACATTAGGAAACCAATCTATACAGAGTGGGATTTATTTCCCCAGTTCACCAAAGTCCAGACAATTTTTGTTTCCTCAACTATTTTTTAAGAGAATTGGGAAATTAACTTTTAATGTTTCTGAACTACCAGACTTCTTACAGTTTTAAAGCAAACATCTTTAACTTTGTATGAAATCATTAGCATCATGCATTCAAGTACGACTTCAATCTTGGGCCTACATACAATGCTGACTTGTATAGAAGAAAAAGTTCCTAGAAATATTTGTATTTTTAAAAGTAGATCCTTTACCAATAAATTGTCAAGAGGAAATAGAATCTACACAAACACACACACACACACACATACACAAACATACACCTAGTAAGTGCTAAAGGGAAAAAACACACTTGTGTTTAAAATGTTAACTTACGACAGTCAAAAGTATAAACAATAGAATGTGCTTTGCTATATTTATAGCATATCATTATGAGTATAAACGTAGGGATTTAAGCCTTGCTTTTAATCCAGTAGTCTGAGGTGCTTCCATTTTGTTTATATCAACACTTGACTTCCAGCAACTTAAAAAAAAATTAAAAACTCATCTGGCTTGCAGTTCAAAAAGCTCTTGATAAAACATTAGACCTCTTTCTGAGTAAACTATACATGAATTAGAACCATGAGGAATAAATTTCCTTTTCTCACAAACAGCATAAAAATGGCTATACTTGGACTATGGGGAGAGTTAATAAGGCCTTGGAAACCTCAATCTACCATCCTGAAAGTATTTGTCTTAAAATAAGAATAAGGTTAGGGGACAGGAGGGTGGGTGGCTCTCTGGAGTGAACTTGGGCTTTGAAACCTGTCTACAGTAGAGAAACATCTGCACCTAATAGTTGTATGGCCTTCAACAAATGCTTTTGCTAAGTCTATTTTCTTATCCATAAGAAGGGCAAAATAATGCATTTTTTAGAATACTTTGAAGATTTGATGGCATACAGCATGAGAATTACTGGCATAGAATAAATGCTCGAAAAATCTTAAATTTCTCTTTCATCTTCCTGTTCTTCACGTTCTCATTTTTCATAAAACAGAATAAAATAAAATGAAAAATTTAAACTGTACCATGAAAATAAATAAGATAAAATGTATTTTATTTTGTCTTATCATTTTAAGGTAAGTCAACTAAAATATAATTATCATATCAATATATTATTTTGTGCATATATAGTCACTTGAGCTACAGATTTAAATTATGTAAATTCAGCTATCTTTGATAAAAGAAAAGAGTAAGCAAGTCAAGGAGAAAAGAAAAAAAAAAAAAAACAATTCCATAACAGCAGAAGATTTTTGCCACCATTCCAATTAAAGAAGCATCTAACAAGAGATGGAGACATGATCTGACTTTCCATTCAATCATTGCTTATCACTGAGTGAAGCACAATTTTATCATTTAAAGACACTTATTTTTAGTAAAACATGCCCCCTAAATTCATGCTAGCCATTTCATCTGAAACTCAACCAAGGAAATAATAATCCGTTCCAATACTGAATTAAAATATTGGTTTGCCAGTGTTCAATGTGACCTTTCTCTAAGAGATTTTTATGGATAGGTAAAATAATGCAAAATATGCATATAATAATTATATATATATATATACATATACATATATATACATAAAATAAGTGGGCATGTATATTATCTTCTTAATGATTTTAGAGCCTGCTCACATTTAATTTATCATTTTGTTATAAGATTAAAATACAAAACAGAAAATACTGTGTTATTCTTCAGGAGAACATAGGAAAGTACAAAATGCTGTATAAGCAGTATAAACACATTCAGGTCATTTTTATTTATTGTCACTGAAAAGAGAAGGTAGAAGAGAATTTGTACTGATGAGTTGCCAAATTTGTGCAGTTAAAGAAATATTTTCAGATCTTGTGGTTTGGAACTGAAGTTGAAAGAGAATATAGATATTAATGAAAGTAAATATTAATGAAAAAATTGAACTAATTAGAGAGATGTTGATTAACTGGGAAATTTCTAAAGCAAAAATCAAGTGTATTTGCTACATTTATAGTGTAATGAGAAAGCAAAATAGTAGTAATCAGTTTCATAATGAGCAGTCAAAGAGGAAAGCATAGAAAAGTACTTAGGAAAAGATAATAAGCAAAGAGAATCCCATATATGCATGTGCACATGCCAATGCCCCCCCCACCAATTACTCAAGTTTTCAGATCTAAAGCAACTAGATAATTAAATAGTAGTAACAAAAGATAGATACTATTGGAGCAGACCAAGGGTTAATTGAGGTTCTTGAACTCAATTACTCCTTGGGATAAGGCCAAAGATAGAACTTTCCTTGAACCTTGAATAAGACAAACCTCTTGCTCTTCCTGACATCTAGAAGCCAGTGGCAATTCAAGGCAGATGTCATTAGATTAGTTTTAGCTTATTCCAGCTGCTGTAACAAGAATTCCATAGACTGGTGGCTTAAAAAATAAACATTTACTTACCCAGTTCTGGAGGCTGGGAAGTCGAAGATGAAGGTGTCCTCAGATTCAGTGTCAGGTAGGGATGACTTGTTGTTCATAGACAGCTGTGTTTTTGCTGTGTCCTCACATGGTGGAAGGGGTAAAGGAGCTCTCTGGATCTTTTTGTAAGGTACTATTACATTCATGAGGCCTCCACGCTCGTCACCTAATCACCTCCCAAAGTTCCCATCTCCAATAGCTTCACACTGGATATTAGGTTTCAACATATGAATGGGGGGTGTAAATTTTCAGTTCAATGAAGGTATTAATCTTTGGTATTTATAGCCTAGGTCACCAGCCATATTAAGATCAGATAGTTGGAATCATATTTTGAGTGTATAACTCCTTAATCTCCATTAAAAGTACAAAAGACGAGGGATATTTCATTGTTTACTAAGATTACTATTGGCCAGCCAAGCACATATGTGAACGTGCCAAACAGAACTCAGAGTGAGATGTAGGTAGAGAGATTTATTTAGAGAAGGAGCCAGGAAAGGAGACTGAGAGGGAATGGCTTGTGTTTTTAGAAGCAAAAGTAGGAGAATGTGGCAGCAATCTTCAGTGACTTGTTCATTCAGAAGTTGCTACTTCTTAAAGAAGTTAACGTGATATTGCAGGCTTCTGAGAATTATCAGGCCGTATAACTATTATCTACAATTGCTTATTTATGCAGGGTAAGGAAAACCAACAGAAAAGAGTTAACAAAGACCTTCAGGGATATAATGCTGAAGGGTTTGCGGCCCCAGGTAACACCTCCACCTTTTCATTCATTTGAAGGCTGGGATTTTGGAAGAGAAATGAAGTCATGGGCAATAGGGAACTTTCTATACAGATTTGTACAATAGAAGAGATAATCAGTGCTCTTAGATCTTGACTAAAGACAGTGATTATTGGCTAAGATAGCTGGTCAAAGAATGAATGGTATGGAGCTGTAGAAGCTGAAAATAAAATGTTGGAGAAGAAATAGACAAGATCTTTACTACCAGTTATTAAGGACAAAGAACATGAATCAGAAAGATAATGGTAGGGGAGATGCCTGGTAATTCTCAAGAAAAAAGCAAATGAGAAAAGAGGTCATAATAAATACTTGCGGTCAATCAGCATATCAATACTAGGGTTTGGGTAATCAACAGAGTAAACTTATAATGTTAATAGAAAAAGGTAAATAGTTACCTTAAGTAATCAGTTATGTTTCATGTTTGAAATTTAGGTTTGCAATGGCATATCTTAATGAAAAAGTCCAAAGAAAATTAAAAAAAAAAAGTGAGATAGATCTTTATGTCCATAAAATAAGAATTTGTAGGGAAAATCCATGAATCAGAGAATGTCTGCATGCTGGCAGCATCTTACTGGAAAAAAAGAAAAGGGGCATGCAAATAATATTTATGTAGGATACTTAAAGCTGTTCAGTCAGAGAAAATCGAAAATGCATTACTGACATATATCACAAAACACTTACAAAAGCAGAACATGGCAAAGATGGTAAGTTTTGGTTATCCGATTTATTAGGATTTTACTGTTTTGTAACAAATTACTACAAACTTAATGGCTTAAAAAATACTCATTTATTTGCTTTGAGTTCTATAGGTTAGTAATCTGGTGCAGTGTTACCCTCTTCTCTGCTCAGTGTCCTAAAATGCCAAAATCAAGGTGTTAGCCTGACTCAGTTTTCATCTCAAAACACTGAAAAATGGTCTACTACCAAGATCATTCAGGCTTCGTGGCCAAACTCAGTTCCTGTGGTTTTAGAACGAAGGATCTTATCTCCTTGCTATCATCCAGTGGCTACTCTTCCTCCTGAAAATCACCTACATGTCATGTTGTGTGGCCCCCTCCATCTGAAAGCCAGCAATAGCTCTTTGAATCCTTTTCCTGCTTTGGATCTCTGACTTACTGGTCCTGGAGCAAGTAGAGAAAACTCTCTGCTTTTAAAAGGCTAATGTGCTTATGTTGGGCCCACCCTAATTTAAGGTCAACTGTACCATATAGTAATTAACTAAAGGGGTAAAATTCATCATAGTCCCAGGGACTGTTTAGGAAATGAACAAGAAACAGGCAGGAAACCTTGGGGCCATCTTAGAATTCTGCCTACCACACTGGACATCTGTTAAAGTCTTCTTTAGCAAAAGCAGAGCAAGTAATCCCTGACCATATGATAAATTACTGACTACTTCATAGGGGAGGTGGTAGTTCCCCTCTACTCTGCTCCGTTCTACCCCCTTGGGATACTGTATTCTTCATTAGTGCTGCCTGTAAGAGTAGTGCTAAATTGGAGCCTATTCAGAGAAGGGGACTTTTCTCAAAAGTATGGCGTGAAGAAATGTCTAAAGGACTGAAGACTTTTAGTGTGCAGGAGAGGTGTCATAGGAAAAAAATTAATTCTTGTCTTGATTTAAAATACTCGCAATATTGCCGCAAGGTTGATATTCACATGTATCTTTAGAATGCATGGTAACAATGGATAGGCAAAGGCAACAAGGAAGTTCAACTTAAGGAAGAACCCTCCCCCTCCCCCCAAAAGCACAATTTTCAAGAAAATCTCTGAGTGTTCATACCACAGTGGGTTCCTGTTTTATTAGAGATCTTAGGATACAAATGCATAGGTATTATAAAGAAAAATAGATTTATGATCAAATTTGTGTAGATTAAGCAAATACTCTAGATTACTCTAGATTAAGCAAGTTAACAACATTTGTCTCCCAATTTAGGATTTCTCGAAGACTTTATTACGGTCTGTGAGTCTCTGATCGGAGGGGTATAGCATACAACATTCCCTAGATTAAAAGAACTCCAGAATTTTTTTGTTGTGTTTTGTTTTTTCATTGAGACACTCCTGGGACTAGAATTTTACAAACTTTACTTGGTGAACTCTGTGTTTATAGGGAATTCAAAGAACCAAAGATGGTTTGACACAACCACTGCAGTCTCTTCCATGATTTCATGATAAATTCAAGTACTTTCCTAGCACTGGATCATCTTTACCCTATAAGTTGAACATACACATAGCAGCCACAGAGAAAGAAAGAAGTCTATTTGAATGCCTACGGGACTTAAATGGATTATACATATTCTCAGAGACATCAGTTGGAGAATAGTGCTTAGAACCTTGCCTCCTCAAAGCCTTTGCTGCAAGTAATTGAATGAAAGACTGCCTACATAAAAATAAATTGCAAAATTCTAGTCCCAAATTCAACAAAAATTATTAACAATGAAGGTGGAAAATAAGAAAATATTGTGATCTGTTACTCTCAGTAAATAATTCAGGACGAAAACTCAGTCTTTCGGTTTGTAAGTGGTTGGAAGCTAGTGTACTTTATCAATTCAGACACTGCATCTTAGTGGTCTTGACTGCTGTGTTGAGAAAGTTTCATTGTTATAAAAATGTTAGAGGTTTTCCCCACTGTTTCTTTCAATACTACTCTACAAGTCCACTTTTCTTCATTGTGGCATTGTGGTGTGGCCAAATGAAACTTAAACTATCCATATATCTGGTTAAATATTTCTCATGGCGAATCCTCTGAGATTCATTTTAAAAAATGCTATAACCCAATAAATTCAGCAGGACTTGTCACTTTAAAATTTTTGTTAAAATTCTTGAGGACAGAACATAACTGACTCTTCATATCCCAGTGCACCAAAAGTAGACATCAGTAGAAAGAAAATGGCAAAATAATCTTTTCTAAAGGAATTTCACAATTCCTGAGCTAAAGAGAAGTGTTGTAGGCCCTTATTTTCAGCTTTGCAGATACTAAAAAAAAAAAAAAAAATGAGGACCAAAGACAGAGCAATAATGTTACTGGAGTCCAGCTTTTCTCTTACTCTGGTTATTTCCTATTAGATTTTATTTTTCATAATGTTCTACAGTTCTTATTATCTTTTGTGTCTGCACCAAATATTGTGCCATAAATGTAATGAATTTATCTTACAATACTCTATATCATCTTTTTCTTTATAGTCAAATGTCCAAGATAGACATATTTAGTTAAAATGTCATTACTGACATTTTAGCAAACCTAGGTAGCAAACCTAGGATTCTGCATTTATATGTTCCCCATATTTATGTCTTTTTACTGATTTTGAATTTTTTTACAACTTTCAATTCCATAACCTATGGAAATTCATTAACTGAAAAAAATCAATTTCAGGTCAATTTTTTGAAGAAAAGTACTCAAATAATGCTAAAATCTCATATATATTTTTTTTGAATACTGTGGAAAACTATCACTACAGAAGTTCCTATCATATCCAGCATAGAATCAAGGCCATCAACCCATTAATTTTAGTGAAGAAACAATTTCCCTTTTAATCTGTGTCTGTCTTTTGGATAGCATCAATATCTGTAATTCAGGTTTCTAATTTTGAGATGATAAAGTTTCACATTCTTCCTGTTAATTATTGCAAGTTTGGGAGAGGACCTAAAAAAGGGGGGAGAGGAGGCAAGAGAGGGGAGATATTTTAATAAGAAAGTCCTAAATGGAAGTTAATTTAAAAAAAGAACTTGCTACCAATATGATATCCTTAAATATAGAACATTTCAATTAATCCAAAGACGGGTAATATCTATGTAAAATTTTCATATTAACCCACCAATGTCCTTCAGCCCATGCTGAGAAGTACCAACTCTTGGGCTGGGGAAATAGCTAAGCCTCCTAGGTCCACTCAATTCTTGGCCTATAGGCTGAGATTGCCACCAAGGGAGCCAATTAGTGCCAAATATGTTGGTGGTTTTTTGATGTAGGAAAATCTCCCCTAAGAACTGGACTGAGATGAGCCATCAAATGATAGTGATTTTCAGTCACTAATGATCTGGGATTTAAATAGAGACTTTTAATTGGGTTACCAAGCAACCTGCAAATATTTTGGTGATACCTGCTGAGTCAATTGGGTAGTTTGTAACCCACTCTCCTCTGATTATGTTATCTTTGATATGAGTACATTACATATGATAAATGATCAGCACAGGTTTTTTCCTTTGTCATTACCCAAGAAAAGACATCATTGAGTCTACTGTTCATTCCCCATTATGTTTCCATATGTCCAAAAGAGGGTGAGCAGAGTAAAGCATGGCTATAGGGAATATAGAGAAAAAGTATTTATTAAGCTCTCTTCTTATGCCCTGGGCTGCTTCCAAGTGGAGTAAGACCTCACAAAATCAGAAAGGCTACCAGGGATTGATTTGTAACTCACTTCCCCTTAATTAACAAAGCCAGAATTTTGTGTTTGTTTCTTACACCAATTTCTAAAACACAAAAAGTGAAATGTTAAGGATATTATTACGGTTTTTGTTCCACTGGAGGGTTATTTTCAAAGAAAATTTCTAGAGAAAAATAAATTCTGTTTTTCATTGTTTCCAGATGCCTCTGTCAGTCCCTGTGGTCAAATATATTAACTTTTTTTCTAACTGCTACTGTCATTTACTTCAGTCCTTCTTGCTCAACAGCCCCCACATAGATCTCCTTCGGTTTGGTTTTCCTTAAACGACATCCTTTTGGGATTTGGCCCCATTTTGGGATTGGTATTGCTTTTCCCAGTGCTGTTGTTCTGCCCCTGTGGCTTTTAGGTAACATTTCACATTGCCTTTTCTTACACTTCTCTGGTACGTGGTGGGCTCTTCAGAAAAGCTGTTTTCGCCTTTTGACATGTGTGTGATGTAACTGCCCCACTGTAGATGAAGCAGTGGCCAGACCTTTGCTTCTCCCAGCTTTTCTTCTACAACCGGCTTTGCCTTTCTACTCGGTCACTGATTTAAACTCTTTTTGAGGAGGTATTCCTATGAGAATGTGTGTTCTGCTTGCCCAGCTTGATGTTTCTTTGAGCACCTTTTCCTCTCCCTTTGAGAACTTGTCCACATAAGAAATAACATCAAGAGACCTCACTTTTCCATTCCTAGTTCTATTCCCAGTGCAAGCAATTGAGCACATGGTAAAATAAATCCTGGTACCATTTCAAAGATCACATTAAAAGAACCTTTAGAGCTCTCCACTGCATTTTACAAATGAAGAAACTGAGCAGCCACCATGTTAAAAGGCTGACACATGTTACATAAATAGTGCAAATGACTGCAAATGAAATCCTGCCTAATCACTCCTAATCACATGTTTTTGTGCAGTACATCATAGCACATCAAATGACATAGCAGCTGTCATTTGATCACTGATTCCTCATTCAGTTTCACTTGACACAGGTGGTCAAAGTAGAAGTCAAAGTGGCAGAAGATTCTGCAAACTTTATTGGAGGCATCTCATCCATACAATAGAAAATAAAGAAAATATTATCGAGAGGGGAAACTGAAATGGAGAGAATGGGGAGAAAATCATGAGAAATATCTTGGTTATGAGTTGAAGCTCTAAATGCTTAATAGGAGGAAAGAATATTCCATGTGATTGGGTATTGTGCACTGGAGAATAAGTGTCGTCCTACCTGCCAAAGTGTCAAAAGTTAAGTGAAACACACACACACACACACACACACACCCTAACAGGATACTCTTTGAAAGGATTATCATACTGAGAAGATGAGATTAGTGGAATTTTTTTCTGTTTTTTTTTTTTTCTTCTTTTTTTTCCCAATTTAACATGGGGGGCCTTGAAAATATTTCTTAGGAAATCCCATGTATGCTCCTTTACAGACTTTACCAAATGTGGTTTCCATGTTGCATACCTTAAAAGATCATTTTTTAGTTCATTTTGAGCAGAATGATCAGCTGGGCTCCCATTAAGAGCCTCTGCAAAGACAACTGTTAAATGTAAGGTTGCTGAAGTATGAGATTCGATTTTTGGTTGATTTTTTTTTTCATTTTTATTGTTTTCCCTCTTCTTTCTCATCTCTGACCAGCCTGAAGCGTGATACAGACTAGGCTGGAAACTATGAGCTCACAATAAAGCAATATTCTAATTATCCTCCTTTTAGTAAGAGGTTTTTTTGACAGGGTGTCAACTAGATTTAAAATGCTTGACTGCTGGGCTTTCTTTCCCTTTCCCCCCCTTTTTTCTGCATTGTTGTTCCTTGAAGTAGGGTTAAACGCTGACATCTTTTTGTGCTTAACCAGCGAAACTATCAAAGAAATGTATAAATTACAGCTCCAGTTATACTGACACTTAGGGTGCTCACCTACCTCTAATGACAAAACTCAGACTTGACCTTGGCTATTTTTGTGAGCAGACTTAGGAGGTTTAATTTGCAAAATCTCGGTTCCACGTGGTTCCTTCCCATCCTTTCAGGTACTTCTACAAGTGGGATACCCTAGTTAGTTATGCTATCTTTTTATCTCTTGCATGAATAAATTACAGAGTTCTGCTTATCAAAGAAAACATTCGACTCATCATCTAAGGAACACAAAATATGTTTTCGACCATAAATTATTCTTAAAGAAAATCTTAGATGAGTTGGACACTCTTTGTGGTATATGTATATGTATCTGTGAGAGCAAAAGAGAATGCGTCTGCTCAATGGCATTAGTTCCAAATGGTGAGAGACAGGCTTTCAGATCGCCATTGTATCTGTCAGTCCCTAAAACAAACAGCCTCAAACAAACAAATAAACAGGCAAGCAACCACCAATAATACCCTTTCCGACTCCTTGACCAACAGCTGTGAATGACAGAGTATGCCCAGCTCTTTTGCTATAGTATTTTCTTCCTGCTTATTGGCAGAGAATGTGATTTTGTCGTAGAAGGTTGGGAAATGACCCCTTGTAATGATGGAATTTACATAAATAAATGCTGATAGCTCAAAACAGATAATATGCTGTGGGTATCATCACAATAAGTTGTTTCCTACTGACACAGAGTCTACGTTGGAAGCACACAATTATGCAAATCAAACTAATGCCAGTTGCTCATTACTGTCATGGTAGTAGAGGCAAAAACGTACCCTCCATAGACAGCTCGAGGCTGGGCCACAAGCCAAAATGTTTGGTTTTGCTGACATAGTAACTGAGTCAACAAAAATAGGATATAATAGTAATATATCAGGGGAATCCACATCAGGGCAGACCTGAAGCTTAATGGACTGTGAATCCTTTATCTGTGCAGAGAGTCCTTTCACAGGTATTGACCCATAGTATGTCTGCTTCCCCATTTGCCAATCCTATAGAAATAGATTACAGAAGCATTTTGTGGGGGCCCTTAAATGTCTGCAAGACATTCTATTAGCTTTTCCTAAAATGGATATGACATTTATAAATACTTAAATAATGCCATCTATCCTAGGCTTGAACACTTCCCAGAGTATTTCAAAGTACCTGCTGTTATTTATTTGATCTAGTTTGTCCTGAGTTCTCATTATAGCACCGGAGATGTTTTCAAACAATAGAATATTCATTTGACACATAAATATCTTTCCTATTTTCTAAAAATGGATTGTTGTTACCAGGAGAAGATTTAACCCTGGAGAGTAGCTAATGAATCTTTTTCACACAGGCAAACCCAAGAATAACTGTGGCCCTGGTATAGGTCAGCAAAGCCACAGCTGCTGACCTACCAATTTAATCCATCTCTCTTCTGAATGATAGTATAATATATGGGGTAGACCAATACCATGAGCGTCTTAGATGCTTCACCAATATGGTATCCATGCTCTTTGCCATGTGACTTTGCAGTTCTTCCCAATAAGAAATGAACATATTTCCTTGCCACCTGGTTCTGAGTTTAGCCATGCAATTGCTTGGGCAATGAGATGTAAGAAGTTGTACCAGAAGCAAGGGAGGCAGAGAAAATCATTTGTATTTGCCACTGTCTGGGAAGAACATGGCTGGTTCTACTTCATGGAGGGCAGGAGATACATGGAGGACAGTGGAGCTGTCATGTCAGGGTCAGCCTATATCGGCTAGTGATCAGCTAACCCCCAAACATCTGAATGAGCTAAGATCAGACTTACCTAGCTGAATCCAGCCTAAATCATGGATTCACAAACTAACAGATGCTTAATACTTCAAGCCCATGAATTTGGTACTGTTTATTAGGCAGTTATTGTACTAATATGTGACTGGCGAGTTTTCACAAAGTTTCATGAGGTTAAAAAGAAAACTACAAGAGAAGGGGTGTGTGGATGTTGCAGTTGGTTAAGTGTCCGGCTTTTGATTTCAGCTCAGGTCATGATCTCAGGGTCATGGGATTGAGCCCCATATCAGGCTCTGCGCTCAGTGTGGAGTCTGCTTTAAGAATTTCTCTTTCTCTCCCTCATCCCCTCCCCTCTCCGTCTCTCTAAAATAAATAAATATTTTTTTTTTAAAGATTTTTTATTTATTTATTTGACAGACAGAGATCACAAGTAGGCAGAGAGGCAGGCAGAGAGAGAGGAAGGGAAGCAGGCTCCCCGCTGAGCAGAGAGCCCGATGTGGGACTCGATCCCAGGACCCTGAGATCATGACCTGAGCCGAAGGCAGCGGCTTAACCCACTGAGCCACCCAGGCGCCCAAAATAAATAAATATTTTTTTTAACACAAGAAAAATATACTCTATAAATAATGAAAACGAGATTGAGTCAACGGATTTAAAATACAAACATAGGAAAATGCAAATCAATACCACAATGAGATACCACTTTACACACACTAGAATAACTATAATCAGACAGACAATAACAAACATTAGCTGGGATGTAGAGAAACCGGAGTCCTCATGCATTGTTAGTAGGGATATAAAATGGTGCAGCCACTTTGGAAAACAGTTTAGCAGTTCATTGCAATTCCATGGCAATTCCACTCCTAGATATATATTCAAGAAAATGAAAACCTAGGTCCCTGCAAAAACTTGTACATAAATGCTCATATTCGTATTATGCAAATGGCCAAAAAGTGGAAACCATTTGAATGCTCATCAACTGATGAACAGATAAACAAAATTTGGCATAGCCATACAAAGAAATATTATTCAGCAATAAAAGGGAATGAAATAATTAACTAGAGGTTACCCAACACTGGAGTAGCAGCAGGGAGTCATGGGGAGTGACTACTAATGAGTACAAGTATTTATTTTGGGATGATAAAAGTGTAAAATTAGATCATGGTGATGTTTGTATAAGTCTGTGAATATACTAAGACTTACCTATTTGATTATGAACTTTAAATGTATGATTTTTATGTCTGTGTGCATTATATATCGATAAAGCTGTTTTGAAAAGTGTATATATAAACAATTACCCCATCTCTGACCAAAGCATAGCTTGGTCTTTATCTTACTTACCCTTTTATTATAGCCCTCTCAAATTCCTGAACCCTGGTCATTCTTCATTTATTTTCATTGAAAGAGCTATATAGCCAAAATAAAACCAAAATCTTAGGATTGTTTCTTTAGAACTATACTATTGACTGCACTTAACATATTTTAAAAATGAAATAATGGAGAATTTTAAAAAAATATTTTATTTATTTATTTGACAGAGGAAGACACAGTGAGAGAGGTAACAAATGCAGAGGGAATGGGAGAGGGAGAAGCAAGTTTCTTGCTGAGCAGGGAGCCTGATGTGGGGCTCAATCCCAGGACCCTGGGATCATGACTTGAGCCAAAGGCAGACACTTAACGACTGAGCCACCCAGGTGCCCTGAGAGTTTCTGATATTCAGTACTTGACACTGATTTTCACAGAGCACCAGCTCAACCTTTTCTTTTTTTCTGTGATACTCACTCATGCTCTGTTTGCTCTTAAAACTGATCTGTGGTTAGGAAAGGACACCCACTCTAAGTTTTTAGGATTTGCATATGGAGGACAACTTCAGTTGTAGGCAAACTAGGCATGCTCATACCTGATCCTGATTTGGTGTTCATTGCTTCTCTTGAAGCAGCAGGTTTGAGGTTTAACTTACTTTGTCTTGTGAAACTGAGTAAATGGACAGTCCACAACACTGTCACCCATCCTACCTCCACCTCCATATTTTTTCTCATCTAGGAGCAAGTCCTACTGCCTCTCCCCTCCCCCACCATGGCCACACCTTTCTTCAGGCCCTCATTATTTTTTCTCAAATAGCACTTCTTCCAGACTTGTTCACATGTTTCTGGTACCCTCCTCCCAATTGTCCCCAGAGTGATATCTGTGAAAGGGGTATCCTGACCATTTCAAACACTTTAACAAAGAATTTCACTGGCTTTCTTTCATTCCAGATAAAATAAAAGTTTCTTAGAGTAATTTGTGGACTCTTTTATGATCTGACAATCTCATGAAATCTTGCCAGCCTTCCCTTTTGTCATGGTAAACTACTTACTCATCATGTTCTCCTTGCATGTCTTGAAATAAGTGCTTCTTTATCTTTGTGGGTGGTGGAGGAAGGGGAAGAAATTAAAATTGAAAATAGAGAAATATTCTTGGGGGGGAGGACAAAATGGGGAGTTGCTGTTATATGTTATGAAGTTTCAAGTTATGCAAGATACAAAAGTCTTAGGGATCTACTGTTCAGCATTGTGATTAGAGTTAACAATCCTAAACTGTACACTTAAAAATTCCTAGGAGTGTAGATCTCATAAAATGTGTTTTTTTAACCATAATAAAAAGCAGATAAATATATCAATGTGTATATAGACACACTATATTTTCACTGACCCCTCTTCACCTGATAACCCCCTGCTCATTCTCCAGAGATTGCTTGAGTGCTGCTTCTGCCAGGAGGTCTCTCCTAAACCCATCTAGGCTAAGTAACTCTCCTCATCCAGTTGTCAGAAGCAGTGTGTGCTACGATGTCTAGTTTTGTTTTGTTGTTGTTGCTGTTGTTGCTGTTTTCCAAATTCAGTCCGTAGCAGACTATTTACAGTCTGTGCAATGTCTTTCTTTGTTCACTGTCATTCATTTATTTATTCATTCATTTATTCCCTTCTCCCCATTTCTTCCTGCTACTTCCCCCATAGAATGCAATGTGTTCTTTGTATGCATATGGATTTTTAATTTTAAATTAAGTCCTTATGAAAGTAGCATCTTATCTTATCTGTGTGTATTTTCCACTTAATTGCCTATTATACCTTCCTGTCTCTGCATCTGAATCATAACCCACTTGAGGGCAGGAAACCATGGTCTTTCTAACCTGAATACCTTGCATAAGGAAACACAGTAAGTGATACACAGTAAGAACTCAGTAGATGTTTACTATATCCACTTAAAGATAATTCATCAATTAAAATGTCTAAACTTTAGTTGTACTTCTAAGGACCTTTCGTGGACTTTTCAAGTGTCGTATCTTGTCAGGAATCTAACCATGAGGGTTTGGGATAAGAGTTAAAATCTTCAAATATGAAACCATTGAATCTTAGCCTCTTTTGCTACCCATTCTTCCCATCCCTGAGGTGCTGTTTAGGCACTCTCTCCCTACAATGCTCGTGGCTATTGTAGACCATTGTGTAGACAGTGGCTAAAATGTTTAGTAGATTTCTACTTCTTTCTCAGAATGGTTGCAGATTCATAGACAAAGTGATCAACCCCAGAGGGAACTGAGGTTTCCAACCAACCCAAACGCCAGTTTTGTCATTCCCATTACCCACTAGAGGACTACAAAGATTCTTTCCTTGACTTTGAACCAGTGCTTGGTTTTACAGTCCACTTGCCTGTGGTTTAGAAACTGAGCATGTCAGCACTACTTTTTACTGCCTCAGTGTAGCAGCAAATGTGTTTTGGTTCTCTCCTTTCAAAAGTGAAGATTGTATTTTAAATTCTCTCTTTCCCCTAGGGAACCACTCATTCCTAATTCCCTGACAGGCCATGAGGACCTCAAAATTAAGAAAGATGTCAAGAAATGTGAGTTTGTACAGAAAGGACTAGAAAACCACCCAGACACATAACGACTCAGTTACGTGCCTGGCTTTTGTCGGGAGAAATGTTTGTCTGAATTTTCAGGCTCATAATAGACATGTGCAGCTAACTGACTTTTATCTTGCCTCTGTCATATTGATCTATCAGTGAATCTATAATAGAAGATGGGAGCCTGGAACAGTAAAAAGTAATAACCATTGAGATGGATAGCCCGAGCAAAAATGTAGTTTCATGGGGACACTTAGTGTAAAGAACTGTAGATTCATGTCAAGGGGGCATAAGTATCCCCTTCAAAGCCAAGTGTTAAAAACACCTAGTGCACAGCTGACCTGCCTTCAGAATATGATATGTTTCTGTATTGATTTTCAGAGTTTCAAAACAACAGGAAATAGCCAAGTGAAAGTTTCTTTGCAGAGCACTAAAAGTAATTTACCTTCTTCCTTTGATTTCAGCTTCAGATTTTGTTTTATGGTTCAAAGTACAAGTGCTTATTTTAAAAAATTCATTTCTAACTTATGGTAGGAAGCAGCACTGGAAACCATGGCAGCATGGAGTTAGAAATGAGCCACAAAATGAAACAAAACAAGCTCCCCAAATTGCATTAATGGAGATAGAGGCAAGTCGTTACATGAGGCATCTTGTCTTCCAAGCACAAGCCCATTGATGGAGAGCAGGATTTTACCATTATCAGAGGATTCTGAAGAAGAGATTGAAGAGCCTCTAAAATGATCAATACTGAGATGCTGAAGTCATCTGGGATTGACTTCTGCTATTCCATCTTTTGTATGTCTCTTTGCACAAAAACATGGGTATTAAAAAAAAAAAGGCCATCTAGCACAGAAGAAAAACAATTTACTTTTCAGTGCAAATTGATGCCATTTGTCTGTTTTTAATGTGCAACAAATGCTAAACATGGTGTAATATGAATAACTTAAAATTTCTCAACTCAGAATCTCTCTCTCTCTCTCTCTCTCTCTTTTTTTTTTTTTTTTTTTTTTCAGAGATCAAATACTTCCTCTTCATGTGTATTTGCTGTATTCAGGGTATGGAGAGGCAGGAAAACAAGCTTCAGCTTACTCACTGCCCAAATTTGATATTTTTTTCACTGTTTTCTTCATGTTTGGTTTTGGGAAGTTGTATCAGTCAGAGTTCTGCCAAGAAACAGATGGCGCACTCATAAGAAGAGATTGAAGAGAGTTTTAATGAAGACGCAAAGGGTGGGCAGTATTAAGGGAAGCCAAACGAGGAGGGTAAAGCAGGCTTTCCTAAGCCTCCCACCCACCATCAGGGCTGAAGTAACAAACAGAGGTATGTTTAAAGTAGAGTGGGGCCTGTGTCCTATGGGAGGGTCTCAGAACAGGAGCTGTGGCTCAAGGAAGAGGCACTCAGGAAATGCCAACCCATGAACCAGCAGGAGGGAGCCAGGGGAACACACGTTCCAGTGTTTCCTTCCTCTTGTTCACTTTGGGACCAGGACCTCCCATTGGCTGAGCCCCATGGCCAGAGGAAAAAGAAACTTTGTTTCATACTGCCTTCATAGTAGCCTCCTGCAATATAGGATAAGGCAAGAAACCTGGAGAATGATGGGGGGGGGGACAGATGGAAAATACCCTATTGCAGGGACATAGACTCGTATGTTACTTTAGACATATGCTCTGTGCTTATAGTGTTGTCAATATAATTGTAGCTTTTCAGCTGCAATAGAACTAGAAAATGCAACTTTTTACTGTACATACAGCATATCCTGACCAAGTTTAGAAGGATAGTTGGCTTTGGGAGTTATGAGTATGAAACAAGAATATAAGCATGGAAGACCCTGTTAAGAAATTAAGGGATTAAAAAAAAAGAAATTAAGGGATAGAAGTTAGACAAAATTAAACAAAGAAGTACAAAAGAGATGGAAATCTGTTAACCTCTGCCTTCTCCTTCTTAGCAGATACAACGTGACAGCAAGTACAAATACTGTGATAGTGTTCCCAGGAGTCATGGGAATGACTAACCTCTTCCTTACCTCCCCTTACCACTCTCATTTAAAAAAACAAAAACAAAAAAAACTTTCTAATTCAGATTATGGAAATATTCTTCTAACTTACAAGAAAAACAATAGGAAACATGGATTCTCTTTAGACATTCAATCATCAATTATGTTTTTAAATAATGCATTGTATCTATAAAGGGATACATATCAATGTCATATGTTTGTTAAAGCAAGATTGAAGTGCATATGAAATCTAGGTGATTTTTTCTAAATCACACCCCGGAAAGAGACCATTTACTATAAATACTTGAATCTGTTAAATATTAGATATGGGCTAGATTATTTTTATTTGTGTATGTATTTTTTCATTCTCAGATGTTTTCATTGTGCCTTCTGCAATCAAATGGCCTAGGTGGGAAGATTAGAATAACGCAATATCTCTCTTGAAATACACAAATTTATCTATTCTCATTAGGAAAGTAATATTCTGCACCAGAAAATTTGCATTTTATTTAGAATCCAGGCCCTATGTTATACATATTGGTTGTGTTTCAAAGGACACAGCTCCTTCCCTTATAGAGATAAATTACCAACCTATCCATTATCCACCTATCTATGAATCTAAACTAGTAACCATTCCAGTGCAAAGGGTAGCCTACTTGCAAAATTCTGTCTACAAATTCCAGTCACTGGAGAAATATTTGCAGTTCTTAAGTCCATTAGGATGGTTGGTTCTCACCTCAGATAAAATGGTAGCTGTATGCTGCCCAGGTTTGCTTTGGTTTCTTTCTTTTCTTGTAGTCTTTCTCATCAAAGACAACTTTTTAAAGCTGAAATATTTCACAAACAACTTCTAATGGCTTGAATTGTCCTTTTTTTTTTTTTTTTAAAGTACAGATAATGGGAGGTAAAAATATAGCTAAAGGTTTCTTTCAAAGTATGTTGACATTTCTGTTCCATTAGAACAGGACTGTAATATGGATCCACATGTTAGCTGTAAAGAAAAGTACAGTCCTTTGGTAAAAATATATGTGAAGTGCTCATTCCAAACCTATGACTGGACACACACATGCGTGTGCACACACCCACATACACACACACACTCATGCACGTTCACATGTGTGCGTGCACACACATGCTGGGCTGAGAGGGGACTGTGATGAGAAAGGATAAATTTGAAATCAGAAAATCTACATCCAAATCCTGACTCCTTCCTGATTATGATCCTAAACCTCTCCTATCCTTACTCCACCAACTACTTCTCTAGTCAGTCCCCCAAATCCTGTGTTCTCATCCACAACTTACATAACTCCCTGAATTCTCTTTATGGCCATCTGCCATTACTCCTTTGCTTCCTGAGTACTGTTGTCCTAACCTCACCTTTCATTTGATTTAGTTAACTTGTCCCTCTTTTTAACACCCGGCTTAGTCTTCACTTTCTCTAGGATTCTTTCCTGAATTCTTACAACCTGAATCAGGTGACCCCCCCCCCCCCCGCCTCTAGCCTCCATACATATCACAGTGCTTATCCCACTGTCTTGTCGTTTTTCTCTTGCCTTGACCATCATCACAGGATCAAAACTCCCTGGAGGATATGGGCAGCATCCTGTTCGTCTTTGTATTTCTAACATAAAATAAAATAGGGGGCACATAGTAATAGAATGCCAATGAGAGTTTGGCGAATGAATGAATCTTGAGCTCAACTCAGTTTAATTCAGTTTAACTCTGGGTCTTACTAAATTCTGGGACACTATCATTCTATAAACAAATGAGGGAAAATAAAACTCCAAGCGTTTCAGCAACATTCCAAAGTATACAAAAGAAAATGAATGCCTGGCTGTCTGACTCCAAAGACCATGCTTTTTTCTATGGTGCCGAGTTTCCTCTCCACGTAACTCCTCAAGCCTCTGTCTCTCAAAGAAATGGGACAGAGGAAACTGTCCACTCTGCAGGGTTGATAAAAGGAACAAAGGAAATCATGTCAGTTAGTGTGGAACAGAGTAACAGAAAAGTCTATTGCCTTCACTGTTAGGGAGAAAAATAACTTTAAATAACACAGAGAATAAGTGAACTCTAAGGGCTTACCTAGCCATGCCACCCTCTCCTGCCCCACACTGAAGGCTTTCTTTAGAACCAGCCAAGCTCTATCCAGTCACCTTAAATTAGTGTCCCTTAGCATGTATAATAAGCACAGTGGCACTTTTAGGTTTTCTCTATACCAACACTGACAAGGAAATGTATAGTAGCAGTTGCATAATGGAAGGAGTAAGAGGCTCAGGAAGGCTGCTCATTCTATTAGTCTGCAAAATGCCATCAGCCTACAGTTTAAAGAGAGAAAGACACAGGGAGAGTAAAGTTCAATTGCCCTCTAATTAGCCCTAATTAGCAGATTGAAAGCTGTTTGTATATAACAAAAGACACCTATTTTTGTGGTTCAGCAACTAAAATGAATAGTCCAAATGGATAGTAGCTACTAGAGTAGAAAGCAATTTGGGAACAAGTACATGCAATTTCAGCACTGTTTATGGGACAGATAACAACTAGTTTGGAAAAGTTCCCCCCCTCCCTGATTAAATAATAAGAAAGAAGAATTGAACAAACATGAATTATTTGTAGCTATCAAAAGGTCATAAAATCCAAGGCAATCTATAGAAATTAGCACAACCAGGAGTTTTGCAAAAGCAATTTATAAATCAACTGTGTTTTCCAAATCTCTATTGAAATGAAGTATTTTGGAAACCGGAGATGCATTATTTTATATGCCTAATGTCACATCTAGTGACAATTTAATTTCTAATGACTCTGACTAGAGTCTAAACACTGTTGGGTCCATGGTCAAAGGAGCGAGACTGATACAAAGCGGAGGTCAAGCAAAGCTTTATTTCACACCAAGCATCGAGAATCAAACTGACCGGCCAGGGCCATCTCTTGCAAAGAGGAAACTTCTCTCTTCTTTACAGACTAGCTTTTAAGGGCAAAGGGCATGTGGTTGGGCCTGGCCACGCACAGGTGACCGAGATTGTAACACAGAGAAAGCTGCACAGTCCTGCTAGGTCACACATAAGTGACCAATTGAATTACAATTTACCCTATAGTAGATTTTTTTTTTTTTTGAAGAAACATATTCTTTTTTTTTTTTTTTTTTTTTGATAGAGAGAGAGATATCACAAGTAGGCAGAGAGGCAGGCAGAGAGAGGAGGAAGCAGGCTCACTGCTGAGCAGAGAGCCCGATGCGGGGCTTGATCCCAGAACTCTGAGATCATGACCTGAGCCGAAGGCAGAGGCTTAACCCACTGAGCCACCCAGGTGCCCCACCCTATAGTAGATATTTGAACTAGCCTATCACCTTGGTCAGAATTGGCACCGAAAGAGCGGGGCCCATGCTCCTTGGTAACTAGGAGACGGTATGTGCGCTTTACTGATTGGACATCTCCACCTGACCCACTCATCCCTGCATTCAGGCTGTTATCTCCACCTGACCTGACCCACCCTTATATTTGGGCTTTGTTACCTGGGACTGGTTTCCTGGACTTGCTTTTAAGTAAGTTCAGGGTGTGGGGGCAGGGTCAGTTCAAGTTTTACTGCATAAAAAACAAAATGGCTGTTCAACGGAGGTGGGGCTGCTCTGGTTAAATAGGCCCTTACAAACATAATTTTCCAACAAGGATACTTTGGAAACTTGCAGTCATTCCTAAAATGGATCATGTCAGAAGCAAGTTTCTCTGGGTGCTGAAGCAGGATATCCTTCCTTCTCCTTCCTCCTTGTCTCATGTCTGGAATGAGAGGAACAAAATAGAATTGTCAGGGATAGAGGCTTGGAATGAAGGCAGAAACTCAGGACAGGGCTCTGAAATAAGGAGGAACAGAGTAGAATGGGGGAGGGGAACCCTGAGGGACGGGAGCTCACTGTAGACCCACCAGTGCTCTTCACCTGGTTCTCAGTCACTTTCTATCTCTTATAACTGAATTCCCAGCCAGCTAAGATGAGCTGGCCCTCAATATCACTTTCGCTACTAAATTCCTTCTTTCTTAACCGACATTTTGTGGTTGAACAGATGAATCCCAGATGTGAGAAGAATAGTTCACATTCACAGTGAATGAAGTCCCGGCTCATTAAGGGAAAGATACTATTCCTCCCTGGCTCTGAATACCAAGATAGCATTTCCTGGAGTTGAGAGGGGATTGGGAACTTTAACAAAAGCCATAAGGACAACTTCCTGGGTCACCAGGAAAGTCATAACAAAAGCATATCATTTAATGTCTTATCCAGTTGGAAGCGCTTCCTCGGAAACTTGTCCCCCGCCCCCGCTCGTCTCTCCTGAGTTGAGACACTTACTTAGACCTAGTGTTGGCATCGCCTCTTACCGAGTTTTAAAAGGCCAGCTCAGAAAAACCAGTAGCAGAACCTCCATCTTCACTGAATGTTGAACTGAGGAGAATAAGGATTAAGAGGAAGACATGATGGGTGCGTGCCTAACGTTCACTCAGGACGTGATTATAGTACTCAACGGGGAGAAGATTAACCCTGAAGTTACTTGAGGAAGAAACTGCCCCCATATGCTGTAGCCATTACCAACTTTGTAAAGGTTGGGAATGGTCTGAGCTTGCTCCTCCCATTATAAACAACTCATTCACAGTTACAGGAAATCTCAAGAGCTTGCTCTCTGCTCTACAGCCTGTCTTGCTCAGAGCCTTGCTCCTCAGGTGGCAAAAAGAATATTCCCCGTGGAGTGTCTTGTTGGGGGTGGGAGGCTTTTCCTCTTGACCTCACGTTTCTTAAAAATATTCAATTATATTTAAAATGAGAAGAGAATTGACTCAAGAAGACAGAAAGGAAAGGAATTTCTGCAAAAGGCACATTTTTCACTGGCCCACAAGCTTCACTTTGACTCCCCAACTTTCAGGAATGCAGACTTTCTCATCAAATAGCCACACTGCCTGGTGAGAGTAAACAGCAAACTCTCCAGTGGCAGAGCTTGTCCTGAGATGAAAATGTGTGAAGGAAGGAATTTCCATGCCAGGCATAACCTGATGGAATGCTAACATAGATTTCCAAATAAAAAGTCTGGTGAACAACTAATTCTTTTCTCTGCGATTAAAAGCAAATGCTTTAAAAATATTTTATAAAACTTATTACTATTTTTTTTTTCCTGGATGCTTAAGTCCATTGTCTCAGTCATATCTTATTGGTTTATTTAGGGGAACTTGGTTAGGAGGGTATTGCCAGAAAGATCTGACCTATGACCAAAGTCATAACATCCAAATATGCATAAATTCTCCCGGCAATCTAAAACAGAAGAGCATCCATGACCCTAATTCTTGGGGAAGAGTAATGCCCAATATCACAGAGGAAGGGCTGAATGAGATTAGAGATTTGGTGGAAAGTGATCAAGCCACAGATGTGTCTATCACCGATAATTTTTTCACTGCTTCAGGTGAATGAATACGTGTAGGCTTCCGAGGTAACCAGACAATGACTTGTTTTAAAATTCCCTGTCACTCATGTAGGCCTGATCACAAGTTCATTTTTTTTTTCTTACTTTAGAATCTATTGGATTGCTATGAAAGAACTCTCTGATGCTTGGAACAACAATAACAGAAACCAAAATTTTATGCTTTGTTCTTTTATAGGCCTCTTCAAGCCCCGGGAACAGGTGCTTTAAATTAGGCTGCTGCAGGCCAGCAGGGCCTGGCTTTATTATACTTTGGTAAATAACAGTCACTGTTGTCATCGTAGTTTTCTACACTTTCAGAAAATGTCACTAGCCACATGTCAGCAGGGTTCTTTGTCTAATTTCTACAGCTAAGGTGGCAAGAAGGTTATTAGAAGTAATAGCAAATTTAAAGTTTTATTAGCAGTAAACTGCAAAAGCTAATGGTGATGCCAACACTAGATAAAATCATTGTCACAGTTAATTCTGAACTCCTTATTTCAAGCTTAATAATAGGAAACTCAATGGAAAGGATATTACACGCCCCATATCACTCATGAGTGCCGCAGGCCTGAGTAACTTGTTATTTTGCTCATGAGTGAAATAAAATGCAGATTATACTGCCTGCTATCAGGGGCATTGTTTTAATTGAGGGTGTATGCATGGTGATGAGGGGGGCTCCGAGTAGGTTCTCATTTTTGTAAATGTTCTAAGAAGGCTCTGCTTGTTTATAACTGTGACTTGGCACGTCACCTTTCTATTTTGTGTGTGTGCATGGTTCAAGTTATCTTTTGTTTTAGCGCCAGAAAAATTAAAGCGGGCCAGGGAGAAGGGGAAGGGAGCCTTCGGTGCTTCTCACCGGCATTTCCACAAAAGTGCTTCTCCAGCATTCTAGCGCCTTTGTCTGCAGCCCTTCCACCCTACCGAGGCAAACAATGGAATATTTGTGTTGTTCTGTTTGTCTCATTCAGATCCTGGTTGCCTGCACCTAAAAAAAAAAAAAAAAAAAGCCCTTCCACTCTGACATCCACACCTGACCAGGAGTAAATAGCACGCGCTCCGCCATGCTTTACATTTACTGAGAAAATGGGTGTTTCCAAGAATCAAGATTGCATGGGATTTTGTGTTCTTTTTCTAAAGTATGTTGCTCTTCCCTTTCAAACAAGTTGAAGTGATTTCTGATCCTGTGCCACAAATCATCCAAATTTGCTTTCTCGTGAGCCGCATGTGCATTCCTGTTTCAAGGGGCGCCTTCCCCCGGCTTGACAGGGGCTGTCTGTGATTAGGCAGGACTAACTTCAGGCTGCAGTGTGTGGAGATGACGATTTCTAAGCAGGTCCCATTCCCTTTGATTGGAGTTGAAATCTTAAGACATCCACAGCCAAGATCATTTGTGCTTCTCTGTTTCAATATTCTCTTTGAAATATTTGTCTGATGATACGCTCTATGGACAGAACCTCCTATAGTTCAATGTGGAGCAATTATCATTCCACGGCAATTTGACTTCCTCTAGGAGTGTGGACAGTCAGGCTGCCTGACAAAGATTTCACCTAAGTTGAGGACACAGATAGGGGCAGGGAAAAGCAATCCGACCGCTGCTTTTGTGTTTACATTTATAAAAGATACAAAATCTGAACTCAAAACCTTAGGAGCTGTGAGTGGCTTGCTCGTTAGCAGGTAAAATCAGCTCCCAAACTGCAATCTTGATTGGTTCAATAATGCTGTTAAACTCGTCATGGGATGTTTCATTTTCAATAATTTCCTCACCACTGTTTTTCTGCCTCATATTTCAGTTTGCAGGCCCTGGTCCTTTAAATGCATTTCCACTTTGCCAAAGCACCAAGCTGTGAATTTATGGAGAAATGTTTGTGTTTGCAATAAGATGATGCCATTGCTAATAAGGCCCATCAGGAAAAATGAAACACTATATTCCTAAATTGTAAAGAAACAGTCCCAAATTCCAAGGATTATTATTTCCAGGAAAGCCAAGGGCAGGCCCATGAGAGTTTCTAAATAGGCACAACTTCACAAATTTCACGCGGACAATGATGCATACCCCGCTCATCTCCACTTATTTCCTATGCATGCACACTGTTCTTATGTTTGACAATGAATATGGTATTGTGGCACTGGAAATCCTTTTTTTATTAAAAAAAAAAAAAGCAGAAAGGATGTCAGCCAGCTAAACATGATATTCTGATTTCATCTTTCTTTTATTTTGCAGTCCCGAATTTAGGAGAACCATCAGTTCTCCCCAAAAGATAATACTTTTAATGAATTGTCATACCTGATTTTGCATGGATGCCATGATGTCTGGCCTGCTTCAATTCAGAGTCCCCCAGGACCTGTAGAGATTTTTAATGGTCATGAGAAATTGTCTCATACCGTGGATTATAGAAGTGTCTTCTGTGATAGTCAGCTATCTACTCTAAGACAGATTTGGCTCTGGAAGTTTGTTTCAATTTTTGAGGTATTTTAGATGATTTGTTAACACATTGGATTCTGCTGGTAATCTCACATTAACATAAGTAGCAAACACTTTAAACTTAAATATTTTTAGAGAGGCAATTTTTTGGTGACATTTTTCAGGATCATTTGAGCATTATACCTTTAAACTCCTTAACCACTTAAAGCAGAAGTCTTGATCTTTAAGTCACCTTATGATTCTTAGCCGCATATGATTTCCTTCAAAGCCAAGTCCAGGTGCAGTCCTCACTATACCATATACCTCATCCAGTTCTTACATGTAATATGCATGCTTCTTGGTGTGTGTGTGTTAGTAACTTTTCTCTGAAATTATAGTTCAGTGTGGAGAAACGGCAGTGACAAAAGCCAACCAAATATCTGCCCCAATAAAGCTTACCTTATAGTGGAGAGATGCAGTATAGCATGTTGTCACTGGTTGATGATAAGTGTTTTGGAGAAAAACAAAGCAGAAAAGAGGAGATCAGGGAAAAGAGAGCCTCTCTGAAATGGTGGCATGTGAGCAAAGGGTACTGAGAAAGTAAGGAAGCAAGCCACTCAGCTGGTGCCTGGAAGAGAATGTTCTACACAGAGGAAAAAGCAAATGCAAAAACCCCCAGACAGGAACCTCCCTGGAGAGTCTGAGGAATAGTGGAGAGGTCAGTGTGGCCAAGGCAGAAAGATGGAGGGAGGAAGAGTCACAGCTGATGAGGTCAGAGAGATGGTGTTGGTAGGGGAATGTGTATGTGGAGGTGAGGGGGTTGAAGGGTCCATTGAGTGGATTTTACCATGATTCAGTTGGAAAACCATCAAAAGATTGTAAGTGGAAGAGTGAGATGATCTGCCTTATGACTTCGGAGCACACAGGCCACCTTGAGAAAAGACTGCTGGGGATAAGAATGGAAGTGGATGGTAGTTAAGAAGCTATTAAAATAATCCAGAGAAGATATGACATAGACTTACATCATTAGTAGAGGTAGAATGAAGGAACTGGACTCTGGATAGATTTAGAAGTTTGAGTATACAGGATTTGTTGGCAAGTTGGATAAAAATGTGAGAGAAAAAATAGTCAAGGATGCTTCCAAGTTTTTAACCTGAGCAAATGGAAGGATAGAGTTGCCATTTATGGAATGGAGAAAAATTGGGGTGAAGCACATTTGGTGGGGGCAAGTAAGTAAGAAGTTTGGACATTAGCTAAATGGGAGGAGAGACTGAGTAAGCAGTTGTCAGCAGGAGTCTGTAGATTAGGCAAATTCTCACTACATACCTCTTAATCCTTGAAACTATGAGGTGAGGAGTACAGACAGAGGAGAGCAGTCCAAGGATGAAGTTCTTGGACACTGGGGAGGGCGTGTGCTATGGTGAGGGCTGTGAATAGTGTTAAGACTGAAGAATCACAGACCTGTACCTCTGAAGCAAATTAATTAATTACATGTTAATTAAAAAAAGAAAATTAAAAAATAAAAGTGAGGGGGGAATAAAAAGAAGTTCTTGGACACTCATTATTTAGAGTTCAAAGCAATAATAAGAATGAAACAAATGGGACTGAAAAGGAGTGGAAAAAAAGAATTTGGGAATGCAGCGTCCTAGAAGTCAAATGAAGAAAGTCATCAAAGAAATGATAAAAGGTGTAGGTTTATTCCTAAAAAAATTAATCATTTATTCATTCTCAAATAGCATGGCATTTTAACACAGTGAATATATTTAATTGTATTTAAACAAAAATTTTTACTTTGGAATCTAAAGTATCTGAGTTGTACAGTCATTGATTAAAACATGCACAGAACTGATAGTGAAATCTCCTCTTTATTTAGAATAGTGTCATGAGAATTCAAAAGTGAGTCCTAATTCTGTTGGGATTCCAAAAATCTATTCTGAAATTCTTTAATCTTTTTATAATGTTATGTATATGTAGCATCGATCAAATATAAGCACATATATGAATGCTTGTTTTGAGGCAGTCAGGTATAGTTTTTAATATCTGACACTATAAAAATTCTCCAATTTCAAAATTTCCTCTTAACCCTTTACTTTCTGTTTGTCCTGGGTTTAAATTCTTTCATGTTGAAGGTCTCATCTTCAGAGTTCCTACTCCTGACATTGTAAGAGTCTGCACTCTGCAATATTTATTTAGTCCACGAGAGACATTTTGTGATTTGGGCTTTATTTACTGCCTATGATTTTACTCATCAATTCTGGAGTTGTATCACTACCCTTATAACTTGAACTACCACCAGGTAGAAAGCCAGTGTTATCTAAGAAAACACTTGTATTTTATCTGATCTGTCTTAGTGGGGACATAGGAGTAAGTAGGAAGAGAAAATAGAACGAAAGAATTTGGCAACTATTCTATTAGTTTAATTCTAGATTAAATCCAACTGCATAATTCAGAACCCAGGTCAAATTTCTAAGCAGCCTCAGAACCCAAGTCAAGTAACTAAGCAGCCTGTCCTTAAGGGGTTCCTGGGCTCTTCCATTACAGAAGTCCCCTGCTGAACTTTCTGTCCAGGTTTCCCCATGAGCACACTGCCTTTGGGCAGACTGTCTCATTCCAGCTTGAGTCTCTAACTTATTCCAGTTATTGGTGGCAAAATTTAAGTGGCAGGATAAGTAGATAAATGAGGAATACAGTGCAACAGAGGCTCCCAGATCTGCCTGTGCCCATCCAGTACCTCTGTTATTAGCTTCTCTGACTCCTATATTCCCACTTTGTCACAACTACTTTTCAAATACTGCAGCTCCAAGACTCTGAATCCTAGGGAAGCTCAAGTCTTGGATGTTGTTATAGCCCCACTAGCTGACAGTGTATCTGCCACACTTGCATAACTGTTGGAGAAAAGAGTGAGAGGTCCAATATGCCTCGGTAAAAAATGTCAGAAAAAATTGTGTGGAGGATGACAAGGTATGAATATTCTCCAAGTCACAATCATAACAATTTTTACAACTCTATAAAATTAAACATTACCTGGAAAATAAATTACTGAGTGGATCTCATATAGTTTATAAGCAGTGAAATTCACAGTGCTGAGCAGGAAGGAAGTCACTAGATATAAAATGAACAGATGTGTGAGTAGCCAAAGCCTGGAACAGGAAGTAGCTTCATAACAGATTATAAAGTCAGTTGCTATAGGAAGTGTCATGTAATTTACACATATTCTGATGAGCCCCAACTTTTTAACCTTTACCTTGTTTTTTCCAATAATGGTGACTCACATTTTCTTCATTGCCACATGAAAAAGATAACACAAAACAAGACTGGACCAAGTAAAAGCCTTCCTGCTACTAATAATACATGACAGGGTCAAGGTCCCCACAAGTTCAACAGGCCCCTTTAAAGAAAGGAGATCATTAAGAGTATGCTCTTCTAAGTGAACAGGATGTAAGTTTTCCTTGCAGTATAGTGTGTTTAGGCTAACAGATGATAGAGCTCCAGAGGATGAAGGGAGACACAGGATGAAAAAAGGAGGAAAATTGTGTGATGTGACATGTACATAGGTGTGAGAATCCAATCCTTTGAAAGCTCTCAGGCCTCCATTGCCTTCCCATCACTACCCATATGGACAAAGTCCACAGTAGACTATGTATCAATGAGTGCTATGCTAGAGGAGGAAATGGAAGAGAATGAAATAATGAAGAAGCAAAATGCAGAGAAATTAGATGGATGGATGGATGGATGGATGGATGGATGGTTGGATGGATGAATGGATGGATGACAGGCTTAGTCTTTCTAGCCACTACATTCTCTTGAATATTTCCCAAGACCATGAGAAGTCAGCCTTATTACCCTACTTAGAAAAGAGAATCCAGAGATACTAAATATGCTGACAGAGCCGCTAAAGTCTCTATTCCATTGGCCCACTTCTCATTACTTATTTCCTATTACTCTCTTCCACATTCATTCTGTTCCAGCCACACGGGGCACCTGCTGCTCCTCAAATGTGTCAGACGAACTTCCACAGGGTTTTTGTGCTTCTAGTTCCATCTTCCTTGAGTGTTCTTCCACTGAATATCCACATACTTATTTTTTTGCTTAGGTCTCTCCTTAAATGTCACCAATTCCACTCCTGCCTTGACTTCTAAACCCCATTCCCTGCTTGACCTTTCTTTAAAACAATTCTCACCATCTTTCTTATATCATCACCTCTTCCCCAAAAGCCTGAGACAGACCTTGCATGTAGGTAACTGATTTTTGGAAGTAATAGCAAGAAACAGAAGCAGGAAAATGAGAAGTATGAAATGGGAAAGAAAGGAAAGCTGATGTAGCAGTGCATTATCAAGTTGTGATTAATGTGGGTAATTAGGGCTCAGAATCATTAGGAATTCTCTGGGGAGCCTTGTGTAATACCCTTCAGAATTGTCTGAGTCATACACTCTTACCTCCGTTGTTCAAGGGTCATCCCATGGAGTTCGGTTAGTTGGTCCCACTGGTGTTCCACACCAAATAGCCTTCTGGCAAAAGTTGGGAGTGGATGTTGGCTGCTTACACCTGCAGTCAGTTAGTTGTTGTATCAATGGTGGAATAAAAATGTTAGATGACAGGATATGGGGTGGGACATAAGAGTTTTCTGATAAAGCCCACTTTTTTTTTTAAAGATTTTATTTATTTATATGACAGAGAGAAATCACAAGTAGGCAGAGAGGCAGGCAGAGAGAGAGGAGGAAGCAGGCTCCCTGCTGAGCAGAAAGCCCGATGTGGGGCTCGAACCCAGGACCTGGGATCATGACCTGAGCCGAAGGCAGCGGCTTAACCCACTGAGCCACCCAGGTGCTCCAAGCCCACTTCTTACATCACTCACATCTCAGAGAATCTTCAAGGTAGTGGCTAACAGTAATTTCTATAATCAACTCAATATAGAAAAGTTACTGGAAAAAACTAGAGTGCCTACTGTTGCAACTTGTCCCTTGACCATCTTTTTTCTCCATTCATCCCCAGTTATTCTTACTAGCCATCCCAGCTGGTTTAGACTCACTTGTCTGGAGGGATAACCTAGACCTTCATCCCCAAGTGGTCAGAATCATTGATTACTGTACCCTCGTTAAGCTGTTGTCTTTACTGTGGTCCACTTTCTGTTATCACAAGGAAAGCCCCAGAGGAGTCCCTGGATTCTAAATATACTCTTCCAGGTCACCATTATTTAGCAGCAATCATAGCTGTTCATGGTAATCAGGTTCAGTTATCCCCACCAACAGGATTATTTTCTTCTCTTCTTTTGGGGCCGCTTAAATGAGAAACTCAAAATGACCAAGCAGTAGTCATAGTTTCAAGGTTGTGAAGCACTTACTATGCCCCCTAATGAAGCACTCTCCTGCCCTGTGTCAACCAGACTCCTAATCCAGAAGAGTCTAAATTATGGGCATGGGAAATGCAAACTCCACAAATGAGCCACTCTGAGTGATAACAAAGGGGCCTGTACTTCTTGGTCGCAGGACCCATGTATTCTGGCTTTTGCCATCACAACACCATATACATCCAGGAGATGAGCATTCCAAGGTGTAGTCCCTGAGTTCATACATTACCTAAGCTTTAAATGATTCTCTGAAGCAGCCACACTGTTGAAGGCAGGAGCTGTGCCCTCTCACCATTGTACTCCCAGAACATAGATTAGTAGCTGGCATATATTAGGCCAGTAGCACATATGAATGAATGAATGCATGAATGAATGATTCAATTAATCTCCTTAGGTCTTTGGATATCCAAGAACATTCAAAATCACAGGACAAAGAGATTAAAATTCATTATAAACTAGTACCTCAGATGACTAAAATGTGAGCAATTACTTTTTAGACATATATATATAATTAGCACATATGTCAAAGAATAAAATTAGGAAAACTGAGTTCACTTTTATAATGTATGTAGAATTAATCTATTCATGTATACACCATATTTATTTACTTTAATGTACCAACAAATCATAAACTTGACAATATAGTATCAATTCACTTATTTTTCTTTGTCCTAAATACTAATGAATTTCATGTATGAAAACCTCATTAAGAAACATTATGTTCAAGAATAAATTGTCAAAGCCCTACTGTACCAGATTAAATGTATGATAAAATATTTAAAATGACATTTATTGCATCAATTTTTTTAAATAAAGCTAGAGAAAGCTGTTAATATAGCTTAATAGCCCCAAACCTTGTTCTCTTTACTATTCCAGCATATTGCTCCAATAATATATTTTGCCTACTCCTGCTAAAGTAGCTGAAAATAATACCTACAGGACTAAAATGAAGTTTTGCAGAATTAAAGGGAAGGCTGTAAATGTGTGATGTTTCGTACGAATTTCAGTTTACCATATGATATATCGTATTGGATTTCCAGCCAAAAGGATTTCAAGGAAAACAATGTCAGTATAGTTCCTTATTTGAAGAGAGTCACTTTATCATGAATCATGGAATAGTTACTGAGCTCTGACACCTCCAAGTGTTGAAAAAAATCAGAGAAGATCCATTTTTTGGGTGCAGTTTTGAACTATAAATTGGTAATGAGGACCTATGGAATATATTTACCTAGCTTAATGTTAATGCTTCATTTTAGCTAAAATGTGCACATATATTAGTCTTCGTACATACTTCCCCAGCATCCAGATTCCACAGGATTGAAAAAAAAAATCTTATGAAATCTTAGAGTGTTATGAGAAGAAAATCTAAGGACTAGTACATAAATATAAAGATAGCCTATCCTATAATAGACCTGTCACAAATATAAGAAGTTCCTAAAAGCTGTTTTATTTTCTTCTGCTTTCTTTACTGTCAAAACGTAATTTGTTTATTCAGTTGAGCAGCATGGGTGGTCCAGCTGGAAAGTTCATGTGAAGCTCTCCCCTTCTCTTTTTGCAGTTTCTCACCTTTGAAACCAGTCATCTAACTGAACGTAGTCTTTCCAGTTAATGAGGTTATCTATACAGTTTTCAAAATGTGACATTGGTCTGATTGATTGTGAGTTTGTTAATAGTATTGAAAAGACAACAATAACTTGAAACAATAGTAAAAACAAAAATTACTAATTTGAAACACTAATACTTCCTTTCTGAAACAGGAAAAGTTACAAAACTTGGTGCTTTTTATTGACCCAGGGCCACACTGATCACCTATAAACGTGGCAAGATCAGTTGTTTTTGGATCTCAAAAGACACTAATGCTATCTTATGCACCTATTCAAAAGATAGCCAAGATTTTAATCTAGACCAATTCATGACAGTCAGTAAAAATAGGAAACTAGAAAGAATGGAGGTATTCTGAGGTCCAGCATGTATATAAAACTCAATTATGTTTTTTGGTATGATCACAGTAACTTTGTTCAGAGGACTCCCAAATATGCTATGGGCTCAAATAGTCAAAGAATTTTTAAAAGTTATGGAAGATAACTCCCATTTTCTCATATCCCCCCTTCAGTTTCAAACGAGCATGCATTTCTAGCTTCACTCATTAAGAAATGTTTGTGCTTTAAAAAATTTCATGTTGACTCCCAAAATAGTGATCAGGGAAATCTCTGAGAAAGAAACTGCTAGGAAGTTAATAACTAATCTTCACTTATCAGCTGTCTTCAGCTCTCACAAAGTTCCAAAGGAGTCTTTCGTCAGTGTCATAGGATACTTGATGCAAAATTTATGGAATCAACCCTGGCAGAATAAGTTTGAATTCTGGAAGCTCCTGGGTCCCTTTTCCCCTGAACATTACATGCTTCAGAGTCTTTCTTTACATTTTTAAATGACAGAGAAATGGAAAATTCATTCTCAGGTTTACTGTAGCTCTTCTCTCTGAGGGCTACTTGCAAAGAATTCACATGTTGCAGTTAAACCTCAAATTAGACATTTTACGTTTCCCTGCCTGGTCAATTATAAGACCCTCGGCCTTAACCAGAGGACATACGCTTTCGACTTTGCAGAGGTCTGAGTCAACAGCTTGTTGGGCTTTGAAGAACCTCGGCCTTTTTTGTAGCTGGGGCTTTTTCTCCTTTTGCATGTTTCACAACCACTGCTGGTTTTCATTCATCTCCATTCAGTGGTTTCAGGTGACATTTTGGGGCTGGAAACATAATGTGTCAGAAGATAGCTGTAACTTCCTACTGTGTTAGTTATTGTTCCCTTTGTCAGGAGGTGAGTGAGCACAAACATTTTCCAATTGCTCTGATTTTCAGACAGGTTTAGATCTACTGAGCCATCACTGATGCACACGCCTATACTATTTAGAAACACTTGATACAGATTTCAGAGGCGATTTCTAAGTCCGGTCCTATACAAATAAAGGTACTCTGATTTATCCTTTTTCCAGAAGAGGAATAGATTTCACATCCTCTTCTTGGTTTACTCCTGCTCAGTATAAAAGGAATAGATGGGGTGCTTCTGAAAAGGCTTCTCATTTGGGTTCAAAACAGCAGCTCACCTTTTTGCAAAAAGCAAAACATTATAATGATCAATAGAATTGGGCTCTTGGGATTTAGTTCTGCAGTCCTTTCTCGGGTAAAAATTCCCATCAGAATCAGAATGAAGTCTTTGGTGAAAACTTAAATTACATTACAATATTCAGTTTCCTAATTTCCACCAAGGCTTTGCCAAAGGCATTGAATGATTTATGATAAACTTGAAAACCTCAGTCCCCTCTTCCCAGGGTGTCTTCAATTATCTCTTTGACGAACTCCGCTCTTGATTCCTTGTTGAACTGAAGTAATAAGGGGTTTAGGGCCTTTATATCTTTCCTCAAACTTTTCCTTTTTAACTTTAGAATATCCGCGAGTGAAATGTCATGGAGTGGATCTTTTTAAATGTACCTCTTATAAAATTATAATTAAATATATCTTATTCCTAAAGAATTTATATGACTTATAAATGTAAATTTACTATGTCATTTTAGTTTTAAAAATTGCACTCTGAAAATTTGTTAAAATTCATTATACTTCAGCCTGAAGAGTTTGCTCAGTTAGTTAGAAAATAAGTTCTGATAAACTCTCTTGGTGGTTTCCATCCCATTCCTTTGTCATTTAGGATGCAAACACATAGTACTGGCCATAACAGGAATTGGATATGTGAGTATAGATTGATTGTAGAACTTTAAAGTTTGATTGTAGAATTTTAAAGTTTGATTTGCTTCCTCATGTGGACAAACTGAGTCCCAGGCAAGATGAGGGACCTAGGCAAAGTCACATTTCATTAAGAACAGTGTGGGTCCTACTTTCTTTCTTTTTTTTTTTTTTTCTTTTTAAGATTTTATTTATTTATTTGACAGACAGAGATTACAAACAGGCAGAGAGGTAGGCAGAGAGAGAGGAGGAAGCAGGCTCCCTGCCCAGCAGAGACCCTGATGCAGGGCTTGATCCCAGGACCCTGGGATCATGACCTGAGCCAAAGGCAGAGGCTTTAACCCACTGAGCCACCCAGGCACCCCTGGGTCCTACTTTCTAGGAGTCAGATAATTGTGACTTTAAACACTACTTAGTAGCTACTCCTTTCTATATATTTATAAATATATAAAGATATAAAAATATTTATATATATGATAATTTATATATTTAAAATCTATATTTATATGTTTATTATAAATATATATATATTTTTTTTACTTAACCAGTAAAAATGGAGATATCTATCTTCTGAATGGCTGAGAGTATGGAAAATTATATATGCAAAAATTCTGGTTCCAAAAAGGTATTAAATCAAATGGTAAAGATTACAATTACTATTATTGTTATATAACTAATCCAAATGATCTTTGAGTCCTTTTCTCTAATTTGTTCTTTACACAGTTTTCAGAATATTTCTCTAAAACACAGGCCATAGTATGATTTTTCTCACTTTGAAACCCTCTGTGGCTTCCTCACATCAAACAAATTAAGTTAAAATGTCTTCCCCTGACATACTAGGTCCTGTGCATCAAGCCACAGCCCACCTTTCCAAAAGTCATTTCAACTTCCTTCCTAGACTTACATTGCTTTCAAGTCTAGTTAAATTGCTTTCTGTTCCACAGACATTTCCCCACATTGTTCTCAGCAAAATGGCATCTTGTCCATAGGACTTTACTTATTCTTCTAACCAGATGTGCCTTTTCCCACCATGGTGGGGAGGAGAGAGGAACCAGCATCTACGGAGCATATAATCTTTGGAGTTCTGTGCATAGCACTTTGAACATGTTCCTTCACCAATACTATTCTTATGGCATTTGTCACATTCTACTTCGTGGTATAGTCATTTTTGTCTTTGTTTTATTTTGCCTCAGTTTGTGAAAGGCAGGAATTATGTCTTAATCTCTAGTGTAATATACCTATGAGTAAAATGTACTAGGGAAATTGCTAATTGAATATCTTTAAATATACTAGGCAAAAACATCAGCCAAAATAAGGATTTGTGGGGCATCTGAAGCAACTTGGAGAACCATGACAGCTTGTTTGGGTTATTGGGATAGAAAAACTTTTTAAATCCATCTTAGGTCATCATTGGTCTTAAGTGTATTTTTTGGTTGTTGTTTTGTTTTGTTTTAGCAAAAGGGAGTGGAGTACATAATGCCACATGGCATGTTGCAATTGGAAGAGAACACCAATTTTCTCTCCTCTTCCCCAGGCCTAATAGTTATACGGTTACGTGAAGGAAAAAGAAAACAGAAATCAAGAACATCAAACCAGCACTGGAGGACACATAGAAATACTTCCCTCACCATTATGTGGTGATATAAAAAGCTCAAAAAATACAAAAGTATTTTCTAGGGAAAATTTGGATTTAGTTGGATGCAATGTAAGCATCCTCCAACCTATTTCAGAAAATGGGAGACATGGTGAGTTGAAAAGATGAATTCATGGAAGGAATTTGACTAGGTGTCAATGTTATGTGTATCTTTATGGTCATAAGCTTCCCCTTAAAAATATGCATCCATTTATATACTATTATTCATGTCATAGAAGTTGAACATACATTAGTATATAAACAGATGTGACTGATAAAACTGTGAGTCATATGAATAGTAAAATGTACTTGAATTTTAGAGAATAATTTCCTACCACTTAGAACCTCTAAAATTTCCTACCACTTAGAACCTCTAAAATCATAGGACAATCATTCCATTCCTTTCACACCTTTAGGTACACTAGATGGTAACTCCAGGGCAAGGAATATGGTTGTTTTGCTCAATAAAAATAAACTCCCAGAAAACAGGTTTTTTTTTAATAAATCAAGCTGGGATTCAAAGTGGAGACCAGCTTTCATTAAGCCTTAATAACCTCCAAAATGGAAACTTATAAACTGACAGTTAAAACAGTAAAAGTTCACCTTAAGACTGAGTAAACAGGTCAAAAGCTAAAGCAGGGACCTAATGGAGGCGTGGGTGGGAGGAGGAAAATGGAAAGGAAAGGAACACATAATGGAAAAATTAAAGGACAAAGACATTTAGAAGGGATCCATCTGAGTGCGGAAAAATGTATTGTCTTTTCAAGAGATAGGAAATCAACTGACCCCTTTGAAGAGAGTGCCCTCCCCCTCCAAAAGAGGGGCTACTGCAGGCAATTACTCAAGGAAATAGCCAGATTCCTTCCTGATAGCCTATTATCTTTCCTTTTATTGAGCCAGGGTCTCTCCATAACCAGAGAGATGCTAGGCATTAACTCTTTCAGCTCCTTAGGTCACCACTGGGGAAACCAACGCAAGGCTTTAGTTCCCAGCTCACAAGTCAGCTACCAGGAGGTTCTGGATCAATGTTTTTTATGCCTCTGAAATTTAGGGAGCAAAAGAAGAATGCTTTTGTTGTAAACATGTGAAATCCACATTTCTCATCATCTTTCTGTAGAAACAGAAGTTTCCCTCTTCTGAACCCAAATTGGGCAATTCAATTACGAAGTCATTAGATCCCACTGTAAGATGATTCGGGGGAGTTCCCGTTTTCATAAAAAGACTTTGCTGTGTTCATTCAACATACATTCTGGCCTCTTGCACTCAGTTTACAAGGTTTCTAATTAAGCTCCAGAGAGGATTATATAGTTCACTGAACTGAGTCACTATGCTGCAACTGGGAGAGAGGAGACACTCCTATTTTATCAGAAAAATAAACACTTTAGTTTCATTTCCTCTGCCACACATGTTATCTCTTTGTCCTGTCACAGCACTTTTTATAGGTTTTTATTTCAAAGGATTACCTTGAGATTACTGTCAACACAAGCCAGAGGGAAGCCTCCACACAGAATACAGCAAGTGGTTTTGCCTTCTAAAAAACCTCACTCCAGACACTATAACAATATCATACGATATCACTGAAATCATCTCTTCTAATTTAAGAACAAAGAGACAGTTTGTTTTTCAGCAAATACTTGGGCCCCCAATCTGAGGAAAATAAATGTTTATCAGTGACAAAAGCACAATTTACCAAGTGGGTTCTTAAATCAAAATTTTAACCTTCTAAATTATTTCAGAAGCTCCACTGCTTTCTGCTGTTCCTTATAACATCTGTGGGCAAAATGCAATGTGCTGGGTCACAATTCTTAGTGTGGCAAGAAAATGTTGCTTCAGAACAGAAAGGTTGTTCCCTTTCTTATGCAAGGGGAAAACACTTGAGTTGTTATTCAACTCAAGTAAATGCTTCATAACCATCGAATTAAATATTTCTGAAGGGCTCATTCCTGAGCTTTCTGGGTTAAATTAGGTTTTTCTCAGAACTATACTTCATGTCACCCACATGTCTTAAGAACTGGTGCCTTCTGCTCAGCTGTGCATTTCTTTCCAGACATGCCGGATGTCTATGTAATAAGCACTCGAAAGTTCAAAGAGACACAGCACATTCTGTGCTTTCTCTTCCCACCAACCCACGTAAACACCATTAATAACCAGACCGCTCTTATGCCAAAAGGCTCTGATGGCTTGACTTCGGTCTGTTAATAGTTCACACTCACTCTCTGCCTTTACTGCGCTCAGAAGAACCGTCTTCCTGGGGCCCAAATCCAGCCACTCGCCACCACACATGCTTCTACAGGAGCACACATACGGACCCAGGGCTTAGAAAAAACATGCCTGTCAGCCTCGTGTCTCCTTCTCTACTCCCATAAGCTCCCTCCCCTCCAGAGTGTACTCGTTCACGAATTCCACAAACATGCCTTCAGACTCTACCATTTCTCAGGAGTCCATACCAGGCAAAGGTCCGTGAACAAAAAGAAAGACAAAAATCTATGTGTCCCAGGAACTTACATTCTGGTGGAGACAAATACAGAGATAAATAAGTAAGTAAATAAACAAAATCATTCTGGATAGTCCAGTCGTCTTCTCTTATTGCAGTTGACTTTGCATAGTGTCAGTTACCCACAGTCTCTCGGGGGTCTGGAAGTAGACGATCCTCCTCTTGACATATGGTGAGAAGATCAAGAATAGCCTAACACCAAGCCTATGTCATTCACCTCACTTTATCTCATCACAAAGCATTTTGTCATTTCAGAGCATAAGAAGCGAGTACAGTAAGAGATATTTTGAGAGAGACCACATTCACAAACTTTTATTACTCCCATAGTGTTATAATTATTCTATTTTGTTACTAGTTATTGTTGTAACCTCTTGCAGTGCCTAACTCAGAAGTTAAACTTCATCATAGGTATGTGTGCGTAGAAAAAAAACAGTGTGTAAAGGCTCAGTACTATCTGTGCTTTCAGACGTCCATTGAGGGTCTCGGAACTTATCCCCCACAGACAAGGCAGGGACTACTGTACTAAGATCTGTAAGAAGGAAACACCGTGATAATACCATGGTGACTTAAGGATAGTCAGCACCCAGATGGGGAATTCATGGAAGGCTTTTCTGAGCAGATGGCATTTGAGATGAAACCTGAAGGAAAGGAAGAATTTGGACAGCCTAAACACCAGATAAAACGTTTCAAAACAGAGGAAACGAAAAGGACAAAGCCCCAGGGAGTGTTAGAGCAACCAAGAGAAGCCTAGAAGGATGGAAGCAGAAAAGCTCTCATAAACTGAAGAAAATTGCAAAGCACAAAAAATTCTAAGCCTGTGAAAGTTTCTTATGGTTCTTCCTTACATCTCTGAAGCATATCAAGGATAAGTTCTTTGTAATAGTTCCCTTCCAGTATGACTTCTCAGGTGCAAACTTAATTTTTGCAACTTATTTGAAAGATTGTTTTCACTTCTATTGTTCTTGACAGAAACCATAACACCCATTCTCTAGGACTTTTATAAAGGTTACAATGGATGGTGGACCCTATGTGTCTCCTACTCAAGTACCAGTCTCCCCTTCTTTCTCTCAGAATCCACTTGTTGCAGCAATGTGTTCTCCTTAAAAATGTGTGCATGCCCCGAATGTTTATAGCAGCAATGTCTACAATAGCCAAACTATGGAAAGAACCTAGATGTCCATCTACAGACGAATGGATAAAGAAGATGTGGTATATATACACAATGGAATACTATGCAGCCATCAAAAGAAATGAAATCTTGCCATTTGCGACGACGTGGATGGAACTAGAGGGTATCATGCTTAGTGAAATAAGTCAATCGGAGAAAGACAACTATCATATGATCTCCCTGATATGAGGGAGAGGAGATGCAACATGGGGGGTTGAGGGGATAGGAGAAGAGTAAATGAAACAAGATGGGATTGGGAGGGAGACAAACCATAAGTGACTCTTAATCTCACAAAACAAACTGAGGGTTGATGGGGGGAGGGGGTTGGGAGAGGGGGTGGGGTTATGGATATTGGGGAGGGTATGTGCTATGGTGAGTGTTGTGAAGTGTGTAAACCTGGAGATTCGCAGACCTGTACCCCTGGGGATAAAAATATATGTTTATAAAGCTGTAAAAAAAAAAAAAAAAAAGAAAGAAAGAAAGGATGAATACCCAAGTTTTGTAGCAACATGGACGGGACTGGAAGAGATTATGCTGAGTGAAATAAGTCAAGCAGAGAGAGTCAATTATCATATGGTTTCACTTATTTGTGGAGCATAACAAATAGCATGGAGGACAAGGGGAGATGGAGAGGAGAAGGGAGTTGAGGGAAATTGGAAGGGGAGGTGAACCATGAGAGTATATGGACTCTGAAAAACGATCTGAGAATTTTGAAGGGGTGGGGGGGTGGGAGGTTGGGGGCACCAGGTGGTGGGTATTGTAGAGGGCACAGATTGCATGGAGCACTGGGTGTGGTGCAAAAATAATGAATACTGTTATGCTGAAAAAATAAAAAAAAATTAAAAAAAAATGTGTGCATGCATGTGTACATGCATACCTACATACATAGACACCCACCTTCCAACCTCCTTTGCAGCTAGGGGACTGACAAGTATGCCGTATCTGGCACAGTGCTGGCCAAGGAGATAGAAGCAGAATATTAGACCTTTCAAAGAAAGCTATTTATGGGGCACCTGGATGGCTCAGTCGTTAAGCATCTACCTTTGGCTCAGGCCATGATACCGGGGTCCTGGGATCGAGCCCTGCATCGGGCTCCCCACTCAGTGGGGAGCCTGCTTCTCCCTCTCTCACTCTCCCTGCTTGTGTTACCTCTCTCACTGTCTCTCTCTCTGTCAAATAAATAAATAAAATCTAAAAAAAAAAAAAAAAGCAAGCTATTTAAAATATTTTGAGAAAGGGGCAGTTCTGACCCGCACATTCCACTTCTCCTTACTATTCCCTCTATTCTTGCCTAGAAAGGAAATATGATGTTAGAAGTGAAACAGCTATCTTTTGATTTTAAGGTAGCTTTAAGACAGCCACAAATAAGGAGAGTTGAATGGAAAGCTTATAGGTGCCTGAGTCTCTAATGTCATCATGGAGCCCTACAGAGACCTGGACTATCTCTGAACTTCTTGCTAAGAAAAATGGCCTCCTATATGTTTAAGTCATTGCCAAGTTTTATACATGGCTGCTAGAGCCAAATGCAGAATTACTATATGTAAAGTGCCACAAAAACAAAAAGACAAATGATAATTGAGTGTCTCCATCATCATTTTTATTACTGGTGTGCTTTAATGAGGCTGCGATTTTTTACGTAAGAGGACATATGAAAGCTGGAGAATACGCAGTTCAGATATTTCAGAGTTAAGCTATCAAGGAATTTGAAGACTTATGGAATATAAAATAGTTCTCATAGCCTTTTGCTAGGGCTCCTTCCTGGGATCTTGAAGGAAACCAGTGCAAGTGAGGGCATCTGAAGCTTAGGCTTCTTTATAGTTAATTGCTTCAACCCCCAAGTGCCTATCTGTTAACGAGAGGGAAATGGGGACCTGCCATATTTATCTGCCATATTTACCATGAAAACAATGCTTCCAGCCAAGCCTCCGCAGTTGCATTCATGAGGTAAAATGAAAGGTGCCCACTTCTGAGGCTGATACATTGGAACATGTATCCAAGACACAGTAATGACTTAAATCTGTAGAGAGTACCCAGGAAAAGAAAGAGCTTATAATGTCACACATAAAAGACCTCTTTCAATTCCAGAACATTTTGTGGTAGGGGAGGGGGAAGAGAAGGGAAGGGAATTATAGTTTATGACTCTCTAACAAATAACAAATGCCAGTGACAACAGTTACCATTTATTGAGCACTTCCCCTGTATTGGTCCTGTCACCTCATTTAATTCATGAAACAATCCTTTGAAGTAAGTGCTTCATAATGTACACTTTTAAAAGTCATATTTATTAAAGTGTAATTTATTCACCCTTTTAGTAAATAAAGCCTTGAAATCAGGTAGCATGAGTCCACTAACTTTGTACTTCTTAAAAATTGTTCGGCTACTCTTGGCCCTTGACTTTTCCACATAAAATTTAAAGTCACCTTGGCAAGTTCTACTAAAAAGCCTTGAGATTTTGATTGAGATCACATTGACTCTGATAGGTGAATTGGGGGAAATCTATAATTTAAAAGTAGTGAGTCTTCCGAACCATGAACACTGTATATACCTCCATGTATTTGGGTCTTTTTAAATTTCTCTTAGCAACATATTATCATTTTTAGCTTTCAGATCTTGCAGCTATATTGTTAGATACATTGTTAAGTATGTCATATTTTTGAAGGATGGGATGTGAAGGGGTCACCTGTTCTTTTATTGGTAGCTTATGACTTTCACTTCATTTAAGAGAAATGTAAAGATGCGCCATTGAGGGGAGTTCACTCTGTTTTCCTCCTCTTCCCTGAGTATTTTCTGTAAGCACCAGTGGGAGCCTGTGAAGAACATTTTTGAGAATGTACAGACTCCACTCGTATCTGCAACTCTTGGGGAACTTACTCTGTCATACTAACTCATACTTAGCTTTTCTCCTTACCTGCTGGAGTCGGCAATCACCTCTGTCTTCCATGCTCTTATGATGGGGAAACAGTTACTCTTTGCCCCATCTCTCTTTGGAGGGGGTTTCTCAGCCTTTAGAAGACCACTGATGTGATTAGAAGTCTCATCTCTCTAATTGTTTGAGGAAGGATAATGACTGCATAGATTTTTTTTTCTTGATATTATGGTAAGGTGGCATTATCCTATATCTTTTTACATTTGAAGAAAAAAAGTAGCCAACCTGGACCATTTTATATGAGAAAACTGAGACTTGTGAAGGCCAAGTAACTTGTTCTGTATCACAGATCTCTTATATATCATGGCTAAAACTCAGAATCAGGTTTTTCTGAAATAATAGTATATTGTGTTAAACATAACACGAAAATGCATCCTGGAAGATCTTTTAATCAAAAGACTGTATTTTACCTGTCTACATGATTCCAATCAGACTCAGATATTTTCCTTTTTATTTCAATGGGGCACTGGAAGCAATGCTACAATTATCTGATGAGTCATTGAGGCTCCTACCCCTAAGTGAGTCTAGAGTGCAAAGTTTTTATTTTTTTTAAGTGACTATTCCTAGAAAATCTCTGCCCTCTCCAGAGGCCTAAACTATTTTGAAAACTAAAAGCTTAGCACTTCTGCCGTAATTAAATAGGACTGGATAATTCTAAAAATGCATATACTATTGGCTACCTTTTACTTATGGACTTATTTATTGTATGTCTAGTATAATCATATACTGTGTTATATTAGTTTCAGTTGTACAATATAGTGTCTCAGCAATTCTGTACATTACTCAGAGCTCATCACATTAAATGTACTCTTAATCCCCATCACCTGTTTCACCCCCCACCTCCCTCCACCCACCTTCCCTCTGGTAACCACAAGTTTGTTCTCTATATTTAAGTGTCTGCTTTTAGTTTATCTGGGTTTTTTGTTGTTCATTTGTTTTGTTTCATAAGTTCCAGATGAGTGAAATCATATGGTATTTGTCTTTCTCTGACTGACTTGTTTCATTTAGCATTATACCCTCTAGATCCATCCATGCTGTTGCAAATGGCAAGATTTCTTCCTTTTTTGTGACTAATATTCCTGTGTGTGTGTGTGTGTGTGTGTATCCCTTCTTCTTTATCCATTCGTCTATCAGTGAACACTTGAGTTGCTTCCATACTTTGATTATTGCAAATAATACTACAGTAAACATAGGGGTACATATATCTTTTTGAATTAGTGTTTTTCTTTTCTTGGGTAAATACTCAGTAGTGGAATTACTGGATCATATGATAATTCTATTTTTAATTTTTTGAGGAATCTCCATGTTGTTTCCATAGTGGCTGCACCAGTTTGCATTCATACCAAGAGTACAGGAAGGTTCCTTTTTCTCTAAATAGTCTCCAACATTTGCTGTTTCTTATGTTTTTTATTTTAACCATTCTCTGATAAGTGTGAGGTAATATCTCATTGTGGTTGTGATTTACATTTCTGTGATTAGCGATATTGAACATCTTTTCATGTGCCTCTTGGCCATCTGTATATCTTCTTTAGAGAACAGAAGTTCATGTCTTCTGCTTGTTTTTCAACTGGATTATTTGTTTTTGTAGTGTTGAGTTATATAAATTATTTATTTATTTTGGATACTAACTCCTTATCAGGTATGCCCATTTGCAAATATCTTCTCCCATTCGGTTGGTTGTCTTTTTATTTTATTGATTGTTTCTTTTGCTCTGCAGAAGCCTTTATTTTGATGTAGTCTCAATAGTTCATTTTTGCTTTTGCTTCCCTTGCCTTAGGAGATATCTCTAGAAAAATGTTGCTACGGCTGATGTCAGAGAAATTATTGCCCATGCTCTACGAGGATTTGTATGGCTTCAGGTCTCACATTTAGGTCTTTAATCCATTTTGAGTTTATTTTTGTGTATGGTGTAAGAAAGTGGTCGAGTTTCGTTCTTTTCCATATAGCTGTGTGGTTTTTCCCAGCACCATTTTTTGAAAAGAATGTCTTTTTCCATTGCATAGCCTTGCTTCCTTTGTCAAAGTTTAATTGACCATATAATCATGAGTTTATTTCTGGTCTTTCTATCCTGTTCTATTGATCTATGCATCTACTTTCCTGCCAGTATCATCCTGTTTTGATTACCACAACTTTGTAGTATATCTTGAAATCTGGGATTGGATACCTGCAGTTTTGTTCTTTGTTGTCAAGACAGTTTTGGCTACTGGAATCTTTTGTGGTTCCATACAAATTTGAGAATTGTTTGTTCCAGTTCTGTGAAAAACGCTGTTTGTATTTTGATAGGGATTGCATTAAATCTGTAGACTGCTTTGAGTAGTATAGACATTTTAACAATACGTGTGTTCCCAGCCCATGAGCATGGAATGCCTTTCCATTAGTTTCATCTTAATTTCTTTCATTAGTGTTTTATAGTTACCAGTGCCCGTGTCTGTCACCTCCTTGATTAGCTTATTCCTAGGTATTTTATTATTTTAGGTGTAATTGTAACTGCGATTGTTTTCTTAATTTCCCTTTCTGCCACCTTATTATTAGTGTATAGGAATGCAACAGATTTGTGTGCATTGAATTTGTATCCTGTGACTTTACTGAATTCATTTACCAGTTCTAGTAGTTTTTTGGTGGAGTCTTTAGGGTTTTCTGTATATAGTATCAAATAATCTGGAAACAGAGTTTTATTTCTTCCTTACCAATTTTAATGCACATTATTTCTAAATTTCTGTGGTTGGGACTTACAGTACTTATGTTGAATAAAAGTGGTGAGAGTGGACATCCTTGTCTTGTTCCTAACCTTAGGAGAAAAGCTCTCAGGTTTTCACTATTGAGTATAATGTTAGCTGTGGATTTTTCATATCTGGCGTCTATTATGTTGAGGTTTGTTCCCTCTAAACCTACTTTGTTGAGGGTTTTTATCATGAATGGATGTTGTACTTTGTCAAATGCTTTTTCTGCATCTATTGAAATGATCATATATGATTTTATCCCTTCTCATGTTGAGGTGTTGTATCACAGAGATTGATTTGTGAATATTGAACCACACTTGCATCCCAGGAATAAACCCCACATGATCATGATGAATGACTTTTTTTAATGACTGTTGCATATGGTTTTCTAATATTTTGTTGAGGATTTTGTTCATCAGTTTTTGGCCTATACTTCTCTTATTTTGTAGTGTTGTTATCTCATTTTGGTATCAGGTTAATGCTGGCTTCATAGAATGAATTTGGAAGCTTTTATTCCTCTTCTATTTGTTGGAATAGTTTGAGAAGAATAGGTATTAGCTCTTCTTTAAATGTTTGGTAGAATTTCCCAGTGAAGCCAACTGGTCCTGAACTTTTGTTTGTTGGGATTTTTTTTTTTTTTTTTTTTTTTTGATTACTGCTTCAATTTCATTACTGGTAACCAGTCTATTCAAATTTTCCATTTCTTCTGCTTCAGTTTTGGGAGGTTATATATTTCTGAGAATTTACCCTTTTCTTCTAGGTCGTCCAATTTGTTGAAATGTAATTTCTCATAGTATTCTCTTCTAATCCTTTGTATTACTGTGGTGTTGGTTGTTTTTTCTCCTCCTTCATTTCTAATCTTGTTTGAGTCTATTTTCTCTTTTTTTAAAATGAGTCTAGTTAAAGGTTTACCAATTTTGTTGATCTTTTCAAAGAAGTAGCTCCTGGTTTCACTGATCTGTTCTACTATTGTTGTTGTTTTATGGCTTCAATTTTGTTTATTTCTGCTGCAATCTTTATTATTTTCTTCCTTCTACTGGTTTTGGTTTTCTTTGTTCTTCTTTTTCTAGCTCCTTTAGGTGTAAGGTTAGGTTGTTCATTTGAGGTTTTTCTTGCTTTTTGAGGTAGACCTATATTGATAAACTTCTCTCTTAGAACAGATTTTGCTGCATCCCAAAGATTTTGGACCATTGTGTTTTCATTTTCATTTGCCTCCATGTATTTGTTTTTTTATTTTCTCTTTGATTTCTTAGTTGGTCCGTTCATTGTTTGGTAGCATATTACTTAATCTCCCATGTATTTGTGTTCATTACAGATTTTTTTTTCTTGTGGTTGATTTCTAGTCTCATAACATGATCGGAAAAGATGCATGGTATGACTTCAATCTTTTTGAATTTGTTGAGACTTGTTTTGTGGTCTAATATGTGATATTTCCTGGAGAATGTTCCATGTGTGCTTGAAAAGAATGTGCATTCCACTGTTTAAGGATGGAATTTTCTAAATACATCTGTTAGATCTGTCTGGTCCACAGTGTAAATAAAGCTGCTGTTCTCTTGTTGATTTTTTGTTTGGATGACCTACCTATTGCTGTAAGCAGAGTGTAAAAGTTCTCTATTAGGGTATTACTATTGATTACTTCTCTTATGTTTGTTATTAGCTGCTTTATGTATTTGGATGTTCCCATGTTGGATGCATAAATATTTAAAATTGTTTTATCTTCTTGTTGGATTGTTCTCTTTATGATTATATAATCTCCTTTTTTTATCTCTTTTTACAATCTTTATTTTAAATTTTATTTTGTAACTTATAAGCATTGCTACTTTCATTTTCTTTTCACTTCCTTTGGCATGATAAATGCTTTCCCATCCCTTCACTTTCAATCTGCATGTGTCTTTAGGTCTGAAATGAGTCTCTTGTAGGGAGCCTATTCGTTGTTGACTATTATTTTTCTATGATTTCCATCACCCTATGTCTTTTGTTTGGAGTGTTTAATCCATTTACACCCAAAGTAATTATTGATAGATATGTACTTACTGGCATTTTGTTACTTGTTTTATGGTTGGTTTTATAGTCCTTTCTTCTCTTGCTCTCTTTTCTCATGGTTTTCTGGCTTTCTTTAGTGATATACTTGGACTCCTTTCTATTTAATCTTTTGCATATCTATTATCAGTTTTTTATTTGTGATTACCATTAGTTTTATATATAATACCTTATGCATATATATTAAGTTGATAGTAGCATAAGTTTGAACTCATTATAAAAGCACTATATTTTTACTCCTCTCCTCCACTCCACATTTTGGGTATATGGTGTCATACATGACATCCTTTTATTTTGTGTATCTCTTAACTGATTTTTATAGATATACTTAATTTCACTTCTTTTGTGCTTCCTATTTTTCTTATTTCTACTTATGTTCTTTCTTTTCCACTTAAACTGACTGCTTTTTTAACATTTCTTGTAAGACTGGTTTAGTGGTGATGAATTCCTTTAGCTTGTTTGTCTGAGAAACTCTTTATCTGTGTTTCTTTTTTTTTTTAAATAAGATTTTATTTATTTATTTATTTGACACACAGAGAGAGAGATCACAAGTAGGCAGAGGGGCAGGCAGAGAGAGAGAAGGAAGCAGCCTCCCAGCTGAGCAGAGATCCTGGTGCGGAGCTCAATCCCAGAAACCTGAGATCATGACCTGAGCCAAAGGCAGAGGCTTAACCCACTGAGCCACCCAGGAACACTTTATCTGTCCTTCTATTCTGAATGATAACTTTGCGGGATAGAGTATTCTAGTTGCAAGTTTCTTTCTTTCAACACTTTGAATATATCAAATCACTTTCTTCTGGCTGCAAAGTTTCTGCTGAAAAATCAGTTGATAGTCTTATGGGGTTAACTTACTATCTATTTTTCTCTTGCTGCTTTTACAATTCTCTTTATCACTACTTTTTTTGCTGTTTTAATTACTATGTGTCTTAGTGTGGACCTCCTTGGGTTGATTTTGTTGGAGGCCTTCTGTTCATCCTGGATCTGGATTTCTGTGCTTCCCAGATTCAGGAAATTTTCAGATCTTATTTCTTCAAATAAATTTGTTGCCCCCCTTTTTTCTCTTCTCCTTCTGGGATGCCTATAATGTAAATGTTATCATGCTTGATGGTGTCACTGAGTTCCCTTATTCTATTTTTATTTTTTATTATTATTTTTTCCTCTCTCTTATTCAGCTCAGTTACTTTCCATTACTCTGTACTCCAGGTCACTGATCTGTTCTTCTGCTTTCTCTAGTCTGCCATTTATTCCATCTAGTGTATTTTTAATTTTACTTAATGAATTCTTCATCTCTGGTTGGTTCTTTTTTTATGTTTTCTATCTCTTTTTTGAGAGTCAAATGTATCCTCCGCTCTTTTCTCAAGTCCTTTGAGTATTTATGAACATTACATTAAATTCTCTATCAGGCATACTACTTCCCTCTATTTTGTTGAACTGTTTTGCTGTGATTTTTGTCTTGTTCTTTCATTCAGAACATATTCCTCTGCCTTCTCATTTGTCTAACTCTCTGTTTCTTTTTTTTTTTTTTAAAGATTTTATTTATTTATTTGAGAGAGAGACAGTGAGAGAGAGCATGAGCGAGGAGAAGGTCAGAGGGAGAAGCAGACTCCCCATGGAGCTGGGAGCCCGATGTGGGACCCGATCCCTGGACTCCGGGATCATGACCTGAGCCGAAGGCAGTCGTCCAACCAACTGAGCCACCCAGGCGTCCCTAACTCTCTGTTTCTATATGTTAAGAAAGTTAGCTCTGTTTCTTGCTCTTAAAAGTAGTGCACTTATGAAGAAGATGCCCTGCAGTGCCCTGCAGTGCAGTGTCCCCTGTTCACAGAACCTGGGGCTTCAGAGGTGTCTCTTATGTATATTGTATATGCCCTGCTATTGTGGCTGAGCCGTGTTTGCTTGTAGTCCTGTTGTCTGCAGTGGTTCTTTTTGCCTGTTGTGGGCAGGGTTTTGGTCCCTGTGTTGCTAGTGAACCACTCTAGGGCTGCTTTCAGTTTGAGTTGGGTCAGATCAGGAGTTTGCTAGACTTCTGTTCCACTGAACTGCAGAGTGCTTTCCCTGTGTTGTCCCCTGAGAAGCTTTCATTGGTGGGCAATGCCTGCAGTCAGACCACATGTCTGCCTCCAAACCACTGTTGGGGTCAACAGTAAGATTGTGAGTATGTGGTTATTATCCCCTCTCCCCAGCGCAGGAGTCACTTTGGGGTGGTTCTGACCCCTGTCAGTGCCACTTGCATACTGCTGTGCTTGTATGGGTAGCTTTGAATAGATTTCTACTGAGGGCATGCTGGAGGGAGAGAGTCCACAGGGGTACCTAGGGGCAGAACTCACAGTGTTAGCAGGATTTGTACAGGTCTGTTGTGGAGAAAGACAAGTTGGAGGGAATGGATCACAGAAGTACACAGGAGTAGGGTGTGCTGTTATCAAGCTAGGTAGAGAGTATTCATGCTCACTGATTCCCACAGGTGTCCATGCATCTAGGCTGGTGGGGGCAGGGTGGGAAATGACACCTACCACCTCCTTTGTTCTTACAGAACTCTCTAAAAGATCCCTGCCTGTCTCTAGGACATGGCCTGTGATTAGCATACAAGTCTCCCTCCAGTATACCCTGGGCATCTTCCAAAGTGCTACTTCTGTGCTGTATCTCAATGGGGCTGTTTGTTGGGTTATCTCTTCAAGTTTCCCATCACTTTCTAAGTCTCCTGGAGCTGAGCACACTGATATTTAAAGTTCCATGTGTTAAGCCCACTAATTTTTAAGAACTCTGGAAGTTAAGCCCCTTTGGTTTTCAAAGCCAAATTTTATGGGGATTCATCTTCCCAGTGCAAGTCCTCTGTGCCTAGGGTGCCTGATATGGAGTCAGCTTCTCTCCCTTCTCTGGGCATGAAGGGTTCCTCCACAATCCTGTGGGTCTGTTTGGTTCCTGATCATGTCTCTGCCCTTCGTACACTCTTAGATGTGCCCTCCTTTACATTTAGCTATAGAGAGTCTGTTCTGCCAGTCTTTGAGATGTTTTCCTGCATTTTTTTATACTAACATGGATGTTACCTGGTTATATCTATGGGATGAGGTAAGCATAAGATCTTCCTACTCCACTATCTTCCCCAGACCTATTGGCTCCTTTTTAGAAAAGTTTGAGTGAACCCAGTGAAAATATCATGTGACCATAGGAAGTTGGGCTTGAAAGGAGAGAGCAGCTTCTGGGTGAAAGGATTCTGCATTAACCTAGGAAAAGTGGTGGAGAGACAAGATTGGGTTGCTTGTTCAAATGTTACTTAGGAGGAACCAATATTGTTACTGGAGAAAGTATCAAATTCAAAGACAGAAGCAAAGATAGAAACTAGAACACATACAAGAAGGTCAGGAAAGAGCACAGAATTGGGCTTTTGAAAAAGCTGGAAAAGTAATTTGGAAAAAAAACTATAAGTATCAAATGTATGCTTGAACTTCCTTGTAGTCACCTATAGAAGCCATTCTGATAGTTTAGGAACCTGTGAAAATCTGACATGCAGCTAGATGGCCTTCATATCTTGGCCAGACATGTATTTTTATAGTATATTTTACCTCATAAACCACTTACTCATATTATCTTATGTGAAATTCACAGCATTCCTATGTAATAGGAAGGGAAGGGAATGCTAGTTGTATTTTATAGATGGGGAACCCTAAAACAATGTTCAAAATATATTAAATATTCCAACCATCTCTGCACTCATAGATCATGATTCAGACAACTGTGCTATACTTTTTATCATCTGAACATGCATATGTTTGTGTATATCTTTACTTTCTAGGTACATACAGAATTTCATATACTCTGAATGTTGCTAAGATATTTATAAATGTCATGATATAGAAAAACTACAAGAAAACCATAATGAATTATTACTTTTCACAAACTGCAACATGATAAAAGGGAAGAATTCAAAAGGGAAGAAACCTCTCCAAAGTTCAAGCAACAAATTTTCATGTGATGCTAGGAAAAGCAAAAGGAGTTATAGCTCTTAGAGGCATAAATCAAAACTTTGCCACCAATACTTGCAACCATTTTGAGATTTTTATCAAGGTAGAAAGTATCTGCAAACTCACTTGGAAGATGGATGATTAGATAAAGTAAGAAAGACCTGCATGTAATAAGTAGTGAATGTTTGCAACATTCTTTTCTTGAGGTCTTCTAGGAAGAATTTGCCTGTATTGCCATTAAACTGCATTTATGTGTTTGTGAGTCTTTCTTTCTTTGTAAGTTGTGATTTTTTTGAAGACTGGAAAAAAAGTCACGTTTTGTATTCTAAGTGCCTAGTAGAGTGCCTAGATGCAATAAATATTTATTAATATTTGGTGAATAAAGCAATGGTGTCAGTATAAAATGTATAAAATATATGCAAAATATGCATATATGTATATGCATAGGTATATATATATACACACATACCTACATAATAATAGCCATACAATTCCATATTATATGTATATATGTATCCCATATTTAAATGTGTACACACATATACATTCCCATATATACTATGAAATATATATATCATATATAATATGGAATTATATGAGTATGGCTTTATAGGGTATATGTATATGTGCTCTTAAGTATTTTTTATACATAAATATGTTTTATGCAGGTGTGCATCTATATGTATGTGTGTGTACAGATATTTTGATCTTTGAATTTTTCATGTTTTTAATCTCAAATAATCTTTAGTAAAATTGAGTTATAAAACTGAGAATAATAACAACAAAACAAAAAGCAAACAAACAAAACATTAGGATTAACTGATTTAAACTTGCCCTGTGAAAGTCACAACTAGAAATGCAAATCTGATGCATAGCATATCAAACCTAATACAAATGACTTTGCACATGCCGGCTGCTTTGCATGGTCTGATCATTCCTGGAATCACAGGTAACTAAAAGTTACCAGAAACTTATAAAATTGTGTATTCATGAAACTACAGGAACTCTAACCCAACAATTGGCTAAATTTGCTTTCTGATAATATCTGCACGGTCACTTGGCAGCTGTCCCAGTCTCCCTGTCTCCCTGCAGCCTGCCACCACCATGGTGATAATTTACCTGTGCCATCTTACATGGTCTACAGCTTGGCTGAGGTCTTATTCTGATTTATAGGGGAGGGTTGAACAAAGTCTATCTGGAATAAGCTGTGGGTGCATTCAAGAATATTTCATTCCCATTCATTCATTCATTCATTTCCTCATTTTGAAACATTGAGCATTGAAACATGTAGCATTACTTGAAAGCTACAGCATTAAGCACAGAGGTACAAAGGTGAATAAAGAACAATCTCTGTTTAACTACAGCTGAGGTTTCCATGGTGGCATTTTTTGAGCCCCAAGTTGTATAGGGTGTTTTCAGAGTATCGTCAAACGTGTTCTAAAATCCACGACCTAAAACCCAAGTGATTTGTTTAATAACTTTGACCATCAAAAATCCAGTTTGTACATCAAACTGAAAAGCTCTCTGCAGCAAAGAAAACCATCAACAAAATGAAAAAAAAAGAAAAAAGTATTTCTTGTGAAATAGGAAAAAATACTTGCAAATCATCTATGAGCTAACATATAAAATATATAAGTATATAAATATAAATAATAACTCATATAACTCAATAGCCAAAAACAAATAGTCTAACTGAAAAATGAGCAGAGGATCTGAATAGACATTTTTCCAAAGAAAATGTACAGATGGCCAACAGGCACATGAAAAGATGTGCAACATCATTAATCATTAGGAAAATACAAATTAAGCCCACAATGAGATACCATCTCACACCTGTTAGAATGGTTTTTAACAAAAACAAAACAAAACAAGGAATAACAAGTTTTGGCAAGAATGTAGAGAAAAGAGAACCCTTGTGCACTGTTGATGGGAATGTAAATTGGGACAGCCACTATAGAAAACAGTATGGAGGTTTCTCAAAAAATTAAAAGTGAACTACCATATGATCCATCAATTTCACTTCTGGGTATTTATCTGAAGGAAATGAAATCATTGACTTGAAAAGATATCTGTACCCCCATGCTCATAGCAGCATTATTTACAATAGCCAAGACATGGAAGCAACCTACATGTCCACTGATGGATGAATGGATAAAGAAAATGTGGTATAAATGTATCACATATATCACATATTTATATTAACTGTCTATGTAATGCAATATTATTCAGCCATAAAAAGAAGGAAATGCTGCTATTTGAAATGCAACGTGGCTAGATTTTGAGAGCATTATGGTAAGTGAAATAAGTCAGATAGACAAATACTGTGTGATCTCATTATATGTGCAATCTAACCACCCTGTGCCCCCACCAAAAGAAAACCTCTGAACTCATAGATACAGAGAAGAGGTAGGTAGATGCTAGAGGCAGGGGATTTAGGGTAGCTGAAATGGATGAGGGGGTCAAAAGGCATAACCTTTCAGTTCCAAAATAAATAAGTCATGGGGATATAATGTACAATGTGTAGTAAATAAGAGCATATTTTATGTTTGAAAGTTACTAAGGTAGTAGATCTTCAAAGTTTTCATCCCAAGGAAAAGAAATTAACTATGTGCAGTGTTGACTTGACTTATTGTGGTGATCATTTCACAATATATACAAATATATTGAATCATTATGTTATACAGCTGAAACTAATATAATATTGTGTGTCAATTATATCTCAAAAATTCCAGTTTGAAAAATGAATCAGAATAAAAATATATGACATTTAATGACAAAGAAACAATAAATGCATAAAAATTTTAGAAGAAATATTTCATCCTCTGAAGAACACTCATAGTAAGTGGTTGTTCTTCACAGGTGATGTGAGCATGCTTCAAGATGACTGTACTTGACACAGTCTGTACTCAGCTTTGTACTGGAGTAGATTTTATTTTCCTCCTGTTTAAGCTAAGACCAGAACCCCAAGGCTTAGGCTTGACATAGGTATACTATAAATGAAGTGCTAATGAGATGGAAATTCTCCAGGTTGCTTTTGAGACTCCCTGCATCAATGTGGACCTGCCTAAAATATCTAAGAGCTGAGAATCATTTTGGAAGGATGCCAACCTCCTGAGTCTGAAAAGTTAGCTGGAATTCCTTTTCAAAAGTCTTGTGGGTTTTTTTGGCACTTTGGTTTATAATCCTAGCTGGACCCCATCTGAAGTTCTAAAGCCCATAAAATGAGAATGAATGGTCAGTGTAAATAAGCCAAACTTGAGAAACATCAGACTTTGCTTGGCTGAATATTTCCGTTAATCTACCTTGTCTATACTGGTTTAGCTTCTTCTGGCTAGAATCGCCTTTCTGCTATAACTCCTTCCCATGTAAGAAAATTTCCTTTTCGTCATACAGGGATCTCTCTCTTTCCAAAAGCTGTGGTGCATTGTACTATATTGAAATTCATTTATTTGGATATGTTTTGTGTCTGAATACTGATAAAAGTATGATATAAACCGTGTAATCTTTAATCAAAGGTTACTTTTATTTGTAGATTTTAAGGGCAACTAAAATTTTTATTTGACAGGTTCCAGTCATTCTAGTTTGGCATGCCTGCACATTTTTATTGTATCCTGGGATCAGGCATAAATCAAGTGATTTCCCACAGACGAATAAAAGTGGTGGAGTAATACAGTTCCTGGAATTTAACACTTCACGGTCAAGAGGTCACATATGCTAAGTTGCTTATTTATATGCCTCTTAACGTTTAAGTCTGTGGGCAGGAGACATGAAGAAATGTGACTTACTATATCAATGAAGAATGTATCTTTCTTTTTGCTCTTTATAGATAAAATTAGCAGTGTTGGAACAGCAGGTCATACCAAAATGTCATCAAGAACACAACATTTGCCAACTTTTTGAACTGTGCTTTCTTTACAACTCTCTTTTTAAATTGTACTCATCAGTTGTAAACAGTGAGATTTATTGAACTTTTCTTTTTAATGTGAAGGAGAGAGTGAGTGTGCACTAATTATTGATACGCTTGCAGATGCCTCCCAACCTAACTTTGCAGTTAGGCTAGATCATCGTAGCCTGAGGGGAGGTGATACATGGCACTTCTGGGCTGAGCAAGTAGGAGCCCCCTCTCTCACTGACAAAAGTTGACCTTGGAGGCTACATATTCCAGATGGTGACTGTAAAATGGAGATAGCCGTTTGACCCCCATTTAACTATGACACAAGACAAGAGATGGACATTTGCACAACTTATGGCAAAAAGGACTATAATGAGAATAAAAACAGATATAATCAATGTTTCATGGGATAACTAAATCAGTTTTGCAATGCAAATATATTCAGTTCTTGCATATAACTTACACTAAGCTCTTCCTTCTACGTTATCTTCTCTGCACATATTCACCCATTTAAATTTCATTTCTTTTGTGTTCTTTAGATCAATGTACCAAGGCTCAGAATAGTTTTGACTTGCTTAAGGCTTATAGTGAGAAGGAAAATGAATCAAGATTAGAATCCAGACCTTCCGACTAAGCATCTAGACATTTCTTCTCTGTAGAGTGTCTGAGAAGCTTGAGATGACCATATTCCACTAAACCAGTCATTTTTACCCCAGGGCTCTAGTTTCTCTCCTTAGAAACATATCTCCCTCTAAATGCACCTGGAATTTGCACATGCAACACCAGCAAATTAATAAAGGAAATCACATCCGTGCTCTAGGAAGGGCAGGCCAGGGGTCGCGGTAGAAACTGCTTGGAAAAAAGAAAATCCCCGCTGCTTTATCATAGTCCACGAGAAGTTACTTATTGCAGCATTTAAAACCTTGAGCACTTATTTGTCTCTTCCCTGGTGGCCTCGCTGGCTACTAGCAATAAGGAAGGAGGAAGAAAGAGGGGCTCTTCTCCCCTTCATGTTAAGAAGGCCAGCTGCATTGCCAGGATCTCCTGGAGGCATGCTGGGGAATTGAGGCTCTCTCTGTTTTTCTGCAGAGAGCAATGTTGAACTTTCTGAGAACTGGCATAATGCAGTCACGTGTCTTGTTTCTGCATTCAGAATATTGTCTTTTCCTAGTCCTTCAGAATATGTTAAGGAGGGCTCACCGTACATCACAAATCATGGTTTAAATTTCAAAGCATTAGATAAAAATGACCTTATACCACATTTGTAGATGTCACTCTCAAGCCATCCCAATGTAGTTTCCATGGGAACTAATGTACATCAAAGGAGAAAGAAAAAGAAAGAGACCGTAAGACCAAATTTTCAGTCACTCCTCTTCTTTCTTTGGGGAAACCAAAATGAGCCCCATGTTAAATGCTGATGAAATTAGACTGCATCTTATTCCCAATATGAATGAAGCTTTTTTCCCTTAAGAATCTAATCTTTAGTACTACACACATGATTATGCAAAAATTTCCCAAAGATTCCATCCATATGATTTGTAAGTTGCATTCAGAGCCTCAGAAGGCCTGTGTGCCTACTTAAGAGGAGGGCCATCATCATAATACATAATTATTGTGATGAAACTGTTATCAGAATTATTATTATTATGTAGATTTACCATTTGTTGAGAATCCACTCTATACCAGGCACTTGAATGGAGCCATGAATAAAAATTTGCTGTCATTGTCACATAAGAACACATCTCAAGACTGTTGTTCTATCGGTATTTGTATAGTGCCTGACAGAGACAATGTAATATGGGTAGTTCTTGCTAGTAAGGAAAACTACCCAATAGCTTTGTTAAAGGAACAAGTTGCAGCTGTCATCCCCAAACCCAAAACCATACTGGAAGTTTACTTTTTGCCTTCTAAAGTAAAAGTAAAATTTGGAGTTTTACTTTTGCCTGTCTGATTACTGTAGCTACATTCAGTTCTGATCTCTGGTGGGGAAAAGAGGTTATTTAACTAAACCTCAGAGCCACACATTATATAATTCTCATTCTACAAGGGACAGCTAATAAGAAAAACAGTAATAGTGATTAAAGAGACGATAGCCAATGGAAATTAGCCATTTAATTTGTATCAGTCACTACTCTAAGGATTTTTTAAATTTTCTCTTCATGACTCTATAAATCAGGAACTCACTGTCATTTAACAGATGAAGAAATTGAGGGACAGGGAGACTAAGTAAAGGACTCAAAATCATATAACTTCTTTTTTTTTAAATCATATAACTTCTAATTGAAGCAAGTTGGTTTCAAAATCTGCCCCCTTATCTACGTGCTAAAAATATCTAAAGAGATATTTATATTGACAAATGTCAAGTTTCTGAAACTCAAAAGAGTGTAAGAATTTTTTAAAAAGATTTGCAACATTAATTACCAAACAGTTTATTCCTCTCTGAAATAATTTATTCAGCATCATTTATTTATAGATAATAGATGCCAGGCAGTGGGAATTTCAGGGTAAATAAAATAAGGAACAATGTGATAAATCCTACAATAGCAACATAGACAAAGAGTTATAAACTAACCTAGAATGGATTGATGCATTTTAAGGAGAGAATAGGGCCTAGATGAGCAAAAGCTAGAAAATATATAAGGGCTCAAATGTTTTGACAATCACAGTTATAGACCCATGGGGTCTATGATGGGGAGAATGAATGAATATACTGGCAAGAGACATGGAATCTAAAATAAGAATGGCCTGAAATGCCATTTTGAAGATTTTATCTGGAAGAAGAGGAGAGTGGGCAGATTTTTTTTTTTCTTATTTCAAGTGTGAGTGATCAGATACGTGTTTTAGAAAGCTAACTAGATGGTACAGGGAGGATGGATTAGAGGAAGGAAACACTGGTGATCCATTAGGGTATTGATTATTATGGGTGGAATTATGTCCCCCCAAAAGATACATTAAAGTCCTAACCTCGGTACCTATGATATAACCTTATTTGGAAATAGGGCCTTTGCAGACGTGATTAAATTAAGATGGGGTCATTAGAGTGAGCCTGAATCCCATATGAAAAGTGTCCTTATAAGACAAAAAGAAAGAGACACGAGGGCTCCAGATGACTACAGAGGTGAGATTGAAGTTACATAGCTGCAAGCCAAGGAAAGCCAAGGATTTTCACCAACACCAGAAGCTAAGAAAAGGGCATGGAATGGATTCTTCCCTACATCCTTTAGAGAAACATGGCCCTGCTACCACTATGATTTCTGACTTTTAGCCTCCAAAATTATGAGCAGATAAATTTCTGTTGTGTTAAGCCACCTAACTTGTGGTACTCTTTTTACAGCAGCCCTAGAAAACTAATACAAGTGTTAGAAAACTTCAGTCAAGAAATAGTGAGGTTAAGTTAAGGTAGAGGCAGTAAATGTGGAAAGGAGACAGTGTGTGGTGGGCCAGGACTTGCTGCAGGACTAAGGAACCAGCGAGAATTAGGCACAGGATGGTAGAATTACAGGAGTCTCTTAAATGGTAATAGAGTGAGTATACCCTTAAATTTTTTTTTAAAGATTTTATTTATTTATTTGTCAGAGAGAGAGCAAGCACAGGCAGACAGAATGGCAGGCAGAGGCAGAGGGAGAAGCAGGCTCCCTGATGAGCAAGGATCCCGATGTGGGACTCGATCCCAGGACGCTAGGATCATGACCTGAGCCGAAGGCAGCTGCTTAACCAACTGAGCCACCCAGGCGTCCCTATACCCTTAAATTTTGATGGGCCCCTTTCCACAGCCCTCCAAAACTGCTTCCAGGTCCCAAAAGGGAAGGGACTGTTAAGAAGGTAGGACCAGTTCCTCCACAGCTAGTCCACCTCCAGTAGCTCTGGAGGTTTGACTAATCTTGGAGATGGTTCAGAAGTGCAGGACTGGGGTTCTAGCTGCCAAGCTAGAGCAGGGCACCTAGATATGAAGCTTGACATTGGGTTGATTTTTCCATTTTCCCATATATCCCCCAAATTTTGATGATGTGTGTTAAATGATTCATTAGAGTGAGAAACCAGAAACAATATATCTAATTTACTCATTCTGGAAATTGGGAAGTAACAGAAGAGAAATAGGAAAGTTGCCCAAGTACAAGGACAGTAAATCTGAGAGAAAAGGCCCAAGGCAGCAGGACAGAACTTTAGCAAAAAAATGTTGTTACTTGGTGAGAGAGCTTTTGTCCTTCCTTCTATTACTGGTCAAAGGTGGGAGAAAACCCAAGTCTGAGACTACCCTGCTGCTAAGTATCCTTGGAAGTGTTATTATGTTATTACTATGATCAATAACAAAGCCAGACCATTAAAGAGAAAAAGAAATAAAAAGAAGAAGAGAGAGGAGAAAAGAGAATGGTGGGGAAAATAATTTTTAAAGTAAAAAAATCAGAGAAGAGCAGAAGTTCCTCTAAAAGAAAGCATAGCAGGTAGTTAGTGAGAAAGGGCTGATAACCTCCTTGAAACTCTGACTACATTAGAAGACCTTATAAGACAGCCCTTGCTTCCATGGGCAAGGAGAGTACCTTTCCTATCTATTGTTCTTCTGGATTCTAAACCACTGACCTCTCTATGATTTCTTTTTTTTTTAATTTTTTAAATGATTTTATTTATTTATTTGAGAGAGAGAGAGAGAAAGCATGAGAAGAGAGAGATCAGCGGGAGAAGCAGACTCCCTGCAGAAGCAGACTCCTCGGCAGGGAGTCCGATGTGGGACTCGATCCCAGGACTCCAGGATCATGACCTGAGTCGAAGGCAGTTGGTTAACCAACTGAGCCACCCAGGCGCCCCCTCTCTATGATTTCTAAAGGGAAAATGGCTTCAACTTAAAAGAGTTCCCCTAAAACATTCTCTATACTCAAAATGGGTTTGTCTTTGTGTGTTTTATCTGAAGTGACCTGAAGTCTTCCATCACCCTCTTCCTTTCTCCAATGATTAAGTAAGGGGTGAGCAGCAATAAAGATCAGTGGGAGAGGGATGATAAACCCAGAATAAGGTGAGGAGAGCATTTAGACCTTCTGACTGTGCATTCTGTGACTCTACCAACCTTCTAACAATAAATATAAATCCTCTTCAGACTATTGAATTTCTCGTCCTGTCTGAATATTGTATCTAAACATTATAAAGCTGAATGGAAATAAAAAGAATAGTTTAATTAATTCAATAAAACATGCAGTGAGTTCTTAATATAACAACCACATTATAGCATGATTGAATAATTTTCACACATCAACTTCTATGCTAAGTGTTTTGCATGGCTTATGTTATTTAAGCACAAATAATTCTATGAGACAGATGGCCTTTTTATGTCCACTTTATGGATAAGGAAACTGAGGCCCAAGATCTTATAGCTAGTATGAGGTGGAAACAAGTTTGGAACCCAGATGATAGGAGGCAAGAGGATGTGTGTTTAACTTCTTTATAATATTACCCTACATCATGGACTGTGTTAGGAAAGCATCAGACAATAGGGTTTCAGAAAAGGGAAAGATTGGCAAGGGAAGATACAGTCAAGGCATGCTTCAAGTGAGAGGTAGTACATGACCTTGGCCTTGAAGGATAGGCAGATTTGGTCAGCAGAGACTGAAACAGAGGGCTCTGAGGTAGGAATGAGATAGCAACAAATAATGAGTGCAGTGCAAAATCAGCATAAGACAGGACAATACTGGGGAGAGTACTTTGACTAGGATGGGAGCTCTATGGGAAGTAAAATGAGTCAGACAAAGTAGAGCTGGATTAAGGAAGACCTTGGCTATCAGGCAAAGGGTCTGCCATGGTGGGAAATATGAAACCATCTCGGTGTTAATCTAACTAAAGTGTTGAAAGCACCAGCAATGGTATACAACATGGACTGTACCTGTGGGGACATGTAGAGCCCAAAGATTTGTAAGGAGATTTATAAGAAGGAATGATATGAAAAACATTTAAAAAGGAAAGTGAGAGGACTCACTGACTCTGATGTATTAAAAGAAAGTAGATGAACCTGTCATGCTAACAATAACCAATATTTATTGAGGATGTACTATATGTATTAATGATAGAATAATTTATGTGCAATCACACATGAATTCTCATTTAAAAAAATCATGATTTAGATTAAAACTAAGCTTGTTCTAATCCTAGAATTTCTGTGATTATCTATCAAAATCAACAAAGACATCAATTTTTTCAGATAGTGAAAAATAATACCTTATAATAGGTCTTTGATACCATTTAACAGGGTGAGAGAGTATGGAGATTTAGGGGTAGGAAATGACAATTTTGATTGAAGGCAGCCACACTATTCAAGTGTAGTGTAAACTATTGGGTAATAATAATAATAATAATAATAATAATAGCATAGAGTGCTTACAATATACCAAATAATGTTCTATATACATATTACAATATCTATATACATATATATATACTATATACATACAATATATACATATTACAACTCAGTTAAGATAGAGATAATTATAATACTCACTATTTAAATAATAATAGAGCTTCCATGTGTTTAAAGTGCTCCAGATACTAAGATAAGTTTTTAAAGGTATTAACTCATTTAATCCTCAAAAGCAAACAAAAAACAACATAAGAAGTAAAGAGTAGGGGCACCTGGGTGGCTCAGTGGGTTGGGCCTCTGCCTTCGGCTCAGGTTATGATCTCAGGGTCCTGGGATCAAGCCCCACATCGGGCTCTCTGCTCAGCAGTGAGCCTGCTTCCCCCTCTCTCTGCCTGCCTTTCTGCCTACTTGTGATCTCTCTCTCTGTCAAATAAATAAATAAAATCTTAAAAAAAAAAAAAAGTAAAGACTAACATCTTAAGTAAACTTTTCAGATGAGGAAACTCTAGTTCAGAGAAGTTAAGTAATTTACCCAACATCACAGAACTAATGAGGAACAGAGTCCAGATGTGAAGCCAGTTGCTCTAATTCTACCCTGTGTGCTCCTAACGACAGCTCTGCAAGATCATGAACTTTGGAGTCACGCCAGCCAGTGTTCAAATATCAGCCTTGCAATTTACAATTTGTGAGACATTGACTTGCTCTTTTTGTCTCTAAGTCTCAATTATTCCATAGCAAAAATAGGGGTAACGATGAAGACTCAGCTCCATTATCCATCTCTTAGTGGAAGCACTCATTGTATGTTTTATGAATAAATAAATGGATAAAACACATCACTCATGTTACACAATTAGCATTTTGTATATATACTACTTAATATTATTTAATTTTTCTGCAAATGTGCTTTTCTTGTGAGTCCATCCAGACTGTATGCATTTTGAGGGCAACCAATGCTTTTATATTCCTTTCTTGGCTTGTTCCAGCACTCTAAACAGTAATGGGTACGTAATAAGCTGCCCCATAATAATAACCTCCACGTATGAAGCACTCACTCTGGGCCAGACATTGCATTAAGTATTTAATTCTCATCACAATCCTATGTAGGGAATACTAATATGAATTCCAAAATAGGACTGTATCTTGTAGACATAAGGTGGTTCTCCAAGAGTCACATGCAGTATCAGGAATCAAATCCAGCTCAGCTTGTCTCCAAAACCCTTGAGCTTAACTGCTATGCCTTACTGCCTCCCCAAAGCCTTGACTGATGAGTAGTTTGACGATGTGTCAGGGCCCATCATCACCTGCTTTTGGAGAGGAACTTCGTGTGTCTATAGTCCTGGCTGTTTGGCAGACTTCCAAGCTCACAGCTTTTCTGTAGTTCCTTCCTCTTAGCAGCTCAGGCACAGCCCACAGAACCAAAAGACAGAGAAGATACACAGGAGATTCTGCCTTCTCAGTATTTATACACTGCCTTCTCAGTATATTATGACTTGAGCATTCTATGTTTAATAGCCTCGAACTGATCCGCTATGAAAAGTCAGTATCTCAACATTTCTAATTTTGTACCTGTAGTGAAGTGACCTTGTGGCTGATCAAAAGAGAATCTTTAAAGCTCAGAGTGGAAAGAGCATGGCTCCTCACCTTCTGCAGAATTGTTTTTAATACTTCCTGCAAGCTGTTATTGGTGTCCATATTTAGGCTGTATTTCTTCATTTCAGTGTCTATGTTTAGCAGATATATAAAGGAGCAAATGGGTTTAATGGCCTGAAGTGGCAAAGCAATGATATGTGGGTCTCCTCAGAGCAACAAAAGATCAAAAGACCATGGGGGAGACTTCCTGTTTCCTGGTGACTAGGAGTCAAATTTCTTCTACCTGTGAGTCAGGGGGAAATTCATGACCACCCTGTACACTTTGAGTTCTTCCTTTGAAAGTCTCCTCCTTCAGAGAAAGTAAGACAGCATAGGGGTGGGGGAGTTTTCTTAAAGGACCATGCAGATAATTCTCTCTGCTGATTTACTTTGTCTCATTATGGGTGGTATAGATTCAAATTCCCTTTAGGGTTTTTGCAATGCAGGGTTTTAAGCAAACTAAAGAGATAAGCAGTGGATCTGGGCACCCAAACAATCTAGGAACTGTGGGCTTCTCTAGTGGTCTGCCTCCCAGATTCCAAAGGGTAGCACTGACACTATTAGATCCATTTGAAATCAGTCCCCTGCTTTCTCTAGACTTGCCATTCCTCACCCCTGCCTCAGTGCTCTCACCAGATAGGGTATGAGTTCCTTGTCTGGTAGCTCTAGCCAGAAATGGAGACCATGATTATACCAGTCTCATGGCTATATTGTGAAGAATAGAATGAAATGTATAAAATTCTTTGGACAATAATTAGACATATGAAGACCCCAAGGAATGGGTGCTGTTAGCCAGAACACTTTTTACCAGACTGATTAGCTCTGCATTTCTGCTTGAAGGCAGCTGGAATCTACTCTCAAAGCAATTCTCAGCTTATTCATAGTAGAATCAAAATAATCAGGGCACAGAAAAATTTAGTCATAAATTATTTAGTCTAAGCTTCCCTTATAAAACTACCTTTCCTCGCTTCCTTGTATCTGCCATCGATTAAATGGGAACATAAACTCAGTACTTCTCCGACAGTTGTATCATATGATTAAATAATGTTCAAAATCTGATTCCCTCCTTTCTTTTCCTTCATAACAATGTACTTTTCTAAGCATAGAGCAAAGGAATTTCCTTTTGTTGCTGCCTTACAACTTCCTGTGCATCCTCATTTGCATAGAAAGTCATCTAAAGCCAACTAGCATATGAGGGTCTTACCAACAACTCTGATGTTTGTCACCAGCTCTGACTGCCCAACAGCCCTGAGCCGTGCTACCTTTGAGTCACTGGGGTGATACCTATGACTATTTTGCCATGGCTCTATGTTAAGGAACTATCCTGGATATGTGTGGGTGTTTTGGATCCTTTTGATCATTATAGTTATTTTTGAGTACTTATTTTAATTTATGAAATTTTCCATTTTCATCTCTGCCCTATTTCTAAGCAGATTTCTTTTGGTCATTAAAGAGACAGATCCAGGTATGCTTGTATATTCACAAGTGTATCTGTAATTTTTTTTAATGCCAAAATAATCCAGTGTTCTTTGGAATCACAGATGCTTTATATTATCACCCAGGTTTGGTCTCCACCCTTTAGAACATAAAAGGTCATTCCTTTGTCTTCAACCATGACCTGACCCACAGAGTCCTCTTGGCAGTTTGGGATGAAGATGAGGGATATTAAATATCTTGTAGTGAGAACATTAAGACGCAGTGAAAATTGTTGTGCCCCAGCACCAACACTTCATTTGTTAGGAGAACTGCAATGATTTGTTCCTTCTCTTTTTCCTATAGGAGAAATTAACTAAGTCTGTGTACCTCACTTAATCAGCATCCTTCTCTCAAACTCAAACTCAGATTCAAGTCTTTGAATCCTCTATAACTCTTAAGTACTTTCTCATTCTATACCTTGTTTAGTCGCCTAAAAGAACCCTTATAAGCTTCTTCTTATCTCTTACTTGTGCAGAAACTAAAGGTTGAAGAAAGCAAATGATGCAGATCCATATTATGATACTGAGTTCACCACAATTCCACTACCTTCGGTTACTTCTGTGACATTAAATTTATAGCATTATCATGATTACTAAAAATGTTCAAGGTAGGGTCTCCCCCCCAAAAAGGACAATTTGAAGGAAAATAAAGTAAGAAAAAAATAAGCAAAACACAATTTTTTAAAAAAGATGGAGTCTCAATTATCTATGAAAGAACTTTTGAAAATATCTAGGTGAATTATGTCTATGCTGACAACACAAAATAACAACTTTTGGTTCAAAATTCATTCCTGTTACATATTTTTCTCATACCTATTTTAATTAAAAGCTTTAACTTGAATATTAAACTTTTATGTCATCCTTATCTATTTGACCCTCTGGAATACTGCTGAGTAATATGACATTCACAAGATTACCATTGTGGCCACTTACATGATTTAGAATGTATTCTCAATAACCAAAGTGTCCTCCTGACTCTTTGAAGCTCAGCTCAAAGCTTAGCTCTCTGTTTTAGAGAGCCTTTCACTCAGGCTTTCAAACCACTCTACAGACATCTCTTTATTCTCCTTTATTTTATAAATTGGGAAATAGATCAAATACAAGTTAAGTGGCATATAGAGGTCAATAGAAGATTACTTGAAGAACCAGGGAAAGACATCACCCTGGATTCACTTACAGTTATCACTCAAATAACAACATTTCTTCAGAAGACTGAGATAGCCTATGAATGTAGGAGGCGGATTAAAGAGATAATTTTTCCATGAGGCATTCTCAAGCAGATTCCCAATTAACTTTAGTTCAGCCAGCACCTCCTTTCTCCCTGCCCCAAAATATCTATACTGAATTCAGGTTGACTGTTCATCTGTTCTTTTTATTTGTTACATCTGCTAGAGACCAATGAACATTAAAATATATATATATATATATTTAGAGTTTTGGTTTCAGTACAAGTTCCTGCATGCAGGTGCTTGATATAATGATTTTGTAAGCAAGTCCCCAAAGTATCTTTGCAGTATTTTTGGTTAAGAACTGCTCTTCACTGGGACCCATCTCTCCCTGACTCACTGACAAAAAACTTCAAGGAAATTACTCACACCAAAAAATTATTCTTAAAAGGCTTAATGGCATTAAATGAATAACACTGTTAAGGGGGCTCAGGGTTCTGCAAACGACAGCCCTGTGTCCAGATCTAACTGCTCCCAGTTTTTGTAAATGGGCTTTTACTGCGATACAACCTCCTCGCTTACGCATTTACATATTGTTTGTGGCTATTTACATCCTTCCAACAGCATGGTTGAGTAGCCCAGCCAGAGACTATATGGCCTGCGAAGTCTAAAATAGTTGCAGTCCAACCATTTACAGAAAAAGCTGCCAACAACTGTTCTAGATTAAACAATAGATCGGTCCTGGCAGGTATGAATAGTTAACCTTGACTATCTCATAGCACTCATAAAATTTAATTTCCAAGGTCCCAAGTAAAACTTTCCAAATGTCCCTCCTTAAGACCACACATGAAGTTTTGAACTCTTCTCTTAACAGGTCACTTTGCAAAAGTCAAATGAGGAAAGCAGATGATGACAATTTTGCTGAAAGACCACTCCACTTCTTTCAGGGAAAACAAGCTAGTGGGAACATATTTGGGAACCTTGATTTTCCATACTTTGCTCTAATTGCTAGAGTACTGAAGATGCACATCTCTTATCTCTGAATTTCTTGGCATGAATTTGGTAGTACAGTATTACTTTAATTATGGCTTCTTATATCTGGCATAAATATATTCTCTCTGTGCATATTCTTTTTAAGATGCAGTACCAAAAAAAAAGCATGACTCTTCCTTTTTTCCTCTCTCTCACTTTTTTCTTTCGGAGAAGCAGCTGTGAAGTCATAATTATGTTCACTTCCCACTGGCAACTGGCAAGCCCTTTATTTTTGTGTATTTGGAACTCACCAAGAATAAAGTCCGTTCCCTCCTTGAGGGACTATTATGCCACTGCATCTAGGAATTCACAGTTTGCCAATTCCTAAAACATCTATTGTTACAAATAGCTTTGTACTCTTAAAAAGGGGGCCTTACGAAATGAAGTAAGGGAAAAATCTCAAAAGAACATGAAAATAAAAAACAACATCATCTCCAAGATATAGCAACAAATTTGCTAGCTTTTAAAAACTTATAATTATCATTGTTGGTTAATTGGTGCCATAGATTACACAATACTGACATGTAATTTTCTAAAACAAAGAGCTTTTTATTGTGTTAGGTTGTGCTGTAGATTTAGGGACTTTTTATTTTATTTTTACATTTTGAAGAACAAAGGACAAAAGTCTTGAAACATGCAAGGATTTAGATAATGAATTGCATCCTAAATTTAGAAAATATCAGATAATACAGAATGATTCATGGTATGAATTTGTGATCCTGCAAAAGCAAGTTATTGGGACTTTTGTTTATAAATAAACCAACTTCTCTTAGCTCGGATCTGGATGTGGGCCAGTAACATTAATGAACATTTCTTCTGCTTCACACAGACCTTCAAAAAGGTCAGAACCAAAGTACTTTATGTTTCATGGGAAGATGTATTTAATGTTTGTGAATCCATTTGGATAATAACATTGATTTTAATGGGCTGATAGATGTATTTGTCTTTCAATGTCCATTATCATAATGATCACCTAGAGCCTATGAAAAATTCAACATTTACTTGTTGATTAGTCTGCTTTTTATTCATCGATGCTATTGCTTCTTAACCAACTTTTTTTGGAATCACTAGCCTCTCCAAATGTAACCCTGTTTCTTTGAGATTAGAACAGTCTATAGATTTGAGATTCTGGCTTTATACTTTGTCTGGAAAAGCAACCTTGTATTTGATATTTAATGTCTTCTTTGCTGTCTGGCCTGTGAAGAAACACTTACGAGGGGAGATGGACGTTTGTCTAGGACTCTATTGTTTAAAGAGCAGAGCTCTTTCTGTAACAGCAGGTATGAAGGTCAGAAAGAAAGACTGGGAGCACAAATTAGGCATTAGTACTTTGTAAACATAGACCTCATGCCCCAGCCTGAATTGAATTGATGGTAATACCACAAAGCAAAATGTAGCACAGGAAACTTGGGAATGAACCCAAAAGATATGGGGCCTGAGTAAACTAAAAAGAAAGCAAAGGGAAACCTTTAAAGCCCTCTGCATCTAAGATGAGTTTCTCTTTTGAATTTTATTCCTTAAGGAAGAATAACATACACAGAGTTGAACTTATGGAATTTGCATTCAGAAGGTGATAACTTTTTGACATTTATTTCAAGTTTCCTTTCAGGGAAAATGGTCCAAATGGTACTTTGGAATTACTTCATAATTAAGCAGACCTTTCAGATACCATATGCAACACCAGATCTAAGGTCGTGTATCCTATAGCCTTTCCAACATTTTTAAGTCTCAGGTTTTAGGGCGACTGAATATTTTATTTAGAGAAAAAGACAATGAAATATAGGCAGTGTCCATTTAAGCATAAAAAATAGCCTCTCACCTAGATGATGAGGACTCTGACCCCAATGACGCTGTTCCAGGGGTAGCTGCAAATAGCAACCTAGAGACGGCACCATGACCAACCGCAATAGCCCATGGATTGTCTACGCCACAGTGGGCTTCTCTTGAAATCAATAGAAACAGTCAGGAGGCAGAGCAAGAATACATAAAGGAATATGATAGTAAATAAACTAAATTAAAAAAATAATTGTAGATAAAATGATAAAATATATCATTGAAAAGAGTGAAAGCAAACGGCCATAAAATATTAGTTTTTCATCCAATTTACATGATCTCATTTGCACACTTTTATACTAGTTTGCCCTAAAATAGTAGCTGTGAGTGGTTGAATTGGTGCTGTCGTCACCGGTTATTCATCAACAGGAATATTACCTAGTACCACAGGGTTACCTTGTTTTCCTAGCTCTGAAGTTCCTTTAGTTTTTGCATTTATTCACTAATTTATTTATTCAACAAGCCTCCATTAAACATCTGCTATGATTCAAATTTTGAAACCCCCCTCCCGCCTTAAAATCATGAATTATACATCTAAGAGATCAGTTTGAAAAAAAAATCATTGTGTTTTTAATTTTCATCTCTATTAAAATGAAGAGATTTGTCTTTTTTGTTTGGGGAGGATTTTTTCAGCCTACTCTATACATTTTTAATTTTGACAGAAACATTCTGAAAAGTTTTGTGGGAGGGCAGAGTTAATCATATTAACTTCAAAGGTCAGGTATGTACCTCAATCCTCATTAATCCTCCATTAAGAACATGGTAGGAATCCATAAACTTATATAACCTTTCAAATATTCTGAGATCTGCTGAGGAAATCCATGTCTACCCTGTTCAAATATTTATGATGTGCCAAACACCAGTTATTTTATCTTTACTTAAATTTCATAAATGTAAGGCTGACAACTGCCCACCAAAAAACAGGTTTACAAACACTTTAACAGTTTGTAAACAATCTTGCTTAAACCTGATAAACTTTAACATTTCCTCTTTTTACTTTTGCCATTATTACTCAAAAAAAAATGATCATATTGGATTGTGTCCTCACTTAATGGATTGTCTGTGAACCTTATTCCTGGTGCTTAGAAGAATGTTGTTAAAAATGAAATTGAATTTTTTACTGAAAGAAAGCTAGATATTGTGACTTCATTGAATATGTTAAGAGAAGCATGTTATGGCTGATGAGTCCATATTTCAGAATGTAACATAGTCAAGTTACACTGGAATTTGTATTTCTTGACCATAGAAACAGTGCTACAGAAACACTTTTCTCCCCCTAGAAAATAGTTCAGCTGTCATTTAAAAACCAGTCAACAAACCAACCAACCACAGATAAGAAAAGCAAACAAACACTAACAACAAAGTCAAACTTTTGTCTAAATCTAGTTCAGCATAAAAAGCTTTTATGAAAAAAGTACAAAATTTTGCTAAGATAACTGGTTTGATATCTGTTTAGAATAATTCTTGAGAGTCATTCAGTTGGGACAAGAGAAATAGGAATTAAGAACTACTTACCAAGTAAGTATTGTATGTCAGTTACCTATAGCATTCCCAAAAAATTAATTACTAAAATCTCCATGAGGACATTAGATGTAAGGAAATAGGCTAAAAACAAAACAAAACAAAAACAACAATAAAAAACAAACAAACAAACAAACAAAAAACCTAAGAACTTTATCTATGGTCATCTGTGCCGTGAGAAGACATCAATGGCTATTACATCTGAAATTTCTTATTATATGTCAGGCATTTGCTATCCAGACTCTTAGAACAAGTAGGAGCACTATGATTACTCTTGGGTTACCCCTTGTCTCCTGCCTAAAATGTCTCTAGATCTGGTCATTTAATCTCTTTGGTATGTCACTTGCCTCCTGGAACAAGACTAACAGAATTTTTCCCCCTCTGGTCTGTCCCTTAACAAAAGTGTATAATATAATCAGAATATAATACACTTGTCAGCTTCCTTTTTTCTGCTCCTTTCTCCCCCACATTCCCAACTAATTTTCCACTTACAGGTGGGTGGGACTCAAAGGAAATGAAGAAACATTCTATTTCTTACACCCAGTCTTGTGGAATAAATTCAAATCTGCAACAGTTATTCATTGTGTGCATACAACGGATAAGAGAGCTTTGTGTACATACAACAGATAAGAGAGCTGAGGTCTGGGGATTCAAAGTTAACAAACACAGTTCATACTCCTGAGCAAATATGCAATTCCAGGGATGGCAGAGACAGGATCTAGTAAGCGCAATATGATGTACTGAATTTAGGTACAGGTAACAAGCTCTTAGGACAAAGAGGAAGGATTAATTCCAACAAATGGGATGGGAACAGATGGAAGATGTTCAGGCAAACTTCTTAGAGCCTGCAGTATTTAAAGTGATCTGGAAGGACGACTACAGGGGATTTCAAATGACAGAGAAAGCAAACGTGGAGAAAACTGCATGAGCCAATGCAAGAACATACTTACGTTCTCAGCTTTTTATACTCTCAGAAGACATTATCTTTAGCAATGTAAAAATGATTACACGTGGCAATAAATAAGCTCTACAGTGATCAAGAGAAAGCCCTCTGGGACTAAATGTTCTGCCTTCAATCACTACACTAAGGCATGGACTAAAGGGATTAACTCTATTCTGTAATATTGCCAATTATGCAATGAGGGTAAGAAGAACACTTCGCCCATCTGGGCATTCTTTAGAGTTACTTTTAAGAAGACTTAAGTGGATGGAAACCTGGACCCAGTGACTGACAATTAAAATTCCCAATAAGTGATTCTAATGTTTTTTTTTATTAATTGTCATTATTTCTACCAATAATAATTGTATAACTAATAAAAATATCATTTCTCCCTTAAATAAAAAGGGAATTTAAATTTAAAGTTTTAAACCAGAAGTATTTATAATTAATAATAGAATTTTTAACTCCATTACCCAGTGGGGAAAGGATTTAGGAGAAATAAGGGAAACGTTCTAGCATCTTTCAAATCACCCAATGTAGTTGTCTCCATATTCCAAAGGCTTACTTTTCTTGCTCAGTGGCACTCATATTGCCAAAGAGGAGATTTATTTTCTGGCTTCAAGGCATTACACTATCTAGGATATTCCATCTACATAAGATTTGGGTCATGGAGCTTCACAATTATTATTCCCAGGATGACAGGCTCTTTGGGTTACTAATTAAAGTATGGAATAAGAAGGACAATGAGTACACTATCTTGTTCACTAAAGAAAAAAATAAGTATTTTTTAAGAGCTATCAAACCAAACTCTACTAAGTATTTTTGGAATATGTGTTAATTCTTTCCATTAATTCGCTAAATAAGAAGGAGGGGAATCTTAGAAGTCTTCAAGCCAGTACTGAGACCCTGTGGGTGCTGGCAAGCCTCTCCTGTGCTCTGTAGCTCACAGAATGGGTCCAGCAGAAGGAAGCTGGAAAAAAACACAGGAGTCCTCATCACACTTCTGTACAAGCTTCAGCATCTGGGACTGGCTTCTGCTCCCACGTATCCTATCACCTCCCCTTTATAACATTCCGAATGTTATTCAAGGAGAATTCTACCACTTGTCCTGATAGAAGCATCAGGCACACACAATGGGCACACACATTCTTTTGCCTCTCCACAGAAATTGCGGAAACACCAGTATCTCTTCAGCACTACTACATCAGAACTTGACGACTAATCAATCCATATTATAGTTAGCACACACAGGTTCTCCTTGTATCCAGTAATATTTATTTAATTAACAAATAAGAAATAATTCCTATGTCTTTGACCTATATCTAGGAAAATTTTCCCTTCACCACACTACTTTAGAACATTTCTTTACAATGTAGTGAAAATACAATCACGTTCTTAGCAATTTTGAATTGAGATAAAAAGGTATAGTTTCTCTTTTATTTTGCTACAGCTGTATCTGCCATTTTTTTAAAAGGAAGCCTCTGCCCAGAAAATGTGGAAGAAATAATCTACCTCAAGATCTTGGTGTTCTTGAGTATTCTGAAATTCTTTAAATAAAATATAATATGGAAGGTATATTCTGCATGTCAAGATTGTTTCACTGTGAGGCCTTCAGAGCCAGAAAATAGGCTTAAGATAATTAGACATGAACAAAACACTTTCACCACTTTTTCTTTCATCTAATAAGGAAGTGATTATTTATAAGAAGGACCATAAGTGCCCAGACTGCAGGTATAGATTCTTTATAAAAATAACTAAAATAGGGCACCTGGGTGGCTCAGTGGGTTAAGCCGCTGCCTTTAGCTCAGGTCATGATCTCAGGGTCCTGGGATTGAGGCCCGCATCGGGCTCTCTGCTCAGCGGGGAGTCTGCTTCTCTCTCTCTCTCTCTCTGCCTGCCTCTCTGTCTACTTGTGATCTCTCTCTGTCAAATAAATAAATAAAATCTTTAAAAAAAAATAACTAAAATATGGCAATATCTTCTTAAAAATTTCTTGCACCTAAGTCATCTCTTTCTCTCTCTCTCTACATGTTTTTGCAAGTGTGTGAAAGAAAATGAATACAATCAATAGCAGTTTAATAACACATTTACCTGAATTTGTGAGATTATATACAAATAGCTAATTAGTGGCAATAAAAGTCTATGGAGAATGATTCTAATATAGTGATATATGTAGGTCTCTAATACTTCAAGGAAGGTTTTTCTATTAATCACATATGAAAGATGCAGTCATGGGGTGCCTGGGTGACTCAGTCATTTGAGCATCTGCCTTTGGCTCAGGTCATGATCCTGGAGTCCTGGGATCTAGCCCCAGGAACACGTTTGGTTCCCTGCTCAGTGGAGAGTCTGCTTCTCCCTCTCCTTCTCCCTCTGCCCCTACCCTCACCTGCACCTCATACTCTCTCTTACTCTCTCACTCTCAAAGAAAGAAAGAAAGAAAGAAAGAAAGAAAGAAAGAAAGAAAGAAACAAAGATGCAGTCACTTATGATGTACGATTGTTAGTTCTTCTAAAAAACATGGGGACAACTCAGGGGCACTTCAGTAAGTTTGCAACAGACCAAGGATAACAAATTCATCAACAAAAAACAGATTTTTCAACCTGAAGGAAAAGATGAAATCTTTTAAATGATTATGGTCATCACCAAGAAAACTGTGGCTGAGTAACAATTTTTTAAAGAAGATACCAACACAGAGGACATTGCAGTACATCAGTCTAATCTGGAAATGTGTTATTTTAATTTTTTTCTATGCCAGCAAACTACTTGTTGTAAGGTCCTACTAGGAGTGAAGTGATCCATTCCCCAACTCATTCACAAAGGCATAAAAGTGCATACTGATCTATTCATGTTGTTGATTTTGAACTACACAAGCTTAGTTCATCAGTTATGAAAATGTAACTGCTCAGTATTCCTTAGCTGTGAACAACTAATAACAAATCATTTCCCTTACTCTCTCTATCATCTTTAAAAAAATTTTATGAAGACTTTTTTAGAGTAATTTAAGGTTCATAGTGAAATTGGGAGGAAGGTACAGAGATTTCCACATATACCACTGCCACCAGAGGTGGATGGCCTTTCTCATTGTCAACATAATGCAAGAGAGTGGTACCCTGGTTATAACTGATGAAACTGCATTAACACATCATAATCACCCAAAGCCCATAGTTATTATTAGGCCTCACTCTTGGTGTGTATGTTCCAGGGGTTTAGGCAAGCGTGTAATGACATGTATCCATCATTATATCACTCAGAGTATTTTCACTGTCCTAAAAATCTTCTTTTTCTGCCTATTGATCTTTCTCCCCTACCAGCCTGCAAGCCCTGAAAACCACTGGTCTTTTCACTATAGGGGTTTTTTGTAGTTGTTTAACCATAAGATCTCCATAGTTTTGTCATTTAAAGAATGTTCTATAGTTGGAATCATAGAGTAGGAATCATGTAGCCTTTCCAGATTGGCTTCTTTCACTTAGTAACATCCACTTCTTTTCATAGCTTCATGGTTCATTTCCTCTTTGCACTCAATAATATTTCTTTGTGTGCATTTACCACAGTTTATTTAGCCATTCACCTACTGAAGAATGACTTGGTTGCTTCCAGGTTTTGGCAGTTATGATTAAGTCTGCTGTAAACATTGATGTGCATGTTTTTGTTTTTATTTTTTTTACAAAGATTTTACTTATTTATTTGACAGATCACAAGTAGGCAGAGAGGCAGGTGGGGTGGGGCAGGGAAGCAGGCTCCCTGCTGAGCAGAGAGCCTGATGTGGGGCTCGATCCCAGGACCCTGAGATCATGACCTGAGCTGAATTCAGAGGCTTAACCCACTGAGCCACTCAGATGCCCTGATGTGCATGTTTTTGTGTGGACTTAAGTTTCAACTCCTTCGGGTAGATACTGAGGAGTGCGATTGTTGGTCATATGGGGAAACCATGTTTAGTTTTATGAGAAACTTCCAAATTGTCTTCCCAAGTGGCTGCGTCCTCTATGCCATCTTCATCACTCACTGGGGATTTGTAGCAGCTCGCCCCGTGCCAGTGATATCAACCCTAACTACACTGTGAACAGTAATCCTTTCTCTCAGCATTCCCTTTCCTCCCAATTAAGGGTGCTATGCACAGATGTTCTGCTTTCTTCTCTTTTACCACTTAAAACATTGTTGATTTGACCTGAGACAACCCACATCTATATTTAATTGTCTTTCCTATTTCCTTATCCCTTTCAACTCTTCCCCTTACCTGACCAAATTTCTATTCCATTTTTCTTTCTTTTATAGATTCTAGAAATGGCCCCAATTTGAGCAGAAAATACAAGAATAATGCAAATAAATTTTAAAAAATGTTCTTGAAGGTAATTACATATAATTTCAAAAAAAGTCCTCATGTTCAAATATTCCTAAAAATATTCTGAATTCCATTTCAGAATTTCTATGAAATATCCCAACTAATTCTTCCTTTTCTTTTAAGTAAACAATCTTATTATTAAGCTATACATATTCAAAATAAATAAAACACTAGTTTATCCAGTTGGAGTTGCCATACTATTGCCTTTTTCCTCATTACATATAAATCCCTAAACTATATTATGTATTAATTATACTTTGGAAGTTAATATAAAAATCTAACTACAATAGTCAACTAACTCATGAGAATGCTTTCAGAAAACAATTAATTTCCAAGTTGGGGGCTTATTATGTAACTGTATGAAATCATAAATCTCAAATATAGATTTTAAACTATTTGACTTCAGTATCAATATACTTCATGTTTTTGCTAGGCTACCCTCCATGTTCAAGTTATCTCTAGTGACTATATCAAAATAGAACACATCTGAAAGCAAAAACAAAAATTGAACTCCAAACATGAAACAAGTAACAAACAGAAAATATCTCTGAGAAATGCCTTGTAATTCTAAACTAAATGTGGAAATACATTTTCACAGAAATACTGCTTATGTAATTAAATCAGTTGCAAACAATAAGGGAATAATTTGAAAGAACCACTAATTAGATTAATGGAAAAATTTCACTCCCTCTTTATCTCTAGATGCCATATCCAGCTTAATAAATTAGACTGAAGTTCATTGTTGTTGTGTTTATTTCGGTCTGGTCAAAAAGACTGAGTGAAATGTAAAAAGCAAATGACCAAATGAAGTCGAAATGAATTAAGTATAGCTCCTGGTATAACTCATACTTAATATAAATTGAATGCCCTCGCTGTGTACAAAATTTTTCACCATAGTGATAGGCCTGAACTCACATTCATCATGTATTTGCAAGAATGAATCACTTCCAGAACCCATCCCAATAATGAGACAATTGACCTTTGGTATCTACAGCAGGGTTGGCAAGCGGGTTTCAGCTGCGATGCAAACCCCTACTGATTGGTTTTGGAGGCCCAGAGTGCTGTGTTAAGGATTTTGAGGTCACTTCTATGATGAATGACAGTGCTGTCAACACGCTTAGTAAATGACTGATCAAGGACTCCTCTAGTATTAATATCCATAATAGCAAATAAACTGCTCTTATATTGCAACATTCTCTCTGTCCATGGCAACTGTCAGGTGTAATAATGGCCATGAACAGGGAAAGAAAAAAATGTAGCGTGAATACCATTTATTTGCTATCATCGACCCATAGGGTATTTGAAAGGTGTTTTCTATGTCTCAAAAGTACAGGAGTTCTTTCCTTATGTGATGCCATGTTTATATCATGGGACTGCTTCTATTCACTGCCCTGTGGAGAGTCTGTTCCAATATTACTAGGAAAAGTGTTACCATCACTGATTGAGCAGAGCACTTTTGTGCCTAGAGTTGGAATAAAAATCATTTTTTCATCGATAGAAGACTATGCATGACCATCATATTAAGTATATTTGTTCAACAAATATTGAGAAATACACTATAGTTAGGACTAATACATATACATTATATATTATATATAAAATTTTAGTAATAGGCTTTGTGATGGTTTCTGGTTTAATATGAAAATTATGGATAAAATTCTCCCATGAGAAAATGTAGAAAGTAACATGGATTTTGATATCAAAGGAGTTATACTCCACCATTTACCAAGCACACTGATAACTCACTTTTTCTCTCTGAGTCTACATGTTTTCATAATATTGCAGGGTTTCAAACTTCAGAACGCTGAATGGGACAAATCAAATAATATATTAAAGACGCTTTGTGGCTGTAAAAATGCTAGCAGATACCAGTTATCCCAACCAATAACATTATCTGCCCTTTCTTACTCCTATTCTTAGTGTTTTCTTATCCTTGATTGCGGTTCAAGCTGTCGGAAGAGTCCAAAGTGACTCCTCAAATTCTTGGCTTCCCATCTAAAAGTTTAAATAAGGCTTTTGGGTGTACATCTTTTCTTCTGAGGACAAGCTTAGGACAAGAGAGAGGATGACTTAAGTGAACTGGTTGCCTGGGTGATACTTAGCTAGTTATTGCTTTCTAGGAGACATATGGAGAAATATAAAAGATCAGTGATAAAAGTCACCCTATTTTGGATGCTGAATATACCAGAGGGATTCTGATGAAAGAATTGTTAAGAAATGAGTGAAGTCAGACCTGCTTGGAAAATTAAAAGTTTAATAAAAGGTCATTATTTTAAAATGAAGGGAACGACTTATCCTATCCCCCACTTCGTTAAAAAGAACAACACAAGGTAAGTGGTCTTAAGAGCAAACTTCAGTCCTTTGTAGTTAGTAATTTGTAATCACTGCCCATAATTTCAGTTAGCAGACCAAGAGAAGGACAGTCACAAATACCAAGGAGAGTATATACAAGGACAGTTCAAACCCAAGTAAGCACTGCCTACTTGGATACAGGAAGTGAGTGTTGCAAGTCATGGGAATCGTATTTGAGAGAAAGTACTCATTATTAATAGAAAGTGGAATAGTTTTAATGATCAGTAGATCAATGGTCAGTAAACTAGATCCACAGGCCAGCTCTGTTTTTGCAAATAAAACTTTATTGGAACATAATCTTGTCCATTCATTTGCTATCATCTATGGTAGTTTTTGTACTACAAGGACAGGGAGTTCTGACAGAAACTGCATGGACTGCAAAGCCTAAAATATTTACTATTGTGCCCTTAAAAAAACGTTAGTCAAACCCAATCTAGATTGTAATTCTCTGAGAGTGAAAATAATTAAGGATTGAGAATTGGAAAGATAATTTAATCATTTCATTGAGTTTTCTTATGTATTGCAAGTATTTCATTCAATTGACAAATAACTGTAAAGGTTTCATATGTCCTAGACATAACAGGAGATGCAAAAGCATATCAGTGCCGGTGTCCTGCTGTGATAGAGGAAGCTTGGTATTAGGAAGATTTGAGCTTGAAACTGCATTTATGAATTATGTGACTTTGGGGGAGTTACTTAGAAACTCTTTAAACCTCAGTTTCCTGATCTCTAAGATGGGGTTTTAATCATTCTTTATGGTGTGTCTAGCTCTTTGTATCTACTATCTCTTTGTCCTTTCCTCAGGCCAATATGGAGATTGTTGGAGTCACCAAGGCAAGAGGGCACTATTTAGGGTCTGGATTTAGAGACTTTTCTAAAGAGTTTATCTACATGAACAATTCTTTGCATAGTGGTGGAACCTGGTGTATTGCAAGCATGCAAGATATCTTATTGTTGTTATATAACAACAATAAGATATATATATATATATATATATATATATATATATATATATATATATGGTTTCCCAAACAATTTGATCTTTTGTATTTTTATCTTTAATTTTTTGGCTTTTATAACTTCAAACAACTTAATAATTTGCACAATAGGAATTAAGTGATAGTTTCAAAATTTTGTCATGGGAGCAGTAATACAAAACAGGTCGACTTTTTTTTCCTGGGGCAGGAGAAGGAGTCAGCAAATTAATTGAATTAATCATTTGCTTCTTCACCATGTAGACTCAGCCACAGATAAGACAAATGGACTTTTATAAAATCCTTGCAAACCAATCATTACAAACATTAACTGGGTCAGTTTTGCCTGGAGGTAGGATTAGTCTTGCCAGCACTGCTTTGTATTTTCCAGATCAACACAATTTTTTTTTTTTTGGCAAGTGTCACATTAACAATATATTCAGATGTCTAAATGCTATAAGCTGCTTTGAAAAGCACATTCAAAAGCAGAAACAAGATTTTAGGGAAGGAGAGTAGGAAGCATGAATTAGGAATCACTAAATATAACATAAGACACTTGCTGTAGTTAAAAAGGATCAGTTTTGCAGTAACATCACCAATTCCTGTTGGGAAGAGAGGTGGAAATAACAGGAAATGTTGCAAGACTGCCCAAATGAGGAAACCATTTTAGTTTAGACTCCAAGCAAGATACTTCTGCTGCCTCCTGAAGGACTTTGTTCCTTTACACTGAAGCTAAAGAAATCATGTTACCTAGGAGTGGGTGAATCTGGGGTGTTGCCTCTCTGCCTCTTCATGCAATTTGACTGGCATATTAAGATATCGCTATAGGTCTCTGGGTACTTCAGTTCCTATTTCCTAAAATATGTTTCTAAAATTAGAAAACCTGATCTTAACTTTTCTAATGACTGAAGAAGAATTTTTCAACCTCAGAAGACATAGCTATATAAGCTCTATAATTCAAAAATAAGTCAAAATTATTTAAAAATTGTCCCTTCCCCAAACCTCCTTCTTCCAACACAGAAGGTTTTCCTGAGGGAAGACTTATAAGAACTTCTCAACAGAGAAAAAATTTAGGGGACATATTGAAAATTATAGATCCATAATATTAGATTCTATGGAATGCTACATCAAAAACTAATGATGTATTGTATGGTGACTAGCATGACATATAAAAAGATTATAAAAAACAAAAAATAAAAAAAAATCCAAAAATGAGGTGAAATACATAAAAAGGAAAGAGATGCTTTTCCTCCGAATTTACATAGTCACATCTTAACAGAGGAAAAATCCTCTCTCAGAAGTCTACCGGACATGACCCCCCAACATGCTGTAACACCCACAGTCATTTCTTATCATAGTCACTACACTCTCATTTCTGAGCACATTGTAACTATCTGGCATTACATGTGTATGTGTGTGTATTAATGTGCTTACTGACTATTCTCCTTCTCTCATTTGAATGTAGACTTTATGAGATCAGGCCTCCTCTCTATTTAGCTCGGTCTAGTAGAAATTGAATAATATGTGTTGTATGAATGAATGAGATGCTCTGGAGGAGTGTTCATCTCCCACCTCTTCTTGACAGTAAGCCCCAGCAAGGATGTGCATCTATCAAGAAGTAAGCATGCACTCTAATCTTAGAACTTAGAGATATTCTCTGTTCTATTACTGCAACAAACTTCCTACTAATGTATATGAAAATCAATTTGAAAACTCTAATGCATTACACAAAAATACATCCTTTAATGAATACTTTGATTTAATACCCAGAATGCTCCTTAGGTACTGTCCCATCCACAGCCTTTTATATACCAGTGAAGAAATTAAAGCTGAGTGATTTTCCCCCAAGGCTACAAGCTAGTCTTATCTTGAGTCAATATGAAATGCCATGTCTCCCAACTCCTAGCCCAGTGCATATTTTTACTCTACCCAAGCATGCACCTGCATTGCTGGGCAAAGGGATAAACAAATAATGAGTACCTATCATGTTTTCAGGCATTTTGTTAAGTACTTGTGGTAAATAATGTGTGTTGCTGAATAAACATTTCTTCTTCTTTATAAACCTGCAAATTTTTCAGATAAGCAGACCATCACTAACTCCAAGTAACATTCTGCTTAATGTAATGAGTCCATGCCCACCATGTATCCTAACAATAGTTACTGGTCCGGGAGTTACTGTCATATAATTTAGCCCAATTAAACTGAAGGGAGAGAATGTGTTACACCTGAAGGAGATGGTTTTCTCTCTCAGTCTCAGTCCCTCTCTCTCTCTCCAACACCTCCTCCTCTCCCTACCTCTTTCTCTATCCTCACTACTATTGACAGCCATTTTGTGGGCAAGAAGAGATCCAACCTTGGGATGAAATTACTGCTGAGGAAAACTGTGTCATTGTTTATGTTAAGGGTCAAGAACTTTCTGCAAAAGGCCAGATACTAAACACATTAGTTTTCCTAACCTAATGTCCATGGTTCCCATGGAAGTTATTCAACTTGGCCAATATAGTGTAGAAGTCACCAGAGTGGCACGACTGTGAGTCAATAAAATTTTATTTAAAAAAAAATGACCTTTGGCCTATTTACATCATTGAACCATTTTTATAATATTGAGTCACATAATTCATAATTCCTAGGGCTCATCATGCATATTAACTTTCAATCATTTGTGATGATAAGTGTCCTTACTATTTAAACCAGTTTTAGTAAAAGAGCTTTTATTAAAAAACAACAACAACAACACCCAAACACACACACTTTACTTAGGGCCCTGGGTAGTTCAGTCAGTTAAGTATCTGCCTTCAGCTCAGGTTATGATGCCAAGGTCCTGGGATCGAGTCCCACATCAGGCTCCCTGCTCTCCATAGGGAATCTGCTTCTCCCCCTGCCTTTGCTTCCCTCTCACTCTGTCTTTCATGAATAAATAAATAAGATCTTTTTAAAAATTATTTAATGAAATTATTAATAACGTATTAAATTGTTATTAAAACCCAAATAACCTGATTTATTCAGTACTTTATATACTATTATTTATAATAATCACAAAACTCTTATAAAGTTGGATTTCTTAGACTTTTTTTTTTTTGGTATTTTTAATGACTGAAACAAAGCAGATCTAAAACCACGGCTTCTGGAAGAACCATTCGTTCTTGTTAGTCTTTTACCTCTTTTTGAACTTGACCTTGGCTTCTCGTCATGCCTTGCATTTAAGAACGAGGTATCTGAAAACATTCTTGTTGATGACAGTTTTATCCAAGAGGATATCCACAGATTCACTATTAAGATGAAAAAATGGAACCAAAATTTCAGAGTTACAAATTGTCTAAACCAGGATTTGGACCCCAAATATGTCTGACCTTTCACTCTACAATGACCTAACACAATGTTATCTCTTTCTCAGCACTTCAAATAAATGGGAGAACTACTGTAGCTTCAGTCAGTTTCCAAAACCACTAAAAGCATATCAAGCAGAAAGTGACTTCATGGAGGGAAGTGTGTGCTTAAAAAATCTTTGGAAGAACTGAAGGAATGGATGTCCATGGACTACCCTTGAACTTCTAGTTTTAAGGTCATATTACTGCACACAAAACCCAAATGACACACAGCAACTACTGACATTCTTGTCACTGTAGCCACCATAGCCTCCTCACATCAGTAGCACTGATGACTAGGCCACGTTGATCCCTTACAACTGTGAGAATTTACCTGTCAACTACCACATCTCTAAGAAATGGCCTCTGCCTCACTCTGGCTTCTGAATCTCATTCAAGTGCATCTAAGTGACAGAACCTAGCTGCAAAGGACTCCAGGAAATGTATTTTCTACCCTTCCAATCATCCCAAATGGGAAAGTCAAATGAAGATTAAGGTATCCTCAGAATATGGAATGAGGTTTCTCCTCAGAATGGCTTGCAGGTATATCTCCCACACTTCTGGAAGAATGAGGGTTTCAAGACGGAGTGGGGGGGAGAGAGAGAGAAAAAGAAAAAACCTTAAAAGGACTATTGCTTCATCCCCCGCCCCATCAGCTGAGCCTGAATAATGACTTCATATTAATTTTTCACTGTACATTTGAGGGAAACTAATACATTCATTATTCGAATAAGAATGGTTCATGTGTATAAATCTTGCCCTTGGCAAAATAAATGATCAAAGCCCATTCCAATGGGAAAGATGGCAGGGCCATGATGCTAACAGCCGGATTCCACAAATCGATAAGGGAAGCATCTTGCTTTTAACCAAAATAATTTATGTTTCATGGCTCAGTATTGGTGAGGTATTGATCTCCGAAATGAGACATTGTAGTTACTGTAAATAAATTAGATAGGTGTTTAATTGGCTTAAAAATATATCCTCAGTTATTTAAAGCATGTGGTACTTTATGCAGGAAGACATTTCAATGATGCTATGGGGAAGGGCAGAACTGCCATCTAGTACTAGGATCACTCTGGAAATTCATTCCCAAGCTCTTTATTTAGCATAATACATATTTTGGGGTAAGTAACTATACTTCTCTCCTTCTAAATTTCCACATCCTTGTATTTGGGTATAATAATATGGGAGGATTAATGAGAAAATGTGTGTGAAATGATTTGCACATCTTAAAGAGTACTATACTATATAGGCAGGAATATTGTTATTTATGATGAGATGGTGTCAGATGCATAAATTTGGGTTCTTTGAATTATTGGCATACAGGAAAGCAGAGAATCTAGGTCAACGGAGACCTTTTTCTCAGACTGCCTCTTCTATGAATAAAACACAAAGGAAACTTTTCTAACTTTCTCAGGGAAAAAATTGTCAACTTCTACAATTATTTCAATAAATAATCTTCCTCCAGGAGGATACAGTTGTAAGGCGGGTACGGTACTCTTTTAAAAAGAGGTTTGTAGGTCTCACTTTCTTACATTTCTAAGCTATCCTCTGAGAATAAAAGCTGTATATATGTGGTATTAAACAAGCTTCAGGACTGTGCACAGAATTCACTCCTGTGTATCTTATTTTAATCTTATTTTACCAAAGTTTCCATGAACTGACAAAAATAATCCATAAATTTCAAATCCAATGAGATCTCCCCTTTCCCTGGGAATTCGAGAAATGAACTGAGTTTTGTATGAAATCATCTTCCAGGAAAAAAAAAAAAGTAGTTATTGGTTTGCTATGCATGACCTGTTGATCTACAAAAAGAAACCATGTTTTCAATTTTTTTTTTCTAAATTTTCAAAAAAATGCTGTTTCTGTATATTGGCTTTTACTTAATATAGATCTACTTAACTCTTTCAAGGCATAGATCCTTTCTGATAAGTTATGGCTAATATGAACTTTGGAAATCACCATATTTAATAGGTCAAGAGATAATGATTTATTAGCAGATTTGATTTGTAAAAGGGATGTGGGTTCTAGATCAGTGGGTGTTTGGGATATTGTAAAAACAGCTTAAAAATGTTAACTACTTTTCCAGGATAGTTTTGATAAAATAACAACTCTGCCCCATTCTGTAAAGGATCTGAGACCAAAGGGGAGAAGAATCTGGATCACCTCCAGGTATATTTTCTCCTCAGAATGCTTTGTTTATTCACCATAAGTTCACCAGCCACCAGTTATGACATTTGTCCACATCACTTTAACAACTTAAGTGTGGGAAGGAATAGGAACTTACATGTTACCTTTACCAAAACACTTGGAGCCATTCTTCCTACCCTTCCCTGAAAGTATGTACTACATGTCATCTCTTGATAATGTAAATACTAGTTGTCAACTAACAGCTCTGTGTAAGTTCTGTAAATTTGGGCAAGGTTGTAGGGGGAATACAAAGATGTGATAGCTTCATGGAAATGCTTAGAATCTAGCTGGCAAGTTACCACACAAAATGGTAAACTTCGAATGCTTAACCAGTGAATAGCACTCTAGCAAGTGTCACTGGAAATGTAGTCTAGGTGTTGGTGAGAAAACAAAAACAAAAACAGGAAAAGTGGAAGAATCACTGTGCTTGCCAGCAAAACCACAGGGGGAAGACATCTGACATGAGAGAGAAAAGGAGAAAATTTAACACTAAGAACAAAACATATGGTCTATTCCACCCACCCCTTATAAAGTAGGTTTCTGAACGTGCTTTCCAGCTTTCAAGTCCGTGAATGAAGACAATCTGCTGCTAAAGACAACAGTCAGAGAGGAGGGGAGGGACCACCCAACCCATGACAGCATTGCAGCAGACTCTATTCTGGGAATCTGGAATGCCTTCCTCCCTGACAAGGAAACATAAGTGAGAGTTCCCCATTTTACTTCATTTTGAAAAACTTGAGAAACTCTCACAAAGCTAGTAATTTCCCAGTGTAAGAATGATGGAGCAATGTCGCTTCCTACTAGCAAGCACTAAATGATGTTAATTATCTATTTTTTCAAAGAATTAAACTGTTGATACAATATTGTGCCAATAGTGCTTATGAAACATTTGTGTGTGGAAGAGACATCACTTATTTCAATGAAAAATATTTCAGAATACAACATATTGTAATCAAAGAAACATTTTCATAAAGTATTAACCCAGAAATATCTACTAGCCACATGAGACAGCAATGAAACAGAAGCAAGCTAGTTTTTGCTAGAGTTTCACACTACAGACCCATTCAGCAAGTGTTCTGAGTTCAGAGAAGAGAGATTCCTCTTTGGAGAGGTAATACAGGCTTTGTGGAGAAGGCACAACATTAGTCAGTCTTTTAGGAAAAAACAGACATGTAGAAAGTAAAAGAGGGAATTTTAAAGAATGTGGTGGGAAGGGTACCAGTAAAAGCTGTGGAAAGAGCTCGGGCAAAATCTCCAGTGTTGTTCATAATGCTCAGAAGAATGCTTATACATGATTTGCACATAAAATACTGAATTTGAAAAAAAAATCTTATATTGAATTCCCTAGCCATTTGTTGAATGCAGTATGGCACACCAATGTGGCAGAGGGGGCATAAAACAAACAAATAAACTCTGTACGCAAATGCCCAAAGGAGAAGATGAACAACCTCACAGAACTTCAAAAAGAGAAAAACTCTCTCCCAATGAATGCAAATGTGTATTTTCTGGGCAAGGCCAGGATTACAGGCAAGCAGAGTATACTATTTGGAAAACCATGGACAGGGTTATCTTCCCACCACCACCTACAAACCCCATCAACAGGCAGGCTGACATGTAAATCGCAATTACCTCTTTTCTTTCTTCTGTTGGCTTAAATGTTGTCTTCTCTCAAACAGCAAATAATCCCAAGAAAAAATCACATAGTAACCTTATGTGACATTTATGCTTTAAAGAGAAGGAATTTATCATAGTCTTTCTCAAGATAGAGCTTTGATGGGTCAAAAGGTAGAGAGAATATGGGGGCACCTAGGGAAAGGCAGCATGGCTTAGTGAAGACATTTAAAATAAAGTAGACGGTGATGCTTACAGTAGCTTTGTTCCCAATTATCAGGACCATTAAGGAGTCTGACTGTACAACCAGGAAACAGTTAGGTCCATTTCTAGATTAGAAATGTTACTATCTGGACTTTTACAATGGAAACGTATTTACCCTGTCCAAAGTATTCTTTTTTGGTATGTAACAATGTATGTAAATACTCTTCTAGTGTTGGTTATTTAGTTCACTGCCAATCATTTTCTATAAACAAAATAGTACATGAAAATTCTTGTACTTACATCCTTGTACTTTTGTGCAATTACTTCTGAAGGAAAAAATCAAGTGAAGTTGCTGATTCAAAGAGTACTATGCATCATTTTAGCAGATTCTGTCACGTTGCTCTCTTTAGAAATTACACCACTGGATTATCCCACCTGCTATGTATAAGAATCTCTGTGTTCCTACACTCTTGCCAATGTATGCTGTGTTACCAAACTTGTTGATCTTTGCCATTGTGATAGGCAAAACTTTTTAAATTGACTTTTGTGACAGTCTTTCTGGGTGGAAATTTTAGGTATCACATTCTCTCTTTCTTTCTCTCCTTGAAGATTTTATTTTTTATTTATTTGACAAGACAGAGAGAGAAAGCATGCACACAAGCAGGGGGAGCAACAGAGGGAGAAGCAGGCTCCCTGTTGATCAGGGAGCCAGATGTGGGACTGGATCTCAGGACCCTGGGATCAGGACCTGAGCCAAAGTCAGATGCTTAACCAACTGAGCCACCCAAGCGTGCACATTCTCTTTTCTTTAGAGGTTGTGGTCATCCTTGCAACTGACTCTAGCATTTTATGTTACTGTGGAGCTAATGAGGCTGCCCTGATATTTTCTTCTAGAGGACATAAACTTTTTTTCTGGTCAAGGAGTCTATCATTATCTTTCAAGTCTAGGAACTATTATAAAATGTGCAGTGTTGCCAAATCTGCGTTGATCTTTTTCTGGGATCTAATATGTCCTCTAAAAATGCAACTCTAAGTTTTCTTTTGTTTCAGGAAATTTTCTTGAAAAGTATTTTTAAATGCATTTTTCAGTTTCATGCTTTCACTTGTTTTGTGGGGCTAGGATTGTTTATTTTATTTATAATTTTCTCTCAACACTTTTAAATTCTTGCTCACTTTCATTTTTCTTGCTTGCTTTGTATCACTCATATAATCTGTGCCCTTTAGTATTATTTATTGTGATTTCGGTAGTGTCTAATTTTTGTGTACATGATAGGCTATTTCCATTTCACCTTTTTTATTGTGGTTATTTATAATCTTCTATTTCTTTTCTGAACTCTGACAGCTCATATTTCTTTCTGCAGTTTTTCTGTCTTTCCTAAACTCTTGTATATCTTCTTTGTGCTTTTGTTTTATGAAAAGAATTACGTTAAGTCATATTTCAATCTTATATGGCTCATTTAATGACAACTTTTGCCATTTTATGAAAAAGTTTTGTTTTCCAAAGAGTGTTACTTGTCTCAAATCTCCCATTTGGGTGTTTTATTTTGTTTTTTTTTTTTTTATTTTTTTTTAATATTCTCTTCTTTTCTTTTTAAAATAGTTTCTTTGTATAAATACTACACTAACTATTCTTTTTTAGAACTCATCTTTTGGGGCGCCTGGGTGGCTCAGTGGGTTAAAGCCTCTGCCTTCGGCTCAGGTCATGATCCCAGGGTTCTGGGATCGAGCCCCGCATCGGGCTCTCTGCTCGGCAGGGAGCCTGCTTCCTCCTCTCTCTCTACTTGCCTCTCTGCCTACTTGTGATCTCTGTCTGTCAAATAAATAAATAAAATCTTAAAAAAAAAAAAAGAACTCATCTTTTTCATTTTGACTAAAAATCCAGGACCAGCTCTTTTCAAAATATGTAGAGAGAGGATAGAGTCATGTTCTAGCCTAGAAACACAGAATTAAATATCTTCCAGTATTACATGTCTTTCAGCATTACGTCTCCCCAGTTCACCAAAATCAGTTTTGTAGAGCTACTCACAATGTACGATTTCCTTATGTCCTCTACTTCATTGACACTCTGCTACCTGAAAATGCAGCTTGTCTTTGAAAATTCTCAATTCAGCTTTTCTCTTCTCCTTCCTCCCAGACCAGTTCCATGGAAGTTCCCACTGGCAGCCCATAGGCCCAGGTCCTGTTGTTATTTAAAAAAAAAAAAAAAAAAAAAAAAAATTGTCATTTTTGCAATAGAGTATACCACTTAGGATAGAAAGGTATGTTTGTTTATTTGTTTTCTGTTTTTAAATACAGATGTGTTTATTTCATTATTTCTTTTTTTAAATTTAATTTAATTTAATTTTTTTCAGTGTTCCAAAATTCATTGTTTGTGCACCACACCCAGTGTTCCATGCAATATGTGCCCTCTGTAATATCAACCAGTAGGTTCACCCCATCCCCCACACCCCCCCAAACCCTCAATTTGCCTCTCAGAGTCCACAGTCTCTCATGGTTTGTCTCCCCCTCTGATTTCCCCCAACTCACTTCTCCTCTCCATCTCCCAGTGTCCTCTATGTTAATCCTTATCCTCCACAAGTAAGTGAAACCATATGATAATTGACTCTCTCTGCTTGACTTATTTCACTCAGCATAATCTCTTCCAGTCCCATCCATGTTGATACAAAAGTTGGGTATTCATCCTTTCTGATGGAGGCATAATACTCCATTGTATATATGGACCACATCTTTATCCATTCATCCGTTGAAGGGCATCTTGGCTCTTTCCACAGTTTGGCAATTGTGGCCATTGTTGCTATGAACATTGGGGTACAGGTGGCCCTTCTTTTCACTACATCTGTATCTTTAAGATAAATACCCAGTAGTGCAATTGCAGGGTCATGAGGTAACTCTATTTTTAATTTCTTAAGGAATCTCCACACTGTTTTTCAAAGTGGCTGCACCAACTTGCATTCCCACCAACAGTGTAAGAGGTTCCTCTTTCTCCACATCCTCTCCAACACTTGTTTATTGTCTTGTTGATTTTAGCCATTCTAATTGGTGTAAGGTGGTATCTCAATGTGTTTTTTATTTGAATCTCCCTAATGGCTAATGATGATGAACATTTTTTCATGTGTCTGATAGCCATTTGTATGTCTTCTTTGGAGAAGTGTCTGTTCATGTCTTCTGCCCATTTTTTGATGTGATTATTTGTTTTGTGTATGTTGAGTTTGAGGAGTTCTTTATAGATCTTGGATATCAGCCTTTTGTCTGTAGTGTCATTTGCGAATATCTTCTCCCATTCTGTGGGTTGCCCTTTGTTTTGTTGACTGTTTCCTTTGCTGTGCAGAAGCTTTTGATCTTGATGAAGTCCCAAAAGATCATTTTCACTTTTGTTTCCTTTGCCTTTGAAGACGTATCTTGAAAGAAGTTGCAGTGGCCGGTGTCGAAGACGTTACTGACTATGTTCTCCTCTAGGATTTTGATAGATTCCTGCCTCACATTGAGGTCTTTTATCCATTTCGAGTTTATCTTGTGCATGCTGTAAGAGAATGGTTGAGTTTCATTCTTCTACACATAGCTATCCAATTTTCCCAGCATCACTTACTGAAGAGACTGTCTTTTTTCCCACTGTATATTTTTTCTTGCTTTGTTGAAGATTATTTGACCATAAAGTTGAGGGTCCATATCTGGGCTCTGTACTCTGTTCCACAGGTCTATGTGTCTGTTTTTGTGCCAATACCATGCTGTCTTGGTGATCACAGCTTCATATTAAAGCTTGGAATCAGACAACATGATGTCCCCAGTTTTTTCTTTTTCAACATTTCCTTAGCAATTCAGGGTCTCTTCTGGTTCCATGCAAATTTTAGGATTGTTTCAGCTCTTTGAAAAATGCTGGTGGAATTTTGATCGGGATGGCATTGAAAGTACAGATGGCTCTAGGCACTATAGACATTTTGACAATGTTTATTCTTTCAATCTATGAGCATGGAATGCTTTTATATCTTTTTGTTTCTTCTTCAATATCTTTCATAAGTGTTCTGTAGTTCTTAGAGTACAGATCCTTTACTTGGTTAGGTTTATTCCCAGGTATCTTATGATTTTTGGTACTATAATAAATGGAATCGATTCTCTAATTTCCCTTTCTATTTTTTAATTATTAGTGTATAAGAAAGCAACTGATTTCTGTACATTGATCTTATATCCTGACACATTACTGAATTGCTCTATGAGTTCTAGTAGTTTGGAGGTGGAGTCTTTTGGGTTTTCCCTATAAAGTATCATGTCATCTGTAAAGAGAAAGAGTTTGACTTCTTTGCCAATTTGAATTCCTTTTATTTCTTTTTGTTGTCTGATTGCTGTTGCTAGGACTTCTAGTACTATGTTGAACAACAGTGGTGAGAGTGGACTTCCTTGTCGTGTTCCTGATCTCAAAGGGAAGGCTGTCAGCTTTTCCACATTGAGGATGATATTCACTGTGAGTTTTTCATAGACAGATTTTATGAAGTTGAGGAATGTTCCCTCTATCCCTATACTTTGAATCATTTTAATCAGGAATGGATGCTGTATCTTGTCAAATGATTTTTCTGCATCAATTGAGAGGGCCATGTGGTTCTTCTCTCTTATTGATTTGTTCTTTCACATTGATTGATTTGTGAATGTTGAACCACCCTTGCATCCCATGGATAAATCCCACCTGGTCATGGTGGATAATCTTTTTAATGTACTGTTGGATCCTATTAGCTAAGACCTTGTTGAGAATCTTGGCATCCGTATTCATCAAGAATATTGGTCTGAAAATCCACCAAACATTTAAAGAATAAAAAATACCTATTCTCGTGAAGCTATTTCAATAGATAGAAACAGAAGGAAAACTTCTGGACTCTTTTTATGAAGCCAGCATATCCTGATGCCCAAACCAGACAAAGACCCCACCAAAAAGAAGGGTATGTTTTACCAATATTTTCTGAGCTCTGAAGTCGAGCTCTTTTCCTGCTTCTTTCTATACTCCTGTTTCAAGTTTACTCTTTGGGCAGCCATTTCTCCTATTTTGTTGTTCAGGAATTTAGTAGTTTACTTGTTTCAACAACAGCAGCAACAAAATGAATTTGCATTTTTATGTCTTATTTTTCTGGTTACTTTTCCATATTTGAGAGAATAAATGGAAATGTGACTATAATTAGCTATAATAAAAATAGAAACTTTTTAAAATCCTTTGACTATATTTTGCTTATTTTATTGAATTTGCTCTATTAAGATTATCTGTTCTTGACTCAGTTTCAGTCATTTATATCTTTGTAGAAACTACACACTTATCTGGATTCTACATTTTAAAAATATACATATTCCTTTACATATAAATATGCCATTCTTTTTTATTGAAAAAAATTTTCTCCTAATTTGTAATTATACTCCTTCATCTTCTTTCCCTCAAATGACTTTCAAAGTAAGTCTTTTCAAATTACTATACATATTTTTAATGTTATTATTTTTTCTTTAAAAATTCTTCTACTTTATTTACACTTTGTTTATTCTGTTTATAATTTTGTACATAATACCTTATTTTACACCATGTCATTCTCAAATAAGTGTTTGGGGTTTCCAAAATTAACTCTAAATGTTGCTATATTGTATCTCATAGGAATTATGAACAGTATGATCACTGATTTTAAAAGAGTTTCCAAGAGTTTAAAAGAGTTTCTAATATCAGAGCACCTGGGTGTTTCAATTGGTTAAGTCTGCCTTAGGCTCAGGTCATGATCCCAGGGTCCTGAGATCCAGGCCTGCATCAAGCTCTTTGCTCAGCAAGGAGTCTGCTTCTCCCCCTCCCCCTTCTCCTCCCCTACCACTTATGAGCTCTCTCTCTCTCCCTCTCTCTCAAATAAATAAGTAAAATCTTAAAAGAATTTCTAATAGCAGTTTTGAGGATCAGTAATTGGTCTTAGAAACAAGTAAGGAATTATAACAGTTATGTATCAATAAAGAATTGTAAGTTATGTATTTTTTAAAATTTCTATGTGAGTATATTTAGTTGGCTATTATTTCATTGTTCATTTTTTAATTTATTGCATTGGGTTTAAAGGTGTAACCTGAATGATACCCATTTTTAATTTTTTGTTTATTGTTGTTTTTAATTTATTGAGATGTTGATTAATACCTAATGCATGGTAAATTATTCATAGATATTTCAATACTGTTGGAACATAAGGTATATTCTTAATATGGGTTATATACTTCTATGTCTAGTAAATGTTAATTGTGTTTTTTTTTAATCTTCTATACTTAGTTAATTTCCAAAAAAGAAGCAGTAAAGTGCTATGGGATATTAAAGGGCAATTGAAAGAACAAAGCGATCTTTGTGTGCTGACAAGAAAAGTCTTCAAGATATGTGAAGTGCTAAAACCAAGTTTTGGAATGCTTCCTACAAGTCTTACTCAAATACTACTCTCTCAGTGGAGCTCCTTGACCATCTTATTTAAAACTGCAACACTCTTCACTATACACATAAGAAGTACTCACCTCCTTTACTCTGCTTTGCTGTTCCACAGCATTTACTATATTCTAAGATGTTACATGATTTTAATTATATGTTATTGTTAATTGTGTGTTTATCTCCACTAGGATGTAAGCTATGCAAGCCCAGTGAATCTGCTCATCTTGGTCACTGATGTTTCCCAGCACTTACTGCATGGGAATTCTCCACAGGTATGCATTGAAAAAGTATGTATATATGTTATTATACTTCATGTAAGAAGAAACTATTTTGAAAACACATACAGGCAAATGATTACAAAAAGAACCATAAGTACACTCATAGAATTAAATGTTTGATTCTAGCATGGAATTAAAAAATCAAGGGGGCTTTTTTACTTTTTACCTGAAATCATTCACATTTAACATGTTTTTATAATTTAAAGTATGATAGTTTTGGAGGGGAGGGAGGTAAGAGGTTGGGTGACCCTGGTGGTGGGTGTTGTGGAGGGCATATATTGCATGGAGCACTGGGTGTGGTGCATAAACAATGAATTCTGGAACACTGAAAAGAAATTTAAAAAATAAATAAAAATTTAAAAATAAAATAAAATAATGAGGGGGAGGAGTCAAGATGGCGGAGAAGTAGCAGGCTGAGACTACTTCAGGTAGCAGGAGATCAGCTAGATAGCTTATCTAAAGATTGCAAACACCTACAAATCCAATGGGAGATCGAAGAGAAGAGCAGTAATTCTAGAAACAGAAAATCAACCACTTTCTGAAAGGTAGGACTGGCGGAAAAGTGAATCCAAAGCGATGGGAAGATAGACCACAGGGGGAGGGGCCGGCTCCCGGCAAGCAGCGGAGCAACGGAGCACAAAATCAGGACTTTTAAAAGTCTGTTCCGCTGAGGGACATCGCTCCAGAGGCTTAACCGGGGTGAAGCCCACACAGGGTCAGCGTGGCCACAGGTCCTGCAGGGTCACAGAAGGATCGGGGGTTTCTGAGTGTCGCAGAGCTTGCATGTATTAGAACGGGGAAGCTGGCTACAGAGAAAGAGCCGAGGAGTGAGCTCTCAGCTTGGGGTTACCTTGAACTGGTCGCAGGCGCGGTGAGCTCGGAGTGCAACCAGAGGCCAGGGAAATGGGAGTAATTGGGAGCTGTTCTCTGAGGGCACACTGAGGAGTGGGGCCCCGAGCTCTCGGTTCCTCCAGGCCAGAGACTGGGAGGCCGCCATCCTCATTCCCGTCCTCCAGAACTCTACGGAAAACGGTCAGGGAACAAAAGCTCCGGAAAGCAAACCCGAGCGGATTACCCAGCCTGGCACCTGGTAAGGGCGGTGCAATTCCGACTGGGGCAAAGACACTTGAGAATCACTACAACAGGCCCCTCCCCCAGAAGATCAACAAGAAATCCAGCCAGGACCAAGTTCACCTACCAAGGAGTGCAGTTTCAATACCAAGGAGAGCAGCGGAATTCCAGAGGAGGAGAAAGCAAAGCACGGAACTCATGGCTTTCTCCCCATGATTATTTAGTCTTACAGTTAATTTAATTTTTTTTTCTTTTTCAATTTTTTTTCTCTTCTTCTGCCAAATTTTTTTTAACTTTTACCCTTTTCTTTTTTAACGTTTTTTAACTAGTTTATCTAATATATATTTTTTTCATTATTCATTTTGGTTTTTTAATTGTTTCTTTTTTTTTTTTCTTTCTTAACCACTTTTTATCCCCTTTCTCCCCCCCTCACGATTTGGGATATCTTCTGATTTGGTTAAAGCATATTTTCCTGGGGTTGTTGCCACCCTTTTAGTATTTTACTTGCTCCTTCATATACTCTTATCTGGACAAAATGACAAGGCAGAAAAATTCACCACAAAAAAAAGAACAAGAGGCAATACCAAAGGCTAGGGACCTAATCAATACAGAGATTGGTAATATGTCAGATCTAGAGTTCAGAATGACGATTCTCAAGGTTCTAGCCAGGCTTGAAGAAGGCATGGAGGATATTAGAGAAACCCTCTCAGGAGATATAAAAGCCCTTTCTGGAGAAATAAAAGAAAAAAATCTAACCAAATTGAAATAAAAAAAGCTACTAATGAGGTGCAATAAAAAATGGAGGCTCTCACTGCTAGGATAAATGAGGCAGAAGAAAGAATTAGTGATATAGAAGACCAAATGACAGAGAATAAAGAAGCTGAGCAAAAGAGGAACAAACAGCTACTGGACCATGAGGGCAGAATTCGAGAGATAAGTGACACCATAAGACGAAACAACATTAGAATAATTGGGATTCCAGAAGAAGAAAAAAGAGAGAGGGTAGCAGAAGGTGTATTGAAAAGAATTATTGGAGAGAATTTCCCCAATATGCCAAAAGGAACAAGCATCAAAATCCAGGAGGTGCAGAGAACCCCCCTCAAAATCAATAAGAATAGGTCCACAGCCCATCACCTAATAGTAAAATTTACAAGTCTTAGTGTCAAAGAGAAAATCCTGAAAGCAGCCCGGGAAAAGAAGTCTGTAACATACAATGGTAAAAATATTAGATCAGCAGCAGACTTATCCACAGAGACCTGGCAAGCCAGAAAGAGCTGGCATGATATGTTCAGAGCACTAAATGAGAAAAACATGCAGCCAAGAATACTACACCCAGCTAGGCTATCATTGAAAATAGAAGGAGAGATTAAAAGCTTCCAGGACAAACAAAAACTGAAAGAATTTGCAAACACCAAACCAGCTCTATAGGAAATATTGAAAAGGATCTTCTGAGCAAAGAGAGACCCTAAAAGTAGTAGATCAGAAAGGAACAGAGACAATAATCAATAACAGTCACCTTACAGGCAATACAATGGCACTAAATTCATATCTCTCAATACTTACCCTGAATGTTAATGGGCTAAATGCCCCAATCAAAAGACACAGGGTATCAGAATGGATAAAAAACAAAACCCATCTATATGTTGCCTACAAGAAACTCATTTTAGACCTGAAGACACCTCGAGATTTAAAGTGAGGGGGTGGAAAAGAATTTACCATGCTAATGGACATCAGAAGAAAGCAGGAGTGGCAATCCTTATATCAGATCAATTAGATTTTAAGCCAAAGACTATAATAAGAGATGAGGAAGGACATTATATCATACTCAAAGGAACTGTCCAACAAGAAGATCTAACAATTTTAAATATCTATGCCCCTAACGTGGGAGCAGCCAACTATATAAACCAATTAATAACAAAATCAAAGAAACACATGAACAATAATACAATAATAGTAGGGGACTTTAACACTCCCCTCACTGAAATGGACAGATCATCCAAGCAAAAGATCAACAAGGAAATAAAGGTCTTAAATGACACACTGGACCAGATGGACATCACAGATATATTCAGAACATTTCATCCCAAAGCAACAGAATACACATTCTTCTCTAGTGCACATGGAACATTCTCCAGAATAGACCACATCCTGGGTCCTAAATCAGGTCTCATTTGGTATCAAAAGATTGGGATCATTCCCTGCATATTTTCAGACCACAATGCTCTGAAGCTAGAACTCAATCACGAGAGGAAATTTGGAAAGAACCCAAATACATGGAGACTAAACAGCATCCTTCTAAAGAATGAATGGGTCAACCAGGAAATTAAAGAAGAATTGAAAAAATTCATGGAAACAAATGATAATGAAATCACAGTGGTTCAAAAATCTGTGGGACACAACAAAGGCAGTCCTGAGAGGAAAATATATAGCGGTACAAGCCTTTCTCAAGAAACAAGAAAGGTCTGAGGTACACAACCTAACCCTACACCTAAAGGAGCTGGAGAAAGAACAAGAAAGAAACCCTAAACCCAGCAGGAGAAGAGAAATCATAAAGATCAGAGCAGAAATCAATGAAATAGAAACCAAAAAAAACAATAGAACACATCAACGAAACTAGGAGCTGGTTCTTTGAAAGAATTAATAAGATCGATAAACCCCTGGCCAGACTTATCAAAAAGAAAAGAGAAAGGACCCAAATAAGTAAAATCATGAATGAAAGAGGAGAGATCACAACGAACACCAAAGAAATACAGACAATTATAAGAACATACTATGAGCAACTCTACGCCAACAAATTTGACAATCTGGAAGAAATGGATGCATTCCTAGAGACATATAAACTACCACAACTGAACCAGGAAGAAATAGAAAGCCTCAACAGACCCATAACCAGTAAGAAGATTGAAACAGTCATCAAAAATCTCCAAACAAAAAAAATCCCAGGGCCAGATGGCTTCCTGGGGGAATTCTACCAAACATTTAAAGAAGAACTAATTCCTATTCTCCTGAAACTGTTCCAAAAACTAGAAATGGAAGGAAAACTTCCACACTCATTTTATGAGGCCAGCATCACCTTGATCCCAAAACCAGACAAGGATCCCATCAAAAAAGAACTACAGACCAATATCCTTGATGAACACAGATGCAAAAATTCTCACCAAAATACTAGCCAATAGGATTCAACAGTACATTAAAAGGATTATTCACCACGACCAAATGGGATTTATTCCAGGGCTGCAAGGTTGGTTCAACATCCGCAAATCAATCAATGTGATACAACACATTAATAAAAGAAAGAACAAGAACCATATGATACTCTCCATAGATGCTGAAAAAGCATTTGACAAAGTACAGCATCCCTTCCTGATCAAAACTCTTCAAAGTGTAGGGATAGACGGCACATACCTCAATATTATCAAAGCCATCTATGAAAAACCCACCGCAAATATCATTCTCAATGGAGAAAAACTGAAAGCTTTTCCGGTAAGGTCAGGAACACTGCAGGGATGTCCATTATCACTACTGCTATTCAACATAGTACTAGAAGTCCTAGCCTCAGCAATCAGACAACAAAAGGAAATTAAAGGTATCCACATCGGCAAAGAAGAAGTCAAACTATCACTCTTCACAGATGATATGATACTATATGTGGAAAACCCAAAAGACTCCACTCTAAAACTGCTAGAACTTATACAGGAATTCAGTAAAGTATCAGGATATAAAATCAATGCACAGAAATCAGTTGCATTTCTCTACACCAACAACAAGACAGAAGAAAGAGAAATTAAGGAGTCAATCCCATTTACAATTGTACCCAAAACTATAAGATACCTAGGAATAAACCTAACCAAAGAGACTAAGAATCTATACACAGAACACTATAAAGTACTCGTGAAAGAAATTGAGGAAGACACAAAGAAATGGAAAAATGTTTCATGCTCCTGGATTGGAAGAATAACTATTGTGAAAATGTCTATGCTACCTAAAGTAATCTACACATTTAATGCAATTCCTATATCAAGGTACCATCCATTTTTTTTCAAAGAAATGGAACAAATAATCCTAAAATTTATATGGAACCAGAAAAGACCTCAAATAGCCGAGGAATATTGAAAAAGAAAGCCAAAGTTGGTGGCATCACAATTCCAGACTTCAAGCTCTATTAAAAAGTTGTCATCATCAAGACAGCATAGTATTGGCACAAAAACAGACACATAGATCAATGGAACAGAATAGAGAGCCCAGAAATAGACCCTCAACTCTATGGTCAACTAATCTTCGACAAAGCAGGAAAGAATGTCCAATGGAAAAAAGACAGCCTCTTCAATAAATGGTGTTGGGAAAATTGGACAGCCACACACAGAAAAATGAAACTGGATAATTTCCCTACACCACACATGAAAATAGATTCAAAATGGATGAAGGACCTCAATGTGAGAAAGGAATCCATCAAAATCCTTGAGGAGAACACAGGCAATAACCTCTTCGACCTCAGCCGCAGCAACATCTTCCTAGGAACATCGCCAAAGGCAAGGGAAGCAAGGGCAAAAATGAACTATTGAGATTTTATCAAGAATAAAAGCTTTTGCACAGCAAAGGAACAGTTAACAAAACCAGAAGACGACTGACAGAATGGGAGAAGATATTTGCAAACGAGATATCAGATAAAGGGCTAGTGTCCAAAATCTATAAAGAACTTAGCAAACTCAACACCCAAAGAACAAATAATCCAATCAAGAAATGGGCCGAAGACATGAGCAGACATTTCTGCAAAGAAGACATCCAGATGGCCAACAGACACATGAAAAAGTGCTCCATATCACTCGGCATCAGGGAAATACAAATCAAAACCACCATGAGATATCACCTCACACCAGTCAGAATGGCTAAAATTAACGAGTCAGGAAATGACAGATGCTAGCGAGGATAAGGAAAAAGGGGAACCCTCCTACACTGTTGGTGGGAATGCAAGCTGGTGCAACCACTCTGGAAAACAGCATGGAGGTTCCTCAAAATGTTGAAAATAGAACTACCCTATGACCCAGCAATTGCACTACTGGGTATTTACCCTAAAGATACAAGCGTAGTGATCTGAAGGGGCACGTGTGCCCGAATGTTTATAGCAGCAATGTCTACAATAGCCAAACTATGGAAAGAACCTAGATGTCCATCAACAGATGCATGAATAAAGAAGATGTGGTATATATACACAATGGAATACTATGCAGCCATCAAAAGAAATGAAATCTTGCCATTTGCCACAACGTGGATGGAACTAGAGGGTATCATGCTTAGGGAAATAAGTGAATCGTTGGAAGACAACTATCATATGATCTCCCTGATATGAGGGAGAGGAGATGCAACATGGGGGGTTGAGGGGGTAGGAGAAGAGTAAATGAAACAAGATGGGATTGGGAGGGAGACAAACCATAAGTGACTCTTAATCTCACAAAACAAACTGAGGGTTGATGGGGGGAGGGGGGGTGGGGGTGTTATGGACATTGGGGAGTGTATGTCCTATGGTGAGTGCTGTGAAGTGTGTAACCTGGCGATTCACAGACCTGTACCCCTGGGGATAAAAATATATTATATGTTTATAAAAAATAAAATTTAAAAAAATAAAAAAATTAAATTAAATTAAAAAGTGAAAAAAATTAACTTATAAAAGTATGTATTACGTATATAATTGCAATGTTAAAATTTTATTGGAAATAAGCAGATGAGGATAAATAAAATGTTTTGATAAAGAAGAGTAATAGACAAGGAGTATCCTTACCATATATGAAAATATACTCTAAGGTTCCAGTATCAGAATGGTAATGATAAAAGAATGAGCCCACAAATCACAGAAGTAGGCAGCTATCTGATATAGATTACTTAGCATAAATAAGAAAATACTACATATTTCAAATCAGGGAGAAACAGAAAGGTATGGAAATAATTATTGAGCTATTGGGAGGGGAGGGTTAAACAATGTAAGTGTTCACCTTACCTCAAAAAGGAAAATATGAATAGATTTATATGAATAGATTTATACTACTCACTACAGAAAATACCATAAAAAAAAAATTGAGGACTACCATGGGAAAATTTTTTGAACAAATATAAGATGTAACATATTGGATTGAGATTCCTATGAAATCAAAGTCTTACACAACTAGAAGAAAAACACTAAAACTCTAGCAAGTGAGCCAAGGTCTTAAATACGTAAGAATGGTCCACCCATAAGCCACCAGTTTGTTTCTCTGCCTTAATGGACAGATAGGGCACTTGGGATGCTCACTTTATATTGAGTGACCCTAAGATCAGGCTGTGAAATCCACAAACAGCCCACTTGCAGAAATTTTAAAAGGCATTAGAATGACAGGAGCACTGGTCTTTGCACAAACTGAGACTTCCCACATTTATTTTTATTGTAGTTTAAGCGCAAATCCAGCATGCTGGTTCAACAACAGATCTTTGCAAAGTAAACTGGGGAAAAAGCTTATTTAATTGCCCAGAACAGAGAGAATCTGTCTTTCTATCATCCCTGTCAATAATAATTAGCCCTTTCTGGAAAGGGTGCTGTAGATGCACAGTTTAGATCATCCTTAAAGGGGGGATATAATTTGGCTTATAGAAATCCATTACCAACAAATAACTGTTTATGGAGGAAAAATACAACAAAACATCACACTTGGAAGTGATAATCAGAGTAAGTGGCATCCTGAGCCTAGACTGGGTCTTATATAAAAAGCTGTCATAGTGCCAATTAAGCAGTATTTTCTCAGTGTGATGACATTTTGAAATGGCTAAATACAAAATTGGGAAGAGAAAAGGAATTGCTCTCAGTCACCTCTCAGTGCCCCTCCCCTGCCTTCACAGCCCCCCAAAACAAAGCGACACAAGAGAAAATCCAACAGTCTCGCAAGAATGATTTTCCTGGCTCAGTTTCTTAAGGGACCTGGAAATAATATAGAATCAGTTTATAAACCAGACAGGGTCTGGCCTGCTGTGTCAACATAGAAAATCGATCCAGGAGTCCCAACCCTGCCTTGTGGCCTTTAGGGCTGCTTCAGAAATCAATCCCAGAGAAGACTAAAAGGGCAGTGCCACGAGATTTGAGGTTCGGGAACACACACCTCCAATCGACAGCCACAGAGCCTGATTCCCCCAGAGACTCTACAGTTTGAGTTCTAACTGTGGATTCACAAGGGTGATCTGCCCTGGCTAAGCACACATGCTCTTTTGAGGTGATGCCATTTTGTCCATGCTAACATTTCCAAGGACTTCATGGGTTAGGGCCTGAGCTAAGGCTTTACATGAATTACCTCATTTAATCTCCACACTAGACCTATGAGGTGGATGCTATTATAATGCTCCCTTATGGAAAGGAATAAAGACTTAGCATAAGTCAGTTGGGCAAAGTACTGATCTACTAAGCGAAGTCAGTCCTTTGTGTTTAGAAAACAAATTTTTTTTCTGGTATCTTTGTAGTCATTTATTAGGACAGTTGTAACAAAGTACCACACACTGGGTGGCTTAAACAACAAAAATGTATTGTCTCAAAGTTCTGGAGGCTGGAAGTCCAAGATCAAGGTGTTGGCAGGGTTGGTTTCTTCTGAGGCCTCTCTCCTTGTGTTATAATGGCCATAAAATCTCTGTTTTCACATGCTCTTTCTTTCATGTTACTCTGTGTTCCAGTCTCCTCTCTGTCTAAAGACACTAGTCATATTGAATTAGAGCCCACTCTAGTGATCCATTTCCTCTTTAAAGGCCCTTTGTCCAAATACAGTCACATTCTGAGGTACTGGGAGTTAGGACCTTTGACTTACAAATGTCAGAGGAGAATACAACTGAGCCTATAACAATATTTATTACTGTAATTTTTTACAGACCCATCATTTAATCTTTTGTAAACCAATGATCACAACCTGTAAACCAACTCTTCGCTTATCCCATAAAAAATATATGACTTTGGTTGGAGAAAAACCTACAATATACTAACTGGCTGGTCTCACTTTGCATATGTTAGACATTCAAAGCTGGGGTGACCCAAAATGCATATGGTAACTATCCATCCAGTGACTTGCAAACTTCAGTGTGCATCAGAACCCTGAAGGATTTGTTGGGTCACCCCCAAGTTTCTTCATTCAATAGGCCTGAAGTAAGCCCTGAGAATTTGTATTTTTAAGAAGTTCCTAGGTGCTGCTGCTGCTATTGCTGCTGGTCTGGGAACTACCCTTAGAACACCTGTTCTAGTTCATTCCCAGTCTACTTTCTTAGATGACTCTTCTGCACCTACTTTTTTTTTTTTAACCTCTAATACCTGCTTGTTCATCATCATTCTTTTTTTTTTTTAAGATTTTATTTATTAGACAGAGAGAGAGAGAGAGAAAGAGCACAAGCAGGGGGAGCAGCAAGCTGAAGCAGAGGAAGAACAGGCTTCCCGCAGAGCAGGCAGCCTAATGTGGGGTTCCATCCCAGGACTCTGGGATCATGACATGAGCCAAAGACAGATGCTTAACCGATTGAGCCAACCAGGCACCCCTGTCCATCATCATTCTTAGCTCATCTTTCTTCCTCTTTGACTGAGAGAGGTGAAGCAATTCAAAGAGAACTTGTTGAGACCCCACTGGGTCCTTGATGGACATCCCAATCTCCTCCACCTGTTAGCAAATGTAGTTACCCTGCCTTTCTGACTGTTTTGAAAGATGCATTTTTTTAGTCTTTCTAGAGCCAATCTCTCCACATTTATACTAGATCCCAAGCCCTGTTGCCACTCATAGGCATCAACCCATTATTTTCCGTGCATCAGCACATAAGCATGCTATGAATTCTCCCATCTTAAAAAGCTAAAACTAAACCAAAATCATACCTATTACTGGACTCACTCTTCCTACAAGCTATTACTCTATTTCTTCGAGTCTTTGCAAAACCAACAAGCAAATGAAACACTGGAAAGGGTGGCCTTTACTCAATCTATCCAGTTTTTCTTATAATCCTGTTATAATCAGGCTTTTAAGTCCCATTATTTAACCTGTTACTATTAAGGTCCCAGCCTCTAGGTTGCCAAATCTTATGATGCACATTCCTTATTGATACACTTATTTTGGCTTCTAGGACACTACACTTAACTTGTAAGGACCTTATTATTGTTATTTTAAATATATTAATGAATATAATTTGAAAAAGTCCCCAGCTTTTTTTCCAATGTAGTAAATACAGATAGCTATGATCCACATATAAGAAAAAAGTCTGAGATCTTCAATGATTTTTTTTTTAATTGCAAAGATGTCTTGATACCAAAAGTTTGAGAAGTCCTGACATGCTGTTACGCTCCTGGTTTTGGAGAATTCCATAGTTCAGTGCCTTCCATCCATAGCATTACATATCAGTGCTTTTACATAGAGTTTTGGCAACAAGTGTGTCATGTGTTGTTGCCACATGAGGAAGTGATTCTCAGAAAGGCACCACCATATGTAAAAGATACAGATCACTTCAATGTGGGTGACGTTGAGATTTTTTTCCTCACACAGGAAGGAGCAACACAGAAAAGGAATAAAGCTCCCAAGATGCCAAGTCTTACAAGATTCCCAGCTGCCAAGTGTAAGGCCGCAGTGGGTTCTTTGAAAAGAGTTCCTTTGCTGGTGTAAACTGTTTGGGGACTTCAGTATAGCTGTGCCTGCTCAACAAAGCCTAAAAAACAGCTACCCGCTGGAGGATTTATTGAAAGTATGGGTAAATCAGAGTTTTCATTCCCATGTGAATAACCCCACACCAGGCCTGAACTTTAAGCCTGAATATATGTTACACTAAATAGAAGATCTATAAATACTTATTCATTAATTGATTGACCGCAGAAATAACAAAAATTGTAAATCAAGGAGAAGCAATACATGTTAAATTGTCACAGCTGTGTAAATATACTGAAAGAGATCATTTGGTTTTGAGTGAAATTTATATGTAATATTAGGAATGAATAATTTAAGATAAATTATAACCCAATAATTTTTTTAAAAATCACCATGATAGTAAGAACTATGAGATTATGAATTCACATTGGCAGCATCCCATATCTCTTGAATTATTATAAACCAGTACACAAAAAGCTCAGGCATTCAAAAAGGTAATTAAGTTATTCCAAAACAGTATTATATTTCTATTACACAAGTAAAGGCTCACAAGAATTATGTAAAACTGAGGAAAGTTTGGCATGTTATCATGGCAGAACACTATGTTGCCTTCCTTTAAAGAAAAAAGATTACTGATTTCTAAATTGCATTAAAATATTGCCTACACACACACACACACACACACAAATTAGGCAATGCATGGAACATATTTTTAATGTTTTCCCTTGAGTTTCAAAGCACAATTCACCCATTGTTTTTTTTCTCCAGGAAGCCAAACAAATATTACTATTTACAATCTAAGGCAAATAACATCAAGAGAAGAAATATATTTCTTTTTATTTTCTCTGCCATTGAAGTTCTACTAACATTAGCAGGAAAGAATTCATTAATACATAGCAAGTCACAGTGCCCTGTGAGTTTTACTATTCTACATCATCCTAAACAGGGAAACTATCATTCATTTGACTATCCACCTCTTCTTTTCCCCCTTTTTAAAAATACCAGTGTGAAAAAATATATATCAGCACAAAGCTTTCAGAGTCACAATATTGCAATCCATTCTTTCTGAATCCAAAGCACTATTTGCCTATGAAAAGAAATTCCACAAAGTTAGAGACATTATCTTAAAGATACAGCAGAATATTCTTTCTACTAGATAAAGAAATCAATTCCTACAGTTTTTTCTAGCACCCACGTATAATGAGTCTTCTAAATCTGTATCACATTTATAATCTTTTCACTACATAGTTTAGCTGTGTAAGGGCAGTGGCTGTGACTTCTCAGATCTAAGACCTAGCCATTGCCTGGTTCAAAATAAGTTCAACAAGTGTTTGCCAAATTGCAAAGTTAGACGTTGCCATCTGAAACTTCAACACACACCATAAAGTCAGCTCTTTGTTCTACCACTGTTACCTATCTTTGTTGAATGCTTCATCATTTATCTCTTTGTCAAGACCAAAAATGTTGGCTTCAATGACTGCGTACCCTCCCAATCTGAACATCCATATCCAATTAATTACCAGGTGCTACAGTCCCTGGAAATTCTCTGTTAGTACACAAATTCAGGTTTTGTGTTACCAAAATATTACTTTTAATTCATTTATCCTCCTTAGTGTAATGTCTTCTCTAGTCCATTTCATTGTAAACGTGGCAGTATTTGCTTTTTAAAATGAGGTATAACTAATATGCTAAGAAAGGAGAGAAAAGAGGATCAAAAAATACTCAGTTAAAACCACAAACAGCAGAAAAAGAGTGGAAGACAAAAATAGGACCAAAGAATAAGTGCAACAAATAGAAAATATGACAAATATTGTAGCTATTAATCCAACTATATCAATAATTACTTTGGACATCAATGATCTAATACACCGATTAAAAGTGATTGTCTGGACAGATGAAAAAATAAGACCCAACTGTATGCTATCTATAAGAAATCCATTTTAGGGCGCCTGGGTGGCTCAGTGGGTTAAGCCGCTGCCTTCGGCTCAGGTCATGATCTCAGGGTCCTGAGATCGAGGCCCACATCGGGCTCTCTGCTCAGCAGGGAGCCTGCTTCCCTCTCTCTCTCTCTCTGCCTGCCTCTCCATCTACTTGTGATCTCTCTCTGTCAAATAAATAAATAAAAATATTAAAAAAAAGAAATCCATTTTAAATACACAAATACATATCAATTAATAATAAATGGATGGACAAAAATATGCTAAAAACATGCTAACGCTAATCAAAAGAAAGCAGACAGAGCAGATTTCAAAGTAAGAAAAATTATCAGGGATAATGAAGGGCATTACATAATAACAAGGGATCAATTTTCCAAGAAAATGTAACTATTATTAACATAGGAGCCCTTAATAACACAGCATCAAACTACATGAGGCAAAACTTATAGAAATACAAAGAAGAATAGATGAACCCATTATCATAGTTGGGGACTTCAGTACCCCTCTTTCAGAAATGGACAGATCCAGCAGGCAGAAAATCAGTAAGAATATAGCTGAATTCAACAACAGCATTGATCAATTGAATATAATTGACATCTATGAATTACTACATCTAACAACAGAGTACACATTTTTCTCAAGCTCACATGAAACATTCACCAAAATAGACCACATTTGGCACCATAAATACATCTTAAATTTAAAAGAAGAGAAATTATACAATGTCTGCTCTCAAACTACAGTGGAATTAAACTAGAAATCAATAACAGAAAGATAACTGGAAAATCCTAAAATATGTAGAAATAAAACACATACTTCTAAATGTAATACCTGGGTCAAAGAAAAAGAATCTTAGGAGAAACTTAAAAATATTTTGAAGTAAATGAAAATGTAACATCAAAATTTGTGGGATACAGCAAAAGTGGCACTTACAGACAAATTTATAGTATTGAATGTATATATTAGAAAAGAATAAAGACCTAAAATCTGTAATCTAAGTTACCACTAAAAAAGAAAGACAAATTAAACCCAAAGTAAGCAGAAGAAAAAGAAATAATAATTAAAGCAGAAATCAATAAAACTGAAAAATGGGAAATAGAGAAAATCAATAAAACTAAACCTTAGTTCTTTGAAAAGATCAATAACATGAGTAAGTGTCTAGCCAAGTTAACTAAGACAAATAGAGGACACAAATTACTAGTATCAAAAATGAAGGCATGGGCATCACTACAAGATCCACAGACATTCAAAGGACAGTAAAAGAATACTATGAACAAACTTTGGTAATTTAGATGAAATGGACCAGTTCCTTGAAAGACACAATTTACCAAGATTTACATTAGAAAAAATAAGTGATTTGAATGAACCTATATATATTCAAAAAATTGAATTGGAAATGAATAACCTTCCACAACAGAAAGCACCAGGCCCAGGTAGGTTCACTGATGAATTCTACCAAACATTTAAGAAAGAAACAATTTCAGTTCTCTACAATCTCTTTTAGAGGTTTGAAGCAGAGGAAATCCTTCTTAACTCATTCTGTGAGGCCAGTAGCACCCTATACCAAAATAAGACAAAGGCATTATAAGAAAACAAAACTGTAGACCAATATCTTTCATTAATATAGATGTAAAAATGCTCAATAAAATATTAACAAGCCTAATCCAAAAAAGTATAAAAAGAACTATCCACTACAACCAAGTGGGATCTCATCAAAAAGGTATACAGAAATGTCAGATAAGCAAATGAAAGATGATCTTCATAGGTCATCAGCGAAATGCAAATTAAAGCAACTGAGATTCTACCACATATCTATTAGAATGGCCAAAATCTAGACCACTAACAACACCAAATGGCAACAAGGATGTGGAACAACAGCAACTCATATATTGCTGGTCTGAATGAAAAATGGTACAGCCATTTTGGAAGACAATTAGGCTTTTTTTTTTTTTTTTTTTTTTTTTTTACAAAACAAAACATACTCACATATGATACAGCAATCACACTCTATTTGCCCAAAGGAGTGAAAATTTACATCCACATGAAAACTCACACACAAATGTTTATAGTAACTTTATTCATAATTGCCAAAACTTGGAAGCAACCAAGATGTCCTTTAGTAGGTGATTGGATAGATAAACTGTGGTGAATTGAGGCAATGGAGTATTATTGAGTGCTAAAAAAGAAGTGAGTCATCAAGACATGAAAAGACATGTGAAACTTAAATACATTTTTCTATGTGAAAGAAGCCAGTCTGGGCTATCTAAATACTGTATGATTTCAACTATATGACATTCTGGAAAAGGCAAAACTATGGACACAGTGAAAAAAGACCAGAGGTTATGGGGGTAGGAAAGGGGGGGGTGGTGAATAGGCAGAGCACAGAGAATATTTTAGGGAAAACTATTATATTTATTATGATATTTATAAATTATGATATTTATTATGATATTTATAAAATTTATGATATTATAATGGCAGATAAATTATGGCTGTCATCATACATTTGTCCAAAGGCATAGAATGTACACCACCAAAGTGAACTCTAATGTAATCAATGGACTCTGGGTGACTATAATGTGTCAAGATAGGTTTATCCTTGGTAATAAACGTACCATTTGATGAGTGATGTTGACAACAGGGGAGGCTATGCATGTATAAAGGTGGAGGGTATATGGGAAATCTCTGTACATTCCTCTCAATTTGGTCGTGATTTAAAACTGCTCTAAAAACACAAAGCCTTTTAAAAAAGTGGCTATGAAATACTGTTTCCACTTTACTCCCAGTTTTCCTTCTGCTTAGACTTTTTCTTATTTTACCATCAGACAGATCATATCCAACATTACCTGATTCCTAAAAGTTGGAGCCCAGACTCCAACCTCATACTCTTAAGCCAGTCTTCTACTTGGCTCAATGAAGCAAACAACCTTGACATGAACTAAACTTGCATCTGCTACATGAGATCATTAAATACCAATTAACCCCCCAAAATCCTCTGACACTCAGAGAATTAGCACTGCAATGTGGAACAGATTTATCTAAAGACAACCACTTTGTATGGATTACTCCTATATGAATTGCTCCACAAAATTTGAGTGCAGGATAAACATGTCTATATTCCCATCTATAGCTCAAGTATTACTTGCCTTATAAGCAAGGGGTTTCTGTATCTTGGTCCTCACTCCCCTGGACTGTTCATAATCATGGTGGTTTACATGCACTAAAAAGAGGATATTAGAGACTTACACACCCAAGCCTACAGAGCCACAGTCCCTCAAATAACCACTTCCTTTGCATCCTGCTGCAGCAGGTTGGACAATGGAAAATGGCCCCACAGAGTCCACCAGTCAATATTGGTCTCCTACTGTGGTTGTCTCACTCGTCTAAGTGTTACCCAGCTGACTTTAAAGGAAGTGCACTGATCTTGTGCCCTCAGGACTACACCTGGGCTTCCTGTATGGACTGAAGCAATTAGTACTCAATCTTTTCTGTCTCCTGCACAATTCAGTGTGTAGTAGCCCCAGGACACCAGGCAAGATGGTTCAGGTACCTGTCATTTTCCTTTTCCTTTTTCCCCTTTTCAAGCCCACCACCTGTATCATCATTCCAGAGTGCTTATCCTTTTTAACCCTATTAACATGTGTGTAGCTCATCCCACAAATTCAACTGAGCAAGAAATGCACAATTCTTTATAAAAGTCAGTTTTTATCTTAAGACCCACATTTCTCATAGAGGTAGTAGGAAACTTAAACTCAGTCCTATTAAATTTCTGTCTTATTGAGGGGTTGTGAGAGTGCCCTGGAATTCTGGAGTGGGATCTCTCTGATCTTCAAGTGATTGTCCATACCCATAGCCACTCAGATCCCCTCAGCTCCAATCTACATAATACCTTCTCGCCTGCTGGCTCACTTGTGCTTGCAGGAACATTTGGGACATGGAACGCTTCTCTAAGCTTATGCCTAGATCCTGTCTTCTCAAATACCACACACACTTATTTCCTCTCTCAGATTTTACCACTGCTAATCCTTACTATTGATGGCCGAGGCCTTCGTCCCTCCCACACAGGGCTTATACATGTTATCTTCTTTCTCTATTGAGGCTAAAACACATCTCCCCAGGTTTAAGGGGCCAAGTCCAGCTCTAGCTGCTGCTTCTGACCAAGATATTTTGTTCGATCTACCAATTTGCTCTCCTCTCTGGGGCTTTTGAAAAACAAACAGATGAACCAAAAAAACCACCACCACCACCAACAAAATAGATCAGCAAGCAATTTCTACTTTCTGCCTTTTCACACCCTTTACCTAAATTGGATGGAAGGAAAAAGGAGTGATTCAGAGAGAAAAAGATTCTAGATTAATATTGCCAACTATTATCCTCGACATACCTAGAAGCACAAAAATATGGTTATAACCCCTTCATCACGATAGGGCTACAAGCTCTGCTCCTTACTCTACATAAAGCTAATATTCTAAATCCTTGTGAGTAAATATCCCTTTTTTTTTTTAAAGATTTTATTTATTCGGGGCACCTGGGTGGCTCAGTGGGTTAAGCCGCTGCCTTCGGCTCGGGTCATGATCTCAGGGTCCGGGGATCGAGCCCCGCATCGGGCTCTCTGCTCAGCAGGGAGCCTGCTTCCTCCTCTCTCTCTACCTGCCTCTCTGCCTGCTTGTGATCTCTCTCTGTCAAATAAATAAATAAAATCTTAAAAAAAAAAAAAAGATTTTATTTATTCATCCGACAGACAAAGATCACAAGTAGGCAGAGAGGCAGGCAGAGAGAAAGGAGGAAGCAGGCCCCCCGCTGAGCAGAGAGCTGTGGAGGTGATTCCAGAACCCTGGGACCATGACCTGAGCCAAAGGCAGATGCCCCAACCTCTGAGCCACCCAGGCTCCCCAAATATCCCTTTTATACTCCATTTTCTCTGCAAAATAAGTCATCCTTGCCTGGCTCCTTCTTTTGTATATATAAAAAATGTCAGTGATTCCAGAAGACCTTGTCCATTCCCCACCACCTTTTAAAGGACAAATACTCCCTAAAATTTCAAGGTCATTTCTGGCTACAAATTTATGATCTAATGGGATACCCTACATAAACAAGTAAATATTTAAATGTGTCAATTGATATAACTTGATAAACTAATATTAATACATTCACTGCTGAAAGACATGAGTGGAGGGGAGGGAGAAAATAACCAGTGATTGGAAAGCCTGATTCTGAGTGAGAACCTGGTCTTCTATTTCTAAAAATCTCACTTTCTTGTAAAAGATGAATATGTCAAGATGAAGCAAACTTCACTCTTGTCCCAATAAGGAAATGTTTCTGTGAGGGTCTGTTCTCATATCCTAACAGGTATCATCTTAGAGAACAAAAGGAAGGATCAGAAAATCACTGAAAACAATGCTGCTCTTCAGACATGGGAATCATAGTCATCCTCTTTGTGAGGTACTCTGAAGATGCTGTTCAGAGGCTGCCTGGGAGAAAAAAAGAAAAATGTGAACAGTTAGATCTCCGTTAAATAACTGTGTTTATTGCAGTTTAAGCTAATAGTTATTCATTATTCAGTCAACTATTTGGTACAAACAAATAAATATTCTCTCACTTGTTAGTCCCTGGGGGCTTTCTTAATCCTATCTGGATTTACTTTCTGTGAATTTCTGAGTAATCAGAAGTTATAGGTTGGGTACATCTTGTGCATGGGACACCCATGGTGTAACTGCTTCATTTTTACTTTTCATTTCAAAGGAAATGGTCCATCCAAAGTGAAAATTGTCTTAGGTTTTTTTTGTTTTGTTTTGTTTTTTTGGTGGTAGAGTATATTTTCCTCTTTGTTGGTGTTGTTATTGTTGCTGTTGTTTTAATCAGAATAGTTATTTCAAACAGAAGCAATCAAGTTTCTTTTTTCATTGCTACCTCCCTCCACCCCTTGTACTCAATCCATGCTGTTAAGAAAATACCCTTGTTAGTAAACTGATTCATCTTTTTTTTTTTTTCTGAAGCTAAAGCAGCTGGAAAGATCACTGCAAAGGAAACTCCTCAGATGGTCTATATAAACTAAAATGTCATTAGAAATATGGCAATATCTCAGGGTCACAGGTATTTTCTATGGTCTAATGTGTCTTTCAGAGTAAGGAAAAGAAATTTTCCCTCATAAGGATGCAAAAGAGAACATTTAATTCCAGGCTTTGCAATCTGAAAGCAGCCTGTGCATCTCTGTCTGTCCCTAAACCCTGAGGCCATAGTCAACTTCTCCTCTTTTCATGTAGGCATTAGCTGGAGAGAAAGAATACTTACTCTGTAGAAAACACACCCTTCTCTGGCCAGGTAGTAAATAAAATTCCCACTATGATAGCCATGACTCTGGCTTTTCAGATGGATAGCTAACACGTTCATAGGCTATTACTCTATTACATGGTTTGGTTTACAGATAGAATTCCATCACTCCACAGAGAGCAAAACTATGAGGGAATGCAATATAAGACAATAAAGTATGACTGCAGGAAGGTTGAACAAGATCTAAAGAAAGGGATACTATGTGGAGAAGTAAGATAAAAAAGTAGAGTAAATAAAGTTGAGCAAAGGGAGAAAAAGAGGCATAAAATGTGTTTGAATATGCATTCCAAAAAATATGTGCTCAAATGCTGTTTGGAGCTATGCAAAGTGTATATAGATTGTAAACATTGGTTGTTTCTCATGGTAACTAAAACGACTTATTGAAAACCACCTGAACAATTAAGTATCATATAAAAGGAGTCACAACCAGAAAAATTTCAAAGGAAGTGTTATTTCACATTTTCCTTAACATGTAGGAAATGTCCAGCTTTTATCAAAGTCAGTGTAGTCAACAGGACTATTATGACCTCTATCCATAGAAATTTCTTCCTTTTCTTTCTTTGGCTGGTGAAAAAAATAGCTCTGAGGAGAGGAAACCAAAGAGGAGCTACTATGTTTCTTCCTCAGCACTTCTACTTTAGTTGAAAAGAATTGAGAAGAGATCATTATTGAAATTTTTTTTAAGATTTTATTTATTTATTTGACAGAGAGATCACAAGCAGGCAGAGAGGCAGGCAGAGAGAGGAAGCAGGCTCCCTGCTGAGCAGAGAGCCCGATGTGGGACTCGATCCCAGGACTCTGAGATCCTGACCTGAGCCGAAGGCAGCGGCCCAACCCACCGAGCCACCCAGGCGCCCCATTATTGAAATTTTTAATGGGTATTTTGAAGTTGTTCCAAGTTATAATTTAGGATTTTCTTTTCAACTTGTTCCTCCACACACATATCCAGAGCTGACTGTAAGACTGTTGACTAACAAGCTTCCAAGTTCCAGAAGACACTTATACTTGAGAAGTATAAAGAATTTATAAATGAGAATGGACATTGTTGGGTAACTGTGTTTGTGTGTGTAAGAGAGAGCTTGAAAGAGAGTGGGAAAGTGGGCATAATAAGAAAGAATAAGACAGAGAAATAGAATATTTCTGTCCCCTTTGCTCAAAAGTAAAAAAGACACTTCAGATAAGTTCAGAAGCAATATGGTATTCATCCCCCTCAGTTGTTTATTCTTCCACAGTAGGACGTGAATGCCCACAATATGGCAGACACTGAGGCTTAGAGGCATGATCCCAAACAAGCTAGGTAGGAGGCAGTCCAGTGGCAGAGGAAAAAAGATTTGATCTGTCATTACTGCAAGGTCTTAAGCTTTATGACTTTATCACCTGATAAGAGCCACCCTCTCCTCTTCTTCCAGATACCTACACTATTCGAAAACCCCTATCTATATGCCCTTACATATGGTTGCACCCCAATCCCATTTCTCTTTCACCTTGATTAAATAATTATTTCCATCCTCTAGTTCTATCTGCCTAGAAACTCCCACTCACCTTCTAAGGCACAGCTCCAAAATGGCAGCCTTTGGGAAGTTTTCCCCTGACTCTTTAGGCAGGCAGCCTGTCCTTCTCTATGGTCTGTTTCACCAGACACGTAACATTCTTCTATTTGATGGTTTTTCCTCAACCAGGCTAGAAAGTTCTAAAAGGCGGAGATTATGATCTATTTGTCTTAGCATCCTCCGATCATAGCACAGCTTTTGGAACAAAACAGATAGTATCAGGAGTTTAGAGAATAAATCAATGATGGCAAGAATAAACTCTAAGCAAAATAAGAAATACCACCTTCCTAACTTTCAGAGTTTTTACAGGAAAAAAAAACAATATAAAATACGTGAAAATGCCTCAAATATATAATACCTCACACAATTATTTAACAAGCAAATAAATGTATATTGTGTGCCAACATATACTAAACACAAAATGTGTGGTATTGGAGACAGCCAAGGTTATATGGTGTGTGTTCCCTGTGACTTTATTAAAAGGCTTTCCAGAAAATAAAATAATCCTGTCTCCTTGACTTTAAATGTTTCCCAAGAGCCTTCATGTTCCCTGGAATTTCTATTAATAATTCCATTTATTCCAGTAATATAATATATGTCAAACATCACAATGTCTATGAGAGATTAATAACCTAAGTTTTTCTTGACATGAGAAAAAAAAAGATCTCTGGAAAGAGATTTTGATGCCAAATTAAGATTTCAAAGTGAATTGATAAAGAGCAACTTCAGAATTGGCATCTTGCCCTATGAAGTTCTTTTTAGGCACCACACCCACATGCCATGTGGCCTAGAATCACCTTGTGTCCTAAGGGCCTCAGCACTTGAGTTCTGACATGAGCTTCTGTGCCCTCTCCTTACATGTACAAGACCTTTCTTTCCTTTAAATATATTCTCCAGGCTTTTAAATATACAACTCCTTCCCTTTTTGCTTATCCTTCTGCCAGTTGGGTTCTGAGACATATCTTCTTATAGTGGTGCTAATTCTGTTCCAGCTAGTTTTCCTCAGGTTACTTTAGGTAAATCCCCTGCCTGGGACCCTTTTACCTTTTGCTCAGTTAGAACCAAGCAACCTGTGAAATATCACATATAGTATCATCATAGTGCCCACAGCGCTGAGTCTAATTCCCGTCATGTTGAGGGCATTCAATAATATATATGTTAAATACATTAATTGTGCATTTGTTTCTTATATTGTTATTGTCACAATGAGCCAGAAACAGTGGGAAATCAGTGAAATGGGGTTTTAAGCTGGGATAGGAAACACTAATCAACCAACAAAGAAGCTGAAAAACCCAGGAATGAAATCTAGGAGCAAGTTAAGGAGGCACCATGCAATAAGAAAGTAAAAAGGAAAATAAACAAACAAAACAAAATAGAAAAGATAAGAGGCAGAGATGAATTGGGGGGAAAGATAATGAAGTTTAAATTTCAGATCTAAGGACTCTTCATTTGCACAGGCCCCTTTGAAGGACCTGTACCCAACTGTGCATTTATAACTTTATATTATTTCTTAAAGAGGGTGCTACAAATTGTATAACCTTAAAGTCTCACAAAAATGGGGTCTGCCCTGATAAAAGATAATAACAGTAATAATTATTCACACAGTGACTCAAAAAACATTTTTTGAGAGTTGGGTCCTCCTCTGCTGAAGGACTCAAGGTCAAATAAGAAGGTCAAGCAAATGTATTATTTATTAATCATTTTATTCATATCTCATATTTGTGTATTACTTTCAAGTATACAGAGTACATATACTTTGTCAGTGGATACTCACTACAAATCAGTGAGTGGATCTTCCCAACAACACAAATGAGAGCTATTATTTGCACTGCACAGATAAAGAAACTGAGACAGGGAAGTGAACATTATTGTGGTAGGTGAATAATAGTCCCCATTACGTCCAGGCTCTACGCCTGGAAACCTGTGAATGCCAAAAGGGATTCTACAGATGTGATCAAGTTTACAGACTTTGAGATAGGGAGATTATTCCGGATTTTCCAGGTGGGCTCAATCTAATCACATGAGTGATTAATGGATTCTTAAACATACTCTTACCATTCAATCCAGAAATCATGCTCCTTGGAACTTAACCAAAGGAGTTGAAAACTTATGTCAATATAAGAACCTGGACATGAATATTTACAGCAGCTATATCCATAATTGTCAAAACTTAGAAGGAACCAAGATGTCTCTTAGTAGGTAAATGGGTAAATAAAGTATAGTACATCCAGACAATGGAATACTATTCAAACTAAAAAGAAATGAGCTATCAAACCATGAAAAGACACGGAGGAAACGTAAATGTACATTACTAAGTGGAAGAAACTAAACTGAAAAAAACTACATTCTATATGATTCCAACAATATGACATTCCTGAAAAGGCAAAACTATGGAGAAAATAAAAGGTCAATAATTATCAGGGATCAGTGTGGGGAGAGATAAATACGCAAAACAGGGAGTATTTTTAAGTTAGCAAAAATACTCTGTGTGATATTATGATTGATACATGTCATGATACATTTGTCTAAATCCATAGAATTTACAATACAAAATTACAACATTTGTCCAAACCCATAGAATTTACAAAACCCAAAGAATTAAGTGTGAATCCTAATGTCCAATAAGGGGTTAAAATCCAAAATATATTAAGAACTCATACAACTCAACACCAAAAAATCAAATAATTAAAGAACAGGCAGAAGACCTTAATAAGCATTTTTCCAAAGGAGACCCACAGATGGCCAACAGACACATGAAGAGACACTCAGGGAGCCTGTGTGGCTCAGTTGGTTAAGCACTTGCCTTCAGCTCAGGTCGTGATCTCAGGGTCCTGGGATCAATTCCCCAGTCAGGCTCTCTGTTCAGTGAGGAGGAGTATGCTTCTCCCTCTCCTTCTCCCCTTCCCTCCCGGGCCCCTGCAGCTGAGCTGTCTCTCTTTCACTCTTGCTCACTATCTCAAAACAATAAAATCTTAAAAAAAAAAAAAAAAAGAGAGAAAGAGTGAGAGAAAGCTACTCAAAAACACTCATCACCAAGGAACTGCAAATAAAAAATCATTGTCCTCTTAGTAGTTGATACCTGGCGTGTAATAGGTATTTAGTAAATATTTGTTACCTGTTTGAAGTACCAGATAAAAAACAGAAATGGGAATGGGAAAGGACTCAGTTCTTACATCAAAAGAGTATTTCTGAGTGTGGCCAAAGAAAGATAGAACAGTAGCAAAAAGTTGTCACCAAATCCTTGCAGGGGCAAATTGTACTCTGAAGTACCTTGCTGAATCTAGAGGAAAAAGTCAACAGAAGGAGGAAGAAATGACGAGGCCAAGTGCTAGATGGGAACTTGGCAGTCAGAATCTGTCCTTCCAGGCCTGGTCACTTAGGCCAAAGGTCATTTTGAAGGAACAGACCTCCTTCTGCCTATCTTCTAGGCACAGTTCTATGAGCCTAGCATTGACAAGAGATTGCTGGTGGTTTTGATCTAAGATTTACTTGGTAGAGGATGCCCTTTCAACCAGCTGGCACACACTTTGAAATATGTATTTTTTTTTTCTTTATCCTAATGGCTTGGGCACAAAGAAGTTTCATGATGAAATAGACCAGTGGGTACAATAAATCCTGAGAAAGCAAGCAATAGCTTCTTCCCACTGCCTTTCATGCCACCTAGCTGAGACAGGCATCATATATAATTAGAGTACTGCTTTGTGTAGAAACTCCCCTTTGTACATCATGTATGAATCCAAATATTTTGAGCTATGCCCCAGCATGATTACATAAAAAGCATAATTATAAAGGAATTTAATGTTCATGTAGCCAAAAATCCTAGCACACACCCTTATGTCATTAAAAAAAAAAAGTATGTTTCAATCTGCAGTAAGTAAAATAAACTAATTTCTCCTCACTTTCCATGGGTACCTCCTGCAGTCAGTAAGATCTAGCCTTCCCAGCCAAAGACAGTGTCATTTGCAACATCAGTTTGGTTGGAGCTGTGGTGATATTTGTGCAGTGAGAAAAACTATTGATATATCTGTGCAAGATAGACGTAAATGATGCAGTCCACGCAGGGCTGTCTCTGAGTGACATGGAGCTATACTTGGCTGGTGTTTAAGAATGTTACATGAGCCCTTTCTCTTTAGGGAGGCAGGTTCCAGGTTCAAGTTGAAGACTCGGTAGGCCTGTTTACACAGGATTACTGGTTGCTGAGATTTTACTCTTCTAGTTGTTGAAAATAATGGATTGAATTATAATTTGTTTTTTATTTTTGCGTTTTATCCCACTGCTTATTGAACTAGTTGACCAAACATATAGGTTATGCTGATGACTTATAAATTCAGCTTATAACAGTTTGAAAATAACAAAGGGCTAGAACCCATTTAGCCTCATTGCAGGTGTAAAATAAGAGGAAGTTAATTTACCTCCTAATGTGAGACTCACCCTACTGCCTTGGTCCAGACAAATGTGACAGCAATGGAAAAGGTGGCTTCAGAGGGGAGGAATTATGTGGCTCCAATGGAAGGGCCATCTGAGAAGTCAGAAGACCTGTAGCTGCTTCTGGCTCCGATGCAATGATGCCACTGGCCAAGAAAGTACAGTGTGGGGGCGCCTGGGTGGCTCATTGGGTTAAGCCGCTGCCTTCGGCTCAGGTCATGATCTCAGGGTCCTGGGATCGAGCCCCACATCGGGCTCTCTGCTCAGCGGGGAGCCTGCTTCGTCCTCTCTCTCAGCCTGCCTCTGCCTGCTTGTGATCTCTGTCAAATAAATAAATAAAAATCTTGAAAAAAAAAAAAAAAGTACAGTGTGGCTTTAACAAAAGCAAGCCCCAGACACGTTTTAATGCTAAGGATCTGAATTAGAAAAGCTGTGATTTTGCATTTCTGTTGCCGCCTTTGCTACTCTATGTTTGCCTACGAAGATAAAAATAACATGTCACAGAGGCTCTGTAAATTGAACTGCAGGATGGCAGAGAGGTGGCTATTGGGACACAGGAAGAATAAATGATCTTAGTTTATTTATTAAAAAATGCACAGCCATGTGGAAAACTTACCTTTCTCTCCACCCCAGTGGGCCTTTTCATCTAAGGTTCACTTGCTGTACAAGAGAGGCACTTCAAACTCCCTCTTTCACAAAACTCAGCTCCTTCCCTCATGTGTTATCATTTTGAATTTATTTTTTTTTTAAACAATAGATGTTATTGGCTCCTAACAGCAAAACAGCTTTTGGCTCTGAGCTAGACATTTTTTTCTCCTAATTTAAGGATCTTCTTGTTACTAGTGGCCTCTATTTCAAACATGCTCATTACCTTGAGTTTACTGTGACTATAGTAACTCACAATGCTGAGATTACCTCTCTTGGCTGTTAAAAAAAAATTGCCTTCTGAAGCCGAAATGAGTTGACAATTTCATATTTTAGAATTGGAGAACACAAGGTGGTCCTGTCCCAGTGCCAAAATAAAAGCCTTGTAAAGAATTTAAGAAGTTTATTCTTCCCAAGACATGAAAACATAACCCACCTTACCTTTCATTTGAGTTATCCATGCTCAGTGAATGGAAGGTAGGCCTCCCCCAAGTGAGTAAATTTCTTTGAAAGAGGGGATATTGGTTGCCTAAATAAATGCTGTACATAAAAATTAAAAACACACATTTGTGTAGTTTAAGGCAGGTGTGAGCTGAATTGAGTGGTGGCCAAGATTCTGAATAAAAGGTCTACAATGTGTGAAGAACATATGGTAATGTGTGAAAAATGTAAGCCTATATACAGAAGACATGACCTATGTGTTTATGATGTGCTCACAAGATCATTTATTTCTATTTCATAGCTTTTTAATCCATATCAAGGTGTCCCTTGTGACAAAGTTTTGCAAAAGGAGAACTCAATGGGATGAGTGAGTTCTATACCAAGTGACCTATTAAAGCTCTTCATACTAGGTGGATATACTAAGGCTCACTAAAAAACTTTGCTAATGTAGTACTACTAAGCTGTTATCAGTATGTAACATCTTACCAAGAAATGCATTCATCTTTGAAGATTTAGGTCAATTTTATGTACTTGTGCCTGTAGGTTAAGTTCCAACTCATTTCAAACTATAAAGCCACTGTTTACATACCACATCCCATCAGTTCTGACTACATGGGGTCCTCATTTTAATTGTGTCAAACATCTGAATACATCCTCCCTAAAGAGAATCTCTGTTCATGCTTCTGCAAATCCATCAGGACAAGTTGCTACCACATTATTTGGCAAATATGTGGCTGGAAACATACTCATTGTGGTAATCTACATGGAGTGCAAGAAAGAGGTAGAGGGTGAAATCATTGATACTAAACTGCCCATGGGAGGAGATGTGTACTGTGAAACTAAAATAAGAGCTAAAAGAAAGTGATCTTGAAAAATCCGTAGAGTCCTCCAAATTGGACCTCATCCAAGAAAATGCTACTTTTGTTCTTATAATGAGAAGGAAATATTAAACCTGCCCACTACAAAGAAAGCATCCAGAAATAATCACAAAATGTATGGAAGAGTCAGTTTCCCTGAACATCAAATTTTATAGTAACAAAAGAAAAAAGAAAAAAAAAAGAATTGATATTCTAAACTCAGTTGTCCAAGAGAGAGTGCCAGGGAATACATATGGTGAAAGGAGAAGCTCTAGGCCAGAACCCCAAGAAATATCAATGCAGCATCAAACTGGACAGAGAAAAAAGTTACTCAAAGGAGAATGAGATGGGATGTTAGGAGAATCAGGAGAACATATAGTTGTAGAATTCAACCAAGAGAACACCTCAAGAATAAAGGGAAAAGTGACACTGAGAAGTCAAGGGAGACAAGAATAGAGAAGAACCACCTGGACTTAACAATTAGGAGGTCAAAGAAGGGGGACCTTTGGAAAAACAGAGTTGTGGCCACAAAAAAAAGGTGAAAAAGTGGAGACTATGAGTAACAAAGTTTGGTTCTGAAGGGGAAAAAAGAGATAAAAGTGAGAGATTGAGTTTGGATTATTTATGTATCCATTTGTTATTTTAAGGTAGAAGACCATTAAGCATGTCTTAATATTGCTGTTTTGGAAATAGTAGATACTGGAGAGAGTTCACATTAGAAAGGAACAGAGAAATGGAGATTTAAGTGTGTTCAAATTAGTTAGCTTGGTGGAAAAAACTTGAGACATTTCCCTTTTATGATTTTTTTTTCATGTGGACCAAAAAAGGCAAAGTCATTTCCCAAGAGTGAGGAAAGATGCGAAGATCAGAAGTCTGAGCTGAGCAGAAAGATACTAAGTCACTGTGAGAATGCTAGAGGGATGGATGACCAGAAGAAATTTAGGACTCCTAGCAGGTACAAACATGCTCTCAGCTGGGACAGAATAAGACAATGTTCTCAAATCTTCTAGTCTTGTGTTTGGCATAGAATGTGTGCACAGTAAAGATGCTCCTTTGGTTACTTAAAATCCTTGGACAAGGGGCACCTGGGTAGCTCATTCAGTTAAGCATCCAGCTCTTGGTTTCAGCTCAGATCACGATCTCAGGGTCATGAGATCCAGCTCCCATTGGACTCTGCACTCAGCAGGACGTCTGCTTGAGATTCTCTCTGTCCCGCTTTCTCTGCCCTAGCCCCTTCCTACATCATCCCACTCCCTCACCCTAGAGCTCTCTCACTCTCTCTTTCTAAATAAACAAATATTAAAAAAGGTAAAATGAAGTCCTTGGACAATTTTTTTTTTTTTTTACCATCAGGAGCATTATATAAATTTTCAGATACAGTAGCCCAGCAACAATTTTTTACAGTCTCTGTTAAATTACTCCTACCTTCAGCTTATACAGTATGCCAGATTGAAGGAGAAAATGATAGGTACAAAATTATTTTAAGAAGATAAATGGGAGAAGAGGTCTCCTATATTTACAGAAAACAATCACAATCATTTCCCAGCACTCTTAATAGGATGTTAACAAATAGTCTGTTTCTGCTTCGAGCCTTTGTGCCCTCAACAGCCCTACTTCAGTTTGTGTGTTCTCAGCCATCTGTCTCCTGCCTTTCTCCTATCACTACAGAGAAGGGCCTGAAAATTCTTACTTGAAAAGATATTTATAAATCAAACTCGTTGGTATAAACTTAATACTATTTGATTATCCCTAAAAACAATGATTACATTTAACAGATGATCTTTTCAAGGGCTAGTGTGTTAACTACTAAGACTGTGTAGGAGAACATGAAAGAAACATGCCTACATTGTCTTTAGGCAGATATTACCTCTTTAGGCAGATATTACCTTTAGGCAGATATTACCTACATAATGTTTTAGATTATGTCTTAAGAACATGACCACAGGGTGTTTTATCATTCATACTTACTTGTATCAGCCTATTGCCTAAACTTCTCTCAACACCTCTATGAGTCTTTCCCTTGCACTCTCATCCCATCATCAGTGCCAAAGGCTAAGATGTAGCAGAAGAGTTTGTAACAGCCATGAAGTATCTCTCTTGACATGAAGTGAAGTGAAGTGAAGTGACATGGCATAAGAACAGAAGAGGAGAAAGAGTTATGTCCTTAGGTCTTCTGTTTTGCCATTTGTTAAACACCACGCAATATTTTGAGACTGGACAAAGTATTGGCTGAGGATTTTGATTAAGTACTTCAATGAGGATTAAATACCAATAAGAGGAAGGGAAACAATACCTCTGGTAGAGAATAGCATAGGAGACAAGCATGTTGTCCAGGAGAGCAGATAGGAAGCAATGCAATAATCCAGAGAAAGGATGATGGCATGGACTAGAGCAGTAGTGGTAGAAGTGATTAGAAATGGTATGATTCTGGTATATTTTTAAGGTGAAGACAGTAGAATTTATTGATGGATTAGAGAAGGAATAAATGAGATTCAAAGAAAATGTGAAGTTTTGGGCCTGAGAACACAGAAATGGGGAGCTGCTATGAACTTAATAGAAAACATAGTGGGAGAACCACTCTTGCAAGGAAGAACAGGAGTTTGGTTTGTGCCATGTTCAGCTGAGATTGCTATTAGACAATCAATTAAAAAAAATTGGGAGGCAGCTAGAGAGATAAGTCTGAAATCTAAAGGAGAAGTCTGGGTCTAGAAGGCATATTTCAGAATCATGAGGATATAAATGGTACTTAAAGACATGAGGCCAGATGAGTTTATAGTGAAATGATGCAACCAGAGAAGAGTTTTGGGCACTGTCTCCTGGGGCAGGTTTGTTTTTGAATATCGGGATGAAGAGAAGGAATTAACAAAGGAGACTGAGAAATTTTAAAAAGAGGAGGAATACCAGAAGCTCTTGAGGTAATGGAAGCTAAGGGGAAAAGACCGATTCAGAAGGAGGCCGTTGCTGCTCATGCTGCCAATAGGTTAAATAAGGAGAACGTGAGATTCACCAGTGGGTCACACCACATGAAGCTCTTAGGTAATCTTGAAAATTCAGAATAGTTTCAGTGGACGGTAGGGGCACAAGTCTTGTTGGATCCAGTTCATGAGAGAACAAAAGGAGAGGAATCCAAGACAATAAGTTTTTAAGGAGTTTCTATAAAGAAAAGAAAGAAATGGGATGGTAGCTAGAGGGGAATGTGTCAAAAGGAGTCTTTTAAAGAGGAGATTTTAAAGCATTTTTACATAATCATGGGGTTGATTTTAGTGATAAAAAAATTCCATGATAAAAGTTGAATTGCCCACCTTAGGGAAACTAGAGCATATGGTGAAAAAGGAATTCATGTACTAACTATTGAAGTGTATGAATTATTTAACTATATATTGAGGCCCATTTAACAAACTATTACTTTAGACTGGTACAGTGGACTATACCAGAATTTTCCTGAAAGCCACATCCTTAGGAATATAAAGGCCACAGAGTGTTAGCAAATCATTTGAATGCACCTTCTGGGGATATGGTTGATGGAAGGATACCAGTGGCATAGTCAGAGGGTATAAACTTCCAATAGTTTAACAAATTCCAATAGTAATAATAAAACACAGCCAGCAGCTTTTCTAGGTGTTTTATGTATATTAATGTATATTAATATATTTGCATATATTAATGGGTCTAATCATCATCACAGCATCCTATGAAGATTGTTACTAATATCCCCATTTTATATGCAGTGTCCCCAAAGCATAGAGAATTTAAGTAATTTGTTAGTTGGTGTAGTATCTGGAAACCAAGCCCCATAGTCTGGCTACAGGATAACAAGCAGCCTATTCTGAAATTCACAGAGATATTCATACAAAGCAAGAGATAAAGAGTTGGCCTTCTAATGGTGGTGAGGTCTTTGCAGGTCCCTATCCCCATGCGGTATCTACCTATTGATGGTGCCATGCTCATAGTGGAGCTTCCCCCAGTGGGGGAACACTGGCATCCATTCCATCTCACTTGTTCCAGGAATTACGTGTACTCAGATTATCTCACAGTACGTACATTATTTCTACCATCCCCAGGAACAGCATCTTCCAGATATTTTTCACCACTATTATTTTTGTTTTCCTCTCTTTAACTGAACAGATATCAAATCTCATTCATTTAGTAGGAGGGAAAAGCATTTCCCTTAACCTTGTCATAGTTTCTGTTTTGAAATATTCTTCATACTTTTATTTTAAAAAGTCTCTATGCTCTATTACCATACCTCAGCCTCAGCTTTAGTTTAACTCATTCTCAATTTAACCTCCTTCAGTCTGTCGCCTCATCACTGTATTAAAAAATGTACTTTCAAATGGACCACTGGCCTTTGAATTACCATCACTTTAAACTGGTTCTCATTCTTACTCATCTCTTTGTAGTTTTTGACATATTCGAGGAAGATGGGAAGTAGGAACTACAAGAGTTTTATGTATACTTGGGCAAAAAGAGAAAAATCCCAATTCATATTTACCCTCCCTCCTCTAGTACCTAAACACAGCACCTTGTATACAAAAAGTGAGTATTTGATGAATGAATGAATGAACAGATGAGCAATGCTAGGTATGTGGCATGCAGGCCATTTTAGCTCCACTGAAGAACTTTTGGTTTTCTTTTCTTTTTTCTTTTTTAATTAATTTATTTAACTGACAGAGAGAAAGAGACAAGGACATAGGAAACATAAGCAGGGGGAGGGGCAAAGGGAGAAGCAGGCTTCCCGACAAGGAGGGAGCCTGATGCGGGGCTTCATCCCAGGACCCTGGGATCATGACTTGAGCTGAAGGCAGATGCTTAATGACTGAGTCAACCAAGGGCTTCAAAAGATTTTGGTTTTCTCTTGGTATTTCCAGAGTCCATAAGAGAATGACTGCTTTCTAAAGTATCACATTTGGCATAGTGACTTTTCATAATATTGTGTAAATAGGTGAGACATCTCAGATGAGTAGAATGTGGAATTTCTATAGCATAGACCTAAAACACTTAACATCACCTATAGCCTTTAGTCTGAAATAATCAGTAATTTTTCTATGCTGTGCCTTCAGTGGAGACCACCCATTTTTTATTTGTAAAGAGGAATTATGTTGTAATTCATGTTTGGAAACTAACAACTGTTAGTGTGTAGGCACACATGTGTGTGCTGGCATACATGTGTGTGCTTGCACACACATACACACACACACCCCAATTTAAGATTATAGTTGAAATTATTCTCCTCTAGGATTCTGATAGATTCCTGTCTCACGTTGAGGTCTTTTATCCATTTTGAGTTTATCTTTGTGTACGGTGTAAGAGAATGGTCGAGTTTCATTCTTCTACATATAGCTGTCCAGTTTTCCCAGCACCATTTATTGAAGAGACTGTCTTTTTTCCACTGTATATTTTTTCCTGTTTTGTCGAAGATTATTTGACCATAGAGTTGAGGGTCCATATCTGGGCTCTCTACTCTGTTCCACTGGTCTATGTGTCTGTTTTTATGCTGGTACCATGCTATCTTGGTGATCACAGCTTTGTAGTAAAGCTTGAAATCAGGTAACATGATGCCCCCAGTTTTATTTTTGTTTTTCAACATTTCCTTAGCGATTCAGGGTCTCTTCTGATTCCATACAAATTTTTGGATTATTTGCTCCAGCTCTTTGAAAAATACCGGTGGAATTTTGATCGGAATAGCATTAAAAGTCTAGATTGCTCTAGGCAGTATAGACATTTTAACAATGTTTATTCTTCCAGTCCAAGAGCATGGAATGGTCTTCCATCTTTTTGTGTCTTCTTCAATTTCTTTCATTAGTGTTCTGTAGTTCCTCGAGTACAGATCCTTTACCTCTTTGGTTAGGTTTATTCCCAGGTATCTTATGGTTCTTGGTACTATAGTAAATGGAATCGATTCTTTAATTTCCCTTTCTGTATTTTCATTGTTAGTGTATAAGAAAGCCACTGATTTCTGTACATTGACTTTGTATCCTGCCACGTTGCTGAATTGCTGTATGAGTTCTAGTAGTTTGGGGGTGGAGTCTTTTGGGTTTTCCATATAAAGAATCATGTCATCTGCGAAGAGAGAGAGTTTGACTTCTTCATTGCCAATTTGGATACATTTTATTTCTCTTTGTTGTCTGATTGCTGTTGCTAGGACTTCTAATACTATGTTGAACATGAGTGGTGAGAGTGGGCATCCTTGTCGTGTTACTGATCTCAATGGCAAGGCTGCAAGCTTTTTCCCATTGAGGGTGATATTTGCTGTGGGTCTTTCATAGATAGATTTTATGAGGTTCAGGAATGTTCCCTCTATCCCTATACTTTGAAGCATTTTAATCAGGAATGGATGGTGGATTTTGTCAAATGCTTTTTCTGCATCAATTGAGAGGACCATGTGGTTCTTCTCTCTTCTCTTATTAATTTGTTCTATCACATTGATTTGCAAATGTTGAACCATTCTTGTAGCCCAGAAATGAATCACACCTGGTCATAGTGGATGATCTTTTTAATGTGCTGTTGGATCCTGTTTGCTAGGATCTTGTTGAGAATCTTAGCATCCATATTCATCAGTGATATTGGTCTGAAATTCTCCTTTTTGGTAGGGTCTTTGCCTGGTTTGGGGATCAGGGTAATGCTGGCTTCATAGGAAGAGTCTGGAAATTTTCCTTCTGCTTCAATTTTTTGAAACAGCTTCAGGAGAATAGGTGTTATTTCTTCTTTGAAAGTTTGGTAGAATTCCCCAGGGAATCCATCAGGTCCTGGGCTCTTGTTTTTTGGGAGGTTTTTGATCACTGCTTCAATCTCGTTACTAGATATCGGTCTATTCAGGTTGTCAATTTCTTCCTGGTTCAATTTTCGGAGTTTATAGTTTTCCAGGAATGCATTCATTTCATCCAGGTTGCTTAACTTATTGGCATATAACTGTTGATAATAACTTCTGATGATTGTTTCTACTTCCTTGGTGTTAGTTGTGATCTCTCCCTTTTCATGCAGTAACCTCTTCGATATCAGCCACAGCAACTTCTTTCAAGATATGTCTCCAAAGACAAAGGAAACAAAAGCGAAAATGAACTTTTGGGACTTCACCAAAATCAAAAGCTTCTGCACAGCAAAGGAAACAGTCAACAAAACAAAGGGCAACCCATGGAATGGGAGAAGATATTTGTAAATGACAGTACAGACAAAAGGTTGATACCCAGGGTCTATAAAGAACTCCTCAAACTCAACACACACAAAGAAGACAATAGTATTAAAAAAAATGGGCAGAAGATATGAACAGACAACTTCTCCAATGAAGACATACAAATGGCTATCAGACACACGAAAAAATGTTCATCATCACTAGCCATCAGGGAGATTCAAATCAAAACCACATTGAGATACCACCTTACACCAGTAAGAATGGCCAAAGTTAGCGAGACAGGAAACAACATGTGTTGGAGGGGATGTGGAGAAAGGGGAACCCTCTTACACTGTTGATGGGAATGCAAGTTGGTGCAGTCTCTTTAGAGAACAGTGTGGAGATTCCTCAAGAAATTAAAAATAGAGCTTCCCTATGACCCTGCAATTGCACTACTGGGTATTTACCCCAAAGATACAGATGTAGTGAAAAGAAGGGCCATCTGTACCCCAATGTTTATAGCAGCAATGGCCACGGTCACCAAACTGTGGAAAGAACCAAGATGCCCTTCCATGGACAAATGGATAAGGAAGATGTGGTCCATATACACTATGGAGTATTATGCCTCCATCAGAAAGGATGAATACCCAACTTTTGTAGCAACATGGACGGGACTGGAAGAGATTATGCTGAGTGAAATAAGTCAAGCAGAGAGAGTCAATTATCATATGGTTTCACTTATTTGTGGAGCATAACAAATAGCATGGAGGATGTAGGGAGATGGAGAGGAGAAGTTGAGGGAAATTGGAAGGGGAAGTGAACCATGAGAGACTATGGACTCTGAAAAACAACCTGAGGGTTTTGAAGAGGCAGGGGATGGGAGGTTGGGGAAACCAGGTGGTGAGTATTGGAGAGGGAACGGATTGCATGGAGCACTGGGTGTGGTACAAAAACAATGAATACTGTTATGCTGAAAATAAATAAAAATTTTTAAAAAAGATTATAATTGAAATTATTTTTTTATTTTTTTCTAATTGAATTTGTAAAGTTAGGAGTATGCCCAAGAGTTGAAAACTATTTGAAATTGCAAAGAGAATCTTGATATTGCTCTAAGAGTTTAATAATCTCACCTTCTATTTCTGTTCATTCATTTCCTGTTAAAGAACATAAATGTTAGTAGGTATAAAATGGAGGCACTGGGTATTGGCATTGACTTTGCCATATATTTTATGAAACAAATCTAAAAGATGATAAAGCACTATTTCTAAAAGTATACCAAGTTATTTGCCTTTCCAGATTGAATAAAGATCCTTTTAGCAACCACTGAAAGGCCTTTAGCTTTGTGTGTGTGTGTGTGTGTGTGTGTGTGTGTGTGTGTGTGTGTGTGTGTGTAATTCTTTTGCATTTAACAGAGATCTTATGAGCTGGATTTCTTTCCAAAACATCATGTGGAGCACTTGCCTTGCTTCATGTTGCCTGGGAGGGCCAAGAGGGAATTTCCAACCTCTTATTTTTGATTATTGCTTCACTGACTCATCCAAACAGTCTCTTTTAAAGACAAAACAGCAACAAAATCCAACTGAAGCCATGTGGGGAGTGGGAAGGAAAAGTTTTATATTAATAAAAAAAAAAAAAAAGAAAAAACACATCTGTCCAAGTGCTAAGCACTGGAATAATAAAATGAGCATAATTCCATTTCTGGTTTGTTGCTTTTTCCTCTTCTTAACTTGAACAAATCATAAAGTTTGTCATTAAGGGGTCAGGGAGGGGGGATTCTGCCTCTTAAGGAATAACTTAAAGATCATTTTACATGAGAATGTTTACTGGACTACATCAAGAGATTTGTTGAAATTGCTTTCAAAGTGAAGACAAAATAATCTAGATTTATAAGAGTAAATGGAAATAAATTCTTAAATGCAAGAGAAAGGAGACAGCATAATGTCTCCCAAACCATCACCCAATCAGCTAAGCATGAAGAAATCAGAAATTCAAACTTTATGCTTTCAGAAAATAATGTTTAAATAAACCATACAAATATCCCCAAGGCAGGGAAAAGAAAAAAAAAAAAACTTATCCTCTTTAAAAACATGTCCCTGGAGATTTATATCTTGACTTTCTGGTATAGAAATAGAAATGTGTATTTCACCTTTTAAAAGTTTATGAAATTATTTGATCATCATTAATACAAATACCTGAGATTTTAGATGACAATCATTTTTCTAAGGTGACTCTAAAATAATCACTTGTGTCTATTGTTTGATTGATGTGTTGAATCACTAGTAACACTTCATTCCTTTTGGTGTGTAGAAGTTTTCTTACCAAATAAGATCACCATTTCACACATTTTATGCATGTGATAATTTCTGATGACCTTTTAATGAATGTCCTTACAGAAATCTTACAATTATATAATAAATTCTCTATTAGATGATTAAACAGGAGAGAATTTACGAGCCAGTGTACACTCAATAACCAGCTGGGTTGCACAGTTTATAGACCATGGATTGTTGGCATGCTAGAAGAACATGTACCACATGAGTAATGTGGGGTTCATTCTCCAGTAGGGAGTACCACATGGGTTTTATCCACTCTTGGATTAATAGAATTCAGCCAACATGGGTTTGATGTTGGGCAACATTTGAAATGGAGATCTTTCAGTAAATGGAATAGTCTCCCAAGGGAATTAAGAGGAATGTAATTGCCTTTCCCATTTAAAACTGAGCCAGACATGGCTTCTGCTCAGGTCATGATTCCAGGGTCCTGAGATTGAATCCCTCATCAGGCTCCCTGCTCAGTAGAGAGCCTGCTTCTCTCTCTCCCTATGCCTGCCACCCTACTTACTTGTGCTCTCTCTCTATCTCTCTGTCAAATAAATAAATTAAATATTTAAATTTAAAAATAAATAAATATATAAAACTGAGCCAGTCAAAGCCTTTTTAGAAAGAACCATGATATTATGCCAGGGTGATGGACTGCACAACTCATGAGGTCTCTTCCATCTCTAATTTTATGACATGAAAAATAAAGAAACATATTAAAATTAATGCATTTTAGCACATATCCATCTATCATCCCAAAACAATTCATAGTTGAAAGAAAAGGACAAATAACAATTTCTAAAATCTATTGCTAATCATAGGAAAGCACTAGTCATCAAAAATACCCTTTTAAGAATAACCATCACCTATAGTGACTATAGTGAACAATATTCTATTCATACATAAGAGTATGAGCTTAAGTATTTTTACCACACACACAAAAAGGTAACTATGTGGTGAGGGATTTGTTGACTAGTTTGATTGTGGTGATCATTTCACAATGTATAGGTATATCAAAACATCAAGTTGTATGTCTTAAATATATATAATCTATATTTGTCATTTATATCCTAATAAAGCTAGGGGCAGGGGATGGAGAACAGTAACCACCTAAGTTATAGCATTTTTAGTTAGCACCTGGGGAGATTGCCAGACAGCAAATCTCATAGCCGCTATACCCTCTGAGACTCTATATAATAACGTAGTTAGTCTGCTTTGGGGGAAAGGAATTTCAACTTTTCACAAGCTCTCTGCCACTGTTGTTGTTTTTACTTTTTGTTACGCTAACAATATTTCATACAAAACAAATCTCAGGTGCTACTGGATATAAAATGTGTTCAGTGGTTCTCTAAGTGTGACCTTGTTACCCCTGAGAGTCCCAACCCTGGGTGTCCATAAGGTCAAAATTATTTTCATAAAGATACAAAAACATTATTTGCATTTTTCACTCTCAGTCTCTAAGGATGCCTAGAAAAGCCTATTAAAATGCATATCTGTATGAGTTCTGATTTTCTTCATATACTTAACCAAAAAGAATATATTACAATAAATCAAATGCAGAGGCAGATAGCAGAACCCATCTTTTTTCTATTATGCCAAACATTAAATCAATTTGTAAAATTGTGAAAAAACTTGCCTAATTTTTTTGCCTTGGAAAGTATATTTTTAATTAAAAATGTGTTATGTTAACATGTGCTAGCTTATTGTTATTTTTTTTTAAAGATTTTATTTATTTATTTGACAGACAAAGATCACAAGTCGGCAGAGAGGCAGGCAGAGAGGGAGGAAGGGAAGCAGGCTCCTTGCCCAGCAGAGAGCCCGATGCGGGGCTCGATCCCAGACCCTGAGACCATGACCTGAGAGGAAGGCAGAGGCTTGAACCCACTGAGCCACCCAGGCGCCCCAGCTTATTGTTATTTTTGAATTAATAAATATGTTAAATATTTCTACATTTGAAATTCTAATACAGCATATATCAATAATTATATAATACATATTATTATATTTAAAGACATTCTAAAACCAAAATTTTTAAGAACCACTGATTAGAATCTTCAAAAACTTTAGACTGATTCTATGTCTCTCAGTAGGTAATGTACTATTTCTCTACTTCCCTTATTTTAAGCACAGTTCCTGGAATGTGTCTGTATTTGGTGTCTCCACCTCCTTACATCTGACCTTTCTTTAACTTACTACAGTCAAGGTTTTCCCCAGAAATTTGTCCAAGCCATGCTTACAAGGCCACCAATGACCTCCATTTTACCCAGGTAGAGCTCAATTCTCACTCCTAATTTTAATCAGCCTGTCAGTACCATTTAAGAGTCAACCTCTTCTTTCTTCTCTTAGTTTCCAATTCAGCACATTCTTTGGTTTCCCTCTTACCTCAGAGGTAATGATGCCAGATCTTTGCATGGTGTCTTCAAAATCATTGTTGTCCCAACTCATGTATTATCTCTTTGAGGAGCCCTTCTCTTCAAAAATATTCACGAATTACCTTGTACCCTTTTCCTGCATTATTTTCTTCATAATTTTATCACTAGCTAATACTGTATATTTATTTATTTCCTTATTTACTGTATTTCTAAATCTGAAGAGGGCAGGGACTTTGGTTTACTTATCACTTTTTCTTTGAGCTGGGCACTGAGCCTGATTCCCAGTGAGCACAGAGTCAATAACACTGATGACAATGAGGGCAGTGGAACACATCTCCCTTGATAGGATGTAAGCTTCTTCATGGCAAAACTGTGCATTGCTCATATTTTTATAGGCAGCATTGAATATTAGTCCTGTAATATAATATGCATTAAATAAGTGGTGAATGAAATAATAGATGTTAACAATGTATTTCTTAATGTTTACAAAATGCCCTCATATCTACTATCTTAGCTAATAATCACAACTCTGAATAGATAAAATTGCTCTTTTTTATTTGCAAATACTTGCACTATACACTAAATCCCATGTCTTTTTCTTTAGAAAAGTAGTAAATGAGCAGATGAGCTTCCTCAAAGTTAAAAAAAATAGAAGCAAAAGAGTTGAAAATGTGTTTTGTATTTTTCTGTTAATTATTCAGTCTTCTATATTCCAGAATGGTTAATTTTTTTTTCTATACCAACTATACTCCCACGATCACTGAATAGTAATAAAGAAATGGAGAATACTGCCAAAATTGAGAATCTAAAATGTATTTTAATACTCAGCTATGCTTAAATTCATCACTCAGAGAGCTCAAGTGGTCTAATTGAGAAAACACATTTTTTCCAGGAGGTGTGGACTCCTTAAAATCTAGTTGAGTCATGGGGCACCTGGGTGGCTCAGTGGGTTAAAGCCTCTGCCTTCAGCTCAGGTCGTGATCCCAGGGTCCTGGGATCAAGCCCCGTATCAGGCTCTCTGCTCAGTGGGGAGCCTGCTTCCTCCTCTCTCTCTCTCTCTCTGCCTGCCTCTCCACCTACTTGTGATCTCTCTCTCTCTCTCTGTCAAATAAATAAAATCTTAAAAAAAAAAAAAATCTAGTTGAGTCATGAAGTGCTTCATAGAGTCTGTCCAAAAGTAGCCAGACATTTTTCAAATCTATGCATATTCCCCTTGTATATAGGGATGGAGAGGTGTTGAATATGGAGAGTTAGCATAGTAAGTCTCTGTTTACTCCATCCTGTAAATGTTTGGAACTTGAGGCTCTGTGTGCCCTACTAAGCCAGTAGCTTTCTCAAGTGAGATATGGGACATTTCTTGGCTATTTTCTAACCATCAAAGACAGTCCATGTTTAGAATCTAAAAAATCCATTTAGTTTCTTCTGTAAAATACATGTCTTAGGAATAGCTTTGTCAGTGATGGAATAATGGCATCACCCGTGTTGGCGGTGGAGGGCATCTGGCCTTGCTTGTATCAAAGGAGGCATCTGTGGATGATGCAACAGTTACAGCAGGAGCCTTCCTGACAACAAGGCATTCAGGAAAGCATGACCTGGGATTGGAGCCAGAGAGGCAGTGTTACCATGCTGACTGTATTGCTCTGATTTTTGCTTTTTTTTTTTTTTTTTCTTTGATGACTTCCCAAAAACCCAGATTTAGTTCCAGTGTGTTCACTTTAGGAGAAATGTAGATAAGATTAAATATCTTGGGGTTGGCTTCATGCAGAGTAGACAGACTTCTGGCTTGAGTTTTACTGCATCATTTGTACTTTATACATGACTTTAAGAGCTCTTAAGTATTTGGTGCACTTAAAATAAATCATACAACAAGTAAATATTTTGAGCTTATCTTCCTGTTACTCAGATTCTCCAATAGGAAGCCTATGGTTTTTAAAATGAAAGAATTAATGTTAAAACTTTAATTTTTTGTGGTATGCAACTCCATAGTCTCAGAAATAGGATTTGAAAAGATTATGTATAGATACATGTGTTTTCCTGGATGTCTTTGGAGCGCCAAAGAAGAGAAACAGAAACAGGATATTCCCTTCCATGGTGTGGAATAAATTACATTTTTATGTAACATTTTTATGAATTCTAATTTGAAAGTGACCCACAAATCTAGCTTACTTCCTATAAACAAGTTTTCAGATATTTACAATTACTAAGACACTGCTGCAAAACACCAACCAGAATCGGGAAGACAGGAATCTGACTTCAAAGCACCCCTACTCTCCACTTCCCTTCCTAACTCTCAGCTCCACCCAAAATCATGGCTCTTTTCAACTTCTGAAGTTTCACACAAGCCTAAAGTTTGGCTCTGACTGCAAGGCAGAAAACAGCCCATAGGCAGCATCCAGAGAGGAAGGGTAAAAAGCAAAGAAAAGCACAAAAGAGTTTGTTTGTTTTTTTTAAATTTGATACTTTACAAAGTTTATTTGGAGAAAGAGTTGGATTGTGCTTTTTGTTTGTTTTGTTTTAAAACTGCCTTTTCCCAAGTGTATGATGAGCTTTGAGTTGAGGTGAGGACAAGTTGGCTTTCAGTCTACAGGCTCTTCCTTGTTACACCCAAAGGGGATTTTAGGAGGATTTGGAATTCTTCAGATCTTTAGCTTGGAGACCCTGGGTGGAGCCAGACACACAGCATTCAGCCAATGATTGCTAATTAAATGTTTGCCCAGTGACCTCAACTGGCCAGACTATTTCACAGGGGAGGAAACAACACTCCATGAGATAATGGAGGTGGGGGGTAGGGGGTGGGAGGCCAGGCCACCAAGGGGAGGAAAAGGGATGTCTGGAAAAGCTTGCTGGAAACTAGAGATTCTAGCTTAGAGCATATATTGCTCTGAAGGAAAGAAGGTGAGCCAACATGGAAATCTGGGTCAAAGAAAGCATCCTTTAAACTCACCCACAGTAAAGGAGCATAATTGAAAAAAACATTCTAATACAGTTCTGCTAAAATCACTGACAGTAAATAAAGTCATACCATTGAGATTTTTAGTAATAGTTAACAGAAGTTTCAAACAGCTACATTTGATCATTCTCCTTTAGATTAAAGCATGTGCAAATATTAGCTTTAATTCCCCTACAGTTAGGGGAAACATAATCCAAGTTTGGCTGGGTCAGTTCCTATTTTCAGCAGAGTAATTATTAATAATTACTCTTACACGCTAAAAAAGAACTGCAATTTGGATGATAAATTGTATGTCCACTCATTTCGTGACCAATGACTTATAAAACTTCAAATGGTGTCTAGTAATACTGTGCACTATTTAAGGAGACACTGACAAGCCTTGTAAGCCTAATTGTATCAAAAATTTCTTAAAGGGACAACCAGAGTGAAGGATCCAACAGTGCTTCAGCAATTAGCCTTGGTTAAGTACAAATTCAAAACAAATTAAGTCTGTCATGAAGCTGCCAAAACATGTTAATAAGTTATCTTAAATTGCATAAATTGAAGTCTAATGTCCAGAATCAGGGAAGATACTGGAATTTCTTTCTCTGCTTTAAGATTGCATCTCAAGAGTACTCTTTGTTTTTTTTTTTTTTTAAGATTTTATTTATTTGACAGAGAGAGAGAGATCACAAGTAGGCAGAGAGGCAGGCAGAGAGAGAGAGAGAGGGAAGCAGGCTCCCCGCTGAGCAGAGAGCCCGATGTGGGGCTCGATCCCAGGACCCTGAGATCATGACCTGAGCTGAAGGCAGAGGCTTTAACCCACTGAGCCACCCAGGTACCCCAAGAGTACTCTTTGTTTTTAAGCATACTTCTTGAGAAGAACTAAGAAATTGAAGCACATTCAGAAAACAGGCACCAGGATAAAAACATATGGGAAAGCTATGGCATAAGTGTCAAGGTTGAAAGAACTAACAAAAAAATACCCAAAAGGAAAGAAAGCTGTCAAGCCCTGTTAGATGTCCTCAAATACTTAAGCATGTATCATATGAAAGAGAGAGTTGACTTAATCTGTAAATCTTTAGGTTAGTATAATAGGTTAAAGTTAAACTGCAGTAAAAATCTATTCAACATGAGGGCAAACCTTCTAATAAAATATTCCCCAAGTGGAATGAGATATCTTTGGAGATAATAAATATTGATAGAGGTGTTCAAGCAAAAGCTAAATGATATCTTAATAGGGATATAATGGGGTAAATTAATGCACCACATAGAAGTTAAGATGAAAAGATTCTAAACTCATTTCAAACTCTATACACTATTAACCTAATGAAACAGTGGGGAGATAATTCAGGAAAACCCTCTACCATGGCATTAATTACCATCATCTTATATTTTAAAGGGCCTTGTACTGGTCACACAGTCCCTTCTTTATAGTAAATATAATGCTACGGTATAATTATTCTTTCTCAGTCTATCAATTATTACTCGCATTGTCTAGATCTGGGGAGCTCATTAGAAATGAACTGAGCTGGCCCTACTCCAGGTATACTTAACCAGAATCTCTGGGGAGTTTCTCAGGCAGCTATAGGAGATACATGTTCTAGAATGATCTACAATCTGAATCTGTCATCCTACTAGCATTTAGCCCTCACTGGAAACCTTGGAAATAGTCTGAAGTCTTTTCTTTTAACACTAGAAAGAGAGAACCCTGTCTCAAACACTATTATTAATGTTCCTTGTTTGAAAATTGATTTAGAATTCTTTAGGATCCATACTTCAAAAACCTAACCAAAGAAGGAAAATCATTAGCTGAAAAACTAGGAAGTTGAAATGATGAGCTGGATTCAAACACGATTCTAGAGTTCAGTGTCATCAGGCTCTTGTTTCCTGTCCCTCTCCTTTTTGCTTGCATCATTCTGCTGGACTCCTTTCCCCAAGCGGCTCTCTTCATGTAGCAACAAGATGGGCACAGCATTCTCACAGCTCAAGTTCACTGAAAAATAGTAAGCATGTGTTACAAAGAGCTCAGAGAAGCCCTAGCAAGATTCTGATTGGCCTGACTTGCGTCATGTGCCCACCCCTGGAGAATGGGCTGAGGGTGTCACTCTAATTCTGGCCATCAGGCCAAGCAGAATAATTATGGAAGGATGACTGGGTAACCATATGTCTACTATAAAGGGCAATAAACTGAACTAAAGAATAGAAGGGAATCTTGTTTTATCCTCCAACAAGATGGCCTTTTCATGATAATACTTAATAGCCACTGACCCCAGCTATGGTGTCATGCTATAAATTTATAATCTTTGCCAGAAGCTATCACAATGCATTAGGAAAATCCACACTCTCTGAATATAGTCCAGTTGGCTTCTATGGAATTGTATTAAAAGAATGAGACTGTACATTATGTATAACTCATCACTGGTTCAAATTAGCTATTACCCTAACTTGGAAAGTTCGTAATAGGAGTGTCTCTTCATCCTGCAGAATTCTGGGCTCTCCTCCAAGTGGCTCATTAACATGGTTGAGTTGCTGATCTAGATTAAAATGTTCCTTCTATAAAAGAAAACAATGGAAGTCTACAGACAGTACAAATATTAATGTATGAATCACATAAAATTGAGGTGAAAAGGACTTTTCTAACCCTTAAGGTTTGGGATTTAACTCCCTGGTAGAAAGCCAACAGGAGCTGAGTACATAATTCTTTATTATAAAATCCTCAAAAACTAAGGTCAGATTCAACTCAAATGAAATTATCACATCTTAGAAGTTCAGTAGATTTGATTTAATTCACTTTTTTGATTTTCAAGTAACTGATTAATTCCCTTTTCAGTTGCTTTTCTGGTTCCCCCATGCCTGCCACCTTTTTATAAATTCCTTTGATTGGTTCATTAAGTTAACAGCTAGTTCTTGCCCTGAACATCAGGCTCTTAGGAGAACTCTGGTTACCTTTTTCCTCAACAACTTAATTGGAGACAAGGGAATTCTGAGCTACTCTCATTTCAGGGACCTTTAAAAACCCCAAAGAAAAGAGATTTTAATGGGCTTAACTACCTGCTATCAAAGAGAAGTTAGATACCTCTGTCCCTCATAAGAGGAGTATCACAAATGTGTTTAAACTTCCACACATCCACTCCAAAACAGAGTAGTTTATCATTAACAAACTAGATTACAAAAAGACATCTTTTTTTCTGCACAGGAAGGAAGAAATAGAGGTGCGGAAAGAGGAAAAGAAGGAAATTTTCAAAGTAATAAATATTTTCATGATAAATACTCAAAATTAGAATATTTGGCAATATGATTATCATCAGAAATAATTAGCTGGAGATTTATACTGTTATATACTGTATAATCAGAAAGGCTTCCATAAGATTTTCATGGAATAACTTACCATAATCACCTGAGTAGAAAGTAATAACTTATCTCACCATACAACTTAATACATGCTTGCAACCCTTTGATATCACTTAATGGATTTGCCAAATAATTACACTTCCTAGATAACTGATCTTGTTGCAAAATGTTGGAGCTGCAGAGGCAACAGTTTCCCGTGTATATGGAATATAATGCTAATGAATATCTTCACCCTGTTGCCACCTGCAGTTCCCAAGGGATCAGGCTTCCAAAAAGAATTCTTTTATACAGGTTGTGAATATTTTTTTCTTTAATTTGTTTGGAAAGGGTCAAAGTCAGGAGGGGGACTTTTTCTCATTGATCCATTTCCTGTATTTAATTATTTGACACAGTTGACTCATGACTGTGTAATTATCTCTTGGAGTGTTTAACATTAATGTAAAATGGTACTGTATTTCCAAGCCAAATGGAATTTTTATGAGGCCATACAACCCTTCTTGGCTTTACTTCGTGTTTAATGGTCATGCTGTAGCAAACAGCAATGTGCAACATGAACAGTGAAACTATTCTCTTAATTATTGCATCTGGTTTACCATATCCTGCCTGTCTACTATGTTTTAATTGAAGGGCAGAAAAGATCTCTGGTTGATCATTGATGACTTTAAATTGGCACATAATGATAATACTGAGTTCTAGAGGGAGTTCTTCCTAAATCTCAGCATATGTCTTTATGTTAAACAATTAAACCACATCTGGAAAGAGAAAGCAGATCAGTACATTCCTCAGTGGACTCTGAGAAAACTGATTCAGTGGGTTGAATACTTGTTACCAAAAAAAAAAAAAAAGAAGAAGAAGAAGAAAAAAAGAAAAAAAAAGGATTAAAAAAAAAAGAAGAAGAACAGGTGTTTGAAGGAAAATTCCCACAATGAAATAAATAGTTTCATATTGGCAAGGGCATTTAAGCAATAATGAGGAGATTTCATGCATTTTATGCAAGGGCACCAGGGGGAATTAGTAACCGAAGAATATAAAGATCTTATTTCAAGAAAGTATATTATTATTAGGATTTGCCAAGACTCATGTACAAGTTAGCTGAACAAGGACTTACTTAGCATTTAAAAGAGAATCTAGAAAATGTTTAGAAAGGGTTAATATGCTGTTCACATTGCCTGAGGCAAATCAAACTAAAACTTACACTTGGGCACATTTGTCTAGGTGAGAGTTAAGGAGAACTTTCATCCACCCCAATCTCCTACGTAGACCACAGCCAATACTGCCTATCCCCTGCCTCCAGTCTCTCACCTTGAATTCCTTTGAACACCCTCCTCTGGGATCCCAAACGAGAGTTTTCAACAAACAGACCTCTTATCAGCACTTCCTTGCTGAAGAACCATCAATGGCTTCCCATTTTTTGCCTTCAAGAAAAAAATCCAAATTAATTTATCTGACAAATTCTGTATATTCTACCTCTACACTCCTTTCCTAGGCTTATTTTTCTACTACTCTCTGTAGAAACCCTCTGTTCTAGCCTCACTGGTTTATTCCTATTCACCCAATGTCTTTTGTACCTTCTTATTTTAGTGAAAATTTTCCTTGCCCAGAATGTCTTCTCTTAGCTTTTAACTAAAACCTCTTCTGATTGAGACCCAACCCAAATGGCACCTCTCTAACAAAGATTTTGCAACCTTTCTAGTTTAAAGTAATCCTCCCCACTTCCTGAACATCGGCAGAGTACCCATGTTTGTATTATTTATTCATTTACCATTTCTTGATTTGTGTCTGTTTTGTTTTGTTTTGTTTCATGTCCATTTGTTTCATGGTTTAAGTCCCAAATGACTATAAATATGATGCATTCCAGAATTTTCTCTTATATTTGGGAATGCCCAATCTATCACAATTACTCCATATTCTTTCACATAATAGATGCACTTTTTTAAGTAATTGGCCATCCCCCAACCCCTAAAATTGCATTTGCTCTTGAATATAGAGTCCACTTCTGAAGCAAACAATAAATATGGGATGTATCCTATATTTGTTTGCTAGGGCTGCCACAATAAAATGCCAGAGACTGGGTACTTAAACAACATTTTAAAGTCTGGAAGTCCGAGATCAAGGTGTCAGTAGGTTCAGTTTCTTCTGAGATTTTTCCCCTTGACTCGTAGATGACCACCTCTTTGCTTTGTCTTCACATGGTCTTTTCTTTGTTCATGCATACCCCTGGGATCTCTTTATATGTCCAAATTTCCTTCTCTTATAAGAACACTAGTCAGATTTGATTAGGGTCAACCCTAACATACTTATTTTAAATTAATTATCACTTTAAATGTCCTATCTTCAAATACAGTCACATTCTGAGATACTGAGGGTTAGGACTTCAATATATGAATTTGGGAGGTCACAGTTCAACCCATAATATATACTATGCAAAACTCTTAGTTGTCTATTTTCTTGTGTCTTCTGCATTTCCAAATAGTTGCACTCCTCAGAAGTTAGAGGAGTTGAGATTAAATCTAATGGATCCCAACACAAAATCAAAAGCCTTAGACTTTAAGTTTTAAATCTGAGTCTCGGGGGTTTCCATTCTCTCCCTTTATCTCGTCACTGGATTTATTTCCACATTTGCTTACACTTCCATTAATATCTTGCTTTTCCCTTCAATTCCCCAGTGTCAAATCTTAATTAAAAAAATAAAAATAAAAAAAACAATGAAAATTAGAATGTGAATAATCAACGTGTCAGTTAAGAGTCCTTCAGTTGCAATCAACAGTAACCCAAACTAAACCTTCTTAAACATAAGGGGAATATTTTAATATTTTAAATTTTAATATTTTAAATATTTTAAAATTTAATATTTTAAAAATTAAAATGATAGTGGGACTCCTCGATCAATCCAGGAGTTCAAATAATAGCACCAAGACATGGTTTCTCTCTTTCTTATTGAAGCTTTGCTTCCTTTGGATTGGCTGCATTCTATGATAGCACTGACTGGGGTGGGGGGAGTGGCTGTAGTATCTTAGCATATGTCTTCTCACCTTCAATGTTGTTTTCTGGTAGCTGTTCCCCAAGACTCAAGACTTTTTACTTTTTCTCACTAGAACAGCTCAGAATATGCCCTCATTACTAAGCCAACCCCTAGACAAACACAAGAAATGTTAAATAGGCAGACGTAAGGCCCGTGTGCCACCCCTGGAAGTGAGTATGGACCTCTACCCTTACCTTGCACAGGACAGTAAAGGGAGCGATTCTCCAAAAGAAAATTTGGGTTTTGTTAACAAAGAGAGAGAAGATAGAAACATGGCTGTCAAAACTTAGCAAAAACCCACAACAACATATAAACTTAAATCCACCACCCTTTATGATTTAGGGGGAGAGGTAGTGATAGAGCAGCAAAAACTGATTAAACCATCAAGGCAAAGACCATTTTTGAACAAAGATCCTCCCTTGTACCCCTGAAATTATATCACAGAGGAATCAAATCAGTCCTGTTTGTACCTGATCTGGCCCACTTCTAAGAACAAATTTACTATACTTGCTGGTGCCCAAGTTTTCTCAATGTCTAAAAACCAAAGTCGGGATTAGGTCTGGAATTCAAGTTATTGAGGATTGTCTAATAAAAGGACAAAGTAATTTGAACATGGAAACCCACCTTCAAACTCTTATTAATAAGTGTGTCTCTGTTGAGCACATGTAGGGACAGATAATTAGATTCACATAAAGACCTAACTGGATCCAGATGTGAAGAAGTTGACAGACATTCACTAAAGGGAAACTGTACAAAATAACCAAGAAGCAAATGGAATTGCAATGCGGAAGTTTACGAAGAATGATGGGTTGAATGACTACAAAGCCTTTCAGGCAGCCTTTAGTCACACACTTAAAGAAATTTATTGTTGCACTGCATATTATTACAGAGCAGCATTGTCAAAAAGCAATGATGTTCCCTGCAGAAAGAATACAATGTGGGACACAGAGTCCTTGGGAAAAGCATTTTAAGGATTTTAACTATTCTAGAGATGTCACCCTTTTTATTCATCAGCTTTGTTTAATATTAATTCCACTGTATTAAAAACTAACCTCCATAATTTTGGGATCCCCAGCTTATGCCTGTATTAAGTGAGGAGACTATAAACACTGCTAAAAACCTGACTTGTCTCCACTTACTAGAGGAGATCTAACTAGCTCTTTGTGCAACATGGGTCCAAATGGGTATGTTCAGTCTACATGTAACCACAACCAAAGGTTAGAAGGAGACAACAGTGACCATTAAAACCATTCACATATGGCATAAGAATCAATAAATGCAAATGCATACACTCACACTACTTGAGATAAAAAGGAATTATAGAGCATTTTAAATCTGAAATCTATCTTCTCCCTGGGCATTTCTGAGGAGGAGAAAGAATCCCAATAGCCAAGAATACTCCAAATAGAGGAAATGTCATATGCAAAAGTCCCCAAGTCAGAAATAATTTGTGAGTTTGAGGAAGTGGAAAAAAAAATATATAGGATGGTTGGATTTTTAAAGAGAAAGGGGAAAGGGATTGACTGGGGACCAGACAGAGCCATATCTACAGAATTATGGATGTGGTTTTCTGGCTTGCATAAGTGAACTATAGTACAATCTTCTAAGATAGGAATGACTGGCAAAGAGAGAAGGCATAGATTTTAATGGAAGATGTTCTGTTTTACATGTCAAGTGTGAGATATCTATGAACGACCTAACCAGACATGTTAAGTAGCATATGAGAATCTGGATATCAGGAGAACAGTCCTGGCTAAAGATATAAATTTAGAAGTCATCACTATAGAGATGGTATCTAAATACAGAAAAATCAAGAAGTTCATCTACTGAGAGAGTGCAGATGGAGAGGAGGGTATGAGATAAAGCAGAAATCACAGAGAAGGCTGAGACGGAGTGGGTTGTAGGATGGAAGGAGAGGCAGAAGAATGGGAACAACAGAAGCAACAGCAGTAACAGCAGGAGGAGGAAAACAGGAGCTGGAAAAACACAGTCCTTATGGTAACAACATGGAGGCCGAAGAAATATCCTCTGGATTTAATAACATGAGACTCGCTGACCAGACAAATTATGGAGTAAAAGGTCCAATTGCAGTGATCAGTGAGGACATTGGAAGTGAAGAAAGAGAACAATGACTAATGTCCTAGCTCTATGATGGCAGGATTTTTACATTTGGTGCTTCTTTTGGTTTCCCAATGTCAAATAATAGGCGGCGTGGATAAAGTAGGTGCTGAATAAATAGTTGTTCAATGTTGACCATAAAGTAAAGGATCAATTTAAACTAAAAGCATTCCACTCCATTGTAGTATTTTTTCCAGCAAAGTTAACCTTCTCACACATTGGCATTGAGGCAATTCTTAGGAGTTCATCCGGTGTTGGAGTTTTATCAGTAGAATGACAGAGGAACAAGATACAAGTGTTCTGAGGGCATTTTCTGTGAGCAGCAATAGTGATGGCCTCTGGAAACTGGGCAGACCACAAGGGAAGTAGAGCAAGGTGGAGGCTGATGGACAGAAAGAAAAGGATAGATGACAATGGGTTGGAAGTCTCAATGCTGCCACAGAACACAACCTCGAGAGAAGTTGAATACATGATAGGAAAGATAAAAAGTTCATCAGAGAGTGGGGTGTTTGAAATCAACATTTCAAAAGTGGAATACTTTCAAGTGTGGCTCTGGGTAGATGAGGTGAGGCCCCATGTGAGCTGATCAAAGAACAAAGGATATTGGGCTGTTTATCTAAATGGATGCTCAAGTCACCAAAAGTAATCACAGAATTGGGAGAAAAGGAAATTATGCTGAGCCAGGAACTAAGGCCTTTGACAAGTGAAGTGAATAAGAGTCAGTAGATGAAAGCAGTGAGTCTGGGGGCAGGAGGGTATAAGTGTCATGCACCTAAGAGGAGTAACATGTGTATGCACGCAAGTGAGAGACAGACAGACAGGGGGAGAGGGAGAAAAAAAAAGAGGGGAGAGAGGGAAGGAAGGAAGGAAGAGAGGTCATAATGGTCTGAAAACTGCAATAGTAAGAGAAACACCAGCCTCACTCTCCCAGAGTTACGTGAGCGTGAGAGATAAAACCAGACTTGTCCCAAGAAGGCTACAGGAAAGTAGTGGCCTTAACAGAGAGCCAAGCTTCAGTTAAAGCCAAGTAATAAAGCTAATCCTATGAAAAGTTTGAGGATAGGGTGGATTGAACAAAGAGTAGATGACCCACAGATCACAGTAGTAGGGTTTAGGAAGGAGGAGAGACTGAGGTGGTTGGATCAGAGCAGGATAGGGGTATGATTTTGCTAATGATGGGTGGCCAGAGAAGTCACATGGCAGTGACTAAGATAATAAGGATGAATAGCAATATTCTGATCATCTTGGCAAGAAAGTGTAAGCTGTGGTCCGATTTGGTTTTTTTCTGATATAGGTAAAATGCTGTGCAAGGACTAGCAGGGCTTCTGAAGCAGCTGTGTACACTGTCATGGCATTCCAAGGCAATGATTTTCAAAGTGTTCCTTTGGAGTAACATTTTGGCAACAGTTCATGAAGTTGTGCTTCACATTGTCTCTAGGTAAGGAATCCAGAAGCAGTTTAGTTGGGTGGTCTGACTCAGGCTGTTTTCTGAGAATGCAGTCAAGCTCTCAGTATGGCTGTAGTCATCTGACAGCTAGACTGGAGGAGAATCCACTTCCTAAGCCAATGTGTGAATGTTGGAAGGTATCAGTTCCTTGCTGGTTATTAGTCATATGCTTAGTTCCTCACCACGTGGACCTCTTCATAGGCTAAGTGTCCCTATGGACATCTCTGTGGCAGGTAATGTCCTCCAAAGAGTGGTCAAAGAGACGAACACCAAGACAGAAGTCATAGTCTTTTATTATCTAATCTTAGAAGTCACACTCTATCAGTTCTGCCATAAGCTATTGGTCACACAAACTAACTCTGAGACAATGTGGAAAGAAAATAGCTGAATGCATGTGGACCAGGATGCAGGGAATACTGGGGGCTTTTAAACTAGGGTTGGACGTGGTGGGTCATATGTGAATACACATTTAACTTTAAAAGAAATTGCTATGCTGTCTTCCGAAGTGGTCAAACTGTTGTGCATTCTCATCATCAAATATTCCGCATTCTCAACAAGTGTTCCCTTGCTCTAGCACTAGCTAGCACTAGCACTTTGCGTTTTCAGTGATGATGATGGTTATTTATTATTTTTTTATTTTTTATATTTATTTTATTATTTATTTTTACCATTCTAGTAGGTATAGTGTTGACTAATAATATTAAATATCTTTACATGTGAACTTCCATTGGATTTTAAGCTCTACTAGCAGGCTTACATGTTCATGCTAACCACTGAATCTTCAGCCCTTAGTACCTGGCACATACGGATTTTCAGTACATACTTCTTAAATAAAAGAATGGGAGAACCATTATGTTTAAGAAGAAGTTACAGAACCCAGTCTTTATTTCTGGTCTTGTTAACCAAACCTCCATAAAATTTGGAGAAAAGGAAAAGACAGGCAACAAAAGGAATTACTAAGTTTCCTTCCTTGCTTCAAGGCAAAGTCAGGGATAAGAATGGACCCTGGGAGACAGTTTATGGTCATAGCTGCCACTCCAGAAATGCCAGTGTGGGCTGGAGAGAAGCAGCAATATTGAGCAGTGCTAAAGAGTGCTAAAGAGCCCAAACAAGGAGATGCACATGGCAACCAGTCTTGCTTTATAAACATAAATAGAACTAACTCCAGGACGAATCACATGTAAGTTCTTCCCTTTCCCTTTCTCTTATTACGTCTTCTATTCATTTTTTTTTCCTTTTTCTCTCTCACTGTCATCATCACAAATGTCTGAGTAATGGTGTTCCAGCACTGTCCTTTAAGTGCTATGAGTAGTGTATATCATAGAGCCCTCACAACTCTAAACCATGTACTGTTATTATTCTCATTGTACAAATAAGAAATTAAGGTTTACAGTTTGCTGAAGGTCATAGTTGACCTCCACAGCCAGTTTCACACCAAAGCCCCAACGTCTGCTCTGTCAAACCAAAAATCATACTACCCCACTCTACGCAGCCACCTGCTCAGTGAGAAATCCTTTGCCAGTCTCATCCAACACATTTCATTCTGTAGTACTCTACTTCTGGTTTGCCTGTTTCCTTGGACATGAAGGCCTAAGGCCAGCTTACCGTATAGATCAGTTAGGTAATATGATTTCAGGGAAACTAGGAAGGCCCTGATGTCCTGAGTTCACAATGATTGATAATTCATTTTGTACCTCAAGATTGCAAAGTTAATTGTAACATTGCCACAGAAAGGTAAGATCTTAGTTGCTTATCAAGTTAGTATGGGTGGAAAAAAAAGCTGAGAGAAGGTTTTGTTGGCAGTAGAGAAATCAGAAACAGGATCAGTGAGTACTTGAGAAGATGTGGGAGAAAAGATGCAAAATTGGAAGACTAAAGTCACCAAAGGCACAGAGAAGTTGATAAGTACTTAGCAAATAAATGAATAAATAAAAGATAACCTTGAGCCACTTCTCAAGTTTAGCCCATTGGGAATTCTGGCTTTTGTTGTGCTCAACATTCTTCCTGGCAGAGTGACAGGCTAAGGAGTCTCTCTGCCATCAACACTGCCCTTCAACTTAATCAATTGGGAAACGTGGATAAATGGTGACTCTCATCCAGTATGAAAGCTAAGGAAACAACTGCCAAGTGATCCACTACTTATTATCTTTAATCTATTGAGTTAAACATTGTGCTATTCAAAGAGAGCATCCAATGATTTTTAAGTAGTTTGAATAAAGTACAACATAATTTTCCTCCAGCACTTTCCCATTAGTTTTTGTGATCAAATATGTCAAAGTAAAGCTAATTCATGGAACTATGAAAACAGAGGGCTGAAGAACAGAGATCTCAACTACTATAGTCCCGAGGGTTTGAGGGTCAAGTCCAGATGCTAAGAGGCATCGACATACACTCTGCATTGATGTGAAGACTGTGATGACAATGGGTCATGGTTGTGGGACTGGGAACTAAAGCAGGAAATGGGGATGGACTGAAAACAAAATAGAAACACCCGTATCTCCTTCTGCTCTTATGTCCTACACTAGAATCCAAAATTTGCTCATCCAGACCTTTTTCAGGAGGCTGACTGTGTTCAATTTACATAATGTTGACAGGAACAAATAGTGTAACCGGGAGTTAGAAATGCAATTATCCAAGGGTAGGAAGTGGATGGTAAAGTGTGGGCAAGAAAATGTGTTTTGTACATGTTGAATATGAATTTCTGACAAAGCATTCACACAAAAATGTCCAGTGTAGACAGGAGTCTAGAGATTAAAAAGAAAGTGATTGGAGCTAAACATAGAGGTTTGGGAGATATCAGCATATAGACTGAATTAAAATCCCTCTAGCCTAGCTCTCCCAGACTCAGAATCCAGCCATTCTTGCTGAATGTCTTTGCCAGACACTGGACCTAATTATGCTCCAGTTTCTGTTCTTAGATCCCTGCCCTATGCCTCAGCTCCCCTTTTGGTCTCTTACCTCATTTAGTCTGAGGCTGGGACCCTTCCTTTGTTTTTTCTTTCTGGCCCCTTTCTAACTTCTCTTTGACTCTGCCTTATTTGGTAGAAAGATTGACCCCATGCCTGTGCCTGGTGTATCAGTCCATCACGGTGGTGTGAGTGCCATTTGGCCCTTACTGCTACGGGGGAGATGTTCTCTATTTGCCACACCTCATACATGGGTCACACTGCCTAACTGGGCATCACAGTAAAAGCCACTTGTGTGGCCATCCTAAAAGTCCAGGCCTGTAGCTTCCTGACCTCCAATTCTGGGTTCACCAAGTTGCCACCCAAGGAATATATTAATTATTTTATAAAAACTTAGGCCAGTGTCCTACTGAACACTGACCATCACCTAACAAAATATCAGGGTGATACAGGCTCAGCCTCTCTAACCCATCTTATCTGGTCTGTTTTTTTCCTTCTGCCTCTCTATATGGCACTTCATAGCCCCTACTTAAATTCGTCCATTCACATTGCCTTTTCTCTGACCCTTCCTCTCTCACTTTCTCAGTCTCTGTAAAGCTGCTCATTCTCCTCAGGGTTTCTGCTACGCCTCTTAGCTCTTTTGTGCATGCCTACAAAGTTAGGTTGGGATTCCCAGGAAACAAACCCTGAGATAGAGATCTGCATCTAGGAGGTTTATTGGGAGCACTCAGTGAAACATCACTTGTAAGGAAGTAGGAGGGACTGGGCAGGGGAGAAATTGAACTATACTGCTTTTGGCACCAGGGACCTCAGCCAATCCTACAGAAGGCCTGAAGCTGGATGGTACATCAACATTATCAAAAATTAGAGGCAAGGGCCAAGTCTTTAAGACCCAACATTAACTAGTCATTGGACAGAGGCAACTTCCAGGAATGTGGGGAAAATTTTGGACAAAGCAGCTCCATTCATCTAAGAATCATTGCAGGGAGAAGAATCCTCCATAGCCAGAGGAGAGGTACTGGACCTTTCCAGAATGTGTAATCATTCTTTTTTTTTTTTTTTAAGATTATTATTTATTTATTAGACAGAGAGAGAGATCACAAGTAGGCAGAGAGGCAGGCAGAGAGAGAGGGGGAAGCAGGCTCCCTGCAAGCAGAGAACTTGATGCCAGGCTCGATCCCAGGACCCTGAGATCATGACCTGAACCGAAGGCAGAGGCTTAACCCACTGAGCCATCCAGGTGCCCCCGAATGTGTAATCATTCTTGAAGGGGATCTTGTCATACTACTACATCCTGCTGCATCTTCTACCCATCTAATGAACCCAGCTTCGTTCTTCCTTTTTTTTTTTTTTTAAGATTTTACTTATTTATTTAAGGGGGGTAGTGAGAGGGAGAAGCAGACTCTGCATTTAGCACAGAGCCTGACATGGGGCTCCATCCCAGGACCTTGAGATCATGACCTGAGCAGAAAGCAGATGTTTAACCCACTGAGCCACCCAGGCGCCCTACTTCATTCTTCTGTTTTAAATAAGTCCAGATTATTAAATTATTATTAATTTAAATTTAATTTAAATTTATTAAAAATAAAAACCTTTCCCCACTCTCCTTCCTCCTCAAGTATTGCCCTACTTCATTATGTACATGTAACCAGCTGTATTTGCAGCATTCATGATTATTGTAGGTGAAACAAGACCTACATTACCAGTGAATCCCATGGATGTAGAAATCAATAAGCTATTAAGCTGTTATGACTATTTCACTCTAAACCATCTGATCCACTGGGAACTCCAGGTGCTATTAACATAACAGACTATACCAGATACATCTGAATCCATTACAAATAATTTTAGTACATGCTTAATATACTTTAATAAAAAAAGTTTAGGGACCCTGAAACTCTACCCAGTAAACACATTGATACCTGTGCATCAGTATAGTAATATCAATATAAAAAAATGTTTATGTTCTCTAAAACAACTACTTATCCAACTTTTTGAGTAAGAAAGTCCTCCTCAAATATGCAGTATGTTTACCAGGAAAAGATGTACTAGGTTTATTGTCAGGAAACCTAGATTTGAGACCAAGCAAAGCATATTTACCAGCTGAGATCTTGTACTTTGAAGTTTTGAAACTAAATATTTCTCATCTTGTAAAATGGTAATGACAATGGAATCTACTTCATAAAATCAACCAAAAAATTGAACAGTATTAAGAGTAACAAAAAACTAGTATTTATTACGGCTTGCTAATTATTCTGCAAATTGCATTATGTATATCTTCCTATTTGAAGCCTTACTAGAACCCGAAAATGGATGCATTATTGTTGTTTCTACTTTTAAAGAATAAGCAAAGAGAAACTTGCAAAGATAAAGGAGCTTCCCCTTGACCAAGACCAGTATTGGCCATCAGGTCTAATTCTAGAGACCATGGTTGAAGTCTCTTGCACTCCTGCAGTTAAACATATTTGGAGGTATTTTAAAGCTGGCAAGTCCTCATTTTAAATGTTCTTTTGTTTCATCCTTTGTCTTTCTGAAGTGTCTTTTGTCCCTGCGCTTGTCTTTGTGGTGAGAAGGTGGTGAGTGCAGGGTCCATCTAGCCTATCAGCTTGTTGGGACAGCTCATCTCAGAGCTTTATCCTGCTGAAAGGGAGGACATGGTGACAGCATCACTGTTGCCTGGAGGATGTACAAGTCTAATTTATGTTTGCTGTCACTGCCAGGTGGCACTGTCACTCCCAAAGTCCAAAATAAAGACTTCAAACAGAAATTTTAGCACAGTTTAGTAATTCTTATAAGACTGAGGGCACATCATGTATTTAAGTGATACTTCTTACTGATTTATTTGTAGGTTCATGAACATCCAATGATACTAACATCTTATTCCTTTTTGTAAATTCAGAAAGGCGCCACTCTTTAAATATATTTTATTATTCCAATGATGTAAAGGGTAGACTTAGCCTATTTCCTTTTTTAATTACTCTATTTCACTGTGCCAAAAAAATATCTGATTCAAAATATATCAGAACTCAGTCCAAAATATAAGCTGTTCACCTGTAAAAATAGGGTTGAGGGGATTTTGGAAAAAATGCAATTACTTTTTTTTTTTTTTTTTTTTTTAGGATACAAAAAACTTTAATTGCTCACTTTATTTTTCCAAGGTCTCTGAAAACTCAAAAGAGGGGCTAAACAGATTCTGGACTTTATAAAAGAAATTAACTTCCCAGATTAATATATTGTTTGCCAAGTTTCAGTTTAGAGTGAATTTTTACAACCAAGTTATAAAACTCCTGAAAATACCATGGGGACTAAGAATGGAAAAGCTCAGAGAACTCCAATATATCTGATGATAACCTAAGAGCCAAAAACACGTGGTGAGATTGCTATCCCAAATGGTGAAAAAGGGACAGAGTCAGTTCATATGGTAAAATAAAAGATATATTTTATGGCATTCATATATTTTGAAAGGCGTGCCATAGGGTATTCTGTAAAACTTTATTTGGATCTGTGGGAGACTGAATGACTCATTGGCTGGTAATGGGATACAGAGCTCTCTGCTTCAGGGCCACCAATACAAATCTTCCCTAGGATGAGAGTGATATAAAATTGTTACAATGGATCGACTTTTGTTTAATCCCCCCTTACCACCCACCCTTGCACCCTGCACTCCCCATGCCTTCCCCAGGCTTCCAATCTTGAGGCTGAAAGACCCCATTTACGCCTGACAGCTATATGCATGTGGAATACAGTAAAAATCAATGCTTCCTGTTTATTGTATCTCCTTGATGGTCAATAAATGGTTTGTGGAAATTTGAACAAAGACATTAAGAAACTGATGTCACATATCACAACTTATTAGCATATGTACTTAAAACCTCCTTAGGGCTTAAAAATCAGCACAGAATACAAGGAAAGTGTCCAACTAATGAAAATTTATGCAAAGAATGAGGTCATAATTGAGTGGAGTATTTAAAAGACGTAAAGGAAAAGGAAACATTTCACTGGGCTTGTCCTATGGACTGAGCATCTGCTAAGTGCTTCCACTTACAGAATATTCCATTTTTGCAGTCCTCTGAGATACAGCTATTTTATTTACAGGTTGACAGGAGAGGAAACTAAGGCTTATGGAAATTAATTTGCTCACAATGACACAGCCTGGAAGAGATGGGGCTTAGAATCAAACAAAGATCTGTATGATTTTGAAGATCATCTGTTGTAGCCTTTGGTGTTTGAGAGTGTGCTGGACATAAAACTAATTATAATATGTCCCGTAACAAACTGAAACAGCTACGCTGCCCGTGAATCTCCACCACCTAGCTTTCCAATTACAAGGATTCTGCTCTCTCCACCAAAAATCTGAAGTGCTTTGAGCAACCTAATTTGCAGTCTTCCATGGGAACACACCCCATAATGACAAAAACATACATCTCTATCCTATTAAAGGAAACGTTCCACTTAGTGGCAAATCTAGCAGACAGAACACCCAGAGTAGATCTTTTTTTAACACCCCCTCTTTTCTATGACAAAATTATTTGCAGGAATAATCAAGAAATGAAACCAGGGGCGCCTGGGTGGCTCAGTGGGTTAAGCCTCTGCCTTTAGCTCAGGTCATGATCTCAGGATCCTGGGATCGAGCCCCGCATTAGTCTCTCTGCTCAGTGGGGAGCCTGCTTCCCCCTCTCTCTCTCTGCCTGCCTCTCTGCCTACTTGTGATCTCTCTGTGTCAAATAAATAAATAAAATCTTTAAAAAAAGGGGCGCCTGGGTGGCTCAGTGGGTTAAGCCTCTGCCTTCGGCTTAGGCCATGATCTCAGGGTCCTGGGATCGAGCCCCACATCAGGCTCTCTGCTCAGCAAGAAGCCTGCTTCCCCCTCTCTCTCTGCTGCCTCTCTGCCTACTTCTGATCCCTCTCTCCCTCTGTCAAATAAATAAATAAAATCTTAAAAAAAAAAAAAAAATCTTTAAAAAAAAAGAAATGAAACTAATAATAATGCTCAGAAAAGAATTACAAACAGAAAGTTCTATCAAAAATCATACATAAAAGTTAGGTAAGTAATTGTCTAGTAACTAAGGAGTAGATTTTAATAAAACTGAAACATCTCTAAAAAGTACAAAAATACTAAGTTGTACTGCAGATGTAACATTGTATTTTGTATTTGTTCTTCAGTTTTAAAACAATTTTCAAGAGTTAAATTGAATTTTAGATTTATTTATTTATTTGAGAGAGAGACAGAGATAGTGAGAGAGAGCACAAGTGGAGAGGAGAAGGAGAACCAGACTCCCTACTGACCAGAGAGGCAGAGAGCTTGATGCTTAATCCCAGGACCCTGAGATCATGACCTGAGCTGAAGGCAGGTGCTTAACCGACTGATCAACCCAGGTTTCCTAAATTAAATTGAATTTTAGAGCTATTATTCAATTACAATAAAATATTTCATATATGAAATAAAATTTGTCTCCCAGTGGAAAATCTTTGCAGTTCACATTTTACCTTTTCAATACGGATTTAAAAATCCAAAGAGTTGCATAGGATGACAGGATTGAAGTCATTCAAGTTATGTCCCCTGTTTATCAACAGTTACTCTAAATCCACTTTTTAAAACCCAGGAACGTGTAGTGCCCTAGGAATTGAAGACAAAAAATCGTTCCTGAACATTCTGAATCCTTAACAAACTTCTCCAAACAAGCAGCACTGAGTCCCTATGTAGTAGAACAAATTCTATCACTGGGAGCTTTCCAAACGAACTTCCACATCAAAAACACCGTTTATTAAAGGACAAGCAATAAAAATGTGCTAATTTGAAGCTTTCAGATATATTATTAAAAGTCACCCTTATAATTGTTTAGAACTTAACCAAAAAGGATTTTTTTTTAAGAGGGAGAAGTATTTTGTTACTGACTAGTAATCTAGAATTGCCAATGCATGGTTATAATGAAAACCAAGTGAGTTTTATTATTGCTTCTAAGTATTCTGTCATTGCTGCACCCAGGGCAGATGACGGTCACTGTCCCTGCTGTCGCTGTGCCACCAGCTCCTATACCGTCTCACACTGGCTCACCCAACATATCTGCAAGGGGATGATACCTCCTGTAAGGCAGGGGATGCATAACTCTTCCTAACAATAGTGAGAAACTCTGTGTGGAAATCTTGCTTCATGGGAGAAATATCAATTTTTCTGACACTAGGTGGCATTTCCACTCAGTGCTCATTTGAAACTACATACCCTTGACCACCACCCCCAAGTAACAAAAAATAGAAACACCTGCCTGCTTTGGGTGTTTTTGTCATCTTCATCCTAGGTCCTCCTTTTATCACTAAATCTACTGACCTCCTTACATCTGTACTCGTGCATCCTTCTCTCCACCACATTACAACGGGTTAGTTTCCAAGACCTTCCAAGGGCAAGCCCCTACATATATACACTACATTTTACACTCACTTGCCTGCTCAGGGACTTTGTTCTTAACGTTTTTATTTATTTCTCCTGCATCATAAATTTCCCCTCTTTTCCAAATCATTTTCATCGTCCTAAAATTATACATATGTTTATGTACCATTAAAAAAAAAGAATTGCTCTCTTAACCCTCCTTTTAGTCTCCATCACTGATCCCTCCTTCTCCTGACTTCTAAATGTTAGAGTGACCCAGGAATCCGTCTTTATCCTCTTTCCTCTCTCTATATATTGATCTCCTAGATAATCTATCTAATCACATGGCCTGCAGAATCACCTAAAAGCATCTACATTTATATCTCTAGCCCAAACTCCCCATTGCATAGTCAACTCCAATATCTAACAGCCTGATGACATTTTCACTTGAATATCAGATAAGCATCTCAAACACAACATCTGGTTCCTCTTACACAACATACCTGGATATTCCACTCCCCCAGCAGTTTTCTTCATCTTCGTAATCAGCACATTGTTCAATCAATTGTTAAGTTGTTCCTGGACCTCACATATAAGCCTTGGCCAATTCAGCCAGCTGGACATCAAATGTATCTGAGGCCCAACCGCTTCTCAACAGCTTTATGAGCCACCTTATTGCAAACCATCATTATCCCCGCTGGGAATGCCACAAAATGACATCCTACCTGGTCTTGAGGAACCAACAGTTCTTTCTCCACATAGAAGTCAGAGTTGTCCTCTGAAAAAAATATGTAGATCACATGACTTCCCCGCTCAAAACTCACCAGTGGCTTTTTACTACACTGACCAGAATATCCAAAGTTCTTATGACAACTTGCAATGGCCTATGTCACCTACCTGTGCCTACCTCTTTAGTATCTCCTATCACTGACCCCTCACTCATTCTACTTCAACTCCACCTCGACTTGTACTTTCTCAGGCCACAACTAGGCCTACTTTAGGCCTTTGCATTTGCTATTACATCTGCCTGGAATATGCTTTCACTTGATCTTTGTGGCTTGACTATGCCTCTAATTTAGGGCTCTGCCCACCTGGACCCTCATCGATCAAAACTTGACCAGGCATTCTATTTAAAATAGTGCACTCTTGTTCTGCTTTATTTAATAGCGCTTACCACAAACGGATATTTTGCTATGAATTAAGCATAATGTGATACTGGACTATTCCTATGACGATGGTACCAGAGAGCTTATCCAATTAGTTATGACCACGTAAGACTGACTGTAAGGGGCCAGAAACTAGCATTGAACTCTGAACTCTGAAACTCGAAGGGGGAATTACAGAGTATAGGCTCACTTGCTAATGCTGGAGTGTCCAATGCTGCAGCAAAAATGGGACATCAATGCCCACCAGCAGTGTTGGGATAGCCAAAGGGGTTGTCAACTATTCCAAAATGCCCCAACACCAAGGTGTAACGAAGTCGCTATGAATCTCCAACATTCATTTAGGTGGCTGTCCTAATGCGCTTTAAATGTGTCAGGTTCACTTATCTGTTTCATTTCCTATTTATAATACCACTTTTTTTTTTTTTGGTTAGGATTTATTATTTAAATGTTCTTAGACTGCACCCGCCTGAAGCCAGAAAGAGGGCCTAAGTTAATAGATAGAATTTGTAAGGAAAGCGAGCTTAAGAGTAATGTTTTCCGGGACGCCTGGGTGGCTCAGTTGGTTGGACGACTGCCTTCGGCTCAGGTCATGATCCTGGAGTCCCAGGATCGAGTCCCACGTCGGGCTCCCGGCTCCGCGGGGAGTCCGCTTCTCTCTCTGACCTTCTCCTCGCTCATGCTCTCTCTCACTGTTTCTCTCTCAAATAAATAGATAAAATCTTTAAAAAAAAAAAAAAGCACTTAAAAAAAAAAAAAAGAGTAATGTTTTCCATTATCTGTTCAGTTATCTTTACCATCAGGTTGGCATGGCCTTAAAAACAACTTTCATACCTATAATTCTAGAGTTGTTTCATAGCCAGTTGTTTATATTACCATCTGTTTCATTGACTTGTAAATTCAGTATTAATCTTCCAAAGCCTGCCACAGTATCTGGCTTATTCATTTGACTTTTTTTTTTTTTTTTTTTAAGTGAACACCATTCCAGATATCCTGGACATGTAAATATGTTACCAACATATCCAACATAGGTCCTTGGGGGGCGGGGGGGGAGATGTACATGTGATTAATGTTAGAGTTTTGACAACTGTTATGAGGTAGATCTCAGTCAAATTTCATACAAATTATTTTAACAAAGAGAATGTAATATAAGGTTTGTTAATTGACTATGCAAGAACTGAAAATCAGGCAAATGGGAACACCAAGGCATCAGAGAAGTAGGAATTATAGGAAGCAACTGGCACACGCAGGGCGGGGAAACAAAGGGAAGAGATTAGAATTGTTAAAACTCAGAAGTTTAGCAGAGAGAGCAAAACACCTGGGACCCAGACCTCTGGGGGAAGAGCCACTGGTAGGATGAAGCTTGTTCTGTGAATGTTGAAGAAATGGCAAATTGGGGCCATTTGGTTACTGACTGCTGTCGCCAACCCTGGATTCACCTTGACAGGAACGAGGAAACAAAAGAAAGAAGAAAGTCCCTTTTTTACTCCAGCCTTCCAGTCTCCATTTAGGAATTTATTATAATTATATAAGTATTTGTTTACTCTTTGTCCTTCTCATAAGCCTTTGAGTTCTATTGCTGTTTGGTCCACCATTAAATCCGTCAAGTCACCCTTAGGATGAATTCACGAGTAAATGGATGAGATCTATTCATTTAACCAACCAGCTTGGGGGATGGAGAGGTTGTTGAAGGGTAAGAGAAAATTCACTCCGAGAAAGTAAAAGCTTGAGGAAAAACAAGACTTTTCCTTAGAGCATTAATAATTATGTGCTGGAAATTTTTAATAATTTTATTATGGTAGATTTATAGATTTTTTTTTAACCTAAAAGCATGCTTGTTCCATATTTTATCAATTTTGTTTGCAGTCCTCCAGTGAGCATAAAACTGAACTTCTTAAAAAATAAAATTTCACAAGTTCAAAGTATATTGTTGTGAGCACGGTATACTTTGAGTACTCTCCTTTTAAGATTTATAAATTTCATGAATAAGTCTGCTTTACAGTAATGTTTCTCCATGGTTGATGGCAGCTCATGAAAATGCAGGTTAGACAGCTTGGCTTATTTCTAACACTCCTATCTTAAAATCTCATCAGAGCCTTCTAACTCTGCCTCCCAAAAGAACTTTTTACTTTTTAACCTCTTTATCTGACCTTCATATCTGTACCTTAATTGGAACATTCTGAAATCAGATGGGACGCAAAGAGAACAGCATTTTCTCCCTCCCGTCACTGAACATTATTTCATACAAAAAGATATGTTGGTCCTGAAGACAACACCAAGAGCAGAATGAAAGGATGCCAGTTAGCGAATCATTTTGAAAGGAAAAAGTGGCCTAACTTATACTATGTTGTGTCTTGTGCCTCAACATCTCCCTTTAGGCCCAGCTATACAAACGAAAAAGGAAATGCTTGAGGCCAAGTAACACAATGCAATTGGAAAAAGTTGTCTTATTCAGAGATCTAAATATATAGCTCAGGAAGATACCGGTCAGGTTCAAAACAATGGAAGGAAAAGATTATTTAAAAATAAACGACATGCTTTTAAAAACATATCTGGTCAGATTTCCAAATGACCCATTCTACTTCTCTATTTTTCCCAAATGCCAGTTTCCTCAAATAAATCAATTCCATGTGATAAGCTTTAAAAAAGAGACCTGTGGTTTGTACAAAAACATTAAATATAATTTGAAATTTAAATTGTGTTCCAAAGAAATTGTAGTGCATTAGATTGTGTTCAACATTTACTGCTCTTATTTAGTCCATTTACATACAGCAATAAAAGACAGTTAAACCATTAAATTATATGACTTTCTCAAAATTGCTCTTCAATTATGATAAAATTAAGCTCTTTGTGTCCTATTTATAAACATGGATAAGTAGCCAATACATTGCAGATACCATTGTACTATAACCAAGTTTAATTTTCAATAGTTTCCTCAGGGCTTTAGTCATTTACTGATATTGGCTGATAAATTTGTATTTGTGTGTGTGTGTGTGGCTGTCTATAGGCAGTGTCAAAATTATCTCCAAGGAAGAGAAGAACCACATAACTCCTTGAAAATTGCAAAGTATACAATAGCACTTAACTGTGTAAAATATAAATCAGTTTTGAGAAAATGGAAATTTGAAGTTAACCACAAGGAAAACATAGAGGGGAATTCTCAGAAAACAGTGCTGCTTTTCCCTAGTTTAAGTATTTATTTTGTATTAAAGAATTTATGACTTATGAAAGATCTCAATTCTCAGTGATTTCTAAAGATGGTTTCAGCCATCTTTACAATTCAAAGAAGCCTACAGTCCTTGTTCCAGGACAATGTTGTGTGATGAGAAAATAGAGTTTTATGCAATTGCCCCAACATTACTTTTTGACTAGTACGTCTGCTTATTTATACTATACAAATCCACTAAATAAACAATAAGGTCTCTGTTCTATCTAGGCTATAATCTCATTGGGAGCAACTTCCCTTAAGTCCAAACTTATTTCTTGAACAATTTTAAAATCCCAGAAAGTAAATAAGGGTCAATAAAGATAAAATCAAATTATAACCTGTAATATTTACTAAGATAAGTAAATCCAAGAGAAAACCAGCAACGCTCATCAGGCAAAATTTATGAAGTTGCTTCTTTTGATTTTCTATTTTACATCCACATCTACATAGCCCACATTGGAGTGGAGTGTTGGCAACGTTCTGGTGAAATTATAAAAGGCATATAGCTAGTTGGGAAAACTTAGGCCAAAAGACTGTCTTGTGTTCAATTAGGAATCCTGAAGTAATCCTGGCTGAAGCAAGTTCATGGCTTGGCATATAAAGAAAGATGATGTACAGAGGTCTGTAATTACTACCAGTGAGACAGAAGTGCATTTTAATTTATGACTATCATCTGCGTGATTTGAAGCAAGAGCACAGGCCCATGTGGAGATATGCATCTGCTCCATTCAACACAAGCCTGTTCATTACTCCCATGGAAAGACTGGCAAAAGGGAGAGGGAACCTGAATCGAAGATTTGGACACCACCGTCAATAGCTGTTTCCAGTCGAAAGCTGCTGAACCAGTTTCTATTTGCAAAACTAATTGAGAAAGTCAAGACTTTTTGCAGCAGATTAAGAAACAGAGTGGGCCTGACTTCCCCAAGAGAAATCGGGTGCTGCACCTTATGAAAATGCCATTTACAGGAAAGACCAGTCATCTGCCGCCAGAGGATTGCAGGCAAACTTCCCTTGGTGCCCTGACTTCTAGTCTGTTTCTTGACCAGAAGGGTGATGCTACACTGTTGAGGACTCTGGCGATCCTGGGGGAGCTATCCAGGGTGGCACCAGGAGCCAGTGGGGCCACGTAGAGGACACATACACTCTCAGTCATGGAGCCAATCTTAGTGGGAGAGCAGAGCTGCTTCTGACAGATGCAGAAGACACATAAAGCCACAGACTTAAAACAAAAATGGTGACAAATGTCCAGACAGGCAGTTTGATTGCCGATCTCACCTGGCAACTCTTCATTCTCTCTGGCTGTAGATATCAGATAAAGATCTTTGTTTCTCTCTCCTTCTTGTCTGATTTTGGGAAAGGTTTCCCCATTTTGGGCCTTCCATTATTTTGGCTGACAATCCAAATCGTGTCAACATGCAAAATCAATTCCACTGTCCTTGTTGGATTAACTAACAACTCTCCTTTCAGCCAACTAATGACAGTTGCCATGCTAACAATGATAAAACCACCAGTTTAGAGTTAGACGTAATCAAGATTGTAATTTTAAACAAACTGAATTTTAATTTTTTCTCTGTGAGATGGAAGAAGCAAATTATATTGTAGTTTGAGAGGGAGTCACCAAAGGCAGGGACTCCCAAACTTCACTGCACATTGGAATCACAAGAGATCTTTAAAAAACACTGCTGCCTGGCTCCAAACTGGAACATTCAGATTTAATTGATGTGATCTGGACACTGGGATTTGTAAAAATTGCCCACGTGATTTTAATATGCAGCTAAGTATGGGAACCACCATTGTAGTTCTACAGCTTCCCAGATTCAAAACTCAACATCTCCACTTACTAAGTGCATGACTCTGGAAAGATTATGTCATCAGCTAATGGTAATGATATCATTGATTGTGAGGATTTAGTACAAGAAGAAAAGTGCATACTACAGAGTAAGTGTTCAATGAGCTGCTGAAAAATGAATCACTAATAACAAGCATAGTAAGTACCAGCCCAGACAAAAGAAGCCTGTTTATACGATCTTCTTACAAATTCCTTAGACTAATATCATTCATTCAAAACACATTTACTAAATAATTTGCCTAAGTTTTCCATGGCTGCCATCACAAATTACAACAAACTTAGTGGTTTCAAACAACATAAATGTATTCTCTTACAGTTTTACAGGTCAGAAGTCCAACACAGATCTCACTGGGCTAAAACCAAGGTGTTGGCAGGACTGTGTTTCTTTCTGGAATCCCTAGGGGAGAATCTGCTCCCTTTCTTCGACTTGTAGAGGCCTCCCACTCTCCTTGGTGCATGAGCCCCTTCTCCCTATCGTCACAGCCAGCAAGTTGCCTTTCTCTAACCCTTGTTCTAGTCATAGTGCCTGCTGACCAACCCTCGCTGGAAATGGTTCTCTGATTTTAAAGACTCATGTGATTAGATTGAGCCCACTTGGATAATACAGACTAATCTCTCCATCTCAAGGTCTATAGTTCCAATCACATCTCTCTCTCTTTTTTTTTTTTTTTTTTTTTTTTTTGCCACGTAAGCCACTATATTCATAGGTTACAGCAATTAGGGTGTGAACATCTTTGGAACCACTATTCTACCTACCACAGAATTGCTGTGGGCTTGTATCATGTTCCCTTTAAATGTCCTCTTGGATGAATAAATTCCTCCACTCCTCAAAATCTAGGGTAAACTCTTTTATACTTCAATTCAAGTCTTATAGAAATTATAAAATTTGTACCGATCATGTCTACCCATGTTACCTAGTAGTTGATAATTGTAGTGAGCAGTTAACCAAATCAATCCCAGGTCTAATAATAGTGATTCTGTGATGACTTTCTAAACTCTTTTGTTGATTGTATCTCTTAGGATTCAGAAACAAACTGTTACACAATTTCCCCCAAAATTTTGGTTGTTTTTTGTTTTAAGTTGCCAGATCCCCTTCCCATTATAATAGCACTTTATTGTGCAAATTCCAAACACTATGCCAAACCCCCAGCAAAAAGCTCCTTGAGCAAAAATAAATAATGAGTTCCCACCAGGATTGGCCATGTTTCCTGACACTATTCACACCTCTCTGGATAATCCATCCTTGCTCTGCAGCATCAATTGACCCTAAAAAGTCTGGGCAAGTTCCCAGAAACCCACACATTTTGTCAGAGAGAACGGGTATTATAATCTAGAAAGACTTGCCTGAGCAATCATCCGCCATCCAGCCAAAGCCTCACCTTGAGAACACACACTTTGAGATTTCTCCTTGGCACTGCCACCTACCCGTGCTACTCCAAGGCTAGCTTGGTGACACCATCAAGTTCAGGGTAGTCACACTTACATCCATGGCACTTCTTTAGCTAATGTAGCTGTGACTTATTACATTCTCCTTCCTCCTCCACCTCCTCCCACTTCTGTCCTCTTCTGGCTGCAAAGTGATTGATAAGTGTCTATCTTTCTCCCACCTCTGGAGGTCAGGAGCTGGAGAGTCAGGGTCCTAAGTAGTCTTACTGTGGTGGAGGGATAACTGGAAGATAAGGCTAGGTAGGCACAGCAGGGCCAGATGATGGAAGGTTGTGGATGCTGGGCTAAGGTATTTGGGCTTGATTCAGTAAATGATAAGGAAGCATCATAAGCCCCTGGGTAGAGGACTGACACGAAGATAGTGGTATTTTCCAAAAGAACAATCTGACAGTGCCATGTGCGATGACTTAGAAGCAGGGACAACATAAAGAGAAGCCAGTTAGGAGACTATCACAAAAACTAAGTCCAATTTGATAAGAGCCTGAAACAGTATGACAATGTACGTAAAGCAGGAGCAAGGATAAATCCAAGAGAATTCAGGAGTGGAAAGCCCCTTGGGCTTAGTGACTAATTTTATATGAGTGATAAACTTGAGAGATTTCAAAGCTGACTGTAAAATGTAAAGCCAAGGTAGGAGGAAACTGGTAGTGCTTCTGAGACAGGTAAGGGGACAGGAAAGGGACTGTGGTTTAAAAAATGGATCAAATTAACAATAATAGCACCTATGCTACTCCTTGATTATAATCCATCAATCCCTTCTAACTTATCTTCTTATAAATACCAAAGGCTTAACATCACTCATAAGACCATGCTTTAAATCTCTATAATTTTATCTCTTACAGTCCTTTTGATAATTAATATCTCAGTATTTTGAATCAATTAAGTTATTTTCTGCCTGTAGAATTGGCCCATGTCTGGTCAAATACAGAACTCCTTTGTTGGGATTATTCCAAGCAATGTGAGACCTCATATATGGACGCTAGTTAGAGAAAAAAAAAAAAGTGAGAAAAACCTTTCTCTTTTCTTCTGGTCATAAGGCTGATGTAGCCTTGTGATTGCTAGTAACCATCTGATGCCAGTGGAGAAAGTCTCTCTGAGATGAGGCCAAACAGAGACAAGCAGAATGAGATAGAGAGACAGGAACCTGAAGCCTCATATAAATCCCTGGATCCAGCCAAGCCTCACTAGTTCCACATCTTAGACTTACCAGTTATATGTACTAATCAATTCCCTATATTTTATTTTATTTTATTATTATTTTTTATGTTTTAACTTAAGCTTAGGCTTCTGTCACATATAGCCTAGAGTTCTGAATATTCTATCACCTTAAGTCTGCTCATTTGCATGTAATGCTTTTCCCTATACTCTTTGTCTGACTAAATCCCACTAGTCTTCAGGACTTGGCTTAAACATTACCTCAGAGAGCCTTGCCATGAAGTACCAATCCAGATTAGGTGCCTCTTTACTGTTCTTTCAAATCATCTTACTATATTTCTTTATACTTCTTCTTATAATTTATAGTGATATGCTTATATGTGTTCATTTGTTGAAAATCCATCTTCATTAATTAGACCTTACATATTATCCTCTGCACCTTCCTAAAGTCCCACTAAAATGATAGCAATGGTATTTTTTTAAGACATAAATCCAGGGGCGCCTGAGTGGCTCAGTGGGTTAAGCCGCTGCCTTCGGCTCAGGTCATGATCCCAGGTCCTGGGTTCGAGCCCCGCATCGGGCTTTCTGCTCAGCAGGGAGCCTGCTTCCTCCTCTCTCTCTGCCTGCCTCTCTGCTTACTTGTGTTTCTCTCTGTCAAATAAATAAATAAAATCTTTAAAAAAAAAAAAAAAAAAAAAAAAAAAAAAGACATAAATCCAAATGAAGAAAAAGCAACAAAACAATGTAAGCCACAAAGCAGTTGGATAATTAGCTATTGACAGGTCCAAGAAAACTAAAATCTAAGCCAAAGAAAGGCTGAGAAACAGCCTACTCCATACCATAGAAGTCTCAAAAGTCTCAGGAATTCTTGGTACCAGATTCCTGTAAATGTAGAAGGTGAAGGTGAAATTAAGCCCTTTTTAGAAACAATTTTTCAGAAATCCTCCCCTACTAAGTAGGTAGCTATTGCTACCCTACCCAACAGAAGACTGGATGTTCTCTGACTAGGTATAATGGAAGTTCTTTGGGCTAGTAGCCCCATCTAAGACATAGACTTTCCAATGGGATCCTCAGTGTCTCCCTCCTAAATAAAAACCAACATCCAAAGTTCACCAGACCTTTGAAGAAAGCCTTGAAAAGAAAAGATGGATGCAAAACCAAGGGAAAACTTAAAGGACTTGAATACAAGAGACAATGTAGTGATAGAAAAAGTTTTAAAATTAAAATCCGCAAAAAAAAAATTTAAAAAGAGACATTGCGTCAATGAAGTAAAAGCAGGCATTTTAGTGGGGGGGAAATAGATATTCAGAGACCAAAACATCTTGTAAATTAAAATAGAAGAAATTTTAAAAGTAGATGCATTGGAATCAAATTTAATTAATTCTTGCAGAGTGTTCAGCAAAAAGACAAAAAGATGAACAGTAAGAAAGGAAAGGTGTAAAACTGAGAGGACCACACACATCTAAACAATAGGAATCCCATTTGAAACAAAAACAAACAAACAAGAAAACAAACAACAACTAAAAATGAGAAAATGGAGAAGAAATCATCAGAGAAATAATTCAAGAGAATTTCCCAAACTGAAGGTCCATCAAGTGCTCAGCATAATAGATGGGTGGATATAGATCTGCATGGAAGTACAACATAAAACTCCAGAACGCTGGAAAATAAGAAGGTTCTAAAAGTTTCCAGAGAAAAAGAACTGTATATATAGAAAGGATCAAAATTACAACTGCATAGAACTTTTCAACAGCAACATGGAAGCTAAAGACAGTGACATAATGCCTTCCAAATTCTGAGAGGACGCAATTTCAGCCTAGAACTCCATAGCTAGTATCTAGTGTGAAGTTAGAATAGAGACATTTTTGTATATGCAGAATCTCAAAATGATTTTTTTTTACTTTTGTCTTTTCTCAAGAAGATAAATCCTGCTAAAAGGAGGAGATAAATCAAGTAAGAGTGGGGAAAAACGAAGACCTAGGAAGCAGGTGCTCAAAAACGAGAGAAATGAATGGACTGCTTGGAGTGATGGTGAAGAGCGAGAGAGAGATCATAACTCTGCAACAGCCCAGACATTGTCCAGCATGGTCTGGAGCAGACACAAAGACTCCAGGAAAGACTTCATAAAAATGGAATTAATATATCACCAAAAGCATTTGTGTATAATCCAAAAGATATTTACTGAGGAAAGATTAGGGATAAATTAGCCATAAGTATGTGGAAAACTATGCAAATAAGAATAGAAAGTATTGGGGCACCTGGGTGGCTCAGTCAGTTAAGTGGCTGCCTTTAGCTCAGGTCATGATTTCAGGGTCCTAGAATCAAGTTCCCTGTCAGGCTCCCTGCTCAGCAAGAAGTCTGCTTCTCCATCTTCCTCCTCTCTTCTGCCACGGCTTGTGCTTGCTCTCTCTCTCTTTCTCAAATAAATAAATAACCTTTTAAATAAAGAGTAGAAATTATTATAGTTGTTATTATCATTGTTATTAGTCCCAAGAAAAATGAAAAGTTGCACGGGGAAAGATAACAATCATAAAAATGAAAATTTCTAACACTACAGTGCTTATTATATGACATGAATTGTTCTATGTTTTTATTTATTAACTAATGCACTATTGATCATCACAAAAATCCCATGTTATAGGTACAATGATTCCCTCATTCTACATTTGAAGAAATTGAGACATGGAGATAATACGAAGTATACCCAAGCTTGCCCTGACAGTAAGTGCCATTTCTGGAATTTGATCCCAGGCAACTGTACTATGGAAGCTGTTCTCCTATCTCCTAACTAACATGTTGCCTCTGAAAATAATCATAAGATATTATATATCTCCATTATAAGTAGAATTTTCATGGGCAAATATAAACTCTATCTATCCATTTATCTCAGATTACAAAATGACAACTTTGGAAGACTAGGCATAGGTTTGATGTGGTACATATGAAAAGAATCTAAATCTTCTGAATCTTTGTTGAAGTCAATAGCTAAGATCTTAAAAGCAGAATGAAAGAAATAGCCATATAAGCATCATTTTTAAAGATTTAGAGATAAGTGCTCCCAAAAAATCAGTTAAAAGAACCGAATGTGGTTGCCACATGTATAAAGTGATAGGATATGAAGGACTTCCTTCAGGGAACTAACTTTATCAAGACTTGTAGAAATGTTTTGTTCCTTAAACTATGTTCTTGGGTAACTAATATTTTTCACTGCCACTGTTAAGGATTGAGTATCACTAAGTTGACATTTAAAGCTATGAGTATGGGGTGATTGGGTGGCTCATTTGGTTCAGCATTCGACTCTTGATCTCAGCTCAGGTTTCAATCTCACCATCATAAGTTCAAGCCCCAGATTGAGTTACATGCATAGAGCCTACTTAAAAAAAAAAAAAAAAAAAAAAGTAAGTAAAAATAAAGCCATGAGTGTGGATCACCTCTCAGTGTGAGTAGAGAGGAGAGGTTCTGAGGAAGAATGCTTAAAGGTCTACATAATCCATGTAGGAGGCTAACGGAACAAGAAGAGGCAGAGAAGAAACAAGAACAAACTAAAGAGAAAAAAGTCAAAGGCTCAAGAAATACAATAATCTAGAAAGCAAAGGCAGAGAGATCATTGGGAAGGAGAGAGTCAATAACAGTAAGGAAAAGAGGGGAAGGACAACGAGAATAGCAACTGAGCCAAAACTGCATTTCAGTCATGGTTGGGGAGCAAAACGGTTGTGGGTGCTTATGGAAGGAGCTATAGGTAAGTCAGCGGGAGGCATGAGGACATACCATAGTTGTCAGAGTAACACTGAATCCTAAAGTTGTCATTTCCTCCTGCATAGGAGCTCCTTACCCCAGGAGCCGCCCAGCTAGATTGGATTTTTTTTTCCCTGAAGTCCGCTGCCAAGGGAGCAGCCGCCTCTTCATTAAGAGAAGGAATGACAGGAAATCATTACTGGCAAGAAGCTTGTTGACATGAGGAAAATGACATGGTTAGTTTCTGATAGTGGCGGCATGCCATTTTCAGTAATGCCAAAGCAAAGAAATCATAATATCTAGAAAATAATATATCCATGCCCGCCATATAAATTCTAGCCAGATGTTGCCCCGAGGAAAGTGAGTTCCTTTGGCTTTGATGACAAGTACAGAAGAGCAAAGGCCTCCTTCTCACTATTGATGAGCCCCTGATTGTTGGTTACATGAATCAGGAGACAAGCTTTGGGGCAGGATCACAGCCAGCCCAGAGTCAGACCTGAAGATAAGTGAGAGGTCAGCGTTTAATTTCAAGAAGAGCACCAAGTACATGCTGAAGAAGAGAGAAGCCACCTGGTAGCATTAAAGTGGAGCCTCCGGAATGCGATTGTGTTCTGGGGGCAGGCAGGTGAGAGCATGTTCTGTGCCGACAAAGTAGGCTTGTGACAAGGGAAAGATGAAAGCGGCCCCACCACCTCCTCCAGCAGCTACAGGAGATCTCCTGGTCCTTTTATCTAGTGATCACGTGACCTGTCAGTTACCTGTAGGGGGTGTCCCTAGATTTCGCCACTGTGAAATGTTTTAGTCTTGTGTCAGAGCGCTGTTTTCTTGAAGTGGAGGATGTCAGAAAAGTGTAAGTTGGCTTCCAGTTGTACATTGATACGTCAGTTTCAATTATTCATTGAAGCAGCAGGGTCTTTCCTTTCACTGAGGCACAGCTCGGAAGAACAATGGTTCTTTCAAGATATATATTCCACATGCAGATAAGAGATTATCAATGTTCATGTAAGATAAGCATCACTCCTGAGAGCTACACTTCAAGTGTAAAATATTTCGGATGAATCACATATCCATTCTTTCTGAATTTTCGTATCACTCAGAGGTAAAGCCACCGCATCTCGTGCACACACACACACACACACACACACAAGATACTTAAGTAGAATTGAGGCTAGAATTGAATCTACACATTTGGTTTTTCAGTTGGATTCTCACTGTCCTACTCCCTCTCACTCCCTCCGATAAACAGAAGGAGGGAAGTAATGGGTATGGGGAGCAGTGACTCCCAGTGATAACCTAGAAGAAGGATCACAGAGCACTTGCCTGCTCACCTCCCACATCCTTTGCACTAGAAATGAGAATCTAGCTATCCCATCCAGTACATCTGAGATTGTAGATGGCTCCCAGGGAACAGCAGAGCAGTGACACGAGAAGAGATGCCAGGCCAGGGAGCAGACACTCTGGGCTTCTCCCCACCAATGCCCCCCCACTGCATCTCTGAAAAACACAAAGCTGTGGGAGATAAGAGAGTATCTTTCATGAGTGATACAAGCTCTGGGTTTGTGCCCACTCTAGATGAGTAGGAAAGATTGCTTTTCAGATGAGAAGAACACCAGTGTAGGAGTGAAGCTGGTGGACTGTTCAGATTAAATTCCAGGTAGCATTTACTAGCTGTGTGACTTCAGGCAAATTATTTAATCTCTCTGTGCCTCTCTTTCCTCCCCTCTAAAATGCAGTAAATGATCATATTTACCCTGTAGGGATATTTTTTTCAGAATTAAATGAAATAACTCATTTAACGCAAGTTCAATAAATGTTAACTATGATTATGTGTGCTAATAAGATCCTCCGACTCCAAACACCATTCCCCACTAGCTTTTTAGATACCTGACATTCTACCTTTGGAAAGTTATTCCTTGAATAGAGAATTTAGGGTGTCTATCTTTATTAAAATGCAAAAATTTCTAATAATGCAAAAAAAATCTATGAGTCTCATTATCTATGAGATATTTGTTCTCATTCCTTCCAAGAGCAAGGTTTCATTGAATCCCTTCTATATGTCCTCCACCTCTTTCTTCACCCTGCTTCCATGGCTTGTCTTAAAGGACTTCTGCGTTCCCCCAGGATACTTATTCCCCTTCGCTCCTCCCAATCTACCTTCCTACAGTCAAGGTCAGGAGAAGCTTGCATTTTCTACATTTGTCTCATAGCACTTGTTCAGTCTGTTTTTGTTCCCCTGAGTTACTCTTCCCCCTACCACCTGCTGTGTATCTGTCTGCAGCAATCCCTGTGACACCTCAAATTCTCTGTGTCCAAATGTAGTTTCTCACCTTGCCCCTTTCCACACAGAATCCCACGGCAGTTCTGCACCCCACTTCTTTACAAGGCACGCACATTTCACAGACTGGAAACCTAGAATTAATTTTGGCTGATTCTTCCAACCTTGTTTGTGTATGTAGGTGGCTAAAGTCTCTGTGTTCCAGGTCTGAAATGTATCAGTCCCTCTCACTGCCCCTGCCCTACATCAGGCCCTTATGTTTCTCACTTGGGCTTTTGCAATAAGTTCCTAACTGATCTTCGGATACCCTCTCTATGTATTTCCATTCCAGTCTTACAAGCACATTGCTTCAAGCTTTGAGCACACACTTTCTTATTCAAAATTATGATGGGGCACCTGGGTGGCTCAGTTGGTTAAGCTTCCTACTCTTGGTTTCCACTCAGGTTGTGATCTCATGGGTCATGGGATTGAGCCTGCCATAGGGCTCCACACTCAGCAGGGAGTCTGCTTGAAGATTCTTTCCCTCTTCCCCTCCCCTACTCTCTCTTCTCTCTCAAAGAAATAAACAATTTTTAAAAATGTAATGATTTCCCAAAGTCTGGTGAAACAAACTCAATACTTCTAGCTCTGAACTACCTTTCCAGACCGAAATCCCACACCTATGTATCTGTCTACCCAACATTCAGGTTAAACTGAGTTATCAGTGATAACTGATATCACCAAGTTGATCTGTGACAGCATTACCCCAGGACACAAGTCATCCTTACTCTACGTCTTTCCTTGTGGCCTTGAACAAGATACTAGATCCCCCTGGACTTGGAGTAACTCTGGACATTGTAAAATGTGCTTTTATTAGGAGCTGTTGGGAGGTTTCAGGGAGCTACTGTAACATAAGGAACAATGGCTCATCAAACAGCACTTCTTTTTAAGGCTCAGCTCAAATGGAATCCCCTAAAGGAAGCTTTTCCTGATTCCTCACCACAAAATCATTCTTCTTCCCTTCTTCCTCCCTTCCTCCATCAATCCTTCCTTTCCCTCTTCCTTCCTTTCCTCCTTTCATGCAACAACCATCCCTGGGGCAGCTGTGCCATAAGGAATGCAGGCCTACCTTGGGCACATACCCAAGAGAGACATGGTTGTGACCCTCAGGAAGCTCAAAGTCTAGTGAGGGAGAAGACAGGTACAAAAACAGAGGTGTATATGGGTATCAAGCACACAAACAGGAGGGAGGTTGTAACTGCCTGATCAGCCCAGGAAAAGCCTGCTAGTGATGGTGAGTTGAGAACTAAGCCATACAGATGAGAAGGAGCTATCCAGGCACTGCATGGGAAGTGGGGCTCTGGGCAGAGGGCTATGGGGTGCAGTGACAGAGAGGTACCGTGGAGTGTGGTTCCTCATGGGCAGTGCTGCTTATGGTGTGGTGTGAACACTGAAACAAAATGATTTCAGGCACTCTTAAAACTCCAGAACTACAGTCCAAAATCCACACTACAAAATCAAAATCATTTTCATGAATGAAAATACATGAGAAAATCAACTTCAAGCAAGCACCAGTAGTGATTCTTCTATTCATTACGTTGTGAAGACAGTGGTCCGCATTTGGGGGCCACAGAGACCCACCATAAGGCTTCATTCAGACAAAGGAAATGGACAAAAACAGATGTGGTAGTAAAACCAAAGGATGTGTAAGGATACATTCTTCTTGTCTTTTGGATTTTCAAAATTTATTTAAAGTAAATTGGAATACTAAGCAGCTATTAAAAATAATGCTGTGGAGCACATTTTTCATATTAAACTGTTAATGCAAGAAAAGAAAAAAATGCACATATGCATATAAAATCTCATTTCTGTAAGACAAGTAAGTTTTTGCATGTATGTGCAGAGAAAAAAGTCTTGAAGAATAAGTTTCAAAATGTTAATGGTGATTATCACTAGGCAGTGGGAGTTGGTATAATTTTGAAGAGGATTTTATGATTTTCCAAAATGAATATGCATTTCATGTATAATTTTTAAAAAGCAGTATACGTTCCTTTTCTTCAAGGCAAATAGCCAGAGCCAAAGTGGAATTCTAATTAATGTCCTGAAGCCATGAGAACAAGGAGGGTTTGACCTTGGGACGGGAGGTAGTGACACAACCCAGACTTCTTCACAGGGTGCCAGACCTAGGTCTGGCCTGAGCAAACATCTAGCAGCAAGACCAGCAGGGAGACAGGAACTGAGGGCTAAGTCCAAGTCCTTCCCAGCCCAGGCAGCCTTTGGTCAGGAAATCATAGCCCCAGCTGTGTGATCCTGGAAACACAGAGAAGAAATGAAGCTCAGACACACAACTGTCTCAGGAGTCTGGTATGGGCCAGGACCACCAGCCAGACCACCAGAGTCCTGGCTGGGTGTAGTCATCCTCTCCTCGGAGTGTGGAAGATTCTAGAAACCAGACGTTGGATCAGGGCTCCCCATAAACCAGGTGGACTCAGGTGTAATAGAAAAGGTTTCAAATGTATTAAACTACCCTCAAGGGGACCCCTATCATTCCCCAAACCTGGAATCCTTCACATTTTTGTATTCTGATTGTGAAATAATGACATGCTATTCCACAACTGGGAAATTGTATTTTTCGACTTTGTGTTTCTAAAGTTAACATAAGTGAAGCAGTTGTCTCAGACCCAGTGTTTGGAATCTGTGCTCCATATCCTCTGCCCCAGACTACACTATCATCCTGGGCCATGCAGTTGTTTAGTGAATGTCATTACGAATAAATAATGATATACGGGACATTACTCTTTTACGTAAAATTATATGTATAATGCAGCTGATACTGGGAATGGAAAAACTTTTCACTGGTCCTGTATCATAGTCTGTAAACTATGAACATTGAATTAACCCAATAAAAGTGACAATTCTGACCCCGGGCTATACCCATTACTCTAAGGTTACAGCTCACAAGCCAACTCAAATTGTTCTCAGTGTGGTACTTTACTGAAATACTTATCATCTGGAAACCGTATGTAGTGCATATTCTTAATAAATAATAACACATTTTATTTTGGTTTACTGAAAATTAACAGGGCATTTGGGAAATTGCTGTTATTGTGGGAACCTGTTTCATATTTGCCTTGGCAATACAATAGCTATCTAAGTGGAAAATAGGAGAACCCGTGGCTGTTGAGGGTGGGTTTTTTCCTCTGCTGTTGGTATTCACAGAAAGCCACACAGCTGGTTACATTAATGACATCCTATATACTCAGAAGAGATGAAAGAAGTCAAACAAAGTTGTAATGGGCTTACCCATATGAAATTGTCACTTTGAGTCGACTGGTTTTGCATTTAGACACAGTAAATCTACTTCTTTGCAGCTATATTCCAATCTGTAGTCCAAATGGTCTGCAAAGTTTCAAGGCTTTATTGATACGACCGTCTGAGACAGTTTTGTGGACATGCTAAGTAGAAAAGCAAAAAGCCTAGTGAACTTTGGAGGCTGTTCCCATGCCAAGAGCCCTGCTTGGATTGGTATGTCCCATTCTCTGATAGTCCTGATTCCTCTCTGCCCCAAGTTTCAGTGGCATCTTTTGTAAAGTTCTCCTACCTCGTAATGTAACATTTCAGGCATCAGCCCCAATATGAGTTTTAATTGAAGAAAATACTCTTGCACAGTTGGAGAGAAAGGATAAAAGGATTCAGGAAGGAGGGAAGAACAGGGACTAAGAAGACCAACTAAAGCAGGTTTTGTGGTGGTTTCATTGGGTGTTTCCCTTCTCTGCCTCACTGGTCCTACAGAATAATACCTATCGCTAAGACCACATTGCTGGCCAATAAAGGTTTCAACTTCTCGGCTCTGCCTCTACCTGGCCAACTCTCCCACCCCATGGCCAACCTGTTGGCCGCCTTCCCCCCTTTGCTACGTTGAAATGCCACAAATGGTTTCATTTTCATGCTAAAAGAGAAATATTTCCAAACAAGTTTCCCTATGTCTCTATTGACCTTTGTTTTCCATTTTGTGTTAAGTATACATTCTCGTTCGTTCTTCCCTAACAACTCTGTGGGTGTTTGGGTGCCTCAGACTGGCATACTGAGAAACCATATAATTATTCTTATCTAATGATGCATTTTATAGTTCCTGGATTTAGAAGAATTTGCTTTTTCTTACTTAATCCCCCCTTTCCACATGGCTGATTCTTGAGCATTAATGATTTTACCATTTTTTTCAAACATACAAGTTGGAAACCAAAGTGACCTTTACCTTCTCTCTCCTCCTTCCCCTCCCCGCCTCCCCACAATGATGCCTCCACACTGACCCTCAAATTTATTACCCAACGTGACAGGCCCAGCCCTTACCGTTTCCTCCCGGGTTATTATACCCTCCCAACCAGTCTGTCTGCTTTTAGTCTGTCCCCTCCAATTCACTCTTTTTTGTCACCAAAACAATCTTCCTATAAAGTTAAAAAAAAAAAATCACATACCAGCTCTGCCTGAGATTAGTGCATAGGTTCCCACTTTCTCGGGGTTAGATGCATCCTTGCAAAGCAGCTGAGCAAGATGGTGAAAATGAGGACTCCAGGGGTGGCTGGGCGGCTCAGTCTACTATGCATCTGACTTCGACTCAAGTCATCTCAGGGTCCTGGGATCCAGCCACAGGTAGTCCCTGAACAGGGAGTCAGCAGGGAGTCTGCTTGCCCCTCTCCCTCTGCCCCTACCTCCACCCCATGTTCATGCTCTCTCTCTCACTCAAATAAATAAAATATTAAGAAGAATAAAAAAAAAAAGGACTCCAGAGCCAAACTGGGTTCAAATTCCAGTTATGCCAATGACTAACCGTGGAGAGACCAAATAGTGATTTGAACTGCACCTTGGTTTCTCCATCTGTAAAATGGGGTAGTGACAGGATCTACCTCATTATGAGAATAAAGTGAGTTAACACTGGTAAATGACAGAACAATGACTTACGCATAGTAAGGCTTACACACTTTTGCTATCGACATAAAATAATTACCCCACATTAGGCATGGAGGCCTTCACTGCCTACACTTGGCCTTTCCACCTCACCTTCCATCACTTCTGACTATACTCTTCATATCTTCACCACATCAAGCTGCTTGCCACATATTTCTGCACATGCTATTTTTTCCACTCCTAATCACCTCCTTTTCCGTTTCTCCATCTGGGAAAATCTATTCTGCCATTTGTTCATCACTTGTGTTTTTAAAATTGTGTGAGTCCCATTGTTTCATCATTTATTGTCCCCACCAAACTTAAGGGTTTAAGAGCCTTGAGTTTCAAGGACTCCTTTATATTCACATCTGCGAAGTCCGTATCTAAAATAATGAATAAGTTTGGACCAAATGCTCAGTGAATGTTTGATGTCGGAAAGAAAGAAGGAAGGAAAGGAGGCAGAGAAAGAAAATAAGATTTGCTTACAATAGTCTCTGGGCCAGACAAGGTGCTAAATAGTGTACATGGATAAATCGGTCCTAACAACAGCCCTATGAGTGGATCCTATTATTAGTCCCGTTTTACAGATTAAAAACCTGAGGTACAGACATTCGGTAACTCATCCAACATCAGCCTGACCATGGAATCTGAGCACAAGTTTGCCTCCCACAGCCCCAAACAGGAATCCCCTTCTCCCTCTCCCTGCATGGCAGTCAGCACAGACTCAAGGAGAATTCCCTTACACTTGCTCGGGTGGCAGGGAGGCAAGGTGGGAAGAGCACAGGTTGCCAAGCTTGGTACACATCTCATCTACGTCCCATTTACGTATGAGCATCTCTGATGCTCTGTTTCCTTAACTGTAAAATATACGTAAGTGGTGCCCACCTCCCACCTTCTAGAATTATTGTGAGGATAAAGGAGAAAAAGTACATAAAACTACAGTTTCAGAGCTTTGCACACACTAGGAGGTCAATATGAAACACTTATGTTTAAGATTAGCTAGCCTACTAGCTTCTTGGCTTGGGAAAGAAAGCCAATTATAATTCCCATTCTTGGTGGTTTTGAAGCCTGGCCTCTTTTGTAATACCAAACCAGTTTGGTTTGGCTAAGTAAGAACTTTGCTTCAAAGAAAATGTTTTATGCATTCTCAAAACAAAGGCGTTAAGGAATGTTGGCAGGGAGACGGGGATCTCCTGAAAGTGGAAGGAGCAAAGAAAATGTAATCCACCATTAAAGAAAGAGCAAAATGCTGTCATTCACGTTGTACAAATAAAACAAGGTTCCTTCCAGAATCAAAATTTCAATGACCCATAGTTCTAGAATGTCAGCTTGGGAATTGAGAAAAAGCAACTTGAATAAGTTCAATAATTTTTTGCACACATAGGTGTAGAAAACCAAAAGGAAACGTTGAAGAGTTTTATGTCAATCTTAATTTAATTTCAACTTCTGGATCAATATGTAACTGCAGAAGCGCGAACCACCAAACAAACAAACAAACAAACAAAAAAAACCCCTAAAACTTGCTAAAACTGAACCTTTGTTTTACAGGTTTTCACCTTGCTTATTTTTCTTGTGGTCTTTTGACATTTTTTTCAGTCCATGATCAAAGACCAGCACGACTCTCTTACCCCTGAAATTTAGAAGCAGTTACAAGAAGCAACTTAATTTATGGCTGTAAAGACCAAGTACATTTTTCACACGGCATAATTAAAACTAGGTCAGGGAGAGAAAGGAATGAAAGACAGAGAGGTTGTCTAAATATTATGCTGATAAATGACAAATTCACCTTGAAACCATTCTTCTGCCATCTCTCTATTTAGCAATGTCCTCTGTGTTGCATTTAAAGAATATGCAGTTTCCAAGATACTAAGTTTTCTAGCCACCCTCCATGTTCCTGTGCCAAACATTACAGATGGAGCTAAAATTATTCATGGTAATTTACTGTTCTCTACAGTCAAAGGGCAAACTTGTCTCCTGCCTTTATGGTAGCCCTCGAGAACATGCTCTGCACTTATTCTCTGGGCAGAGTTCCCACTGATAACCAGGGACAGCCCGCTGGTGGAATGCATGTATAGAAAACGCCACACTGCAGATCAGAGAAGAGAATTCAGTCCAAGCCCAGCTGGGCATTCCAGAGAGAGAAAAAGAAATAAGCAAACATAATATCAACCATTGAGGGAAATGCTATGACTCTGCACGTTCAGGGTTTTCACGTCTTAAAGGCATTGTGTAAAATGCTCTCTGACGTGCTATGTGGTAGATGAAGAAGCTAGGCAAAGTAGCAACGAAAGGAACAGAATCCACAAGAAAAAGAAAAAGAAGTCAAGGAAATCATAGAAGCATCCAATTCGATTCCAGAAAGTCACTCTTGTGGAACTCATAGGACATGAAAAAGAGTGTTCCATCTGCTTAGCTTGGGCTGGCTTAGCTATATGTGGGGAGGGGGAATGAGGAAGTAATTGCACAAACTCAACCAAGTGTCTGGCACCCTAATGTGTGTTTCCCCTCGTTCTTCCCTCAATCACCTTTTCCTATAGCTATAATTCGAAACCCCAGCCTTTTCTAGCCTCCTTTCAGCTCCTCTCTGGAGTGGAGAATGACGTTCATGCTGAGTATGGGATTATTGGCAGTAACATCCAGGTTTCGCCATAACTGATCATCTTCCCATCAACACTTTCAGTTGTCAGTGAAGCTTTCTCTGAGGTGTGGGCCTGAACCCTGTCAGAGGAGTGTAATTGCTAGCACCTACCGCCAACAAACCAAAGTCTCTAGCAGACCATTTATCAGTTCCGACCGTTCCTGCAGCCGACAAGTAAAGAAAGACGTTTCTAAATGAGTGATGCAGTTATACATGTCTTTCCACACGTTGTACTTTGAGAAGTCTATTTTGGTAGGGTTCCTGTGGCATTTGATGGCCTTAAAACCACAAACACCTGAAGTACCCTTCTTTGAAATAATTTCGGCGCTCTTTTCCTGGCAGGCTATGGAAATAACAATTACAAAATATTCCTAAGGGATTGATCCTTCTAGGCATATAAAAATGACTATTTCTCCATAAAATCACCTTTTCCGCATACTCCATCCAGCCTTGACAAACAGTGCTCCAGGCTACTGTAATCATTAGGATCTCAAGGCCTTATTTTTCTCGACTTGCTTACCCACCCCTAGAGTTCCCCTATAATACTTCAGCTTAGTTCCTTTCTCTCATTTAGAATCCTTCTTGAGCTGTTAGAATCAAGTACACATTCCAGAATGTGGCCTCAGGAGTGTGTGATCTGACTTATGCCTATTTCTCTCCATGGCCAGCTAAACTCTGCCATGCTGACCTCATTCCAGGATCTCAGGCTACCCACAGCATCTCCTGCCACCAGGCTCTCACACACGCTATCTCCACTGCCTAGACAGAACTTCCTTAAACCATCCTTGGCCATCTTTGAACTTATTCTTGAGATAAGAAAATCACTTCTTACAGAATTTTCCTGACTCCTAAGTAAGTCAGACTCCTTCCTTGAATTCTCCCCAGGTAACTCTATTTCTGCTCTGATAGCATTCAATACACTTAACCTTCTTCCACTAGAAAGAAATTCCTTGAGGATAAGAAATGTGCATGTTGTGTTCAATGCTGTTCTCTTAGCATTTAACTCACTGCCTGGCACATGATAGGTCCTGTAGCAGTGTACTCAGGTTTCCACAGCAAAATATCATAGGGTGGGTGGCTTAAGCAATAGAAATGTATTTTCTCATAGTTCTAGAGGCTAGAAGTCCAAGATTCAGTTGCTGTCAGTGTTGGTTTCTGGTGAGGCTTTTCTTCCTTGCTTCTCTCTGTGTCCTCTTAGTCTTTTCTTTATGTATGCATGGGGAGAGAGAGTTCTCTGGTGTCTCTTCCTCCTCCTACAAGGACACCAGTTCTGTTGAATAAGAGCCTCACTCTTAGGACCTCATTTAACCTGAATTACCTTCCCAGAGTCTCTATCTCCAAATACTATCATGTTAGAAGTTGGAGATTCAGCATATGAATTTGGGAAGGACACAGTTCTGTCTGTAACAGGTCCCCAATACATATTTGTTGAGTGAATGGTTAAACAAATGAATGATTTCTTATTCCAAGTTCATTTCTTCCTCAAGAGATCGTTGGCTCATGAAGACATGAGCCATGACTTTCTTTTCCCCCTGCATCCATCATGGTCCCTGGCACACAGCATATATTCAGTACATGAATTGAGTTTAGGTTCAACCTTCAAGACAAAGGTGACCTTTGAAAATAGAGGTGTGTGTGAATGTATATATGTTGGTATGTATGTTTTCATCACAAATGAAAGTTACTTAATGACTTTCTATGATCATATAGAAAGCTAGTTCTAAACTTCTAGCCAGAAAGTGAGCAAGTAAGTGAACTCCAGCTCAAAAATCAATTAAGGAACAGAAGCAAATGAGCAGCTTGAAAATGCAGTACTGCTTAATTCCTTACCTCCTTATAATGACAGTGCTTTCTCTGTGAAGTAATTTTCTTTTGATAAAAGGAAACCAGGTTCCCTGACCCCAGAAAAAAATGAATTAGTGATTTCTCTGCCTAAGAGTTGACAAACAACCCTTACATCTTGTTCTGTGATATCCAGCAGTGAAACAAATAGACTCTGAAAATAATCTTTTTTTTAGAGACATTGGAAAACCATACAATTCCTGTAGAGTCACCTCTGGGTAATTCTTCATTTTATTTTCCTTTATGGGGACATCAGTGCCCTGTTGTCCACACATACCTCATAACCACAGCCTCAGACACAGGACTGGGTCGGCTAGCAATGCCAGTCTCAGCAGCAAAGTGAGCACCTCATCTCCAGAGCCCCCCCTCACCATGGCATCTTTTCTGTTCCCCGCAATTGTCATCAATAGTCACAGTATTTAACAGGCCTGGGAGAATTCTTCTCAAATTTGCTATCTCTGACTCTAACTCTGCAAGCAGTTAGACATCATGAGAAGATATTTCCTTTTGTCTGATCTGAATATACCTCTTTCTATACTCGGAGAGTGAATGAAGGATAAACCCATGTGACTATTAAATTGCCCAAATCCAAAATTTCAGTTCTGCTCTCCCCCTGTCCCATGTTTCTTCAATGGGTTCTTTTGATAAGATTAGGTCTTGGGGACCTGGGTGGCACAGTTTATTAAGCACCTGACTCTTGATTTTGGCTCAGGTCATGATCTCAGACTGTGAGATCAAGCCCTGTGCTGGGTGTGAAGCCTGCCTAGGACTCTCCTTCTCCCTCTGCCTCTCTCTCTCAATCTCTCTCTAAAAAAAAAAAAAAAAAAAAAAAAAAAAAGAAAAGAAAAAATAGTTTTGCAGATGACATTAAATAAACTTCCAGTGTGTTTGGTAACAATGTCAGATTTATTGGATTCTTTCTCTTGAGTACCTAGGTAGATTTGCCCTTGCTGTGAGCTTGTTATTTATTTTTCTCAAGAAAATGTGCATCAAAGAATTGTGATTAACATATAATTGTTGAATATCTGACTGAATGAATGGAAAAATGGATCATAATATAAATCATGATAACAATACAAATAACTTTTTAAGCAAAAAAAGTTATATAATGTGACCGTTTTTATATAACAGCTCTAAGATTGAGTATTTATGAAAGCCACATAATCTATGTGACTTGTTAACAAGAATAGTAAGGGCCTAGTTTAACTTTGTGTGTGGGGGGGATCTATGCACATTTACAGAAGGAGCTTCATTGCACATCCGCAAACCCCTGACATCATAACCTTATCAGAAAACCTAGGGCACAAAAACAGGAGTCTATTACATTGTATTTCACATCTGTCAACCTTATCTCTAATTTCCACTGTAGCCACAGTAGATGAATAAAATTAAACCAAATTTCATCCATTCACTAGGCCCTTGGGTAAAGCTATAAAGTTCAGTCCATTCTCACCAACTTTTTCCTCCTGCATTTAGTAATAGACTATCTCTAAAGGAGAAGGCTGGTGGAGAACTTTTTCATGCCGAAGTCCATTATCAAATGATGAAATAATCAGCTCGGGAAGTGTATTGGTTTCCTATCAGTGCTGTAACCAATTGCCACATAGTTAGTAGTCTAAAACTACACAAATTCATTATAATCTTATAGTTTGAGATCTCAGAAATCTCAAATGGGTTTCGCAAGGCTAATATCAAGGTGTTGGTAGGCCTGGTACCCTCTGGAGGCTCTTGGAGAGAAGCCATTCCTTGCCTTTTCCAGTTTCCATAGGCCACCTGCATTCTTTGGTTTGTAGCTCCTTCCTCCACATTCAGAGCCAGCAACACAGCATCTTAAAATCTTCCCCGGACTCTCGATACCTACTCTCCTTCCTACTCCTCTGCTACTTAGAAGGACCCTTATGGTTAGATTGGGCCTTCCCAGATATTCTAGGATAATCTCTTATCTCAAGATCCTTAACCACATCCCATTCACGATGTAAGATAACAGTATTCACGGGTTCCAGGAATTAGATGTGAAGGTCTTGGGGAGTGAGAGGGTATTAGTCAGCCTACAATTGGATGTAAATGGTTGATAATGTGTTTTCAGTGTGTTCTTTTAAATGTTTCTAATGTCATTATTTGTCATGGACCCACTCCACCTACCAGGCCCCATGGTGCTAAGGCTTATGCAAGGGGGAGAAGGACTCCAGAGTCAGCTCAGGAGAGTATGTGAAGAGGGAGGACTGGCCAGGGAGGAAAGCATGGAAGAAGACATAAACTTACATCATTACTCCTAAATCCCTCTCCAGGAAGATTTTTGCTACTTAGGCATTACCCATAAGACACCTGCAACATCCCTTTCCACTTTGCACATGGAAAAAGAAATGATAAAAGAGCTTAAAAAGCTCGGCTGAGGTCACAGCACTTCCATGGCTAAGAAGGAAAATTCCTCCAGCCCATCCGTGCTCCCATTTGTAACATCATCAATGCACATTTGCTCCTGTGATGGCTTGGTGCTTAAGTTGTTGGAATTTATCCAGACCCTGTAATGATGGATTCAGAACACAGTCCCACATTAAGAAAAAATACAAGTTTCACTTTAATTAAAATGAGCTTAGAGTAACTATTATAATTTTCTCCCTAGTATTTATGAGTCACTTAATAAAAACTTGCTAGACTCTCAGTAGTACTATGCCTTGCTCCAGGCCCCTCACTCTACCATTTCATCATTTCATGGCCGGGAAAGATCTTGAAACAGATCATTATAGTCAAAATATCTGGGAAGTTTAAAAAAAAAAAAAAACCCTTTTGCATGTCTGTATTGTTGCCAGAATATATACAAAATATGTGAGTTTTCTGAGACTTCGATGAAAACAGCTCTTCTCACTTTATTTTTTTTACTTCCTTAAGCTCTTTTTCCCTCTTGCTCTCATTCCTAGCAGAGCACACGAAGTTCTCCTTACTATTAGAAGCTAAGAGAACTGCTGGATCTGTATTTCCCCTTCCTGTGGCATCCACAGACTCATTTCCATAAACCTGGGCCCGCCCCTGCACCTGCTGCTGCTTCTCCAATCTCGGAGTCGAAGTTTTGTAGTGAAGCAAACATCTCAGTGTGAAGTACCCCCTGAGGTGGAGCTAGGATTCAGAAGAATGAAGGTGTCATTCTGTACATTTTGAGAGGAAATAATGTCAATGCTACATCAATTAGGCACTTGTTTCCATCATGCAGAGAATCAAGAGGTAGAGCAAATCAGCTAACTTTCAAGAGTGTGGTGTTCTTCTGAAAACCCGTTCAGACATTTACTTTCTTTGCTTTTCAGTTTGTTATAATGTTTGTCCAACTGGAAGGCGAGCTCTAAAAACACAGCTGAGTTGAAACAAGTAAAATGGCTTTTGTGGTCCCTCTCCTGGTTCTCTGTGGGGAGCTGGGACAGCTACAAGGTGATCAAATGTACCGGATGCCAGAGAAAGGACATGCTTAAGACTGAAAGGATTCTGTTGACAAAAGAGAAAAACATGTCAACCAACTTCTCTTTTAAAAAGATGAGATAATTGATGTCTACCCCACACCCCTTTGGGACCAGAAAGAAATAGGACAGGAAATGTCATAGAAGGAGGGGAACAAAAGACTACTTGAGTTTGTTAGAGGTCAGGGTCTGAGCATTATTCTTCTTGGAAATTATTCTTCTAGCATTATTATTCTAGTCAAGTGACTACAGTGTTGCCAATTATGAGTAAATGTTAGTTTAATGGGACTGACTTAAATTGTGTGGAATTACAGAGGTTGGAACAAGAGGCGGTTCTACATGTAATGGCACTGTCGTGATATAATTTGTTTGAGTATAAACTTGTATGTCTGGTCCATATTGAACTCCGGTGTTCATCTCCACCATTGTTGAACTCCACGAGAGCAATTACCTTTAAAAACAAATCATCGATTTCATTAAAGTTTATAAAAATATCAAATTACACAAGAAACAAAATTTGAAAGTGTATTGCAAAACCATGAAGTAAATATGAATGTCCATGATTAATATTTTCTAAATTCAAGTAGAGATAAAACACAAATGAGCCAGACTGTGACCATCTGCAGAACAGGAAGTGCGTCACAGCCCCTGTCACACCTCCAGCATGCAACACAGTTTCTGGCACAAAGTAGGCACTTACAACTATTTGATGAGAGATATAAGTGAACAAGAACTGGAGAGGAAGAAGGTGATGGCAGGATAAAGAAGAAGGAAGGAGGAAAGGGAAGTACTGGTGGAAAAATTAAGCAAAGGTGGTTTGGAAGTAATAAAATGTGTGCCAGGGGTGGGCGATGAACAGGCATGCCCAGAGCAAATGGGCAGATTGAAGAGAAATGAAAGATGAAATTTTTTAAATTGTGGGAATAGGAACAAGGATGATGGGGGGGGTGTTAGTTGATAAAGATCTATAGGGCCCAAGGGAAGTGTTGTCCATCATCTAATGGACTAGTTGTCTAGGGAGATGAACAGGAAAAAATGAATCTTTTGTGGACCCCATGATCAATCAGAGGCAATTATTCAAGTTACTTATTGGCCAGGAGGAGGTGGCTTCAAGCTCTAAGGAGGGCAGTTGATGCTGATTTAAGGACATCCAAGTGGGCTTTCATGAAGAAGGTTGCTCCTGAGCAGAAGATTGATGCACATTAGTCCCAGGTAGAGGTTGATACCAGAAGTGTGGATAATGTGGAGTCAGGGGAGATATAGTGAGTTTGGTTTTAAAACAATAAGGTTTTGGTCAGGGAGCCTGGGTGGCTCAGTGGGTTAAAGCCTCTGCCCTTGGCTCAGGTCATAATCCCAGGGTCCTGGGATCAAGCCCCGCATCGGGCTCTCTGCTCAGCAGGGAGCCTGCTTCCCCCTCTCTCTCTGCCTACTTGTGATCTCTGTCTGTCAAATAAATAAATAAAATCTTTAAAAACAAACAATAAAGTTTTGGATCAGGGAAATTGTTCAACTCCACTTGCACTTCATTCACCAAAACTTGTACAGTTTGGCCCACGTTAAACTCTTCCTCAAGGCGCCTACATCACACAAAAGCGCATGTGATTGGATGCTCTTTGCTCTCTATCACTGCGTGCTTCCATTTGTTTCAGCCTTATCTGCCACGAGCAGGGAGTAATTTTTTTTGAGAGCCCTTCCTTTACGCCTCTAAACCATGGCTGCCACAAACTCCTTTTATGACGGCAGGAAGCGCCTCATCATCCATACAGTGAACCTCTCCCTGCCACAGCAATGTCCCCAGACTCTCCATTCTCATTCTTAACCTGCTGCCAGTTGGAGCCATCCCTGTCTGGTCCCACCTCTTAGCTCTGTCTTACCTCTCCATCTTTTTTCTTCCCCCTTGAGGTTCACACTGCATGTGGACCTGTTGGTCCCTGACCTTTGGCTTCTGCCCCAAGACTTTGGTTTAGGTCCCCCGACCTGTCATTCCTGCTTAGGGCTATCCTGGGTAGTTATCCACTCCTACGTACCGTCTCACACGACCCACCTCCTAGCCCTGACCTGCCCACTACCTAATCTGAGAGAAAGAGTAAATCGGTCAGTACCTAATATAGCACCAGGCCCTAGAGTAGATCCTTAATAAATATTTTAACTCATAAATGAATGAATTTTTAAAATGTCTGGCAGTTTTTTCTTCTGGCAGCTATGTGAAGTTTCTACAGATTTCTAAGTTTCTATAGCATAGCTACAAGCAGTCTTGGGCATAGACAACACCGCCCCCCCCTTACTGAGACCCACCTCCCAGATTCAAAGAACAATTCCTTTGACCTCTGTAGAGGCAGCTTACTTTGAGGGGCCCATGCACCAAGGGTAGGACTATAGACATGTGAACTGCATCTTAAGCATAGTGCATGGTGAAAACTCTGTGTAACTTCCCTGTAAGTTAGACAAGTACTTATAATGAAAGGTTTGTGAGTTCAGAAAGCCCCCGGGTATTCGAAAAGACAGTTCACGCTTCCTATCTGGGAAGAAAATGACAGTTCTCCGCACTGGGATTAAGCTTCAGATATTCAAGAGGAAAAAAAGAAACTTCTGAGTAACGCATTGGACCCGCTGCAGGAAATTTGGTGCCTCATGAGCATCACCCCTGCGGGATCATACACGTAATGTATTGACAGTGCACAGGGGTGGTGGGCATCAAGAACGATGCCTTTCTTACTCCCAGAACTGCCCAAGAGGCTCTACCTCCACCCACTAGTGGACAGATGACAGGACGCCCAATCCACTCACGTTCCACAAGCAAGCGTATTTCCTAAAGATTTCTCAAACTGGTCTCTTTCTTTCCATCTCTACTACCTCCCCTCAAATCTCAGCCATTCTCACACCTTGTTCGGGTAGCTGCAGCACTTCCAGACTTGTTTTCCTGCCCTGAAACTCACTTCCCTCAAATGTGTTCTCCTCACATCCCAGAAAGTGACTGGAAACTCAAATCTGTTTCCTCCTCTGCTAAAAGTCTTTCAACAGCTCCCCGTTGCCTGAGAACAAAGACCAAGCCACTTAGCATGTCCGAAAGTTTTCTGTGAGCTGACTTCTGCCCACCTCCAGAGCCATGTCTCCCCACGCCAACCCAACCCCCTCCTCCTGCCTTCTTCTGTTCACTCCAGCGATGTTGAATTATTTGTAATTCCGACTACACAATATTTGAAGTCACCAAACTTGTACTTACTGCTATTTTCCCTGCATGCTTTATTTTTCCATTCCTTCTTCACTTGGAGAAACCCATTTTTTTCCTTCAAGATTTAGCTTGGATAGCAGATCCTCCAGGAAAAGCCCCCCGAACCTCAGCAAGCATGGTTGGAAACCCCATCTCTCTGTGTCTCCCCACCACTCTGTGCCCTTGACTATCGGAATGCTCCCCTGTTTCCATGCTTATTTTCGCCAGTTCACAGGTAGTTTCTTGGTCACTTTCTGCTTTCAGTCCCTGACTCATGGCAGAACACTTAAGGCAGAGCAGAGCCTCATGCGTGTAGGCAGGCTGATAAGATCCTCTAGAAGTCCTATCATTCTAACCTATTAGGCATGAGAGTGGTCCCATATAAACATTTCTTGAATAAATGAATGCGACTATGCTTACCAAACATTTGCAGGCAATGAATAAAAAGACATGAAGCATAACCAAATGCTGGCGATCAAGGAAGGCAGGGTTAATGACTAAAACAAACAGAAAATAAAGACAACTTAGATGCTAAAACAAAAATAACCAGGAGGAAAAATTGGGACAATACTTTGAAAGTGAGTATTTGATGCTTTAAAGGGCTAAAGAACTGTAATTTAAAACTTTTGGAAAAATAGTATCATCTTCGGATTTCTGAGAGATAACTTCAACATCTTCTACGAACCTTCAGAATACTGATTTATTGTATTATTGACTGGTAAAGGGAAGATTGACCTGGAGGAATGATTTAATGATAGAGAGTCTCCAAGGAGTCACAAAAGTATCACTTGCCTATAAAAATGGGGGTTTGAAAGGGAAAAAAGAAGATGTAGATATAAATTATGTAATTTTTGGTGCTTTTGATATTATGTCTCACAAAAGGCTAATGTAAGTAAAAATAGAACAGAGAAGCTTTTTTATTAAATAACAAAACTCGATTAATATTTAAGGGAGAGTGTATTTATGAGGGTGGGCACCTAAAAGGGAGAGAAATGACTAGAAGAAATACTTAAGGTTCAGCATTAACAGTGATTTAGTTCCATTTGTTTAGTAAGGTCAGTGGTAAGAAATGCAATAAGGCATATGAGACCAGCCTCTCCCTCCCCATACTTAAGCCACTCCTAAGTTGTAAACTGTCACTTCCAAGATCTGCATTTAATTATTCTAATAGATCCACTTACTTAGAATCACCCTTTTCCTAGAATGAATAGCATTGCAATGCAATGCAAGGCAATGAATAGATATATAATTTACAGTTTAGAAAGATAGGACATACATAAGAGAGTGCCGGGAACACCTAGAACGGACTGAATACAAGATCTGCCAAGTAGGTGGCCCTCAAAGTCTCTGTATTGGTGTCTATGCTGCACCACTCCTGATAGTCCCTGTGAAGGACAGGCAGAAATGATAGCCAGGTGGAGCAAAAAAGGCCCTTTCCAGTATATATCCTTACTTCAAATCAGTACTTTGTTTGATGGAGAAATATTCCAGGTCCTGACCAGCTTATCAGCACAGAGCCGTCATAGGAAGTCAGAAATTGTCCCATGAGGCTTGGAAGAAATGTATCATGCAACCTTCCAAGTAAAGCAACATGACTGAAAAGATGAACTTATGCATTCACTTCGTGTGAATGTATCAATCTCCTATTGGGTGCAATGTGCCAAGTGTTCTGAGATCACAGATGAAGAGAGCACAACTATTTAGGAGGAAGTCCAGAAGGGCTTCACAGGGGAAATGATCTTTAGAATGAGCCTTGAAGGATGAATGATGGGCAGACAAGCAAAGCGAGGCATCCCAGGTAGGTAGACTGATCAACACCGTAGAAATCCAAAGAAGCAAGAAAAAGCAAGATCAATTTGGGACACACAAAAAAGTCCAATATGGCTATACAGAGAAAACAGTATAACTTGAAGGGAAGAACATGTGATATGAATCAGATACTACCTATATGACATCGAGCAATTCATCTCCTTGAAAAAATACTTTTTAAGAAAAATGGTAATATGATATCTACTTTCAAGGGTTGCTAGAAGGATTAAAGGGGGAAAAACTACAGTATATGGAAGTGAATAGTGCAGAGAATGCTCTCAATAATTTATTTTTGTTATTATTAATGCAAATAGCTGACATGATTTCAAAGAAAAATGAAACTGTAGTGTTGCCAAAAATAGACCTGATCTAGTCTTGTCCTACATTATTAATTGCGTAACCAGTGTTGTGGTGCCTAACCCAGAAGTCCCATTTAGGACTGAGGCACTCATTCCCACAGCTATTAGGTGCATTGCCTATTGATGGCTAATTCCTGCATCCAAATCCAAGAATTGCCCTCTGCCAAAGGGAGCCCCCCTGTCCAAGGTTAAGTTCTCTCCCCAGTGCATCCAATTATTGATTAATGGAAAAGTACAAAATCCTGCCATCTTGCCTCAATTTGGAAAAACTCTTGAAGGACCATTCCAGATCCAGGGATCCCCATGGGTTGGGCTAAGCTATTGCAACTGTACCTCAGTTCAACTTCTCCTCCCACCCACCCATTCCTACTCTCCTCAATTTCTGATTCATGCTGTTCCTAAGTGTAAACCTGCTGTATACAAATCTCTGTCTGAGGGTCTGTTTCTAAGAAACTCAAACTAAGGCAGTCACACTCTGTTAATTCGCTGCAACGCTAAGAAACTCAATGTAGTTCAGCTCTATGAGACAGATTCATTCATAAAAACCCCTTAAAACTTATTGATGAGGGCCTAAGGCACAACTACCTTGCCCTGGGCTGAATTCCACTGTCAAGAAGCATTGTCAGTGGCCTCTGTGTACTCTCAGTAGTATTTCTACTAAAGAGCTGACATAGAGGGCATAGACTCCAAGCCTTAGAGATTCACACAAGAAACAACATTTGACCATTCCCTGCCTTCCAAATCTATTAGATGCTGACAAACAAAGGCAGAAGAAAACAGATGTCACGGTACGCTAAAGTATGCATTCTCTACACCTTCAGCATCGTGAGGAAACTTCTTATCCTGAGTCGTTTCTGGGCTAGTGTAAATGCTTACCCCAAAGTAACTTAACACAGTAGTAAAACTAAATAAAAGCACAAATGTCAATTACACAGAGGATTTCTTTCTTAGGGATTGGATGCCACATTTGGAACTTTTGGTCCTCTAGACAAAATGTACTAAAAATGAGAAGTGAGAAAGCCTAGAGAAGCATCTATTCCTTTCTAAGTGAGAGGCAAGGTAAAAGCATGACAGCTGTCAGGAATCCTGGCTGGCCTCTTTAGACCCCCTGTTTTCAAATCTATCATATGCTGAAGACTTCTCTTTGCTCAAAAGGGATGAAAGTGCTTCTGATGGCAACTGCTGCACCCCATTCCACCGGCCAAACCAAACCGAAAACGGCTGCTTGAATGCTCACACTCCCAAAACAGATTTGTACTGATAAAGTAACCAAAGCTGTACTTGGTTATGTTTCTTGATTCTGTAAACAGACAGAGACAAATGCCCAGGAATGAGAATAACTCTCTTACATACTTTACCATTTTTTACACTTTGTTGAGAAGTCAGCAGAGAACTTCACACTTCATTGAAAATCCATTAAAACAATTACTAGGTCATTAGCACGGACTTTTAAGCACTAGCTTTCAAACTCCACTTATAAAGAAAGCTCTTTGATAGACCCTCAACTCCCTTAGCAAGCACAATCCTAGGGAGCTTTAGTAGACAACCAAAACAAAGCCATATTAAGAAAAGGAAGAGTGGGAGGAAGGAAGGGAGGGAGGGAGAAAGAGAGGGAGAGAGGGAGGAAGAAAGGATAAAAAGTTGCACTTACTGAAAAAAAAAAGAAAGTATCATGCACAAATCACTTATATAACAATATATGTTACATATTATAGCCATTATCTATCACTCCTCAATTATGCCTGGGTAAATTATAATAGATGGTCAGTAAATGTTAGATGATTCAGGAATGATCTTCCTAAGGCAATCACCAATACCTCTTGAGTACCTACCAAGGCTTTAAATATTATTTGGTCAATAACTCCCACATTTTATCTTCAGACCACACCTCACCCTTTAACTTCAAACTTACATTTTCTCCTGCCTATTTGGATCTCACTTAGATGTCTAACAAATTCTCAAATAGAACTTACACAAAACAGAACTCTTAATCTTTTTCTAAAGCTGTTCTTTCCATAGGCTCCTCCATCTCAGACATATGGTATGTACTCATTCTTCTGTTTGCTTTTAATCCATACAATTAATTTGAGATTCATTTGTGCCTTTGCATTTATCACTAGTTCATTTTTTTAGCTGAGTAGTATTCCATTGTATGTATATGTATATGTATATGTGTGTGTATATATATATATGGATTTGTCTGTCCCTTCATTATTAATGGACGTTTGAGTTGTTTCTTGTTTTTGTAACTGAACCAAAGGACACCCTGTCCACATGATGCCAGAAAGCCAATAAAAACTGACATTGAGCTTTTGCCGTGAAGATAGGTGATTTGTTGGTGTGCCACCCAGGAGAAAGGGAGGCTAATGCTCAAAAGTTCAAAACTCTTTGATGGCTTGCAAGTGAAGGTTTTTAAGGGCAAAATTTGGGGCAAGGCCTCCTGAAAAGAATAACGCCATTGATCAGAAACCCTTGAGGTCATGCTTAGCAAATGTTGGTGCCACTTCGTCTGTTCCGCTAGAGGTTTTGTCCATCTCAGGAGACTTGGATTCTGAAAAAAATATATTTGTTCTTTATGTTAGAGAATTCATTAGGTACAGCTGGTGATTATATCGCTAGGGTGGTGCTTATTAACTTCTTTTCCTATAGTTTCCTTTGAATGGTAAGCTAGCGTTCTTATCCCTTGAGTCAATTCCTTGGCTGTGCCTGGGATTGATATGACCTCTAGTGTTCATTCTTCCATCTGAACTGACAAGATGGACGCCAGCTTCATTTTGAACTACAACAAATATAACTGATATAAATTTAAAGAAGCTACAGGGTAGCTATATGTTTAAATTTCTAAGAGACTGCCAAACAATTTTTCAAAGTGATTGTGCCTTTTTACACTCCCACCAGGGATGTATGAGGGTTCTAGTCACTCTACATTCTTAACAATAATTGGTATAATTATTCTAGTTGATTTTGGTCATTCTAGTAAGTGTGTACTGGTATCTCATTGTGAATTTAATTTGAAGTTCCTTGATGAATAATGACGTTGAATATCTTTTCAAATGCTAATTTGCCACTCATACTTTTTTTTTGGTGGAGTCTCTATTCAAATATCTTGCCTATTTTTAAAATGCAGTTGTTTGATTATTTTTTATTACTGAGGTTTGAGATTTCTTTATATATTCTGGATATAAGTCTTTCATCCAGATACTTGCAAACATTTCCCTCTAGTGTGTGGCTTGCCTTTCCATTTTCTTAATAATTTCTTTTGAAGAGCAGAGGTTTTTAACATTGGCGAAGTCCAGTTTACTAATTTGTTCTTTTATGAATCATGCCTTTGATCCCATATCTAAGAATATTTTCCTAATCTAAGGTCAGAAATAGTCTCTTAAGTTTTAGGATACACATTTAGGTTCATGACCCATTTACCCATTTTGAGTTAATATCTGTATAGTACAAGGTATTCGCAATATGGATGAAAGTTTTTCTTTCTTTCTGTTTGTCTGTCTGTCTGTCTTTCTCTCTTTCTTTTTTCTATGGCATATGGCTAATCAATTGTCTGCACAGCTTTGGTTGAAAAGACTTTTTATCCATTGAATTGCTTTTGTGCTTTTGTCAAAAATTGGTCATCTATGTATTTGTGAGTCTATATTTGCATTTTCTATTATGATCCATTTCATTATACTTATGCTGATACCATAGTACTTTGATTGATATAGCTTTATTATAAATCTTGATATTAGGTAGTGTTAGTCTTCCAACTTTGCTTTTGTTTCCAATGTTGCTCATGTTTTTGCATTTCCTTATGAATTTTAATTTTTTTTTTTAAGATTTTATTTATTTATTTATTTGACAGAGAGAGATCACAAGTAGACGGAGAGGCAGGCAGAGAGAGAGAGAGAGGGAAGCAGGCTTCTTGCTGAGCAGAGAGCCCGACGTGGGACTCGATCCCAGGACCCTGGGATCATGACCTGAGCCGAAGGCAGCAGCTTAACCCACTGAGCCACCCAGGCGCCCCTCCTTATGAATTTTAAAATAAGCATGTCAATTTCTACAAAAGAGCCTACTGAGATTTTTATTTAAATCACTTTGAATTTAAAAATAAATCAGTAAGTAAGTAAGTAAATAAATCACATTGAATTTATAGATCAAATTTTGGACAACTAACATTAACAACAGTGAGTCTTCAAACTTGTGAACAAGGCATGTATCTCTATCTCATTTAAGTCTTTTAAAATTTCTCTCAGCAATGGTTTGCAGTTTTCAGAGTATAGGTTTTGTATATTTTTGTCAGATTTATCACTAAGGGTTGCCAACTTTTGATGCTATTATGAATGATACATTTTTTAATTTTAATTTCTGATTGCTTATTGCTACAATATAGAAGCAAAAATAGTTTTGTATATTGATGTTATATCTTGTAAACTTGTTAAACTTTATTTTCAATTCAAATAGGTTTTTTGAAGATTTCATTTGATATTCTACACAAATGATTATGTTGTCTTCAAAGTAAGTCAGTTTTGCTTCTTCTCTTTCAATATGACTATTTCTCTTTCTCACCTTAAATCACCGGCCAATTCTGGCACGATATTAAGTGGGCATAGTGATTGCAGCCATTCTTATCTTATTCCTGATCTTAAGGGAAAACATTCAGTCTTCAACCATTAAGTATGATGTAACCCATAGGTTCTTGATAAATGTCTTTTAATCAGTTTAGGGAAGTTCCCTTTTGTTCCTAGTTTCCTGAGAACTTTTATCAGGAATTGATTGTCAAATGCTTTTCTGTATCTACTTAAATTGTATCTTTTTCTCTTTCTCAGTTTGTTAATGTGGTGAGCTGCATTAATTGAGTTTCTATTGTTAAATCAATGTTGCATGCTTCAGATAAATCTACTTAGTCATGATGTATTATTCTTTATTATTGGAATCAGTTTGCTTAAATCTTGTTCAGAATTTTAGCACCTATGTTTATAAAAGATATTGGTTTTTATTTTTCTTTTTTATGATGTCTTTATTTGGTTTGGTATCGAGATAATGCTGGCCTCAGAATTAATTTAGAAGTAATGTCTCCAATTTTCTGAAAATTTTGGGTAGTACTGGTATAAATTATTTCTTAAATAATGTGTAGAATTCACTACTAAAGCTTATCTCTTTGGACTTTTACTTGTGGAAAGGTTTTTAGCTATAAATTCAATTTTTAAATTGATATAGAGCTATTTAGATCATTTCATTCTTCCTCAGTTAGCTTTGATAGTTTATGCTTTTTAAGAATGTTGTCACTTTCCTCTCAATTGTGGTATTTACTGGCATAAAATTGGTCATTATGTTTCTTTATAATAATTTTAATATCTATAGAACCTTTAATGATGTCCCCTATCTCATTTGTGATATTATAATTTAAGAATACATTTTTTTTCTTTGTTTGTTTGGGAAAAGGTTTATCAGTTTTATTGTTTTTTTCTCTAAGAGTAACTTTTGGTTTCAGTGAATATTTTTGTTTTTTAATTTTTTGTTTGTTTTTTTTCTCTGACAATTACTTTTTTTTTAAGATTTTATTTACTTACTTGACAGATAGATAGCACAAGTAAGCAGAGCAGCAGGCAGAGGGAGAGGGAGAAGCAGGGTCTCTGCTGAGCAAGGACCTCCTTGCGGGGCTCAATCCCAGGAGTCTGGGATCATGACCTGAGCCAAAGGCAATCACTTAACTGACTGAGCCACCCACGTGCCCCTGATAATTATTTTCTTTCTTCTGCTTGCTTTTAGTGTATTTATTTATTTACTTATTTTCTTTTTCTAGTTCTTAAGGTGGGAATTGAAATAATGGGTTTGAGACCACTTTTATTTTCTAATGTATTCCATGTTATCAATTTCTCTCTCCAAATACTCTTCTAGTGGCATTCCACAAATTCTGACATGCTGTGCTTTTATTTTCACCTAGTTTAAATAGTTTCTAATTTCTATTTTGATTTCTTCTCTTTTTGACCATGAAAAGTTGTTATTCAATTGTTATAAAGTTTCAGTTATGCAAAATGAATAAGTTCTAGAGATCTGTTATACAGGGTTATGCCTACAGTTAACAATACTGTATTCTGTACTTAAAATTTTGTTAAGAGGGTAGATTTCATGTTAGCATTCTTGCATGATATAATTAATCAATTTAAAAGAAATATATTCATAAGATCTAAAAACTAAAAAGTACCAATAAGATTAAACATAAACATTAAACACAACACAAATTACAACACAAAATTATGCATAGAAAAACAACTGAAAGTAAAAATGTCATAACATTCCTAATTCCTTTTGTTTTTCTTTTTGAATTTTCTTTGAAATTTATAAACTATAAAATGAAAATCATGTAGTATATCATATATTATATTTGAAGATAATTATAATTTAGCTCTGCTTTTCATTAAAATACTGATTTTCTTTAGGAAAAGTCAATGATCTTTTAAAATATTTAAATAATGAACAGATGCCATTTATTTATTCATATAGTTACCATTTTTGGTGGTTTTTATTGCTTTGTGTCAATCCATATTTCCACCTGTTGTCAATTTTCCTTCTGCTCGAAGGAGTTCCTCAACATTTCTTATAGTGTGAGTCTGCTGACAAAGCATTCCTTCAGGTTTTTATTTGTTTATTTGTTTTTTACCATCTTAAGTTTATAGTTCAGTACTGATAAATGTATTTCCATTGTTGTGCAACAGATCTCCATCTTTTTCATCTTGCAAATCTGAAACTCTATACTGGTTGAATAACATCTCCCGATTTCCTCAGCCCCTGTTCTATCTGCATCTATGAGTTTGACTACTTTAGGTACCCCATATTAGTGAAATGCTAATATATATATATTATTTTTGTGACAGGCTTATTTTACTTAACATAATGTCCCCAAGGTTAGTCCATGTGGTAAGATATGGCAAGATTTTTTTTACTTTTTAATGCTGAATAATATTCCATTGTATTTATATACCATATTTTAAAAATTATTTTATCCATTGATGAGCATTCAGTTGTTTCTCCCTCTTGGCTATTGTAGATACTACTACAAAGACCATGGGTGTGTAATATCTCTTAGATTTCCTGATTTTGATTCCTTAGATATATGCCCAGAAATGGGGTTGTTAGATCCTTTGGTAGCTTTATTTTTAATTTTTTGAGAAACTTTCATATTGTTTACCACAGTGGTTGCACCATTCTGCATTCCACCAATGGAATGAAAGGGTTACAATTTCTCCACATTCTCCCAACACTTGTTATTTTTACATTTTTATAATGACCATCCTAATGGATGTGATGTTGTATCTCATTGTGGTTTTTGATTTGCATTTCTCTAACGATTAGAGATGTTAAGTGTCTTTTCACTTGCTTGTTAATCATTTGTACAACTTTTTTGGAAAAATACCTAGTCAAGTCCTTTGCCCACTTTTAAATAAAGTTACTTGACTTTTGTTGTTGTCATTGAGTTGTAAAAGTTCTTTATAAATTCTGGATATTAACTCCTTTTTAGACATATGGTTTGCAAATATTTTCTCCCATTCAATAGGTTGCCTTTCTACTCTACTGATTATTTTTTTTGCTGCACAAATAGTTTTAAGTTTGATGTGTTCCATTTGTCTATTTTTGCCTTTGGTATATATAGTTTAGATACCATATCCAGGAAATTATTGCCAAATCCAGTATCATGAAGTATTTCTTCTATGCTTTCTTTTAGGCGTTTTGTAGTTTTAGGCCTTTTGTATTGCTTGTTAGTACATTTTGAGTTAATCTTTACATATGGCTAAAAGTAAGGGTTATATGCTGACATCTTCCCCCAAAATTCATATATTGAAGTCAGGACCCACAATTTGACTATATATGAAGATAGGGCCTTTAGGACAGTAATTGAAGTTAAATGAAGTCATAAGGGTGAGGCCCTAATCCAGTAAGACTGGCATCCATATTAAAAAAAGAAGAGACATCAGGATGCACAAGCACAGAAAAAGGGCTGTGGAAGAACACAGTGAAAAGGCCACCATCACAAATGAATGAGAAAGCCCTCAGGATAAATCAAATCTGCCCACACCTTAATCTTGGACTTCTAGCCACCAGAACTATGAGAAAAATATTTCTATCATTTGAGCCACCCAGTCTGTGATATTTTATTATGATAGCACTAATACAATAGGGTTGAACTTCATTCTTTTGTACTGGATACCCAGCTTTCCCAATACCATTTGATAAAGAGACTTTTCAATTGTTATATATATGAAAAAAAATTTATTTTACTTTCTTTTTTAAAAAGATATTTTCACTGGATGTATTAACTTAAATTCATAGACTTTTTTTTTCTTTCAGTGTTCTTTAAATGTTGCTCCACTGCCTTCTTGCTGCATTGTTCCAATGAGAAATCAGCTGTCATATTTATCTTTGTCCCTCTGTTTTTAACATGCCTCCTCCGCACAACTGCTAGAAAGGTCTGTTTTATCTTTTGTCTTGAGCAATTTGATCATGATGTCTCTTTGTGTAGTTTTCTTCATGTTTCCTTTACTTGGGATTTAAGAAGCTTCTTTGATCTTTGGGTTTACAATTTTCCTTAAATGTGGAAAATTTCAACATGATTTCTTCCAACATTTTTTTCTGTCTCCCTTTTTCCTCATGTCTTTTGAGGACTTCAGTTACATATACACTATGTCACTTGAAGTTTTCCCATAGCTCACTGATGTCCTTTGCATTTTTTAAAAAAAACTCTTTCTCTCTGTGTATTTCATTTTGGATAGTTTCTGCTGCTATGTCTTCAATTTCATTCATCTTTCCATTTGCAATATTGAATCCATGCATTTTCAATAGAGGGGCTGTCTCCCCAAGAAGGAAAAATTTACCTCTTGGGAAGCAAAACCATCTTTTACACTATGTGTGTGGTTATACATTTCATCAGAAATGGAGATTATTAGGAAAAAAAATCAAAAAAAGTTTCCTGGAGAGTGTTAATAAGAAAGGTTGAGAAAGTTAGTATAATCTGCTATTAATATCATACAGTGTATTTTTCATCTCTAGATAAGACATTGTAGGTTTTTTTTCTCTTGACATTAGATTTAGGTCAATTTCGTATCTTCCATGTTTCTATTTAACTTTCTGAACAAATGGGATGCAAGTGTAATAGGTGCTCTAGTGTCCTTGTCTGTAATTCTAACCCCTGTGTCAGTTTTGGGTGAGTTTTGATTGATTGAGTTTTGTCCTCATTAAAAGGTCATACTTCTCCACTTCTTTCATGTTTGGTAATCTTTGATTAATGTCCAAAATATAATTTTACTTTGTTTTTGATTTCTATAAATATTCTTAAGCCTTATTCTATAATACAGTTAATTTACTTGAAAGAGTTTAATACCTTTACGTCTTGCTTTTAAGATTTGTTAAGTGAAACCAGAGTAGCATTTAATTGAGGGCTAATTATTCCCAAATACTCAGGCAAGACTTTTGGGCTCTACCCAATACCCCATGAATTATGACATTTTTCAGGCTGGCTGCTCTTAGCCTTCTGTAAACACTGGATACTACTGCCTCTGGTCCCTTTGGAACATTCTTTCCCCAGCCTCAGGTAGTTTCTTCACATGCATGCATGCATGTTCTAATCAATTTTCTGATGAGTAATCAAGAGGAACGCTCTGCAGTTCTCCAGCTAACTCTCTCTCTTCTTCCTTATCTCTCTATTGTTCTCTCTTCTGCATTACTCTATCCCACAAACCCCAGCCATCTTGGTCCCCCCAGACTCCCAGGTCCTTCTCAGCTAAATAAGTTTTCTGGGATCATCCTGGGTTCTCCCTCCACGCCCCACAGACTAAAAAGTAAGGCAATAAACTTGAGCAACAATTGGGATCACCTCACATCTTCCTTCTTTCACAGATCACTGTCCTTTATTGCCTGATATATCCAGTGTCTTGAAAATTGTTGTTTCATATATTTCATAGTCTTCCCTTTGATTGTTTTATATAGGAATATAAACCTGGTCTTTTATTCCACCTTGTTCAGAAATGGAAGTTCAGAAGCCAGAATATTAACATATTTTTTTTCTTTTGCTTCCACAACCAATCCATCAGAGATTATTATTGGATTTACCATTAAAACATATTCAGAATCTAACCATTGTTCACCATCTCTATGGCTACCGAATCATGACACGGACAAGCCACCATGATCTTTCACAGATTATTTCAGTAGTCTTTTCATTGATCTCCCTTGTTCCCCTTGTAATCTTTTTTTTTTAAAGATTTTATTTATTTAATTGACAGAGAGAGAGAGGGAAAGAGAGCACAAGCAGAGGGGGAAGCAGACAGAACTGGCAGAGGGAGAAGCAAGCTCCCTGCCGAGCAAGGAGCCTGATGCAGGACTCCATCCCAGGGTCCTGGTATCTTGACCTGAGCCTAAGGCAGCCACTTATCCAACTGAGTCACCCAGGAATCCCTAGAAATGGCAATCTTATGAAAAATTGAGGAGGAGATGCAAACAGTTACGGGAAGGGTTGCAATTTTAAATCAAATAGTAACAAAATTCCACATAAAGAAAGTGACATTTGAGTAAAGTTGAAAAGAATTAGAGAGAAAGAGCACCTTGCAGTGTGTTTCTGAGAGGAAATAGCTAAGGCTAAGACTTTCCTGTCACAGTTGATGAATAACAAGGAGACCAGAGTAGCTGGATGGAACCTGGTAAGAGATGGAAGAGAACACAGATAAGTAGGAAGGATCATGTAGGACCTTGAAAGCCAGCATAAGACTGTGGCTTTTACTCTGAGTGGTGTAGGAAGTTCTTGGAAGATTTTGAGCAAAAAGGTAATCTTCTGAATTTTGATAAAACAGATCAGAGAGAGTTGAGAAGAGACTAAAGGAAATCAGAGTTGGAATTGGGGAGTCCAGCCAGGAAGTGATTGTAAGAGGTTACAGTGGTTCAGACCAGAATGGTAGAAGCAGGTTGGTGAGAAGCAGTTTAATTCTAGATCAATTCTAACAGTTGAACTAACAATATTTGCTGATGGATTTGATAGTGATTCACATGTTCAATGTAGAGTTTCACCTTGAGAGTCATTAAAAGCCATCCTTGATATGAACCTCATGGCTGTGCTTAACATGAAGAACTACCAGTGAATTCTTTTTTTTTTTTAAAGATTTTATTTATTTATTTATTTGATAGACAGAGATTACAAGTAATCAGAGAGACAGGCAGAGAGAGAGGAGGAAGCAGGTTCCCTGCTGAGCAGAGAGCCCGATGTGGGGCTCGATCCCAGGACCCTGAGACCGTGACCTAAGCCAAAAGCAGAGGTTTTAACCCACTGAGCCACCCAGGTGCCCCCTACCAGTGAATCCTAAGCTTAGAAACACATCTTTCCAGAAAAATGAAAAATTCAAATCACTCTTTCAAAATGTGGTCATATATTCTTTTCTAATAGGTGAGGAGGTAGGGAGCCTAAGGTTTGATAATATTAGTCCTTATAGGCTTCCTTTAAAAGGCTTCAAATTTATCTCAATAGTAAGGTATCATTTTACCTAAAGCATAATATATAATTGAGATGCTGAATATAATGTTTTTAGTTTGGAGGTAGGTAGGGGTGATTAAGGAAAAAAAGATATCAAGATGTGGTTTATGCACTACTCACTAATTCCTTCATTCTTTTAACATCACCATACAAATCTTGACTTTTAAAGAATTCTTATTTATTCTGGTGGAAGTGTCCCTTGGTTCCCCATACCAGCCTTGCCGTAAAATCAACTCCATGTCTGGGAGGTCCACATTCCACACAGCAGCCCTCCCTCAATCCTAGAAATGAAGGAGCAGTGAAACTCTTTTACTCAAGCTGCAGTTCATTCTGAATTTCTTTCAACTGCTCGGTTTTGGAAACTAAATATGCCTCAGGTAGGAGTGGGGACTGAGATTCCTGCCTATTTCCTTCCTCAACATGCACCTTATCTTTGTCTCAGTTTTGAGAAAATCAAATATCATTAGGTTTCCAAAAATATTTATCTTGGAGCTTTGGGAGAATTCCTAGTTGGTGAGAAAGTGCTATTTCAAAGAAGGCAGGAAATAAATCTCTTGATGATACAGACCTCCCGAGCAATTGCCTTACTCCAGTTGCTAGAGGCAGACTCGAACCTTCCGTGGCCTCCCTGTTTAGTTGGGGCCCTTCAGGAAAAGATCTTACTTGGCAGTGTTCCAAGAGGAAGCTGATTAAAGTCTAGGGGAGCTGCAATGCCCTAATTTCAATTACCAATCAAATCCACACTCAGTGGCCATGACAGAAGACCTGGAGAAGTGCCAAATTAATATTTATTCCCATGAAATATATAAAGATGTCCTCACTCTGAAAAGAACATCTGAAACCTGGTGATCGATAAGTAAATAGGAGAGTCAGCTTTTAGCTTAACTTCCCTACCCCTATCCTTTGCTTGTGGCCACCCAGAGAACAAGGAATTCTGAGGTCATTGGGACTGGAAAGATCCAAATTGCAGGCTCCAACTCCTAGTCTGAAAACATCTAAAGGTATTTCTTAGACTTAGAAATGTGTTGGGTATTTCTTTCTTTTCTTCTCCTTTGTCTGATATTGCAGGGAGTTTCCCTAAATTTGCTGTCACGAGAAAGTCAGTGGCCTTCTTATCTACTAGATTTTGGAAGCCAAACCAAAGGCCAAATGTATCTCTAACTCTACTTGCTACAACATAAACCTGAGTGATATGAATTGTAAGTATTGGAGCTCCAAGTGTTTAGTTATGGTTAATTTATAACTAAACACACTAGTATTTAGTGGAACAAAAAAGGTCATTAGTGTCTTACTAGGAAGCAATTAAATTAACAGCTCACAGCCATTCATCAAATCACAAAACAGATGCTAAACTTTTCTGTAGGAAATTAGATTCTATAATGCAGGAAAAGAACTAAATTCAAACCCAGAAAAACACACTCATCTCTGTCAGCTTCTCTCAAAACAAAAATCCACCTCTTTCATCTGTGGCCAGAGTCCCAGAGCTCTTTACTTTTCAGAGACCCAGAAAAAAAAAAAAAAAAAAAAAAAAAAAACACCTGAAGAATTCAACCAGAACAACTCCCCAGGCTTCTTGTGAAGTCATCCTCCTCTTTCCCTACCACCCACCAACAGCATTCCTTCATCAATTGTGTGCTATTTTTTGGCAGTCAATAAGTTATAATATTATTATCATATAGTAAAAAAATATGTTCAAATTACGTGAAATGTAATATAGATTAAGTAGTAGACACCTCCCCAAAAATAACCTTTAAATTTAAATTATATTTGTTTGAGATTTTATACGAATTGAGTATATGCTGTGTACTTGGAAGGAAGTGAGAATACACACTAAGATTGATAAAACCTGGGCCTGCCCTTGAGAAATATGATCTAGGTCATGATGTAGAAGCACATCAATGACCGTGGACTTCGGAGCCAGAAAAACCAGATTCTGGTCTTGACATTGTCAATTAAAGGTACATTGACTTTGGGAAATCAGCTAACTTGCCTAGTACATTCATATGTTAAATGGAAATGATACTTAACTCCTGGAATTATTGTAAAGATCAAATGGGGAGATGATGAATCAGCAAGAATTAAAGGGCACATTCAGATTAAGATAATTTGAGAAACATTGAACAAAGGGATTCTATAAAAGTGGGAACAAAAAATTAGGAGACCGCAAGAGACAATGCCGTACCCGTGGCTAGTAGGTGACAGGCAAAGAAGTGAGGGCAGTTGCCAGAACCCCAAAGTACTGAGGGCAACACGGAGAGGGAAGTCTGACAGAAGTTAAAAGGCTCTTGGTGGGCTTCCAGTGAGCTCACGGTGGGAACTCACTTGCTCCAATCCCCTCCCCGGCTCCCCATCAGCTGGACCCAAGGTTGTTTATTGAAGTGGCACATGGGGCTCTTTCTCCAAGTGCACAAAGGGCTGGAGAAAGCTGGTACAAGAACTAGAAGGTGCAACAGATAATACTCAGTCCAAATGATTTGTAAAATGTAGGGTACCTATGGGGACCCTAGGTGGTTCATTTATTAAGCATCTGCCCTCAGCTTAGGTCATGATCCCAGGGTCCAGGGATCTAGCCCTGCCTTGGGCTCTCTGCTCAAGGGGAAGCCTGCTTCTCCTTCCCCCACTCCCCCTGCTATGTTCCCTCTCTCCCTTTGTCTTTGTCAAATAAATAAATAAAATCTTTAAAAAAATAAAAATAAAATAAAATCTAAGGTACCTAATATGTAAGTTATCCTAATACTATTGAGTGCTGGCTGTATTTGTACTATGCTAAATACCATGCATGCCTTTATCATTTAATCCTATAAGAAAAATATGGTTATTATCTTCAGACTGTATATGGTGAGAGATCCAAGGCAAAGCAATGTTAAATAACTTAAACGGGCTAAATAAAGTAGGAATCCACACCCACATCTGACTGGAGTTTACATCTCCTACTCAGTAGATGAGTACTGATTAACTAATGTCGTTAAGATTTTTCACAGCATTTAATCTGTATTCTTAACTTCACTGCAGCCCCTGGCTTCTCTTGCAATCTATCCCAAGTTCATCACCTTCCAAATCCGGGCAGCCCCTCACTCTCCTGAAAAAGTACTTAAAGAGGAAATTAGCTCAGACCATTCATACTGTGAATGCCCTTTTAAAAAGCAATATGAGAAGATAAGACTTATGTTATTGTTACAGGTCTACTATTATATTAAGACTGCTGCATTCCCCACTCTGCTATTAACTCCCTATGACTATGGACAAGTCATCCAGACCTTCATCTTGTTTCCTCACTAGTAAATGGGCAAATCTGGGGAAAGAGGGCAAGTTGGGAGAGTGATCTTTAAGGTCCCCACTCTAAGATTCTGTCTATTTATTATGTTTACAAGGTGTGAAACACTCCTAATGTATCTATATGCATTTAATGATTTCTTGTAGTTGGCTTCCCGTATCAGTGTGGTCAGAATAGTGTTCAATGTTGTTAAGATTATGGCTGATTTTTTTTTCTACTGCATCCTTTCACCAAGTCAAGCCTATCCCAATGTCAATGATACATGTAATCAGAAATAAAGCAGAGACTTTCTACCCCCCAAAACAAAAAGGCAGTATGAAAAATGTAACCCCAAAACAAAAAGACAGTATGAAAAATGAGAATAGTTAACTTTTATTGAGCATCTACTATGTGCCGGACATTGTACTAAGGGCTACACAGGTTTTGTGTAATTTAATAAAGCAATAATTAAGTTAAGAGTTAGAATATGGCTCCCAGTAGTTCTCACTAACCAAGCTATGTTTGAAGACAATTCCCCAGAGATCTCTAACATTTCTTCACGTCTTATGAGCAGTAGTATGACCTCTCTTTATCTTTTCAAGTATGTTTTACAACATTGAATGATAGAGATAGTGACTCTTCTGGAACAAAGGTCAGCTTTGCTTACTGCTGATTTTGAAATATGCAAATCCTTAAGCTCAGGGCTCCTTAACTATGACACAAACCCACTGTGTGTTCATATACATACATTGCGTAACCTCCACATTGCTCCCATGAGGCTGGTGAATAGACGGAGAGAACAAGAAGAAATGGTGCAAATATAATGTCCATGAAGTTTGCTGGGCCGTGAGAATAAAGTCCTTTGTTTTTGACCCAGAAGTGTCATGTCTTTACCAGCGTCCATGACAGTATGGAAGGCTAACTTGCTACCTTGCCAGTAGCATAAAACCTCAGACTTCCCACTTCTTGACAGCTATGTGACCTTGAACTATTCATTTTTTCTCCTGGAGCTTCATTTTCATTATCTGTGAAAAGACCTCTCATGTCTTATGCTCCCTGGTTCTTTGCGTATGAATTTATGAAAACATTTCAAATGGATTTTTCTGAATTCCAAAGTGTGCATAAGCACTCGATTAAAAACAAACAACAAATGGACAGAGTGTGTAACTGAAGTGTAGGATAGGGGTTCAACAAGAACCAGGAGCAGCAGATAGGTACTGGGCACCGACTCTGAGCCTAGCACTATTCTATGTGGGTGTGTAGGTTGGGGTAGAGACAGAAAATAAATAAGCTGACAACAAATGAACATATAATAAACTGAAGTAGTAATAAAATCAAGAAGAAAAAATAAACAGGGACAACAGTGGAGCGGCGGGAGTTGCTACTTTTGCCAGGATTGCCAACTCCTCAGGGGATTCTTTGGAGAGAGGGGTTTGGGTGGAGGTCTGACGGAAGCAGGGTCTGGGCCATGTGGCTGTCAGACAGGAGATCATCCCAGCCAAGGAGGAGAGTGAGTGCTAACATCTGACATGGCAACAAGCTTCGTGTTGATGTATTACTATCATCGTGAGGGTTCGTGTTTCTCTTGAAACTCCCAAACAGACCTCCCACTGCACACATACATCCTAAACCTCCCAATATTTTAGGTGTTTTTCCTCTCTGTGCCTGCAGTAATTTTCAGAGAAAAGGTAGCTGTAAAACTCCTTGTACTTCTCTGACTTGTGCACCATGTTTAATTTCTGGCAGTTCCATTTATGGCAGATTCTTAATTAGTAGCCTTCATCTTCCTTCTTCTCTTTAAGACTCATCCAAAGGGTAGTTCTCTACAAAGTGATAGAAACTGAAAATTTGAAGAATCAGGTCTTGCTCTGAGTTTACTGTTTATAGCTTGGCAACTTACTTTTGTCTTGACTTAAAGAAGCCTAAGTAAGAATGTGTTTTTTACTGTTCAGGCATTTTGGCAGACTTAAAGATACAGTTTTGATAAGCTTGGAATCTATTTAAAGCTCCCGGATCTAAATATATTTACTCTGGAGAAAATAACAGTGGCTGTTAATGTATAGCAGAAAAATCTTTAGCATACCTAAAGTCCAACAAAACCATTCAGAAATAAATATCCCACCTATATATAAAATAGTTTTGATTGATCTGGGACAAATGATTAAACTATGTGTCAGTTAATGACGTTCAGAAACATTTGGGCTATAAAGAGCAAAGGGAAGAAAGTCCTGGTAGAACACAAACAGTAGAAAGATCTCTGGAGACATCCGGCTCACCTCCCATCTGGTTGAATCTGCCCTTCCTTATGCAATGTGAGGGTTCTTCATAACATAATAAATTGGATTTTGTGAGTATTTAAGCCGAGATAACAAACATCCTGATATATGCAGCGAGTGCCTCCCTTGTGCAAAGTATATCAGACACTAAGCTAAGAAAACTCAGCATTTTAGTCCTGAGAAATGCCTGTGTGTTTAAGAAGCACATCATTCTGTTGGACGACTGGTTCAAAATAACCTAACCATTATCCTCTCTCAACGTTGTTTCCTATGAAATTGTGCTTCTCTAAGACTCCTCAGATTCAGCTTTCTGCAAGAAGCCAGGGTACAAACTCTGTCAAGCATTAATCACAATCTTAGTAATTTTGAAGAGAAGAAACAAAGCATTTACAAAGCAGAAATATTCTCCAGAACGGAGAAGCTCTGCTGAGAATTTAGTCACTGGAATATCACCCAGAAATATGGTTATTGCTCCCAGTCCAATAGTTCTGGAACAATTGCTGACAGCGTCCAAGGCATTCTTTTTTGTCAGGCCCTGAAATTCTCAGAAGCTCATTCTATATTTCCCAGTATAAGAAGCCAATCCACTTAATGATATTGAAAGTCCAGCACTAAAATTCCCCATTAGAGGCTATGGTTCCCATCTATGTTTCTGTGGATTTACAGGCAAAGTTGAAAAGCAACTGGAGCCAGAAGACTCAAATCCTGGCTCTCCTACTTGGGGAAGTTGTTGTTTTCTTCTCTTTGCCTTTATTCTCCTCATCTAGAAAGTGGGGACAATAACTGAAACTACATCAAAGGTTGTTTTGAGAATGAGATGAGTTAGCATATATAAACACTTAGATCAATATCTTCTATATGGTGAGCTTTCTATGGTTGCTGTTGCTCTCCCTGATAGGCTGAAAAATATTACCCAAAGACAGCAGATCTTAGTTCCTAAAAACATGAATATTACTTAATATGTAAATGATAGGATTAAGCCACGGATTTTGAGATAGAGAGAAGTCTCCTAACTTATCCAAACAGGCCTTAAATGCAGCCACATGTGTCCATGAGGAGAGAAGAGAGAGGCAGAGGGAGACTTCACACAGACAGAAAAGGAAGAGGCCATATGACCCTGGAGGCAGAGATGGGGACCAAGCAGCCACAACTCAAAGAATACCAGCAGCCACCAAAAGCTGGAAAAGACAAAGAATGGATTCTTCCCTCGGGCTCCCAGGGGGACCCAATTCTGGGACATCTTGATTTCAGCCCAGAACTAATTTCAGACTTCTGGCCTGAAGAAGCGTGACAGAATATATTTCTATTGTTTTAAGCCACTTTGTGGTAATCTGTCAAAGCGACCATAGAAAACTAATAGACTACCATACACTTAGTGGATTGAATTATTGGCCCAACTATTCACCTCTCCCTGTATCCGTGATCTCCACCACGTAACTTTGCAACTTTTCCCTCTAGAGACAGAATCTACACTCCCACCCCACTGGTGTGACTTTTTTTTTTTTTCAATAAAATGTCAGTAGAGGTGACAGTCTGTAGGCATCCCATGTTTCTACTTTCTTGCATTGCTCTTCTGCTCTGACTGTGAGATGGACAGTCAGACCGTGAGATGTCTCAGATGGCCCGGTAGCCACAGAGCAGATGTGAAGTGAACCCAGGTCCTACAGCCAAACTCAGGCAAGTTCAGACACACACCAGCAAAAATCAATGATTTTGCAATTGTTGGATATGCTGCAACAAGTGACAGCTGCAACTATTATTGTGATGTTGATGTGATATATTAAAGGCACATCATTAATGGGTTTTTGCTAGTATCTGCTATTTCCCCAGCTTGGTGAGTTATAGTGGATTACATCATTCACTCAGAAATTTTATGCATAATCTAAGCCATCCATCACACCAAGACAAAATGAGATGAATAAGAGCAAAACTACTGCTACCACTTGCAAAGAAGAACAAATGGCTCAGCGACTGCTAGCTGGCCCTAGACCCAACTGTGCAGGAGGCTCTGTGTGTGTTCTTGGTATTCCATTCACCTCATTCCACTTCCGTTAAAAAATGATTTTCCTGTTCCTTTCTAAGATAAAAGCACGATAAAATTTCATGAGAAAAAATGATCACTTTCAGTTTGTTGGCCTAGAAGATATTAGCATAACGGTGGTGATGGCTAACTTCATGTGTCAACTTAGCTTGGCCACAGCACCCATGTATTTAATCAAACACTCATCTCAGTGTTGCTGTGACAGTATTTTGTAAATGTCTTTAACATCTACAATCAGTTGACTTTAAGGAGATTAGCCTCAATAAAACGTGTGGGCCTCATTCAGTCAGTTGAAGATCAGAAAAAAAACTGAGGTTTTCCCAGAGGAGAAGAAATTCTGCCTTAAGCTTGTAATATCAACTCCTTCCAGCTTTCCAGCATGCCAGCTTGATGTACATATTTTGTACTTGCCAGTCCCCGAAATCACATGTGCCAATTCCTTAAAATAATACTCATATATTTTAAGAGATTTATTAATTTAAGTATACACACATGCTTATATATGTGTGTGTGTGTGTGTATATATATATATATATATATGCATATATATATGCATATATATATATAAAAACATAAGTATACATAACTTTTTTATTCTGTTTCTTTGGAGAACCCTCACATGACAGTGGTACAATTTGCAAAAATGGAAAGGGAGCTACCCTGAGGAAGAAAAAGATTTTAGTTTGAGCCAATGCAAAAAAGAGTCATACCCCCTTCACTACTCTACTCCAACCCCTGGCAGTCCTATTCTCCCTAGGTCCCTTCTCTTCTTCTTTCCTACCATCAGTGTTTAACTCTTCTGGCTTTGTCTCTTGGATCTTGTTTTCTGTTAGACAACCGCTACCTCACCACTGAATTCTCACTCATTGAAACATAGTGAGAGATGGGCGAAAATGCTTTTAACCAGGGTGTTCTCTTGCTGTGGTCAGGATGTGTTTGGGGGATGGTAGAAACTTTGAGAATCTGATGAAGCCAGGGGATGATATCCCAGAAGAATGCATACACTGACAAGTTCACAGCCTGTTACTTCTGGAGAGGAAATGCTTCACTCAAGTCTACTAAAACAATGTTTGTTCTGCATTATCTGTATAATATACTATCTAGTTGCTAGAAAGTTCCATCATCTCCACTTTGTAAGCAGTGCATTGACTCTTAGAATTACAATGGATCTGGGGGGATCCCCTGTCCAGCTTCCTATCTCCCTCTTGGACCCCTTCCATAACAGTATCAATCAGTGCTTCTCCAGCATCTGCTTGATGACTTCAGTAATAGGAAGTTCATTCTCTCTCAACACAGACCGTTCTGCTCTCAGGTCAATTCTGACTTAAATTTCCAAGATGATTTGCTCCAACTCCCACTTCTTTTTTTTTTTTTTAAAGGTTTAATTTATTTATTTGACAGAGATCACAAGTAGGCAGAGAGGCAGGCAGAGAGAGAGGGAGAGGGAAGCAGGCTCCCTGCTGAGCTGAGAGCCCAATGTGGGACTCGATCCCAGGACCCTGAGGTCATGACCTGAGCCGAAGGCAGTGGCTTAACCCACTGAGCCACCCAGGCGCCCCCCAACTCCCACTTCTTTTCCAGTCCCACCCTCTGGTATTGAGCAGAACATCCTGAATCACTCATTTCACACAACTACTGCTGCTGTATTTATGCCGCCAAGCCCTCCTACCCACTCCACTTAAGTCTTTCTTTCTTCACACTTAAGACCGCCAACGTGCTTAAGTTATATTCCACTTATTTCAAACACATAGTTCTTCTCAATGACGTTATGTTCTTCTTGAAGAATGGTCCATATTTTGTACTTCTGTGTACTTCATAACAAGTGGCTAGCCTGGGTAACAGAATAAACTTTTATGATTTACATGCTACTTGATTAAGCTACTATAACAAGCCAGAAAAGGTTTGCTGAGAGCAGATATGCTCATTAAGGAGAGGTAGTGGAGGCAAGCAAGAGGTTAGTGTCACTTTAAATCTCACGCACGTATGTTGGTGTTTCCTCAGTCTACACAAAGTCAAGCCATGGGACAGATGTACAGCTATCTGAGCATACTAAAAGTCACCCTAAAACTTCACTTACTATTCAAATGAATCAAATGGAAATCATATTCCTCTGGAAAGCAAGCGGCCATCTTCCTTCTCTCTTCAAGCTTGCAGAGCTTTATTTGTATTCGAACTGATTTATGAAAGGTCAATAAGGCAAAAATATCTTGAAAACTATCCTTCTGTAATCTTCAACCAAGGCAGAGCCAAACACTCCCATAATTATGTAAAATATGAGGCCATTCTTGTATAGAGCACACAATAATCCTCCAATCTCTTAAAGATGGTATTTCTAACAGATTATTTCAGAATATGGAAGAAGATCTCTTTTAAAGAAACACAGAAATACTGGTGAATATACTCCTGCTAGGAATTCCTCTAAATTTCCACTAAAATATTTCTGAACTCATTGTTTATTAGAATGTTGCAATAGGAGAAAGGCTAAATAAATTCTGATACGTGGAATTATGCAGCCATTAAAATTGATACTTCTGGGTTCCGGTTTGAAATGGTACCATGCTCTTTTAGTCTTATCTAAAATACCCTAAAAGATTCAGAAAAAGAGGGAGTCTAAAACCCAAAACACTTTCGATCAGGACTTGACAGTGCTATATTGCCAAAATCTGGAATGAATTTCCTAACTGGGCAGTAAATATAACTAAATTGGAAAGAATAATCATGGACTACTTACGGCCTGCTGCTGGTCCGCTTGCCTACCTGAAAGTAAGTAAAAAGATTCTTCATCTCCATTTCTATAACATACGCACAGACACACACACACACACATTTTAGCTGAATAAGTAATTGAATGAAGCACATTTGCTGGAAATGATGACATATTCAGTTTTAAATAAGTTGAGCTTAACACGCTGAATTGAGATATCCAGTAGCCAAATGCATGTATTGAAATCCTTTCAGGCTAGAGATCGACTTGAGATTTTTCCACATATGAGAGGTAATTGAAATAATAGGAAAGAATGAATTTGCCCAGAGAGAGCAGAAAGGGACGAGAACCCAGAGCAAAACCACAAAGCAGATGAAGAAAGGCTCACAAAAGAGATTGAGAAAAGGGTGGCCAGAGAGGCAGAAGAATAGTCAAGTTGCTAGAAGCCAGAGGGAGAAGATGTTTAAAAGGGAGAAAACTATCCATAGGACTGCTCTGAGAAGTCAAGGAAGATGCGAACTACAAATATCCATTGGGTTTATTGATGAGAAAGGGGTCCTCACTAGCATCAGGCAGACTTTTTCAGTGGGTTTATGGGCACTAAAGCCCATATACCAATAGTGGTTAAGAAGTGAGTGGGAGGTGTGGAAGTATAAACACAGAGTAAGGACAACTCTTTCCAGAAGCTGCAATGAACAACGCAATGAATAATCTTTATACATCAATCTCTTTCACAGCTTAAAATGTCATTAGAATACATTCTTAGAATTTCTAGGTCAAAGGATAAACCTATTCTAAAAACTTTTGATAGAGAATGCCCAATTGTCCTCCCTGCCGTTCACCTTTAAAGCAGTTTCCAAGTTTATCCTTCAATCATTGATTTAAGTCAATCCCTTCCACCTACATCAAAACCTCACCCTGTACAATATCCAGAAAGGACGACTTTCAGGCACTCCCAGAGTATAAATCATTGAAAAGAAATTGAGGCACTTCATTTGGTCCTTCAGTAAATGTTTACTGAGAGCCTAATAGGTTGCAAACACTGAGAGGGTATTTAGGTAAACCCAAAGAACTAGTGCTTCTAGAGGATGAGAAAAATACCTCATCCATAATCACATGTATAACCGTAACATTAGAATTGTACTAAGTGTTACTAAGAAAAATACTATGACCAAGGAGCACTGTCTTGTCTAGGGGTCAGGAGAGAGTCTGGGAAAACGAAGGATGTGTAGAAGTTGGCCAGGGTGCTGGAGTATCTGTAGTAAACTCAACCTAACCACCCACTCTTCTGATGCAATCTCACTGCATAGCAGAAGAATGGGGAAATACATTTCCCAGAATCCTCCTCTTTTGGTGGTCCCAGATTAGAGTTAGACAATGAGTGGGAGGCAGAGAAGAAGAGAAGGTGGTATTCTCCAGTGGCAGTTGCAAAGATTCCTAGCCAGACAGCAGAGAGGCGATTTGCAGTGGTTTGGGGGTGAGTTCCTGAAAATCATTTGCTTCAGTGCTATATAGGCAGCTGTAAGGATTAGTGGCAACTTCCTAGAGGAAAGGGAAACAGGCCAAACTCAGTGAGACTGAGCCCCAGCCTTCCCCGGGGACCCGTAAACCCCTCATACCTTATAGGGGAAGAAATGTGTTTCAGGAAAAAGAGTAACGAACTTATCAGTAGGGCCTGAGGTGGAAAGACACTTGGCAGCTTTCAGAAGAGCCACTGTGGCTGGAGCCAATGAGTGAGGTTGACCAGTTGGGAGAGGAAACAGAGCCATGGAGTCGGATGATTCAGGAAACCATGGAAAGAATGCTTAGCACCCTATCTAGTAGGTGTGGTAGTAACTTGAACAAATACAACTTTAAAAGATTTAAGATAGCTATTCTTTAACCAGCAAATCCCATCAAGCAGAAAATCCCATTACCCACACATTGAATTCGTAGTGGATACTATCCTCTTGAGTTTCCATAGTTGTCTTTTCAACATTTAATAATTTTAATATTTTTAGTCACATTAAAGGATCCTAAAGGCACTTAATAACTCCTTAAAGATATTTTGCTTCCCTCCTTCAGTTCATGCTGAGCCTTCCTCTCCCTGATCAATCCATTAACAAATATTTATTGAGCAGCTTTTTTGCACACAGTGTAAGTTAGACACTGTGGGATTATGGCTCATAGAAGATGAGAGGAAAAATCATTAAACAGTTGAAAACCAATGTAACAGAGTATTCAGTTCATGGCTCTAGTCTAAAGTATGCCTCTTTCAATAATTCATATGCCTGTTTAATCTGTATGAATAAAAGTGAGCAAGTGTAAGGTGATTGTCACATGCTAAGTCCTCAAACTGGAGTGTTCTGCTCCCCCTTTGTGCATGGAACTCCTAAACATTCTTCAAGATGCAGCTCAACTGTTACTCCCGGGATCTTTCCTGACTTGCCCGGACTACCACACGCATATCCTTCCCCTGTAGTCACAAAGCCATTTGTACTTACCCCTCCTACAGTGCTCAGCACACGTTCTTGCAACTTCCTGTTTACCCTATACATTTCTATCCAATAGCAGGAGAATAATATTCTTCATTGTGACATCCATGCCTATAATGTTGCTCAGCTGACATTTAGTAAGTGTTTGCATTAATGAATTAATTGAGTGAACAAATTCCAGATTCATTGGCAAAAATATATTCCCCTTCGAAGATAATGTGTCTTTGGGGGCCCTGTGGACTTTCCTTTCCAGAAAGGCTCGTCTGATTTCTTTTCTCTTGAGGATTTTGGCATTTTCTGCTTCCATCAGATCTTTTTGAATTATTTTGTTGTCTTTGTGGGAGCTCAGTCCTTTTGCTTATTGACTGCCATCTTGTATTTCTGGCCCATGATTGACAGAGCAACTGGAATCTACGAGCAGAAAGTCAATAATGCAAGGCCTTCAGACAGTCCACTGATGCTCTTGAAGAAACTGGTTTCCTGGTCTCAGTGGCAGTCACTGATCAGAAAATGTAAAACTAGCGAGCCATGAATAGAAACAATGTAAAGTCAGCCACACTGTTTCTTTGCATGAGAGGGTTTTTATATTGGTTTCCTGTGTTTAAATTCTGTGATGTTTCTCAGACCCTGGAGGGGGATGGAAAACGGGTGGCTGGAAGAGAAGGGGAGAGGGAAGGGGACACTGAGTGAAAATTGTGAAGTGTGCAGATTTGTATTCATTTGTTTTCTCATTGCCACACTAACCTTCACCAGTCCTTAAGCTTTAGGGATCCTAAATGTAAATTTCTTCTTTAACACAACATTTTCCTTGTTCAAGTATAAGTGATACTCGAGTAGACATGAAAGATTCGAGACTTATTACTTGCAAGTTAGCATTTTACTGCTAATGTAGTCTGCCACCCTTTACCTCCTAGTTTTATGGTTGTCTAATTATAGCCTGCAGGCCTGTGGTGGTCCTTTGCTACTTCAACTGGAATGTAACTTCCAGTGAATTCTCCCCATTAGGACCTCCCACTGAGTTATTGATTATTAAGGTAATGCACTTTTAGTGTCCTATCTTTAACATGGAAATGTAAAAATGAATGGCTTGCAATTGGAGGATTAAAAAATGAAGGAGAAGAAAGCAACTTCCCTATGGAGAGTCCTGTGTGCTCTTTAGGTTACTGTTAATTTAAAACACTGTCAGACAAAGCACAGTTTACCTGTCAAGTGAATTATATAAATGGTATTTTATTATTATATATTTGAATCTCTGAAGAAAGACAACTTGACATAGAACAGGCTGGCTATTTATGTGTATGAAAGAAGGAAGAAGAGAGGAAATGAGGGATGGAGGAAAAGAGGAAGGAAAGACCGGGAGGAAGAGAGGTAGGACGGGAGGAGAGAGGGAAGGAAGGGTGCTTGTCAAATTCAACAGACTTTGTTTTTAAGGAGAGAAAGTACAAAGAGGGCCCCTTTCTAGGCAAAACAAAACCAAAACCAAAAAACAACGTAACCCAGATGGCATCCTTCATATTAAGCATCCTGATTATGGACATCTTATCTAAGCAGTAGGGATCCAAAGAGAAAGGGAGCTGAAGCCTCTTCATTATTTAGATGGAAAAATAGGACTCTGGGTTGTAACAGAACAATCCTTTATGACGATCCTCCATGGGAGCCCACACACGAGATAAATACTGGCAAATGGCATGCAGGAAATGGAATTTGTTAGATAAATTGTCTGTAGGTGAGGCTTCGGTGAGAGAGGTTCCTCTCTCCCGGGCACGGGGAAGACACACACATTTGTAGAGCTGCTCTTCGGGGCTGATGCCCTCCACTGAAGCTACCGGAGCAGCAATGGCAGTGAGAGAGAACTGGTAGGTGAGTAATAAGGAGAAGAGGATGAATTGGGTGGGCGTCCCCAGAATCTGAGCTCGAGCGCCCAGACCGGCACCTTATTTTAGGTGAAATCAGGACTCAGAAGCTGATAAATTCACTTGACTCTTGGAGGGGAAATGGAATCATCGATCACTTTTTTAACTGCAAAATCTATTGAAAATAGACCCCACAGTTGGTCTCCGGGGTGCTCATGATGAGTTTCTGAGAATTCAGGAATCCTGCTGTCTTCGCATACCTGAACAAGATAAAATGCTGTTTGCTTGTGAGTTACATAATGTATTACCTGAAAGCATGCTGAAAATACAAAACTCTATCCAAATGTTAGGTAGGATCATTTCATTGCTAGATATTCTTTCTTGATGAAACCAGTGCCAATTTGCAAATTTAAGTGAAAAAGCTAAATCTAACCCTCAGAGGCCACTGCTGTTCAGGAAATGATTTGGGTGGAGGCATTTGAATCCTAAATGGTCCAAAGAGGGCCAATTATCATTCAATGAGTATCATAAGCATTAGTATTATTCACCAGACAGGTTCATCTGTAGATCTTAAAAAACTTTGCCGAATAAGTACCACTAACATGGCCTCTCTGGACGGGATCTCAGGAGATCTCAAGATATAAAGAGTTTAAGAGACTCAGCTTCGGATGTAAAATAAGTTGGGGTTCAGGCATATGCCTCAAACTAATCCACTGACCTACCCACTAGACTCTGCTTTGCCTCAGAAGCCCAGTCCCGAGAGACCCTTGAACGCAAATAAGGTGCTAACAGCCATTAATTAACTTAAGGGTGGATCCTAGTTTAATGGGAAGGCGCTGACTTTTTTATTAGCAGAAGGAATGTTTTTAATTGGATTTGATAATAACACCCTCTGAGCCATATAAACACCGGAACAGTTCTTAGACTATAAATCTAAAATGCCAGACTTGAGTTGCCAAGGAGAAAGGACAATAATACTACTCTCTTCCCTAAAGGGAAGGCCTGGGCTAAAATAAAAGGGAATCCTGGAGAGGCTAGCATCAGAGGAGGAATTGGGTAGGGACCTGGAGGTAGCGGGTAATTTGCTTAGAGGCCAAGCGGAATCACAGCCAGCACCCTCCCCTCCCCCAACACTAAGGGCTAGACCCACACTTCTGATGAGTTGCAAATGTTTTTTATAAAGTTTTCTTCCTTTTTCTTTTAGGATAAGTTTCCTGTCTCATAAAAATAAAAAAAAAAAGTTTAAAAAAAATCCCCACAAACTTTTAGCTCTCTTTTAAGCAAACTGCTGTCTGTATGCTGTAATTAAGTTTCATTTTTTCGCATTGACTCCACCGGATGGAGGGTGCCATAAATCATATGAACAAATGTTCAGCTAAAATCCTCTCTGTGAGCACCATAATTTAAGTGAATTCATTCTCAGTTCATCTCTTGGAGACATGATCTCATAGCATCTGTTCTGGACAAAGATAGCCATCTTTATTACCTGGGAAAACAGCAGTGAGTTTATCCCAGATTACTTTGGAAAGGCCCTTTCCTCCTTCCTTCCTTCATTCTTTCATTCAGAGTGTGTGTGTGTGTGTTAAGAGAATTAAAAACAACAATAGAGTGGGTCAGTTATGATTTTCCTGAGAAACCACCCTTCTGTTCATGTGTCTGGACATTCACCTAATCAGTGACACACAAGCAAATTGCTCTGCCCCTTCTCTGGGCTGCATTTACCACTAGCAGTGTCTGAAGTATTGGCTGTGATGGGGGTGGGGAGGGGGTAGTGTCTTGCTTGTGATCTCCTTGTTGCTAGGCAGACTTTCCTGAGGGCAGGAGCGAGGTATGTGTCCTTGCATGAAAGGAGAATTCCATGGTTTTGTTGCGCCCTATTTTAATTAGTTTGCATTACGAGCCATATCTTAAGATGAAACATATACTGCACATCATTGCAGCTTCAGTTGTCAAAAACAGCAAGAGCTATTTAGCCTTAGTTTCAACACCACCGGAGTGTGGCCACACAGTAACACGGTGCCTTCTACCCATCACTTGCCAAGGTCCACTTGGTATTGTTGGACGGCAAACTGTTACTGACATTCATGTTCTTCATCAATGAGAACTGAAACACCTTAATACACTCTGCGTGACCACTCTGTATTACCTACCTCTTCATTCTTGTGGGTGTTGAGTTTTCAGCTCATAATCTAGCCTGATACAGGTCTCTTTTTGATTTGAGGATAGGACTGTGACAGCAGTATTTTACCAAGTACAAAAATGGTATGTAGATCAATTTTCATCTGAGAGAACTAGTTAGGAGATCAAAATATTGAATCAGGATCATCAAAGACTTGAGAAGCTAGAATGCTGGGCTTACTAAAAAGGTGGATTTTAACGGGGCTGAACGTGAAAGTCTTCATTTATGCTCAGTAGACCAGCTGCATAAATACAGAAGGAAGGAGGGTTGGTTTCATAATAGTCATGCATGTATTTTAAAAGATACAGGCTTTTGAGTTGACAGCAAGATCAACATGAGTTAATAGTATAGGATATGGCTGCAAAAGTCTTTTAACAGTTTGAGATGACAAGTCTAGAAGTGCGGGATCCAGATCAAGGGAATGAGGTGTCTGGGTGTCATACTGTCGATGCTTTAGGAAAGACATTGAACAACTGGATTTCATCTGAGAAATAAGCTGAATGGAAGGGAATTTGAAACTATTTCCTGTAAGGAACAGCTGAAGAAACATGAAATGTTACCCTGATGAGGAAAATGCTTGAAGAATCTAGGATTGTTTTCTTCAAATGTTTCGAAGGCGCCCCTTTGGAAGAAGAACCACCTTGTTCTCTACTGACCAAAAAAGAGAATCAAAACTCAGTCTACCAGATCCTTGCAGATACCCATACCCACTTTTTTATTTGTGTGTAACATCATTATGGAAATCCATGATCATTTGTTTCATTTTTTTTAAAGATTTTATTTATTTATTTGACAGAGAGAAATCACAAGTAAGCAGAGAGGCAGGCAGAGAGAGAGGAGGAAGCAGGCTCCCTGCTGAGCAGAAAGCCCGATGTGGGGCTCGAACCCAGGACCTGGGATCATGACCTGAGCCGAAGGCAGCAGCTTAACCCACTGAGCCACCCAGGCGCCCCCATTTGTTTCATTTAAAGGTGGTCTTTTGATTGATCAATTTGAGAAATACCGTACCAACATCATCTTGCTTTCTGCTGGCCGGGAGGGCATAAAGAGTAGGCCATAAATGATCCTGAGTGCTACATTGGGTAGAGAAGTTGTAAGAGACAGTGAAAGAAGAAAGAAAGGGTCTGAAGACAGAGTGCATCGAATAAAATTCTTTCAGGGTGAATTTCATTTTGTGGGTAACACAGACAACTGAGGAGAGAGAGGAGGCTTATCACAATAGCGTTGAAGCAGGAAGGACTTTGGGAGACCATATGGATGGAACATCAGCTTAGGACACCCAGGGACTGATGCGAGAGCCATTTCTAGGTTGTCTCAACCAAGAATTCAGTCTCGGTGTTTCTCAATCTATAGTGAATCTGCTACTAGATAGACACATGGCAAGGGATCGGAAAAGCAGTCCCCAAAATGGGATAGCTAGGTCTCCACGGCCCCCAAATCTATTCAATTTAGTTAAATATCTTGGGCATGGATTGAAATACCTGTTTTCAACTTCTTTGGGTGTCCTGTAGCCATCGAATGAGCCAATGGTGATGGAACTGATGCTATTTACAAAACTCTGGCTCCCCCTTGACCTTGGGCATGTGTGTAAAACATATTTACTTAGCACACTTCCTCCCTCAGTTACTGTGAGGACATTCACATGTCTACCACTAGTTCCTCAGCACAAATATGAGACGATAGAGATAATAGGTAGGTCAAGTTATGGCAGCCCTTTTGTTCTTTTATGCTTTCCAGACTTGATGAATAAGGAAGACCCTCTCATCCATCCATGTTTTTTAATAACCAGTGCTCTGTTTCTTATGCTGTGCTTCACCCTAAAGCTGCTCTGGGTAGTGGTGGTGGTGAAAATTTAAGACATTTATAACAGATACTTACACAACATAGGTTATTATGACTACAATTGCTACTATTTTTATGATTCCTGATCCTATGGTAATCCAGGGGGTAGTTAATAACTCCCTTGGTGAAAACTGTTTACCCATAAACACTTCCATGAAGGCTGAGTAGCAATTAAGGTAATGGTGCTGGTGTAGGTAAAGGTAAATGACCTCGTTAAGGCCCCAGCCTAAATGGTACCCTGGTGACCTGGGAATGCTAGTAAGCAGCAGTTTACTCACGTTGAGTATTTTATTCACCATATCTCAAGCCCTCCATCATTATTGTTGTTTGCTTACCATCCTTCATTGTGTGCCACGGGAATGCTGGGTTTGGGTTGAGGTAGTGTGTGCGTGTGTATGTGCCCCGAGAATTTGAACTGCTGGCTAGAGGCCTGTACATCTTGAACTGCAAGTTCACTTACTTGGGTGACAGTCATCTCCTTCGTTCTTAGGAATCAGTGGCATTAATCTTGGCTTAACCACATCCAAATCCTGTAATCATTCATCCACTGATTCATTTCAGCCAATGTCATAAATCCATCTAAAGCCTTTACCTATGGAGAGAAAGAGCAAATCCCGAAAAGAATTATTCATTTGACTAGCCTGCTGGTGCTATCATAAAGCGCCGCTTAATTATTACTAACACTACAGCATTTAATGGATCTCCATTGTGGGACTTCTAATCCTTTGCTCTCTGTGTGTGGTGGGCTCTTTGCTGAGGACGTGGCATCCTCTAAGACGCCCAAGGTTCTTATCATTCAGTGCCAACAAAGTGACCACTGCTGCACGGGGCCATGCCTGTAGAGCCTTCTTTTCAGCTTGCCAACTGCTGACCAGACCCACGTCCTAGCCAGGATTCACTTACTGGAGTGCACAGACTTCTTGATCCCTTAAAGGACTGAGTGGGCCATCCCCATAATCCTACATCAGTCAAGAAGGAGGGAAAATGAGAACAATGAAGAGCTACCATGATGTTCACATAGATATCCCTACAAATGTCCAAGGGGCAGATGTATTAAACAATAGAATCTTAAACAATAGGACATGGCTCAGCAGGTATTAGTAATTAAACAAACTAGAGTCTATGTGATGATACAAGCCACATAATCATGTAACTCTCTGAGTTGAAAACATGAGCACATTTTTCATGCCAGCCCCAGGATCAAGAGGATAGGTTATAGTTTTCACCACTCCACATAGGGGAGAACTTAGCCTGGTAGGGGAGGGTGGGTGGGAAGGGGCTCTGGATTCACCCTCATCTGGTCAAAGGGAGGACCGAAATTCTGTCCATAGGTTCTAGCAGGTGTAACAACAATGGCATGGACCACAGCATACTGTGCAGGCATGTATGCATGCACAGGTGCATTTCATCAGTCATCCCAGAAGAAAGTCCAGTGGGTTGTGTCTGTTGTAGGGCTAGCTGAGTATAGCCATGGCTTTTATTAAAGTCATGGTAAGGGTCTGCTTACCAAGGGTCATGGCCTGCGCATACATGCGTGAGCAGCCCACCCATTCTCTATCTTTCGCTAAGACCAATGCCTCTCTTACAATTCAAACACAGCATTTGCTCTAACGTCATACTCAACACTGTGACAAATTTTCTCATCTTCCTTATGACCTAGGACTTAAAGGCTTCAGCTAATTTAGGAAACAATCTGGTCACCAAAAAGAATTTTCTCAGGAACGCCACCAGGACAACTTGGCAATGCCATAATTCTTCAAACAGCCAACCCACTTAAATGAGAAAAGCACACATCTTCCATATAAGATTCAGATTTTGTGGAATATCACTCTTTAAGCATCAAAATAGAAACGGCTAACCAAAACCATGTCAAAATCATAAGACGGAGGAGAGAAGCAGGACAGATTCCAGAAGCCCTTGTGTCTATTCCAGATGGCACACTTTGAGTCTGAAAATTCATTAACAGATCGGCAGTGTTGTTTTTTGCATTTTGTTTCATTTTTAATACCCCGCACAGGTGGCTTGATTTGTCTGTCCACAAAGGGATTACAACCACTGAGTCAGAAAAGAACTCAGCCTTGAATGCATCGCCCATGCCACCTGCCTGGCAGCCTCCAGAATGAGAAAGCAGCAGGTCAGAGGTTCAGGGAAATTTGAGATTTGCAAGGGGCCACGGCAAGAGGGAAACGGTTCCTGTACCTTCCTATGGCCCTGAACGCTGCCAGCTGGCTTGGGCACTCCCAGCATGGAGGAAGCCCAACCAGTCTTTCCTATTTTCCGTGACACAGTTGTTGGCTTAATCCTCCTTCTGGAGTGCGTAATCCTCAGTTAACCACTAGTTGAGGACCTCGCTCCCACCTGGAATGGGGAAGCAACCAAAGCACACAACTTGATACAGTTCAAGGCAGCCAGGGACTGATCTAAGAAAGCTAGCTTTATAGCAGAAAAAAGTCCACGTCTACGCAAAGATGGCCAAATAAGCTAACGTTTCTATTATCTGCCTATATACTTACGTGTGTGTGGAAACCTTAGAAAGCAGGAAGCCATTTTTACTACGGGAGTCAAGAAGGAAAAAAAGCTTAGCAGCGCAGGCTGGCCAGTGTAAACTGCTCTATTGATGAAAGTGTCAGCAAGGGCCTTTCCTGAATGGCTCACTTCACCGGACCTGGGACACTCAGGTACCAGCTGATGCCCCAACATCAAACGTGGGAGCCAAAACATGGCAGGAAGCAGATGGTGTCATATTTCCTGGGTCTCGCTGTCCAGTTGAGTTCAGCGCCTGCCAAGTGCAAAATGAAATGTCTCTCCTTTCACAGAGCCCCGCACACACGGCAAGCTGGGGTGGTGGCTGTGGTGGCAACGGCAAGTTCAGGGGAAAGCAGGAGCCTCGGAGGCACAGGTGCCTTCTGATCGAAGATGGGGAGGGCGCGGGGCGGAACTGGCAGCAGGAGGTCACTCTCTCTTTTCATCCATTTATCAGACAGAGCAGAGTGGTTTGCAAGTCAGATGCTGAGAGAGGCAATGGAAATTCAGTCACAGCAGAAAAAGGTAAAGAGCGGGGCGAACTCTTGAGTGGCCAGATGGACAGTCAGGTCACAGGTCATCAAATCAGTCACACAGTGCCACATAAAGCAGCAGGCTGGCACTAACAGGGAAGACCCACCTGGCAGGCTGGCAGACAGGCATGCAGAACAGGCACTGCTACCTGAGATGAGGCCGGGTGTGGAGGTGGGAGAGAGGAGAAGAAAGGGGGCTCCTCTCCAAACCCTACTGGCCTCGCTGCATTAGCAGTGCCTTGCAAGAGAAAATATATAGTCCTCCTGAGTTATATCATGAATATTTACTGAGCAGCAGCTTCTATAGAAAGACAGAGGCTCCATACACACACACACACACACACACACACACACACACACACACACACACACTCAGCTTCTATTTTATATATATAATGTGTGTCTTGCTCATTAGCCCTGCTATGCACAGATAATTAGTTAGCTGTCCCCAGCCTTGAGCAAGGGTCCTATTCTGAGACCTATATGTGTTGATGGGTATAGAGAAAGAAAACGTACAGTGCTGCAGGCAGAAAAGTGGATTGGAAGCCTTCAGGGGTCATCAGGATGATAATGGGAATTCGCCTCACTGAGAGGGGTGGGGTAAAGCACATGGCAGAGAGGAAAACACCTGAACTTCAGAGTCTGTGGAATCAGCTTTACAGCTTTACCAGGTTCCATAGCCTTGGGTAACAGACTCCACCTTTCTGAGACTGGGTGTTCCTATTTATAACATAGGGAGGGTCTGTACCATGAGGAGTTGTATTTCCTGGACTTCTGCTGCAAACTACTCAGAGAATGACAATTCTTTCTTTCTTTTTTCCTTTCTTTTACGATTGGAGCAACATCTTTATTTTTGTTATTTTTTAAAAAATGTTTTCCATTTCTTTTTATTATTATTAACATATAATGTATGATTTGTTTCAGGGGTACAGATCTGTGATTCATTAGTGTTACACAATTCACAGCACTCACCATAGCCTCCCCAATGTCCATCACCCTTCCACCCCCCACACTCCAGCAACCCTCAGTTTGTTTCCTGAGAGTAAGAGTCTCTTATGGCTTGTCTCTGTCTCTGGTTTTGTCCTGCTTCATTTTTTTCCTCTCTTCCCCCATGATCCTTTGCCTTGTTTCTCAAATTCCACATATCAGCAAGATCATATGATAATTGTCTTTCTTTGATTGACTTATTTCGTTTAGCATTAATACCCTCTAGCTCCATCCACGTCATTGCAAATGGCAATATTTCATTTTTGATGGCTGCATAATGTTCCTGTGTGTGTGTGTGTGTGTGTGTGTGTGTGCATGCGTACGCACGCATGCACACTTGTATACCACATCTTCTTTATTCATTTATCTGCTGATGGGCATCTAGGCTCTTTCTGTTGTTTGGCTATTGTAGACATCACTGGTATAAACATTGGGGTGCATGTGCTCCTTCAGATCATTACATTTATATCTACATTACATCTATATCTACTGGTATAAATACCCAGTAGTGCAATTCCTGGGTCTTAGGGTAGTTCTATTTTCAACTTTTTGAGGAACCTCCATGCTGTTTTCCAGAGTGGTTGCACCAGCTTGCATTCCCACCAACAGCGTAGGAGGGTTCCCCTCTCTCCGCATCTTCGCCAACATCTGTTTTTTCCTGACTTGTTAATTTTAGCCGTTCTGACTGGTGTGAAGTGGTATCTCATTGTGGTTTTGATTTGTATTTCTCTGATGCTGAGTGATGTTGAGCACTTTTTCATGTGTCTGTTAGCCATTTGGGAGAATGACAGTTATTTCTTAAAATTTAACTGAAGGTGAGTCCTAACCTGGAACCAGAACTGGCTAGCTCGGGATACCTTCTGTGGCAGATGCTACAAGGTCACTTAAGTCACTTAAGCAGAAGGAGAGCATGAACTGGCTCATTTACTACTGAATCTAGGGGTATAATTGACTTTAAGTAAAGGCTCCTACTGATATCACCAGGGCTGTCCCCATTCTTTCATTTCTTTGTTCTCTTTCTTATTAGGTGCCAACATCTTTCTGTCCCTAAACTGTTGATTTCTTTCATAAGACTAAGAAACCTAGGCTTACGTTGTCCTTACTACCTGATACCTCAGCCATTTCTGACCAGTGCATCTTCACCCTCAGACCACCTTGCTGCGTGAGACCCAGGAGCAGCTCTGGGAAGGTCCTGGCCCTGCAGGTTGGTGGTTTTGTTCCATCCAACCCTCCCTGACTATTTAGCTCCATTGTGGATAGGAGGGATCTGCTGATTCGAAAACCTTGCCCCAAAACCTGGGGCATGTAGGCCAAGCCCTAACACCTTGCTCCCTCCTATCAGCCCCACCCTGCACCGTGATTCAGAAGAGCTGGCATGGCTCTTTAGACATGGCTCTGCAGCTTTCCACTGCAAAACGCTGCATCCCTGGTCTACCGGCTTTGTGCCTTTCTTTTTCTCCTGAATGATCTCCTTTCCCTCTCTGTCCGCAAAATTTCTAGATGCTGATAATCTAGAATCTAGGCTCCCTGTTCCCTTTCTCTGCCCCATACTTCCTTTGACAAATGCTCACAACAGGGTCTTCTTTTTTCCCACGGTATGGTCATTATGTCAGTGGGCACCCACAGTCCCATGTACCAATTGTCTACTGCCTCAAAAACTTCAGCATCCTTGGGGCGCCTGGGTGGCTCAGTGGGTTAAGCCGCTGCCTTCGGCTCAGGTCGTGATCTCAGGGTCCTGGGATCGAGCCCCACATCGGGCTCTCTGCTCGGCAGGGAGCCTGCTTCCCTCTCTCTCTCTGTCTCTGCCTGCCTCTCTGTCTACTTGTGACCTCTCTCTGTCAAATAAATAAATAAAATCTTTAAAAAACAAAAAAAACAAAACCAAAAAAAAAAACTTCAGCATCCAAGACATCTGGTGCCTGTCCTCTATGGTGGGAGCTTGAGACTACCATGTTACTTGTATGCAAAAGACCATCCATTCATAACTTTAAAAAAAAATAGAGGAAACTTTACTCTACTCTTTAGAAGGCCTCTTCCTCCATGAAGCCCCCAGGGTAATGAAGCACATACCAAAGCAATCTTTAGGCCTATAGAGAAAAAGGAGGCCTGCTGATAAGGACTAGTAACTTGAGTTACTAGAGTTGAGCTCCATTAGAGTTGAGCTCTATTTCCCTCTATTTCAACTCTAATAGAGTTGAGCTTTATTTCCCCCTCTTCTGTTTTGCTAGCCAGACCAGAGGCGTAAGAGGAATTAATGTTTAACAAGTTGAATAACTAATTGTCTGCTAATGAGTCCCCCCTTAGGCTCTTACTGAAGTGGGTGTCATCTGTAAATGCAGTGTTTTGTGCAGGCTTGAAGGCCTCTAATGACACATCATAAATATTCTTAGAGAAATTAAAAGATGCAGTAGCCCTGATCTCTTTTTGGCTTCTTGAAGACTCTTCAGGGTCCTGTTCCCATGGCTTGCAGGGTCTTCCTGGGTAATAACAAGACCCAGACTTCGGACTATCCTTAGAATCTACATCCTGTTTAGAAAGTGAGTACCCACTTCAGCTTTGGCCCCAGATGTACACTACCTGACAGCACAAGCAGGGGGACGCACAGGAGGTGAGAGAAAGAGTTCTCCTGGGTTATCACCGAGAACACCTAAGTCTTGGTTTCTCTTCTGCCATCAGCAATTGAGAAAACTTGAGGGAAATTGCATACCTTCCCTGATCCACAGATTTCTCATCAATATGATTAGGAAATTGGAGCAAATGATGGTCTCAACAAGCTAATTTTGTAGTTGGGCAAATGGACAAGCATACGAACATTAAAATGCAATAGAAATTTAAATCGCATGTTGTATCAGCCCAAGAGGTAACTCATGACAAAAATGACAATGAGCTACTAGGACAGAGGACCATGTCTTTGTTAGGTCTATTCCCAAGACACATAAACTGGCACATAACATGTGCTTATAAAGTATGAATTGGATGGGTGGACAGACAGACAGATGGACAGATGGACTGGTGGTTGGATGGATGGATGGATGGATGGATAGATGGATGGATGGATGAACATATGGACTGATGGAGGGATGGATAAAGTGTGGATAGATGCACGATTAGATGCGGGAATGGAGAATTTGAGAAATGGGTGGAGGGACGGATGGATGTGGATAGATAAGAAGATGAAGGCTGGGTGGACAGATGTGAACAAATATACAAATATTTAGATAATTGAACACAATTAAGTAATATGCTGGGCAGAGAGAAACTGAGGATAAGAACTTCATTGTCTCAAGGATCATGTGTAACCTATGCGGGTCTTTGAGGCACTTCTGAAGTTTCTGCTAAAGTCGGGAGAAGTGAATTACATGTGTAAACAGTAAAAATTTTGCTCATAGTGAATTGAGTGTTATGACAAACCCTACAATGAAAGGCTTCATATAAATATTTCCGTTATATGAAGTCTAGGTACAGGTTCCTGTTTATGCTTCTGCCTCATGGTCACAGTCCTCTCTCAACTTTCCAAAAGCCTGAGATGAGTACATTCAAAGTCATCCTGTCAGATACAATGTGACTTTGGAATTCACTTAAATAGCCTCTCTCTATACAATTCGTTTTTACATGAAGACCAATTGATCAGGTAGGCCCTAAAAAGCACACTGGGCCTTGACTCAAGGTACCACACTCATTCATTTGTTCAGTCATTTATTAAATGTTTCAACAAATAAGAACCAAGCCCCTCCTATTGCCGGGCACTGCGTTAGAGAATGCTGGGGGAAGGGAAAATACAGTGGTGGGCAGGGCATTCTCATCCTGCACCCATGGCTTTTCCTCTGCTGTTAATTCACAGCACACTTTCATCTCCCCATCTCTTCCATCCTGGCTTTTCACAGAGAGACCTAACGTAGAGAGAAATGTGATTAGCCACCTCCAATTCTCTTTCCTTACTTCTGAGAGGCATTTCCCTCACCTGTGCTTTTTAAAGACACTAACATGCACACACAGCTCAGCTTTTTCCGGACCTGTTCCAGTCCCCTTACCTCTCCTCCCCTCCCATAGTTTGGAGAGTCTATGTACCTTAATTATGTAGCCCCCCTGACAGACACTAGCTCAGCACCATGCTGAGCGAGTTAATGTTCCCGGGCATTGCTACCCTCCCACTTCTTGCCCAACGACTTTTCTTCCAGGTGAACTGAATGGATTGGCTCTTAATGTGCAGTTTCCCTGAAATCTCACACCACTGTGGGTCCCTATCATGTCACACTCTAGTGGCGGTAGTAGCTAGCTTGAAACATAAGCTTTATGGATCCCGAGCCTAATGATGAGCCAGGCTATACAATCCTTTGGAACTTACCAGAGACTTGGCTGTAACAAAAATAGAGCAGAAGTTAAGAATATCTTAATATCCAAAAGCTCAGAGGATTTCTTCTAAAGCTGTGTTGTTTACCCACTTAATGCCATTGGTGATTCAAAATCAATGTAATACAAGCATTCACTAGAAACATACCAAATGCCCAACAGGATATGAGTTGGGACTGTGACACCTTCACTAATAAGGGATGACAGCAAACAAGCAATACAACAGTCGAAGATTTTGAGAGACTCTCATCCCTAATGTGTATGGCAGTCCCTGCTTGCAGAGGGTGCTGCGTTATTATTAGCATGGGAGAACCAAAGGACGATAAAGATCATTCCAAGCCATTCTTCCAGACGAATAACCTAGAATAATACTGCTCAGCTGAGAGTTAAATGGGGAGTTTGCAAGGTCTTCTAGGGACATTCCACCCAGGAGTTTAATCTGCTGATAATTGCTAGAGAGATTAGCTTTAGGAAGAGGGGAAAGTACTCATCTTCTATGTGGGGACCAAAATATCTACTCATTTGATTGTTACCCTCTGTGTCCCTTTCCCTCTCCTTAAATTAGCAAAATATGCATTCAAAACCAAGCATGTTGGGACTCAGTGGGCCTTTAAGATGTCAGATTCACTCAGGCTGAACCCTTTTCCTGCAGAAATCCTATAGCTGGTTCCTCTCTTCAACTCTTGTTTGCTCATATCATGGAGGCCTTCCCAAAATGCTCTCTGTTAAGAGTCGCCTCTGTCACTCTTGGTCTGTTGTGTTTGTCTTTGTAGCATGTAGCCTACTTTCAGCTGCTTGTTTGTTATCTGTCTCCCCAATTAAGAGGTAAATTTCAGGAAGGCAGATGCTTTTTCTGTATTGTTCAGCACTAATTCCGGGGACCAGGCAGTGGCTGGCACACACTGGATGTTTGATAAATATTAGTTGAACGAATCAGTAGGTTTTATTTTTATTATGAATTAACCCATCAGCTCCCTTTCCTCTGGAGAAGAACACCAAAGTAGGAGCCAGGAGAAGAAAAATATAAGACTGATTCTGCTATTAACTGGGTACATGTTTCTTACAAAGAGGATGAAATTTTCTTAGCCTCAGTTTTCTCCTCTGTAAAATAAAAGCCAATGACGGGGGAGAAATCTGTCTTTTCCACTCATCAGATTTCCAAGAGGAGGGGTTTTTATTTGTTTTTTCTCTAATGCTCCTGGTCCCCTGCACCACCCCCTTGGTGGCAGAGTGGCATGGATAATGGGTGAGGTACGCAGAGACGCCAGGCATGGCCAGCTCACCCATTCCCCCTACTGTGTTTAGGAATTGACTGACCCTGGAAAGGCACATGTTCTCATCTACTCATTACCATGCAGTAACCTTTGAAATTAAATACCTGCTCCTCTTGGGGGAGAGGGAGGGTTACAGTGGTCCAGTGTTACCTGTCCTGAAGGCTGAGCTCTGGGCTATGTTGCGTAGTAAATCTATTGTACCTCATGCCTAGATTGCATTCTCCAGCTCACCCTCTATCAGAAATAGAATGATATTTTGATCTTCATTTAGCTATTCTTTTGTTTATTTCAATCGGTTCAGAACTCTGGTGGGAGAAAGAATGGTATTACATACTAACCTGCTTATAAAACAAAATAAAAGGATATAGCTAAAGTCTCTTCCATGGCACTGACTATAAATATATACATTATATTTTTCTGTGAAATATATAGATTAATAAGTATGGATATGTGTTTCTCAATATGGACATATACATGAATACCCTCTTTCTTCCAAGAAGTATAAGGTGTATAGTATAAAATATGTATTTATAAGTTGAAAATATATATATTTTCTAGAAGTATATATACACATATGTACATGGATGTTCACATATGTATATATGGTATATACATATATATAATATGTATATCATACACACATACTCCAGAGAGAGGAGAGAAGGCATTGTAAATCATGTGTGTATGTGTGCATTTCTCTCCCTACAGAAATAGGGAAAAATGGTTTCAAAATTTGGGAGTAAGTTTTTAGAATGGTAGGAATTGACCTTAAAAAGAAAGAACTGGTTAGCATGGTGGTCATACAAAATAACTGAGTCATACCAATGTGTTGTAAGAGACAGGTCAGTTAAAATTTCAAGAGAACTCAGTATGTAAACTCTACTCCTACCCCCTACCCCCACCCCACACTGTCCCTAGATGACTCCATTAACGTCAGCCCTATGATTCTGAAGCATAATGAAAAGAAGAGAAAACTCAGGTGGGTCATTAGAGGAACCGTAATGATAGGTATGCTTCGGACAATCTTGGAGAAGGGTTGGAGGTGAGGAAGTGATGCAGAGAAGGCCCAGAGGCTATATCAGTGCATCAGACAAAGACAGCCATTGTCCCTGCATTTGATGTCACATCCATCTTGACCCACTTGCAAAAGGTCCAAAGAAAATAAAATTAAATGCATATTTCTTTCATTCTGAGTTGTACAAGTTTTCACACTTGAACATTTCTGCAATTGGGGTATGTCTTACAATTGATGGTGCATCCTAATTTAACCCTTGACATTTTTTCTTTCTCAGTGCTATATTCTATAATGGTGCATCTCACAACTGCTGGAGTCTTAGATTGGGTGAAACACAGTAGTTCATGCTCAGTTTTCTATAATCCATTATAGGGAAATGAGCCAGAAATGTGGTTTGGAGTAAGATGTGCTTTGCTCAGCAAAGGTAAGTTGAAACACATGCTCTGTATGCCACTTGTCAAGTGTAAGCAAGAACAGCCTTTCCCCAGTGCAGTTTGGAAACATGCATCGAGAGCCCATAATCCTTCTTTGCAAGAGTCCCATTTTATAGAACTTTTTTTTTTTTCAAAATAAGAAACCCATAAAAGTTTGTGCACAGAGATATATTTTAGACTTCACTTATATTAAATGAAAACACCACAAAATATTCAAAAAATAAGGGATTTTATTGTTAAAATAAGAACATGCCCACAGTGGAATATTATGCAGTCATCAAAAGTGACAGTTTTAGGGGCACCTGGCTGGTTTAGTTGGGAGAGCATGCTGTCTTCATCCAGGGTTGTAAGTTCCAGCTCTATGTTGGGTGTAAAGACACTGAAGGAGGAAAAAAAAAAAGTGCATGGCCAATACTTATTGATGTGCAAAATGCTATTAAGATCATGTTAAGTAGAAAATAGTATACAAACTTCATATTAATGCTTTCTAATTTGGGGACTATTCTACATGCATAGCGAAAATGGCTTATAAAATGCAGCAAAGTGCTAGCAACTCTTACCTCTCTTGCTAGGGAATATTCAGCTGATTTCACTTCTATATACCTTCTTTCATTTCCAGAAACCTTTACAACAAGCATGGATTACTTTTATGGCTAGAAGCAAGTCTTCTCCCTTCCAAAGACAGTTTGTTTTTTCCCCAAGTTCCTTTTTCTCCTAATAAGTCAAAAATGACCTGCTTTTGGCCACAAACTAGATATTCCTGAAAGTTATAACCATTCTCTCAAAACAGGGAACCAAGGGCCATAAAAAATGCCCTTGATGCTAGATGACAAATCATGTTGGTCAAAGCAGGCTGCTCAGGTTTCCTGGGCATACAAATCCAGAAATAAATTGCTGACTACTCACTTTCCATGGGTCTATACCCTGAGGAGGCCCTATCCCTCCCTGGGAAATGACCTCTGGATTTCTCATAAAGGAAGATGATGACTAGAGCCAGGAGTGGGGCTTACAAAACTCTCCTTTATTACCTCTCTATTTGCCCTTGGCCTACCCCTAGGCCCAGAGGAAATTTCATGGTCCCCACTCTCTAAAGAGCAGATGGGGAGAAGAGGGCAGAGTGCACAGAAGGGAAAATGTGGAGCCTGCTAAAGAATTTTGCCCAAGGGAGATTAATAAAGTTTCATACTACATCTCAGAAGATGAAAGTTCTTGTCAGTGGGGAGGAAGATCAAGAGATTCAAAGTCAAAACCAAGAGCAGGTGATAGCAAACTGAAAAGACTTCATGCACCACAATTAGGTAATAGAGCATTTCTTCCATTTACCTATGGAAATTTAGTATATAGAAAATAGGAGGACTTTTCTCAGTATAGCTATGAAAAGTGAAACAAGATAAGCCAAAGCGACGTTGTAATGGTGGAAAGGCCACCGCTAACCTGCTTTCATTCACAGGCTGTGATTCTGAAATGTTGCTTTAGAAAATTAAGCAGAATGAGTTTTTCATTCCTCTTTAATTAAAAGTTTCAGCCATTTTCCAAGTCTGACTCTTTCATAAATGATCTACAAATACATCTTTTATCCCTTCTCCGTCCTGTAATTGCCAGTGACTGAGCTGGACTTAGAAGATGGAAGTCAGGATACCTAGGGGTTGGGCCACACATTTGCATTTCTTAAAAGCCCCTGAGGTGATTCTAGGGTGTTACCAGTTTGTGAAGCCTGACCTGGGTGATCCCTGACTAAGAAGTAAGCAGGGAGAAGAATCAAACACTTAGCATAGAAAAAGGTAAACATAATTTTACTATTCATGTACAGGTTTCCTTTGGATCAAAGAAAGAAATAAAAATTAAAATTTGAATGCCAAGTTACACACTACTTTTACACTCATCTTTCCATTTAAAGCTCAGTAAAATGCTGTGGGAAAAAAAGCAGAGGAAGCTTTCTCTTTTTTTCCTCTTTCATTCTCTCTCTCTATTTTTCCCATAAATTGTATTTTTCATTTCAAGATCTGTAACTGAGGCTCCGAGCTGTTTAATGACTTGCCTAAGGTCGCAGGGCTAGAAAGTGTTGGAGAGCTCCTAGGCTCTGAGGTCCATGCTTTTCACTCATGTGTGAACCATGGAAAATGCCCTTTTCATGGCCCATTCACTACCCCTGGTGAAGCCCAGTGCCTCCTTAATTACTGGCTCTCTTCTCATGACTCTTTCTGTAACTGAGCTAATGGGTTTTTTGTTTTGTTTTATTTTGTTATGTTTTAGCATTTACTATTATGTTTCAATACAAATGAGCAATGATATGTTGAGAAAGTGAAAATCAATGCCACTGATTAAGAAAATGTCCTCTAATTTGCCTTCCAGACACTCAGCTTTAAAAGATGGATGGAGGAAAAAATCTGTATCTGGCTTGATTGCTTATGAAGAAAATCCCTCTAAGTATAAACACTTCTTTGAAACTGTCAAGATAATAATAATGTTAATATTGACTACACTTTTATTCTGCTAAGCATGTGAATTCACTTAATCCTCACAGCAACACTACATGAGATAAATACTCTTCTTTATTTTAATTTTTTATTTTTTCAGCATAACAATATTCATTATTTTTGCACCACACCCAGTGCTCCATGCAATCCGTGCCCTCTACAATACCCACCACCTGGTGCCCCCAACCTCCCACCCCCCACCCCTTCAAAATTCTCAGATCGTTTTTCAGAGTCCATAGTCTCTCATGGTTCACCTCCCCTTCCAATTTCCCTCAACTCCCTTCTCCTCTCCATCTCCCCTTGTCCTCCATGCTAGAGATAAATACTCTTCTTAAACCCATCTACATGTAAAGAAATCATGGCATAAAGAGGTTAGGTAACTTACTCTAAGTCATAATTAGTTACTAATATTTGTCATAGATCCAAGGAGAGAGCTAATAAGCTATGCTACCCTCCATTGCTCTCTTGAAAGTATCTTACAAACCAGTGCTTATCAAACCTCCCTAAACTTCTAGCAAAAGGAAAAGTTCATTTCGATCGAAGTTTAAGTGTGTGATATTTTTATTTTTCATAACTTTGAAAACTGGTGAAAGTCATGCCTACCTTGTTTGCTTGTTGTACTGCTTAAGAGCCTTCTCTGATCTCACTCAAGACTTGTGGTGGTTGCATCCGTGAAGGCCCTGTTACTGCACTTTGGCTCCACTTCCCGTCTACCATCTACCTGTTCCCACATTGCACTGCAATCATTGGTGCATTTCTCCCCAACTACTCTGTAGATTTCTTGAGAGAGGGATTGTGCCTTTTCTTTCTTTCCTTTTTTTTCCCCCACTCTAATGCCTCTCTTTGTGCCCTACAAAGATAAGGAAGATGTAAATTCCAAGTCAAAAGATGGACATAGAACCTAGATAACCATGCACTATGTTTAAGGTTTTTAAACAAATTCTATAATCAAATCCCTGTAATGACAAGACAGTCTAATGTAGTAAAATATGCCCATATAGTCATTAAGTAAATTTGGGTTGGAGAACTTGATGACTAACTAGGAGCAACTGACAAGAAAAAAATTAAGTCTTATACAAAACTACTAATAATTTCAGAATTTTGGTAATTCTCTAAAGAGGAAACAAAGAAAATCATGGACTCTTCAATTAGTCTACTTTTTAAGTATTTCCCTCTAATGTAGTTCAAGTTTAGTTTTTCTTATTCCTCAGCTTGTGCTTTTAAAAAAATGGGGATGTATTAAAAATTTCAATTGCTTATTCTTTATTTTTTAAAATTTTAATTCCAATACAGTTAACATACTGTGTTATATTAGTTTCCTCTTTTCTGAGCTTTTCAGTCCCTAAGCACGGGAGCCTGACACTCACTTTTGACTATCTGCAGGTGATTCCTCTCTCCCTATCACTCTCTCTCTCTCTTTTTATTTTCTCTCTCTCTGTCTTTGTCTCTGTTTCTCTTTGGTCATTAAATAGGACTTCTGTTTAATGGACCATTTTCTTATAAAACAGGAACTTGAGTTTTACTGTAAGAACTTTTTTAAAGATAGCTGTGTAATTCTGTTTTCTTATGAGAAAGAAAATATGACCAGAAGTCCTTGTATCTTAGAAAATGTTTTCAGCTTCCAAAAAAATTTAGCCAAAGACTAGTCCTGGTCTCTTAGCTAGAAGTCTACATCTCTGAACCAAATGAAAGTAAAAAGAACGTGAACCTCTGTGTATGTTGTAATGAGTTTAGTTGGGGAGCCAGGGCAAGTGTACAATTTGTGGGGCCCAGGACAGAAGGAAAATACAGGGCCCCTCGTTCAAAATTAGAAAGAATTTCAAGTTGGTGACAGTGGAGCATTCAAGCAAACATGGGATACTTCTAAGGCTGATGTCCTGTACAACTGCATAGGTGACATGTCCATGAAGCTGATCTATGAAGAGCTTTCTCTGGTAGGGGCACCTGGCAGTCAAAGCAGGAAAAATGCAGGGGTGGCTAGAGAGGTCTGATGATGAGTTACTGTCTCAAAGTCTAGACAAGTCACCAGCTGCTGGTGGTAACTGAGTTTAAGTGTTATTAGAAATAGAAGAGTGTAGACATGATAGATGAAGAAAAGAAAGAAAGGAGATTAACAATGTGACTGTATGCCTTGCCAGCCAACATTCATCTGGGAATCATACTTGGAGACCACAGTGCAATTCTTATTCAATAACATCTCTGGAGACCACAGTGTCAATTCTTATTCAATAACATCTCTTTCTTTTAATCAAAACTGATAATAGCCACAGTTTCTCAACTACATTCAACAGTAAGAAATTCCCTAAAGAGTAGGTATGCTATAAAAAAATTGGTGTGAAAGAGCCTTAGAGATTTGAAAGCCGAAGAAAATACTATGGATACCTAAAGGTTTTTTTGACTTTTAATTTTAAGCATGGTTCTTTCTACTTTAGCCTATTAATTGGTTGAGCAAAAGAAACAATATGCCTTATAATGCCTGCCTCATCTCCCTTAGAGAGACCTTGTGACGATCACTTGCAGTAATACTTGCCTTGGGGACTTATAAACTATAACGACTATGACAACTAAAGGCAGTGTCATTCAGTAGAGAAAGTTCTGGAGGCAGAATGCAAAGACTTGCATATACCAGCAACTCCATAACTTACCACCAGTGACCTTGAAGCAACTCTAATCCCCCCTGAGCCTCAGTTTCCTCTCCTGTACAATAGAGATAACAGCTTTCTGTTTAAGTCAAAGTAGGATAATGTGTAAAGATAATCTTGTACAATGTTTTTATTAAACTGTAAAGTGTTGTACACATTTAAGCCATTTCCATAGTAAGAACTTGGCACCATCAAGGTCACCTCTGAAGCTAAAGAATTGAAGCTCAGAGACATAAAACTCCAATCTCTCAGAGATTAACAACAGAAGATGAAATTGTATTCCAACCTTATGTAAGGAAAGATCTATGCCCATGATTACAGAGGTAAATGGCAACATAAATAAAGCATTTCCTTGAGCGTTTTTGTTTATCCCCCTGTGTTTGAGCCATATGGTCATCTACATTTTATCAGCAGTAGTACACACAGAAAGGTAAGGAAACTGTAGGTGGGAAAGCCAGTGGTTTTTCTCATGGTGTCTCACATAGACTAGACCTTGTCAAGCAGAATAAGCAAATTTTTTCTGCCTCCTTCCAAATAAATTGAGCTTCAATCCCCAGAAGTGTTTTTATACACAGTGTTTACCCTCAAGGAAATTTTAAGTCCTCTGTCCAACTTCCTACCTTTCCAGCCCCAACTCCCCCTTCACTGCATCACTCATCAGCCCTCCCTTGGCACCCACCTTCAGCCATTAGCAAGAAGTAGCAATGAAATAGGCTGAGAACAAAATGAAACACTGTCAGGGGCTGGAGACTTAATGGGAAAAGCAAAGAAACTGCAAATCAATAGGAGTCAGATGATAAGATGTGTATGGAATAGATTCCTGTTTTCCATGAAAGGCCTACAATAGAGGTAGGCTAGGATTTTCTGTTGTAGAACTAACCTAAAGTGGAGTCACTTATATCAGGAGTAAAACAGAAGTGGTCAATACAGGACCCTAAAGGAAACTTAATCTAACCTTATAGGAATTTATGACTCTTCTCAGAAATCAGCAGAGGACATCAGCCAGTCCCTAAATGCCAAATCTATTCATACCATCTCTGGACATCCTTGCTCACCTATTCAGCTACCCTGATCCAAATAAGAAAGAAGACCACTAGGCAACCAATTAACTGAAAAAGTGAAATAACTTCTTCCTTTATCGCATAAAAATCCCTTAGTCTGAAAACAACCTACTCATTGCTTCTGTAGATTTGAGTTTCCTGGCTTGCAGATCAAAAGCCTTGCATTGAACTCATCTTTCTGCTTTGTTTTATTCAGTATGCAAAGCTTGGTTTTTGACACTGTTTATCTATGCTTTTAGCCTTAGGTAAAAGAGCAGAGAATTAGTGTCAGCCACCCAATTCCTGGGGTAAGAAACCAGGCCAGAATTTGATGACAAATCTTCGCTATAAATCCATGTGTAGCTTTTTTCCAAGGCAGCATCTGAAAGTGTGTATCTCTTAATGACATGGTTGAATTTGTGGATTAGAATCTTTGCTCTCGCCTTTTGGAAAAATAAGAATAAAGTCACTAACAGAATGCTGCTACCAGCCAAAAATACCATTTCAAGTGTAAGTTCTAGACCTTTTAAGTAACAAAATGATACCTCCTAGCAGATCTCTGTCTTGCCTTGAGAATTCCAGGTGCACTGGCTGTGCTGGTCTCATCACAGAGAAGGTGAAGTTGAAGTTCCAGAGTCACTGAAGGGGAAGCTCTGAAATTCCTCGAAAAATAAGGAGTCTGTCACTTGACAGCTGCCAGAAAAAATGCACTCTTACATTTGAAAAACTACTATCAGAAGGAGCTATCTGGCTTGGCCACCATTAAATCTCTGCTTAGCACTACTTCCTCTGCAAAGCCCACAGAGTCAATGGCTGTTAACCTCTCACTCCTGTACCTTATCCATGGACTATCTCTGCATGTTCACGCCATATGATAATTGTTTGTTTACATGAGTGGATCTCTATTATAGGTTCTACAAGGGTGAGACCTGGGTCTTTTTGTTCATCATTGTCTCTCCAGTGCCATGCCTGATGCACAGTAGATCTAAAACATGTTAACAGAAAGGAAGCTGTAGTATGTAGCCAGTCTCATTAAGGGAAATATAGATACCAAATTAAAGGTCCTGTACTGTCCCTGTGTCAATGCCAGAACCTTCAAATGTTGTGCTCAGTCTTGGATACCATATTTTATATCATTGGGAAACTAGAATTTATTCACAGTTGGCGATCAAGATGGGCGGTGGGAAGGGGAAATGCTTGGCAGAATCTGGAAACCATGTCCAATGAGGAACAAATGAAAGAACCGGGAATGATTAACTTGACTAAAAGAAGGCAAAGGAAAGATGTGGTTCCTCTCCCCAGATATTTGAAAAGCTGTCAAGTGGAAGAGGTAGTTAGATTTGTTCTGTGTTACCCTAGAGGGCAAATTAAGGTTAGTGATTAAAAAGTACAGAGAAGCAGATTTGGGCTCACCAAAAGCAAGAACATTCAAACAAACAAAACAAAACAAAGGAAGAAAGAAAAGGCTCATCGACAATGGCAGAGAAAGAGTAAACTTTCTATCTCTGAAATGACAAAAGGAAAAGGGCATTTGGGGCTACTAGGATCCCTTCTAACATAGGGGTTCTAATTCACTACATGGTAAGCAAGTACCCCCAGAAATCATGGATATGGAACCACACTAGGAAATAAGTGATGTTAGCTTCTTTTATTTATTTATTTATTTATTTATTTGACAGACAGATCACTAGTAGGCAGAGAGGCAGGCAGAGAGAGAGAGAGGAGGAAGCAGGCTCCCTGCTGAGCAGAGAGCCCGATGTGGGGCTCAATCCCAGGACCCTGAGATCATGACCAGAGCTGAAGGCAGAGGCTTTAACCCACTGAGCCACCCAGGAGCCCCTGATGTTAGCTTCTTTTCTAGGCACGAGTTATAATAGGTGGAAGAGCTTAGGAGACAGCACGGAGGTCCCAAAGATGGAGGCAAAAAGGAGAGGCATATGCCTCCAGAGGCAAGAGATGTCTGAAAACGAGTTCTCACGGCACCACTTTGACTATTGCTTCTCCTAGTCATAGAAAGCATCAATCTGGAGTGAGAGTCCAAAACAAAACAAGAATATTTGGAATTTGGTGGAAAGGCACATCTTTTTGAACATTAATACTCAAAAGAGCTGCAATCACACATCTGCTTTCTTGTTTGGTTTACAATTGGGGGAATGGGAACAGAGGACCCCATGAAATTGAATGACACTTCACATTGATAAGCATTTCTGAAACAAGATGGTAGCAATTTAAGGAACACATTATACTCTCAAGCTGCATAAAGAACGAGCAAAGAACATACTCTTTAATGCTTAATTTTAATAATGATCTTACTTGTTACAGATACAGCATTTCACAATGAAAGCCTGTGTTTCAGTCCAGTAATATGATAAGACACAGCTTGTAAAAATGAGATTGAGTTTAACTATGTTCTTCTGTTTTATTTTCCATTTATCATGTGAATTGCTTCTAAATAAGATTGTCTTACTTCATTAATTTGCATAATTACTGAAATATAGCATGGGATCCCAAATAACAAACTCCTGATAATATCATTTCAGATTTACTGTGACATTATTTTGAAAATGACAAAAACTGATACACAATTAAGTGCAGAGTAAAAGTGTGTAAGCTAATTATGTTGCTTTTGAGTCTTCAAGACATAACGAAGTTATTTGGGGCAGAACAATAATTTTTTGTGCCCAGATGCTAAACAGCTTGAAAACCAAAGAACAACTGGTGAGTACTATACCATTTTAGAGTAATAAATAAGTCTGGTTTTGACAGAGTAGGAGCCAGGTACAGTTTCGTTTTTGTTTTTGTTTTCGTTTTTAAGTGAATCAAGACCGTCGAAGAAAGATGAGAAAAGTCTTTAATGAAAACTTAAAAATACCTGTTCAGATGTATTTTGATTTTTGAAATAGCACCCGAACAAATCACCTCGACAGTCTCTGGTCCCAGTAAGGAAATCCTGATGCCTTGTTTGAGTTCAAACTTTCAGCAAGTGCAAACACTCCACTCAGCTCAATCTTCCAAAACATGGGCGAGATAGAAAAGTGGATATGGATAAAAAGCTGCAAACTATTAGTTAGCTCTCAGACACTCAAAGAGCCAAATAGTAACTGCTCCTCTCTGAAATGGAGGCTGCTGGAAGACAACAAGGCTCACTGACAAAATAAATCCCATGACCTGTCTCGGCCTAGCTGATAAACAGGGGCCCTGTCTGATTAAGTGTCTTTGCTAACGTCACAGAGACAACCACAGCACAATAGTGGAGACAAAAACAGCACCTCTTTCTCCTGCCTCCCACATCCTCTTATTCGTCATTTTAAACTGAAAGCTCAGGAAGAGCAGGCCTGTCTAAAACATTGCCTGTTTCCCTGAGACGACATCCCTGAAGCTGCAAAGCGGGCTGTTACCATTCTGCTGCCCTTTCCTTTGGGTCATGATTTGAGTAAATCTGTGACTTTCGCAAGACAAGAACATGACGGTTGAAGGATGGCACAAACAGATGTTTGTATTTTATGTAGACTCCTGGTAGAATTGTTGTTTTTCTAGTAATTCACTGAAGGACATCAATTCTCTGAAGAAGAAACATCTCACGGTTCTGTGGTAGCAACTGGATTAGGTGAGCCCCCAAGGGCTGGGACGGCCTGAGTTGCTTTGTGGTTTCTCTGCTGGGTCACCTGGTGGAGGAGCAAAGCCTGCCTTCCCAAGCCTTTCGTCTCCACAGAACGCCAGCAGCTTGTAAGCCTGGGCCAGATGCCCTCATCCCATAGCGTGAAGGAACAGGCTCGCCTGGTTCTGCCAAACCTCTAGGCCATACTCCACGTGTTAGTTCATATTAAAAAATAAATCTGGAGCTGTTTAACATTCTCAAGCTGGTTGTGTGTATGAGTGTGCGCACATGTGTGTTTGTGTGTGTGTGTGCAAGATGCGAAACTTGAAAGCGGAGTTTCAGCTGGCCCAGAACCTGCTGTACCCATCCAGCTGTTGGCCTTGTGCCTCACGACACACTTAGAGCCCGTATTAATAGCTCCTGTAAAAGAGGCCCTATTAGTGTACCCAGGCAGCAAGGTTCTCAACAGTTGTAGGGAACATCATTTGACCCGACAATGGACAAATAAGATTTCTTCATGTGTGAAACAATAGGACGGTGAGATTTCACTGCGTCCACGGCGGTTTCCAGACCTTGCCTGAAAGCTCCAGGGAAGGCAGCACATTGTCTCCCAGGAGAGTCTATTCCATTTCTGGACAATGGCTCTGATTATTAAAAAGTTCCTTCCTATTGGAATGGGTCTTGCTGTCTCCTCTACCTAGTAACGTTGAGCCTGAAGGCTCATGTACAGAACTTTACATTCACCTTATTGAATTTTAGTTTTACTATTGCAAGACCGCAAAGAGTTCAAGACCCTATTTACCATCTCTCCCAACTTTGATCAGTCACTGGTATCACTAGCTCTCCGTTATCATGATACATATCACTAACAAAAAGGTAGATAAAACTAAAACAAGGAAAACTATCAGTGTGTGGCACGTTAAATGTATCTTTAGGTAAACACTGATCTATTAGTCACCAGGTCTGGGGTAGAGTTTTCCATGAGTCATGAAGTGGCCTAGAGGGTTCAGTCTTACTATACCTATCAGAGGTTGTTCAGGTATGGCTGTCCCATGAAACCTGAAAACTCTTCAGGGCTAGGATCAGCCACCTTGTGTATGCTTGGTGTCTAATACAGTGCCTGGCCCAAAGAATATGTTCCATAAATGATTGTGAACCAACAAATATTTCCTTGGGGACCCTGTATCAGTTACTAGTGATTACTGCTTCTTTATCTACTACAGAATAAAATCTAACACTATGCCAACCCATTCTAAAAGCTTCCTTTACCACCCAGTTATGGTTTGGGACCATCTACATTTTTCTCCTTCAAAAATTACAACTGTATTCACCTCCATTTGCTTGTTTTTATTATACACGGTGTCTTGTGTTGTGTGGATTTTCTAAGGATGCCAAGATGTAATTTACCAAGCCAAATTCATTTAGAACAGCCAATTCTGTTCACTTTAAGAAACATCTCTGAAGCCTATTTTGTGTTAGGCTCTGTACAGACACTAAGGATATAAAAACAAAAATGACATAGTTTCTGGCTCCAGGAAACATATAGTCCAAGGAGGGGAAACAGGGACGTTCAAAACTATGTATTAGGAACATCATGGAGAGGGCAATGGAGACACAGAGGAGGGGCACTTAACCTGATTTATAGTGACAGTCAGATACTCTTAGAGGAGGTAATACCTGGGCCTAAACTTGAGGTATGAACAGAAATTAAGTACATGAAAGTGCTGGAGGTGTGCATTCTGAGAGGAAAACAGAATGAGCAGAAAGCACAGAGGTGTGAAACTATATAAGATAAGCAGAAGCTAGACTATTCCAGAGTGAAATTTTGCTTGAAGCACAGAGCTTCACAAGATGATGCTGGAGACTTAGAGGACTGGTCACAGAAGGCCTTGTTGGCCGTGGTAAATAGAGTATGTTTTCAGAGATCAACAGGGAGATGTTAGAAGCAGAACCATTGTATGTTTCATAATGAGGGATTTATTATGGAAATCATACTAAACACAATTATAGGAGTTGCTGGGCAAGTGAGCATCCAGTAGGAAGTAGGATCAGAAAGGAGTCAGCCACCAAGGACATTAAGCCACCAAAATGGGATTGTAAGGCTTAAGGGATTATCTAAAGAAGCCGGGTCTCTCTTCAGTGAGCCACACACTAGATGATTGGTGGTGGTCCTGAGGCTGCTGTTAGTCAAAGGGTCAGGAGTTGGGAAGAAGAGCTGGAGGTGGGAGGTAGGAGAACAAGTACAGCCTGGAACCTATCAGTCCCTTTACTGACTGCATCTAGCCATGAAGACTTTCAGAGAGTAATGTTTGTTGTTTCACTTTTGCCTTCCATATCCACGTCTTACATAAATTCTTCTTTTGCCTACTATAACCCACTACATACAGAAAAGGAATTCCATGAAACATAGTTTAGTTGAACAGTAAACACTAAGCTAGTACAGTCAAGAAATGAAAAACAGAGGCAAAACATGGTCAAGAACATTCCAGAAGAAGGAAAGACACTGCTGGTGCAACACTACTCATCACCATTTGTCATTCACTGCCACACAATAAGATTCTTGACACCATAAGTGCCATAAAAAACCTCTGAGGAGCCTCGCACCTCGCATATTTGCTCAAAATTCCAAGTGGTAGAGAAGTATGATTAGTCAAGCTATGGCCGTACACCTGTACTGGCTGCCAGAGATGGGAAAAAAGGAACTGTCTGCCCACTTTGGCATCCATAGACTGAGACAGGGCTCTGCATTCCATCTCTTTGGGGATTTTCCCCTTAAAGTAGGAAGGTTGTTTGGATGCTACAAAATAACAACAGAGACAAATATCCATGCCCCATATTCAGATTAAATGTTAGGAAAAAAGCCATTCCCACGGGTACTCTGAGAATGGATTTTGGCTATGTGCTCTCTCTCAATTAGGGTTAGAGGAGGTTGCAATAATATATCAAATTATCTATGTCTGTAACTAATATATATCGACATTTCAGAAGCATGCAACAACATAGTCAATAGCAGCACAGTCAACAAGAAGATGATTACTTTTTCATTTAATAGTCCAAAGGCAGTGTTTGGGATGGGAGTGAAGCTCAGGGACCCAAGTTCTGTCTTCAAAGGGGCTCATAAGGTTATGTGGGCTATTCAAGTCCCAGGAAGCCAAAAGAGGGGGAATAAAGGAGCAGTTATGTGTAGAGGTTTTATGAACCAGTCTAAACAGTGGCACAGCATGTCTGTTTACATTTCAATGGAGAGAGCTCAAATGCATGGCCTCACTTACCAAGGAGGGAATCTGGGAAAATGGACTGGCTGTGTGCCCAAAAGAGAAGAGAATAAATATTGGGGGTCAGAAATTGTTTTTTGCCATAGAGTCTGTCCAAACCATTCCAGATTCAAATCCATCTGAGTAATTTCAGGTAGTCAAAGGTTACCAACTTTTACTACAGATAATAAACATTTCAGGCTTCGAGGTCATTTGATCTCTGTAACAACCATTCAGTTCTATCGTTGTAATACAAAAGCAGCCATAGACTATATTAAAAAAAAAAAGTGTGGGTGTGGCTGTGTTATAATAAAAATTTATTTACAAAAAATAGGCAGCAGGAAGGATGTGGCCTACAGGCCATAGTTTGCTGACCCCTGATATAATCAACTCCACTGTAGGCATCATTCTCTTTGAGAGAGATGGAAGCAAAACTAGAGCTAATGAGTTTTTTTTTTTTATTATTCATTTATTTGACAGAGAGAGATCACAAGCAGGCAGAGAGGCAGGCAGAGAGAGAGGAGGAAGCAGGCTCCCTGCTGATCAGAGAGCCAGATGCGGGGCTCGATCCCAGGACCCTGAGATCATGACCTGAGCCGAAGGCAGCGGCTTAACCCACTGAGCCACCCAGGCGCCCCAGAGCTAATGAGTTTTCATTTGCTTTTTAAACCATTGACATTTTACTTCTGCCCAGATGTCTTCCCCCTGTACCCTATTTCACCTTCTGTGTATCCTCATTTCTCCTCAAAATTCTTTTTGTTCTCCATGCGGGTTAGTTCACCATTCCTCTTCATTACTAACACTTATGCTCCATGGACCATGGTCCTGTTCATTTGAATGGTGAAATGAGCCTTGAATCATGGCAACTCATTCATACGTGACTTTCTTTTGCCTCTTTAAGCAAGGTATCACTTGCCTCCTTCCCTTCAGTTGCAAAGATTTAGCCAGAGTCCTTTTCTTATCACGGCTATAACACCTGTCTTCTGCTGGCATCCATGAAACGGTGGTAGGTTAACTTGGGAGCTTGCAAACAGGGCAGAATCTCAGCACCTCCATTATTTTTGACCGACTATATGATCCCATGAATGGAGAAACATGGTAAATAAACGGGACTAAGAATTAATGTATTGTAGATCAAAGGAGAACTGTACCAGGTTACCTTTAAAAAGAGTGGCTAATCTCAAGCTATAACTCTAACCCTTTCTAAACTTACAAGAATGTAAGAGATGGGGCACCAGGGTGGCTCAGTTAAGCGTCTGCCTTCGGCTCAGGTCATGGCCTGGATCAAGCCCCATGATGGGCTCCCTGCTCAGTGGGGAGCCTGCTTCTCCCTCTCGCTCTGCACCACCACCGCCTCCCCCAATCCCGCTTACATTCTCTCTCTATCTCTCCCTCTTTTTCTCTCTCTCTCAAGTAAATAATTAAAATCTTTTTTTTTTTTTTTTTTTTTTTTAAGAACGTAAGTGGTAAGTGTAATACTCTGGAGATGACTTTGAATTTTCTGTGTCTAAAAATATATGTAAATCATTTCCAAATGTCAGTGCTGTCACTATTATTAGTGCTAACTTACAATATACCTTTCAACCACATCACCACTCCAAGGCCAAGAAGAATTGACATAGAATATATTTGGCCTACTATGGACAGCTTTGAACAGGCGCTGCATCAACAGAGAGAGAATTCTATATGTTCTAAAAGCAATAGAATGTAGAAAAGATGAGGTGAATTGCCCCTGCCCTTCTGCTTTCCTGTTAATACATATCGAACTCTGTCTTTGTGAAGAACCACTGTGTTTGGCACCAGGATAGGAGGTATGGATGGAGAAGAGTCTATCAAGGAGTTCATGATTACAGAAGCAAAAATCACATAATAACATTAGGAAGTGGAATAACCCAAAGTTGTATTAGTTGGACATGAATGAAGCATTTTCAGGAGAGGCTGGGAGAATATGAGAGGAGATTCTGACATGAGATAAAGCTGTGGAAGAGTTGTCTGGGGCTAAAAGGCAAGGGTTCTAGAAGAGCTGAGTTTTGAGGCAGTGTTCTGAACAATGGAAAGACATACATCTTCAGAGGAAAACAGATGGCTTTTGTGGCAGTGTCATTCATGATCAGGAATACAAAGTTGAAAACAAGAGTCAGGAAGTAGCACAGTCAGGGAGAGTGATAACTAAGGGTACCGTAAGGTGACCTGGGCCCAAGTCCCCTTCTGTTAGTCACTAGCCATCTGAGTCAGCCAGTCTTAGCCTGTCTTTATCTGAAAGTAGGGGAGTGAGAGAATCAGATGTTCTTTCTAAAGAAACTCTTTAATTTTGTAATTGGCTTTTAAGGAAGTAAGAAGCACGTTAACTTGACAAACCAGACTGTTAATGTTGAGTTATAATGAAAATTAGATTTGAAAGATGGGCTGAGCAATCGGCAGTAGGTGAAGACACTTGTATCGAATATCAGGATCGATAGAGAGCTGTTGCTGGTCCTTGAACAAAAATGACTAGATTAAAATTATCTGTGGAATGCAATCCAAGAATATTGAGTGAGAGGGCTTTCAAAATAACTAGAGTTAATTCTAGACTGTTTTTTCAAGAGTCATATATATATATTTTTAAAAGGAGACTTATAAACAAAACATTTCCATCAACCTGAATGAGGGTGGTGGTAATTAAAACACCAATTAAATAATTTATCCTGTAAATGTTGAAAGATTGGAAGCTCTGGTGGCCTGCACAGTACAATAGAAGTGTTTGTGACACAATTATTTTTTAAAAAATGAAATAGATTAATCTTACATATTATTTTAAGATGCTTTTTAATCTGGGGTACTTAAAGCTGGTTGTTCTGTATTTCTTTTTTTTTTTTAAGAATGTATTTATTTATTTGACAGACAGAAATCATAAGTAGGCAGAGAGGCAGGCAGAGAGAAGAGGAAGCAGGCTCCCCGCTGAGCAGAGAGCACGATGCAGGGCTTGATCCCAGGACCCTGGGACCATGATCTGAGCCAAAGGCTGAGGCTTAATCCACTAAGCCACCCAGGCGCCCCTGCTCTGTATTTCTTAATGGTAACTGGTTGGCATTGCTCTGATCATGGTTCACAAGCTAGAATTTAGCCCTATTTTTAAAAGTCTATGTGCCTATAGCCATAGGAAGAAATAAATGCATTTTCTTATTCTGTTACACTGTCTTATGTTCAACCTTGCATCTTACCAGAGTCACTTACCTCCATGAGGACATCAGAACCTCTGTCAATGCTCTCATTTTCTGAAGCAATCTGGGCCAGTTTAGGAGTCTGTTTATTGCAGTGTGGTGAGCCTTTGATAGGTTACCCAGTACCTGAATAAAAATAGAAGGAGTGGGGTGTTGCCCTGATGTGGACAGCATCTCCCCCTGAAGAGGCTACAGCTCCCTGGAAATGCAGAGCAGGCCAGGCTGTCCTCACACGGTCAGCTGAGGCTCTCAAGCCAAGCCCAATAGCCTCCCTAAAGATTTTTTGGGAGCAAAGACAATACACAGACTCCTAAAATTCATGTCAATACGCAAACCAGGGTACAGCTTTATGGCTAGGATAAACAAGCATCTACCAAGTGCTTCCAATTGTTTAGTCTGTTTCATAACATTACTTATCTTTATTGAGACATAATTAGCATCTAACATCATATTAGTTTCAGGTGTATACTATAAAGATTCAATATTTGTATATATTGTGAAATGATCACCATAAGTCTAGTTAACATCCATCACCAAACATAGTTACACATATTTTTCTTGTGATGAGAACATTTAAGATCTACTTTCTTAGCAACTTTCAAATATACAGGACAATATTATTAACTATGGTAACCATGCGGAACATCAGGCCCCCAGGACTGATTTATTTTGTAACCGGAAGTTGGTACCTTTGACCACCTTCACCCATTTTGCCCACCTCCAACCTCTGCCCCTCGCAACCATCAATCTGTTCAGTGTATCTGAACTTGATTTTTTGTTTTGTTTTGGCGAAGGGTGTGTTTTTGTTTTTGTTTTTTTCCCTTTCATTTTGTTCTTGTTTAGATTCAACACATAAGTGAGACCATACAGTATTTGTCTTTCTCTATTTCACTTAGCATGATGCCCTCTAGGTCCATCCATGTGGTTGCAAATAGCAAGATTTTCTCTTTTTTTATGGCCGAATAATAGTCCCTGTTACAAAATTACAGTTTCTTTATCCATTCATCCAAAGATGGACATTTATGTTGCTTCCATGTTCACAATAGTATCTTAATTATTACATTAAGCTTAATTTCCTACAGGTGATGAAACTCAAGATATGCTTTCCAAGATTTGGGACAAATATCTGAGCTATAGTGTTAAATCAACAATTCACAAGAGTTGAAAGAGAAGGTTTCCAGAAGGATTTAAGGGGGTGCAGATTGCTCTTGTAGAAAAGATGTTTGTAAGCTTTCTTCCAAAGAAATCTTCTCCAGCCTCTTAAACTTTGTACTCAACTATTTACTTATAAGAAAATATCTGTATTTCTGGCTCCAGGATGCCTGTGTGTTGCCCCCATGAATACAGAACTCAGATTAGTGTCATTTGTTGATTAAAAGCAACTTTAGTGCTGCTTGGATCTGGTGGGATCTTTTGGACCAGAGATTGAAACTGTAGGATTTACCCCTAACAGCAGTTATTTGTGAAATCTCTGATTTCTCTGCAGCCTAAATTGCATTGGTAAATTGGACAGCAAGGAGATGGTGATGTGGTCAAAGAAAGGGAGCAGAATGAAGGACAAGTTTCATCATTAATACCTTCCTTCTAAAAGGAAGGTCAGATTTTTCTTCACCTCCCTGAACCCCTAATCAGCCTCCAAAAATGAGCCATTTGAACAGCCAGGGCTAGTGTTAACATTCTCCTCAAGATAATATCCTAAGTAATTTGAACATTTTCTTTCTGCATGACATACTTACTTTTGCCAATCTAAAAACATGGTGTGAAATAAAAAGTGGATGTGTTTGTGTTGTATTTTTTACTCCATGAGCTTTTCTGGTCAGGTCTTCCCTTCTTTCTGACCTTCTGACCTCTATAGTTTTCTTCAGAGACCAATGAGTTTTGAGAACAATGTCCCCCTAAAAGCATCCCATTAGTAAAACTGAGAATTGCCACCAGAGGAAGAATAGCTTTCTGGAATGGAAAATGGGTTGGTCCCCAGGGAGCGCTACAGATGAGAGCCTGATTGGAAAAGTCTCAAGAGAATGTTGAGACACTGAAGCCAGACAACCATTTTGAGGCAATTTTCCATAAAGGGAATGAGGGATGAGGGGTCAGAACTGGAAGGGATTATAGCATCAGGGGAAACTGGTTAGTTTCCAGGATCAGAGATCTAAGCAGACAGGGATCACAGGGCTACCGAGGGGCTTATTAGTGTTAAGCTACAGCCTTTTGGTACCAAACCCACCTTTTTATACTCTGCTTTATCAAATTTGGGACTGAAATTCTGCAAACCATATTTTTCCATTTCATATTGCTCTTTGTTAAGTTCTGCCATGAGGAGACTTAAGAATGAGTCTGGAGGACTAGAGAAGGACCAAGCTCCACACTCCCTCTCCTCAATTACTGCTTCCATCAGCACCTTCCAGGATTACTTCCTCACCCTCTCAGTAGTTGCTCCGAGCAGCAGTGATTGGTTCTGATATCTCTGTGTTTTCTCCCCTCCACTCCTGAAGACAGCATCTTCCCAACCCCATTGCCAACATCAAAACCCCGAAAGTGGTACAGCATCCTCTGTGGTCTGAGTCCCAGCTTTTCAGGGCACAAGCCCCAAAACCAGCTGAGCAGACCCCTTCTCAGAAGTCTCTGTGAGAGCCCTCCCTCAGGATCCTAAGTTCTAAAGTCTCCTTCCTCCACCTCCTCCCCCTCCCCACCCCTTCACTTTGTTCTCCCAACCCAAGGAGCTATAGCTCCTTTCGGTTGCTTGGTGTTTCCTCAATGTTCCTTTTTACGCTTTTCCATCTTTCAATACTATTTAACAGCTTTCCTAAAGTAAATTATCTCTGTCAGGATAACTCGGTGGTTCATGTTTTCTTGACTAAACACTGACACAGAGCCAGAGTCAAGTGTTCAAGTGAGGATTGACACACGCCAAAGCCTGCCACCTCCCTGCCAGCCGATGCTGTCTTATCCTGTAAAAAGGCCCACATTTTATATGTTTTGAAAATGTTTTAACAAAATATAAGCGAGGACTTACTCTCCATAAAGCTAAAAATTCTCTCTGGTCCATATACTAACAATAGTCCAGCCTCCGTGCTTCTCCATCCTCATCCTTACCACCACTTGACTTTTCTTCACATCCCAATCTGCTGTGGAGATGTCATTTCCTCCTAGTGCTTGCTTTTCTGAGTCAAACTGCTATATCTCTTCCCAATGGTCTTTGCATTTCAGGTCCCCGATTCTGCACCCCATGTTCTATGATTGGTCTGTGAGTAGAGAGGGTGCTCTAACAACTTTTGGAAGTCCATGCCCTGGACTGAAATCCATATTCTTGCAAAGAGCACTGAACTGAGTGTTTGCAGCTTGTCACCAAGTCTTAGAGGTGGGCTCCATCACATATAGAATTAGTACCATTTCTCTGGCCTCAGTTTCCTCAACTGCGAAGTCAGGAAGTCATGGGAGATGATCTCCATGACTCAGCATCAACGTATTTCTGGGCCAAAGCTCTTAGATATATGAGGCTTCCAGAACTTTCCCTGTCTTTTAGCTCTCTTCTTAATCCTGGGCTTTGCAGCTAATGGACTGTTATGCGATTTCCTAAAATAATATAAAATTCTATTGAATGGGTAACAGTCCTTTGATTTACCCTAAAGCTTTTATCACCAGCCCATAGAAACCCTGCAATCTGAACTCTTCCATTCCCACCTTGGCTTCTTCCTGTAAAGTCTTTAAATTGTATCTTTAGCTCACTGAACTCTAATTACTTTCTTCCTTTCCTTAACTTCCTTCATCCTTGGTTTCTCTTTTTCACTCATCCAGCACCCTTCCTTCAAAGAGCTACCTTTTTGGCTTCCTCAACGTCTTACCTATAACCACATACATTACCAAGTTTTCTGAAAGTCCCAGCAAATGTGGTTGCTAATTCGTATCACAGGGCTGGGCCTTCCTTTCGGAAAAGGATGTCTGACAAAGGCTTCTGTAAATGCACGTGAGGCAGCTGTGAGGTGGGTGGATCAGACACCAAGAGGCGTGAAATCATATCCCAGCTCCTTCCCTTACTCGGTGGCTGTAGGACTTCAAAAGTGACTTCGTGTCTTCGGCCCAGAGTGCTCTGCTCTAGATACAGTGACATCGACCGCTGGCACTCAGCCAACCATTTATGAGACAATGGTATATGAAGGGCTACATAGTAGGCTCTCAGGAATACTAGTCAACGTATATGAAGGGCTACATAGTAGGCTCTCAGGAATACTAGTCAACATCTTTGTCCTCTCCTTAACACGACATTTCACACAGGCTCTTGCATGCCACCCAGTCCCCGACCTCCAATTCTTTGTAAATGATGTTCCCTTCTATTCCACCATCCTTTGTGTCCCCTCTCCTGTTTCCTCTGTTTTCTCTCCTCCAACTTCTTCCTAATTTCCACTCTGTATTTATTCAATGCTGTTCTTTAAGAAGCAGCTCAGCGTGTCTCTGGAAATGGATTCCCTTTGTTCTCCCGCTCTCCACGCACGCAGGCTCTGTGGCCCTTCCCCCACGCTCCCACAGCCCTCTGGGGATGCCCACCCTTTCTGTGCATCTGGGCCTTCACTCATTAGCCTTCCGCTGGCAACTCACTTCCTTGTGGACATGGGCCCATTTATCTTTTTGCCCTCAAAATCTAGCACAGGATATCGTCGGCCATCGATACCTGCTACAGGGAGAAAATAATACTTCTCCAGAGTTCACAGTTTCAGCCTCAGTATTTGCTTTCCTTCTTCTTTAAGGAATCTTTTTTTGGCACTCAGGACTCAAACTGTGGGCCTTTGTAGGTACAAAAAATCACATTCAGCCAGAAGAGAAACAGCAAGGAAGAGTATGTATCGCTGCATCTCATTAAGTAGAAAATATCCTGAGGGGAAGATAGGAGAGAAAGAACTACATTATAGAGGCAGAGAGGATACCCCCGAAGAAGCTTTTGTTATTATTGTTATTATAATTAATGGAAAGGAATTTGGCAGGATCCACCAATTTTAAGGGACAAGGGAATGTCATGGGACCACTAGTGGCAGTGGATCTTCACCTTCATTTCCATCATACTGTTCAGCCAGCCAGTAAAAGTACATCAAATATACATGGGCACCATGCAGATGGCGAAACCAACTTGTGGTCAGTGAATTCTAAAGGAAAACCTGGAAGCTGGATAAAAAGGACAGTGGATTAATCTTGAAATCCCCAGAAGGAGCAGGACCTCCTTCTCTTTTCTCTGGGAGACAAAACAGTCGCAAATCTGAATTCTCAGTTATTCTCCTTCAGTGGTTAAAAAACAATGACTTCATTCAGAAGGCATTTTCAACTATGTGCACACACAGATGTACCAGGTACTCTCAGATCACGGTGTAACTTGAGGCCTCTACGCTGGGCAGGGGCTCTGACTCTGCTGCAGGCTAGAAACAGAAACAAAATAAGGTACGAGAGCCTGAGTTGATTCCTACACATCACAAAACTATTCCATGTGGTCAGCAGACCTGGGGGATGCTCTAAGAAGTTCTGCGGCACGTGAAAGTGATCCTGAGTCCCTGGTGAAGGGTGCCAAGTCTAGCCTTGTAAAGCCAAGGTGCACAAAATAGACCCAATGAAAGGAAAATGTCATTAAAACCTACTTGAGGGTATAGATTGAAATGCTTCGATCTCAAAGACCAGAAGTTATTTGACCTTGGGCAAATCTCACGCCAGCCCCTGTGACCTCCTCAGGTTCTAAACATCACGAACTTCTCACTGTTCTGAATACACTTGACCCCTCTGGGATCCTGTTTCCCTTGCCTGTTGTGTCTTTTCCAACTTTCCTCTTCTAGCTCAAACATCAGTCTCTGCTGACTCCCTCAGGATCCCCTAGAATTCTCAGCACAATTGCAGTGTTTACCAGATTTATTGAAATCGTATGTTTATGAGCTTGCCTCACCCACTAAGCACAGAGATTTTAGAATAGTGATCGTTTTGTTTCATGTCTGGATCCTGGTGTTTAGCACTATATCTGAAACACAGGTTCTCATGAAATATTTGCTGGATAAATGAATTTCCTTTAATTATGCCCCCATTCCTTCAAATACAAAGTATAAAGGTGAGACTACCTTGCCCCCTCCCAGCCCTGATATGCAATGGTTCTACAAAGCCATCTCAGAAGTCGTAGAGACAAATCACCTAGGTTTTATAGACCAAAACAGACACAAATTCTTACTGAGTACGAGCTGTTTAACTTATAAAAGTAGACCATTATTTGCCTCTATTCCACAGAACACTACTTCCTGTGACGATCCCACGAGGAACTTTTCCCTGGAAATTCCTAGCTTTGCTCAGAACCACATCTCTTGGGGCGCCTGGGTGGCTCAGTGGGTTAAGCCTCTGCCTTCGCCTCAGGTCATGATTTCAGGGTCCTGGGATCGAGCCCCTGATTGGGCTCTCTGCTCAGCAGGGAGCCTGCTTCCCCCTCTCTCTCTGCCTGCCTGCCTCTTTGCCTACTTGTGATCTCTCTCTGTGTCAAATAAATAAATAAAATCTTTAAAAAAAAAAAAAAAGAACCACATCTCTCTCACACAGTACCCTGAATAAAGGACTATCTTGCATCTGGCTGCCAGCCATCAAATAGCTCCTCTGAAAATATCAGAGGCAAGTGAATTATATTATGCATGTGGCCATTATATGGTCCAGACCCATGTGCCATGCTGACATCAGGTTATCACAGTCCTATGGATGGGGAGTAGGGCGAGAATGAGGGGGCCGATGGTCAGAAGACTTTGGAGTCAGACAGGTAGATCACATTTGGGTCCACCACTGAATTACAGTGTGGCTTTGGTCAAATTGTCCGATCTTTCTAAGCCTTGTCAGTAAAATGTGTGTAATAATTATGCCTCTCTCATCAGGTTGTTTGTGAGGACTATATGAAATGATTGAAGCCAAATTCTTAGAGAGATTCTAAGTGCATTGTGGGCATTTGGTGGTATCTGCATTTTGACATATTATCTCCTAGTCCATTCCTTTTATCTTAAGTATTAGGAATCTAAAAAGCAGAAAGTCATAGAAACTTTCCCAAGCTCACACAACTCATTAATGGCACAGCCAGACCTAGCTTTCCACACCAGGCATTTTCCTGGTTCCTAACGATGGCTGGAAAGTCCTACACAAACTAAGATTCCCATCATCAAGTCAGCATCAAGAGTCATTTTTTGTGCTAGACTTTTGAAGCACATTGTCCAATGATACATAGGGAGAGAAGGAGATGGACTGTATGCCCCCTCTCCTCTGGACCCCCTTGGGGAATCAGCACAGCTTAAAGGGAATGGCACAGTTACTTTTGCTTTCTTGTCTGCCATCAGACAGGCTCATGACCTCGTGGAAGTCACTTAAATTTTCCGAACCTCCACTCCAACATTGACTATAAAATGAAGATGATGATACATGCCTGCTCTCACCATCCACAAAGATTTGCTGATTGTGGTGGTGAGCTAGTCATGGCCTCAAGGATATCAAGTTCTGATCCTGGGAACCTGTAAATATTATCTTATTTAAAGGATGTGTCTATGAAGTTGTGATTAAAGGAAGGGTCTTGAGATGGGGAGATTATCCCAGATTATCTGCAGGGATGGGGGAACCTGAATGCAATCATACATATCCTCCTAAGACTAAAGCAAAGACAGATGAGACACACAGAGAAGAGTGGGATAGAAGATGAGGACAGAGGGATTTGAAGATGCCTGCTTCAGACTAGAGTGATGCTCCATGAGAGTACGGAAGCCATCAGAAGCTGGAAGAGGCAAGAAACAGATCCTTCCCTACAACCTTCAGAGGGAGTGTGGCCCTGCGGACACCTTGACGTCCACCCAGTGATACTGATGTCAGACTTCTGGCCTCCGAACAGTGACAGTACTTATTTCTGTCATTGTTAAGCCACCAAGTTTATGGGGATTTGTCACAAAAGCCATGGGAACTAATACACATACCAAATAACAAAGTATCTGAAAATTCTCTGTAAATTATACACAGACGGGAAAAGAGGGAGTCACTTGGGGGAAAATAGGTACAATTCTGACCCTGTATGTGATACTGGATAGCACATTTAGCCTCTAGGATAACAAATTCAGAATTACATCTGAGTCCTACTAGACCCTTAGTGGCCATACACTGAACACTGAACACTGAACACTAAATAAGGTTCAGTAATACAGCAGGTTGGGCAGGATTGAAAAGATGCTCCTCATATCCCTAGTTCTTCGGCACTATAAGTATAGGGAACTTTGCTGGATTTCCCATGGTGACTCAACATTCCTTCCATTCCCAATCCAGGACTGCACCCAAACATGATGAGACAGACCGAAAGTTCAGCCTCCTCTATGTCAAAAAGAGAGGAGTCCCCGGGACCAGGGAGTAGCACTGATGACTACTGCAGTGAAGCTGACTGCAGGTAGGGAACATGCGATCAGCTAAAGTAGGAAGCTTGTAGGCGTGGACTCACAAAATAAGCTTCGAGAACGTGGCTCTGATGAATTGGAGAGGTAGAGTAAGTTCTCACTTGGACAGGGTGCCATTTTTGTATTTGCAAGGTCACTTGGCATTCTGGTTTGCCAGGGTAGTCCTGATTTATGCTTACATTCTCTGCATAATGATTAATAGCATCTCCTTTTATTCTCCAATGTTTCAATGGAAAATAGTATGGTAACCACTACTTACCTAGCAGGTGTAGAACTGAAGCCCTGATATTTTTGAATGGCCCTGATAGACGAATGTGTATAAGAATCATCTGAGGAGCTTGCTCAAAGGACAACCCCCAAGAGATTTTGTTTTAGTAGCTGGAATGAGGCCCCTGAAATGGACAATCAAAGTGATTCTGGATACATTTGGTCCACAGATTACATTTTCAGGAATCCTGCTAAATCCTCCTTCACATTCAGGCAAAGCTAATGGGCACCTCTGTAAATGGGACATTCTCCAAAGGACATATGTCGTGGCTTTCATAATGGCATGCATACAAACACACGGTCCATTATTGTCCAATTTTCATTTTATTAATTATTTGAAATGGTAAAAGACTTTGGTTGCATTCCCAGATTCATGATCTATGACTTTTGAGTATTTACTTTTTTAATAAAATTTACTTAGGCACTCATGCCAAGTAATGCCTCGGGGTTTAAGTCTCAGACTTAACAAGGATCAGAAAGAAGGGGGGTTGAATGATACAGGGTAAGGGAGTTTCTGGATGCAGTCTAGAGAACTTAGAAGCTCCCCAAACTCAAATTTTAAAGAAACCTCTCCTCTTACAATAACAGATTTGTTCAGGCCAATGCTCCTCTGTGAAAAGGTAAAAGAATTTTTGTGTCTGAGGCCTCATTCACACCTCCATGAGGATTTACCAGCCACTGTTAAAGACTGGCAGTGTGAACTAGAGCAGGCTGGGCTGGCAGACATTTGGGCAGACTAAAGAGTAGTTCTTATAAGCATTCAAGACTCCCTCTGACTTCCAGGTTACTGAAGGAAATACGAATGCGGGGGGGCAAGAAAAGGACACATACTTCAAGGAATCGAGAAACAAGAGTAAATGTTCCTGCTTCACAATTGTGCCTAGGATCTGAAGGCTGCCTAAAAACCACAGACCATGGCTGACTTTAAGGATGATCCCTGAGTTGATATCAGTGGCAGAAAAGTCTGTTCTTCCTTACGCTAAGCCTAGAGGTATACAGATGAATGAAAAGCAGTAACTAATATACAGATGTTCATAGTAGCACTAGTCATGATAGCCAAAAGTGGAAACAACCCAAACGTCTGTCAACAAAGAGATATGCAAAATGTGGCACCCCTATACAATGTAATATTATTTGGCCATTAAAAAAGGAAATAAAGTACTGATACATGCCAAAGCATAGATGAACTTGAAGACATCATGTTCAGTGAGAGGCCAGTCACAAAAGACCTCATGACATAAGATTCCATCCATTTAAGTTCCAGAACAGGGTAATCTACAGAGATGGAAAATAAAGTAATGATTGACTAAAGCTAGAAGAGAGTGGCAATAAAGAGGTGATAGTTAAAAAATATGGGGTTTGTTCTTGAAGTAGTGAAAATGTTCTAAAAGCGACAGCAGTCATTGTTGCACGTGCTTGTGACTATAATAAAAACCGTTAAATTGTGCACCTTAAACGTGTGAACTGACAGCAATTGTTGGCGAGGATGTGGAAAAAGGGGACCCTCTTACTCTGTTGGTGCAGCAGCTCTGGAGAATGGTATGGAGGTTCCTTAAAAAGTTAAAAATAACTAAATAACTAAATAACTAAAAATAACTACCCTACAATCCAACAATTGCACGACTAGATATTTACTCAAAGAATACAAAAATACTAATTCAAATATAGTCTTTTTTTTTTAAAGATTTTATTTATTTATTTGACAGAGAGAGATCACAAGTAGACAGAGAGGCAGGCAGAGAGAGAGAGAGAGAGAGGGAAGCAGGCTCCCTGCTGAGCAGAGAGCCCGATGCGGGCCTCGATCCCAGGACCCTGAGATCATGACCTGAGCCGAAGGCAGTGGCTTAACCCACTGAGCCACCCAGGCGCCCCAAAAATACTAATTCAAAGGGATACATGCATACCAGTGTTTATAGCAACATTATCCACAATAACCAAATTATGGACACAGCCCAATTGTCCATCAGCTGGTGAGCGGATAAAGAAGATGTGGTGTGTGTATATATATATATATATATATATATTATACATATATAATATATACATACATATATATACATATATACATACATATATACATATATATACATACATATATATACATATATACATACATATATATATATTCTTCAGCCATAAAAAAGCATGAAACCTTGCCATTCACAATGACATCAATGAAGCTAGAAAGTTTAATGCTAAGTTAAGTCAGTCAGAGAAAGACGAATACCCAATGATTTCACTCATATGGAAATTCAAGAAACAAAGAAGAAGGAGGGAAAGAAAGAGAAAGAGAGAGAGAGAGACAAACCAAGAAACAGATTTTTTAAAAACACTTATTTATTTATTTGAGAGAGACTGAGAGAGAGAGAGAGAGCTCACAGAGGGAGAGAGAGAGGGAGGGGGGAAGCAGACTCCCCACTGATCAGGGAGCCCGATGGGGGGCTGGATCCCCAGGGATCATGACCTGAGCTAAAGGCAGATGCTTAACAGACTGAGCCACCAGGAGCCCAAGAAACAGATTCTTCTTTATAGAGAACAAAGGTCACCAGAGGAGAGGTCGGTAGGGGGATGGGTTATAGAGGTGAGGGGCATCAAGAATACTCTTAATGTGATTTTGAGTACTGAGTAATGTATGGAATTGCTGAATCACTATATTGTACATCTGAAACTAATATAACACTGTATGTATGTTAACTACTGTAACCAAAACAAAAGGTTTAATAAAAATAAATAAATAAATAAAAATTGAATAAATAAATGTGTGAACTGTATGGCATTTGAATGAAATCTTAATAAAACTTTTTAAAAAAATAAATAAACCTGGGGCATTTGGTTAGCTCAGTCATTGAGCATCTGCCTTTAGCTCAGGTCATGACCCCAGGGTCCTGGGATTGAGCCCTTTATCAGGCTCCCTGCTCGTCAGGAAGCATGCTTCTCCCTTTCCCACTCCCCCTGCTTGTGTTCCCTCTCTCACTGTGTCTCTCTGTGTCAAGTAAATAAATAAAAATCTAAAATAAATAAATAAATAAATAAACCCAACAGTCACTGTCTTCCAGAGCCCCCACAGTTCTTGGGAGTGAGTCATAATCACCTGAGTATAATTCCAGGTCTTTCCTAATCAAACCCTTGATCTTCCCTGGAAAAGAAGAGAAAGGCAGAGGGGGTGTGGGTTGCTGGGGCAGTGATTCCTGAGCAATTACTGCCCCCTCCCAGCTTTTCTACTTTTATAATTCTTCGCCATCTAGAATTATCAAAAGGACCATCCGAATCCATTCTTCATGAATGCTGAGGGCCCACATTTGTACCTGTGGTCATTGTAGCATCAGAAAGTCAGCTTTTTTGTGACTTCTGAATGCCATTGCTCCTACATAGACACTCAGGTGAATTTGTCTATCCCAGTTATCTCACAGGGACACTGCTGCTCGTTCCTTAGAAAATACTAGAAAACGAAGAGGATTGATTTGCTGGTATTTCAAACCTAACATGTCCAGAAGTGAACTCATCACCTCCAGTTGCTCAGCCTGTTTTCTCTAGCTGTACTGCCTCAGTTAGTCGCCCAAGTCAGGAACCAGGCATCACCATGGACTCGGTCTTCTCTCTCACCACCTTCATCCAAACAAGCACCATGTACTGTCAACTACCAAATCTGCCCATTTCTGCTCATTATCTTCACCATTGTCTGTCGTCCCTGTGAGGCCACCATCATCTTTCACCCGGATTGCTGCAAAGCCTCCCAGGTGGTTCTACCTGCCCCCCTCCATTCTCACCCCAGCAGCCAGATGGCCCTTCTGAAACACCAAATGGGCCACCTCACCTTCTTCCTCACTTCCCTTCAGGTGTCCTCACAGTCAGTCCAAGTCTGAACAAGGTCTACGAAGCTCTTCTTGATTATCTCTCCATTTACCATTCCCAGGCCAGCCCTGTGTATTTCCTCTCGCCTTCCTTCCCACCTTCCTGACTGTCCCCATGCTCTCACCAGCCTCTAGGCCTTCCCAGACGCTACTCACTTTGTCTGGTACATGCATGCCTTCCCCACCTATTCCCTCTAACCTCGTCCGACCCACTCCAGATTTCCTTCTCTCATAACTTGTGTCATTCTCTCCTACAAGCCTTCTCTGAAAGCCCTCTTCGCTCCTGCCTCAGGCTACACTTGATGACTGTTACATGTTTCTGAAAGTGTCAAAACATTTATTATATAATACTGTAACAGATTGTTCATATGGCTGTCTTCACCTATAATGTGTGATCCAAGGCAAGGAAGCAGTTTGTCTTAATCCCTCATTGTTTGCCCACAGCCCAGCAGGAACCTAGCATATAGTAGGCACTCCTTAAACACGTTGTATCATCAAGATAATCCAATCAAGAGTTTTGATTAAGGTAGGCTGCTGTCTGGCTGTACAAAACTATGAAATGCGAAAGGTCTCTTATCATCAGCTATGTTCACGATCACCATGTCCATGCTGACTTAATACTAGAGATGAAGTGTTGTGTATAGGGAGAACCAGTCTATTTTGTTTATTTTTTTATTGAGGTATCATTGACATATAACATTATATCAGTTTTAGGGTACAACATAATGACTCAACATTTGTATGTGTAGCAAAATGATCACCAAAATACATCTAGTTCACATTCATCACCATTCATAGTCACAGAATTTTTTTTACTTGGGTTGAGATTTATTCTCTTACCAATTTCCAAATATGCAAGACAGTCATATTAACTATAGTCTCTATGTTGTACATTACATCTCTATGACTAGTTAGTTTATAACTAGAAGTATGTACCTTTTTCTCCTTCACTTATTTCATCCACTCTCCAACTCCCACCTCTGGCAACCACCAATCTATTCTCTGTATCTAAACATTCTTTTGTTTGTTTGTTTGTTTTAGATTTCCCATGTAAGTAAGATGATACAGTATTTGTCTTTCTTCATCTGACTTACTCCACTTAGCAAATGCCCTCAAGATCCATTCCTGTTAGTCACAAATGGCAAGATTTCATTGTTGTTTATTCTTTTAATTTTTAAGTATAGGTGTGTGACGATAAGCCTCACACAAAAATGCATATCCTGAATGGACTCAATGTAATTTCAATTTTACAACAAAAGCATCCAGAATTGTTAGATCGTCCCATAGGGTTTTTGCCTTGATCAAGGCTGTGTGGCAAATTTCAAGAAAGAAAAAATTCTCTCACTGATATCTTTATGTGATATTTGAAGATAAAGGACTGACACCAAGGAGTAGTGCATTAACATTTTTTGGTGGACAGTAAGGGATCTTTCACGGACACAATACTGAGTTACTTATTACCGTATTGAGTTTCCAAGCACATGGCTCCTTGGTGATTTCTGGCTCTTAATGTATTGACTTTTTGCTTGAGCCAGTACTTACAGAATTCCATTTCACCTAACACCATACCAAGTTACCCCTATTTTATATAATTCTACATCCTATAATATTTCCAATGAGGGACAATTCGGGCAGTGTGCCCCTTCTTGGCAGATCCTATCTCCTAGACAGTGTATTCTTTACAAAAAAAAAGCTTATGGTGACATCCAGTAAGTATAAAAGCTATGCTAAATGATGGATAGAGCACATTTTTCTGAAAATTGATCTAATTTGCTTATTACTCCCGTTTTGGACATGGCTAGCAGGTAGATGACATAGGGGAAAAAGGCGGCCTATGAGTTGGACAGATGTGTGGGTTCAAATTCTGGTCTGTCCCTTGTTGGCTATTTGAACTCGCACAGATTACGCTCCTTGTCTCAATTTCCTTGTCTCCAAAATGACTATAACAATATTTACCGAATACAGTTCTACGATGACTTCAACACTTGGTGTTGAATATCCAACAAGAGTGGAAATCGAGTGGTATTTATAAAACGTTATCCGTATGTACACCTAACCACGCAAACACGAGGAGATTAAATGAATATGTAATATGCATGGAGCTTCCAAGTTACTGAACAGCTTTTCTGTCTTTCCCCCTCTCTCCCCAACTTCCACAACGTTAGAGTGAACAAGTCATTTCTTAACACTGCAGATGTGACCACCAGGGTGTAACATGTTAAACTGCAACCTAAAGGGCTGTTCCCCCCAGCTGATAAATGGCATGTAAGAAGAAGAACATTCAGATAAGATCTTGTAAACAGATCTTGTAAACAGCTGCCACACTGAAAGGAAAATTTAGGAAGTCAGGAGAATAAACCTTGGGGAATCACTCCGATGTATTACATGTCTATGAGCCACAATGATTGAAATCACTTAGAAAGGCAAAAAGTAAAAATAAGTCGTGTATATCATGCTTGCTTACTTTTATATCATATCTAAATATGATATCACTATCTAAATATACACATTTCAGCCTTTAATTTTTTTAAACCAAATAAAAACGTGTCTTGGTTTTAGAGTTATCCAGACACAAACTGTGTTGGATCAAAAGAATATGGTAAAAATAGTCTTATGTTTATCTTTCTAATTTGGCTTAACACCTTGAAACTGAATTACCAGTGAGCCATTTTGAGTCACTGATTTTTTTAATTCAGTAGCTATGTCCCTTAGCATTTTGCCTTAGAACTATATTTCAGGTGTTCCTCTTATCAGTGGGCATCTTATTTCCCATTTTTTGTCTTTTGTTTGATTTGTGGATTTCACATTCAACAATTAGAATTTTCCCTGAAGTCCCGGCAAGTCAAATCACTGCTTGAAGAAACTATCAGTACTTTTGAATTTACCTTTCTGTGGGATAGTGTTGAATAGATTCCCATCCTTTTCAAACATTTAACTTTTAATTTTTGTGTTAAAAAACTTTTTGTCATATCAAAAATATTTTGGAATCAACCAAAGAGTCTACCACTGACCAAAGAAGGAATGATAGACATCGTATATGATGATGTCGCGGTATCTAATGAAAATATATCTAGAGCCAGGCAGTGGCTATTAAGGAATTTGATAATAATGGACCATCCTAACAATACCTAAATCCATCAATCAATCTTAACATCACCCAAGGAGGGGCAGGGGGACAAGTATAGCCTCCTGATGTGATGCCAGTAGATCATTCCTCATACCACCTATGAAGTATTCCTGTCATAAACCCTAACCCAAATCTGATCAAGCCTCCAGATTATACTTTATAGGAAATACAATTTGGGGGTTGGTAGGGAGACAGAGAAATACCTTCTGTGACATCATAGGATCAATCAACCCATCAAGAGTATGAGTTGCTCTACATGGCAAATGATCCAGTTTCTTCAACATGTAAATTAAAAGGCGATAAAAAATTAAGGGTTAGATTTAAAGACACTTAAGAAATATGAACTATATGCAGCTCTGGACCTTGTTTGGATTCTGATTTGAACAAATCATGCAATCAAGGAAATTTGAGTATTGACTAGATATTTAATGATATTAAGGGATTGTGTTTTAGGTGTGATGATGGTATTTTAGTTCTGCTATAAAAAAGTACTTATCTCAGGGGCACCTGGGTGGTTCAGTGGGTTAACCTCTGCCTTTGGCTCAGGTCTTGATCTCAGGGTCCTGGGATCGAGACCTATATCGAGACCTCTGCTCAGCAGGGAGCCAGCTTCCCTCCCGCTGCCCACCCCACCCCGCCCCGCCACCTACATGTGATCTCTCTCTCTCTGTCAAATAAATAAATAAAAACTTTTTTTAAAGGTACTTATCTTTTAGGGTATGTGTGTGTGTTTGTATGTATGCATATGTCTCTGTGTGTTTACCTATATACACACACATTTTTTTTTCCAGATAAAATTACATATTTAGGATTTGCTTCAAAATTCTGCATAGGGGGTTAGGGGAGGAAAAGAGGTATAGATGAAATAAGTTTATCCCTTTGTTGATGACTGTTTGAAGCCAGATGATAGGTACATGAGGTACTTTAGACTTCTCTCTCTACTTTCCTGTATGTTTGAAATTTTCTATAATAAAAATGAAAAACAGAATTTAAAAAGGCCTATACCTAGGAATCAGAAAAAGTTGCCTCTTACTCTGTCCCCCACATAAGGCATAGTCCATAAGACAAATCTCCAGATCCAAACATCTACACAACCACACCATATTTTTTGGCTAAGATCGCTAAGACAGACCTGAGAGGAGACTGGAGTCCTATATATTCGTACAAATATATCTTATTCTCTACTGCTCCCCTCTAATACTTTCCCTATATTCTATAAGGAGATAAATGGGTCATACACTAGATGTCAAAAGAAATTGCCTCCCTTTGCAATCACTTCCAACTTCTACTCAGTACAAAAATCCAAGTGAGTGCTAAAAGGGAAATGCCTTGTGACAAGGTCAAACAAGACAGATGAGAAATATGGCTTGTGATGAAAAACTAACAGGTGCATGTTTTATTGGTATGATAAATGTGGAAAAACCAGATGTGGAATCCCATATAACATTATACTAAACATTTTAAAGTATATCTTTCCCCAAAGAAGCTTTTTTTTTTTCTTAGCTCCTATTCTTGTCATTCTGATTGCAACTTCTGCAAGCCTTTTAGGGACAAGGATGAAAGAGTTTGTGGAGGTTCCATTTTTTATAGAAAACACATAGAACCCTACCTCATGACCCCTGTTTCAGTGAGTAAGCCTGGTTTTTCATCAGGAGTGAGGAGGCATAAGTGGGTCAGACCCCACGGTGGGTCTTCTCTGCATGACGAATGAGTCTGTGACCATCTTGCTAAGAGCAAGCAAAGCAGGCTCCACCCTCACTGGAAATACAAGAAGGTACTAGAAGCAGCAGAAACGAAGTTGAGTTGCTTTTGGTTTGCTTGTGTGGTTTGGTTGTTACCACTCTCGTTTCACCATGCACGCTTGCCGTCATTTCCAGGAAAGGCCTGAGTGGCGTGAAGAATGGTTAAATGTGGGGCGCCTGGGTGGCTCAGTGGGTTAAGCCGCTGCCTTCGGCTCAGGTCATGATCTCAGGGTCCTGGGATCGAGTCCCACATCGGGCTCTCTGCTCAGCAAGAAGCCTGCTTCCCTCTCTCTCTCTCTCTCTGCCTGCCTCTCCGTCTACTTGTGATCTCTCTCTGTCAAATAAATAAATAAAATCTTTAAAAAAAAAAAAAAAGAATGGTTAAATGTGTGAAGTGGCTCTTAGTCTGGTCTGCAAAGCTGCGATGAAGAACTATGAGTCGACCGCAGCCCCCTTTAAGGTAAGCAGGGTGTTCCATCAACCTGGGTCTCCAGCTCCCAGCAGACTGCCCAGCACATGGTTGCTCATTAAATGGACAGAATAAGAGAACTGAGGAAGGGGGAAGGGATGCTGGATCGTCTCTGTGGATAAATTGGCAGGAAATTGTCTGTTTCAGGGATCCATTCCCCAGATGCTCAGATTGCTTTCTCCCAACGTTCATCCAATTGCTCAGCAAGTTCACCCAATTAAATGCTGGTATGATTCTTCTCCCACCTGGAGGATAAAGTTTCACTGGCTCTTCTGGTGTTTAATTCTTTGTGTCAATGTAGCTAGGCTATGGTACCCAGTTGTTTGGTTGAACACCAGTCTGGATGTTGCTGCAAAGGTATTTATTTTTTTTAAGACGAGGTTAACATTTATGTCAGTATGCTTTGGTTAAGCAGATTAACCTCCATTAGTTTGGGTAGACCAATCAGTTGAAGGGCATAAGAGAAAAAAGACTGAAATCCCCCAAAGAAGGAATTCTGTCTCCCGACTGACTTTGGACTCATCAGAATCCTTAACTCTTCTCTGGGTCTCTAGTTTGCCAGTCTCACCTGCACACATGCACACACACACACGCACACACACCCTATTGGTTCTGTCTCTCTGGAGAACCATAACAAATAGAGCCCCTAACTGGTCTCCTGCTTTCAGACCCCTTCTCTGTTATCCCTCTCTATTTCCTCATTCACACAACCTGGAGTGATTTCTAAAATCCAATCCGATAGTATTATTACCCCATGACACACCCGTCTGTGGTCCTCTATTACCACTGTCCCTCCCCATGTAAACCAACAGGCCCTACATGGGTAAAGTTCAACACACATCACCCCAGACTGTGATAGCAGAATTGTTTACTTGAGGGCCCCTCTCCTTGCCACAGCTCCATACGGAACAAATGAGCTCTGCTGACTAAAAACTTCCAAGAACTGACAGGGATTACTTACATATATGCTCACAGTGTTCTTTAGCAAATCAGTGCAACACAGATGCCCCCAGTGTTTGAGAATATTGGATTGTTATCTTTAAGAAGAAAAAAGAAAATTAAGCTGACTGAAGTAATACTGGGGAAATCCTGCAATATTAAATTTTGAAAAGATCCTGCTAGGATTCATTTGAATAAGACCTACCAAAAATATGTTCAAGCTTGTGTACTTGTCATATTTGTCAGTAGTGATAGATTAAGAATCTACCAGCTAGTAAATTAGCCTGGATGCTTAGAGCAGCTCATCAAGACACTGAGACTTGAGCTGTCTTAGTATTTATAGACAAAGTCCATGGCACCGTCATATTTCAGGCAGATACAGGCTCACTCTGGTTCACTGACCAGGAATGAGTACACTCAGAGGGCGGAGACCCAAACACAGCCTTTCACCAGGGCCAGGCAGGGCTCAGCAGACAGAGCAGGCCCCATATGGTCCCAGTTGTGGATCAAAGGAAGTTAGAAAAGATTAAGAACTCGACAGCACAACATTGTCACTATTCTCCAATACAACAAAACTCGAAAATCTCCACAATCTTTTTACTCTAATCCTTTCTACAAATTGTCAGAGAGAAGCTATTTATTGTGCCAAGCTACTTATCCATTCACATACCTTTACTGAATCACTGCTAATCACAGAATAAAGCTCCCTATTTCTCAACGTGATATTCAAGATTTTCTCTTCTCAATAGTGAACCCATTTTATTTCCTCACCCCAAGTCTGTATTTTCTTCTAGATCTACCCTCTCTCCATGAAGCTCTTAGATCATTCTAGCCAGCACCGCTCTGCCTTGTCTCTGAACGTGTTGCATTTTTTTTATATAATGGGAGTGTAATTACACATCGCCAAGCAGTGTTCAACTGATTAGTGTGGGCATGCATGTCTTAAATAACATCTAAACCATCATTCAAGTAAAACAAAGACCACCTTAATAATCGACTTCGCCCAGCTCTGCCACTTACTGGTGCAATACCCATGGGCAATTTATTATCTACTCTGCAACCTATTTTAGTTATATGGAAATGCCAAGTATCCTGAATACCTCTCAGAGTTACTGAAGATCAGGTTAGTTTTAAAAAATTGTGCTTAAGGGCGCCTGGGTGGCTCAGTGGGTTAAGCTGCTGCCTTCGGCTCAGGTCATGATCTCAGGGTCCTGGGATCGAGTCCTGCATCGGGCTCTCTGCTCAGCAGGGAGCCTGCTTCCCTTCCTCTCTCTCTGCCTGCCTCTCTGCCAGTTGTGATCTCTGTCTGTCAAATAAATAAATAAAATCTTTAAAAAAAATGTGCTTAAGTACTTTATTAATCAAAAAAACATCATGTGCTTTTTGAGATATTAGCATTAGCAATATATATATACACATATATGTGCATGAATATACTTATGCAAATATTCTTCAATGCAGTATATTAGTATTACTACCCAGAAACAAGCTGAGCGCTAATGTTAAAAGTAGCCACGTGTTGTACTATTTGTTTTTTCCACTTAATGGCTTGAGAACATCATCAGCTAAAAGGTGAGCTTTAACCTTAACTCAGCTGAAAGGTAAGTTTCAGAAGGTCAGAAGTTGACACTTTTTACCTGACAGATAAGGGTCTTTATTAATGTTTGATGAACAAAAGACTCCAAATGAAAGAGTTTGTTTATTAGAGTTGTCGGCAATGTTCTGAAATAATAAACACCAGAGACAAACTAGTCAATTCTGAACCAGCTTGCAGACCATAATGTGTCATGCTCTAATTATCTAAGAAACTAACAGTATGTACCACTTAACACTAAAAAGTTCCAATATTGCTGTTAGAAATAGACTTAAATCTTGTTTCTGCTCTCACTTCCTTGAGAGAACAATGACAGATTATGTGTTATATTCAAAGTAGGAAATAGTAGCGCTAGGCCAGGATGTTCTTCGGGAGAATAGCTGACAAAGCATAGTGTCAACATAGCTTTCATGTCCAGACTCAGATTAAAGGTCAATCACATAGCAGTTGTGTTCAATGTGGTCTATGGCAATGGGACCAGATGCTGCCACACATGACACATATAGCTTCTTCAACAGTCTCAAAAGAATCCCCCACTGTGCCATAATTCACATCAAATATAAAGTTGAAAATGGCAGTAACACGGCCCTAGAGTCACGCAGTCTGATCTCATTTAAGTCAGTGCGACTAGAAATGAGACCCATTGTCTTAGACATATGCAGGAAGATGGATGAGCATGGAGGGACCTCAGATAGTTCTAAAGAGCAAGCAGCCGGAAGCCAAACTCCTGATATCTCCCAGATAAGAATTCCCAGTGAAACAAAGACATGCTGAGTGCCTACTGTTTGATGGGCAATGGGACTACCTGTTGGGAATAAAAATAATTCAGATATAGTCCACACCCTTGAGAAGATCTCAGCCTAGAAAGGAGGACATAAATGTTAACTAGATCACTTTGATTAAAAATGCTAAATATTAGACAGGGATCAGAGTTCCCAGGAATGCAGAAGGCTGAGTTAGGACAATTAGCAGTGGTGATGCCAAGGGCGCTGTCTTGGACTGGCCAAGGGCAAAACAGTGACAGGAGTTTCAAGCCTTCCAAAGAATGGCTGCTTCCATAATCTCCATGAGCTTTCATAGGGGAAAATCACCATCATAAAGCCACAGACTTTTATGACCACCCAGTTATACATAGGTTTATGTTTGAATTTAGTGAGCACCTACTGAGTGCTAAGCACCATGCTGGCCATGCTCATTAATACTTTGTTCTTCCTAGCTCACAGACTCAACAGCCAAGACTGTTATGGATCAGTAAAGGAAACCAACTGTGAATAAATAATTAGGTATAATAAAGGATTATGGTAAAATATAACATTTAATACTCATGCCAGGGCTCAGGAGATAAGAATTATTAGCTTCACTCTATAGATTAGAAAATTATGGCCGCGTGGATTAGGTGATTGCCCAAGTCACTCAAGTTAAAAGCAGAGCCAGAATTTTGTTCATCAGGTCCCTTGGCTCAAATTCAGTGCTTTCATTAAGAGTACCTTGAACCTCAGTAAACATGTCAAAAACTTTTCTTGTGCCTTCTCCTTAGAACTTTGTGCTAATCATTGGTGTGTGCATCAACTCAGGCTACCATAACAAAATTTCAAAGTCTGGTGGCTTAAACAACTGAAATTTATTTTCTTGGGGTTCTGGAGAATGGAACATACAAGATCAAGGTGCTTACTGATTGGATCCCTGGTGAGGGCTACCTCTTGGCTTGTGTATATATACCTTCTCACTGCATCTGTATATTGTGGAGAAAGAGTCCTTCCAATTCTTCCTCCTCCTTCTTCTCTTCCCCCTCCCCTTCTTTTCTTCCTCCCCTCCTCCTTCTCCTTCTTCTCCTCCTCCTTCTCCTCCTCCTCCCCCTCCTTCTTCTTCTCCTTCTTCTCCTCCTCCTTCTCCTCCTCCTCCTCCTTCTTCTTCTTCTTTAGCTATGGTCTTTTCAGATTACAACCCTCCTGATAGCCTCTTCAACCTTAATTACTTCCTAAAGCCCCTCTCTCCCAATACAGTCACATTGGGAGTTAGAACTTCAACATACAAACTTGGAGGGACACGGTTCAGTGCAAAACAATCGGCTCCTTGAGAACCATAAAATCCCTTAAAATTAGCTTCTCCCTCCCCGGAAGTCTTTCTTCAGATCTGACTTTCTATGTTTTTTTTTCCACCAAAATCTCCTCTCCCAGAACTATTCCCTCATATTCCTGTGCTCATAAAAACCTCCCTTGGAATACCACCTTCTAAAAATACTTATGAGAACTTGACGATAAGCTGAACAGATATATTTTTATCCTATCACTTCTAAAATTCCAATATATGTATGGTCAAGGAAAAAATTAAAAAGTGGGTGGCCATAAAAAATGAGAGATTTTTCAAATGGTCTAGTAGCTGGAAACTTGGAAACAGAGTGGAAGAAGCTGTGGTTCCTTGATATCAGAGGCACAGCATAGAGGCAGCCCTCTTGCTGAGAAGAATTCTGACGAGGCATCATGTGCAAAGGTAGTTATTATAGTTGAGCGCAGGAGTGAAAAGAGAGGTAGAGAATGGGATTTAATTTGGAACAGAACCACCTCTGACATCCCCTCCTCACCTATGTACACAGGATGATTCAAAGCCACAAGATTATATCTCAGTCATCATTAAACTGGAAGGATATTCTTGAAATAAATTGAACACATTATTTGAAAAGACGAGGTGTATGGCACAAGTTCCAGTGTCCCAGATAAAAATTCTCAGGCACCCTAGCACTCGTGCTTACTTTATACTGTGACCTGCCAGTTGACAATCCCAGGCAGTCTCTTTGCAACCTCATTTTTAAAAAATAAATGGAAAGTCAAGACATTTAAGAAAAGCTAGAAATTGGGGTGCCTGGGTGGCTCAGTGGGTTAAAGCTTCTGCCTTCGGCTCAGGTCATGATCCCAGGGTCCTGGGATCGAGCCCCACATCGGGCTCTCTGCTTGGCCAGGAGCCTGCTTCCTCCTCTCTCTCTGCCTGCCTCTGCCTACTTGTGATCTCTGTCTGTCAAATAAATAAATAAAATTTAAAAAAAAAAGAAAGCTAGAAATATGAAAGAGAAGTACCATGATAAGAAAAATAAGAAGGGAGAAAAATAAAGTAGAGATGATTTAGGAATTAAAAAGAGGTTTCACAATATCTTTATTGTTATCCTTAGAGATTTGACATCACCATATTCAAGAAATCGTTATATTTATAAAACAAAAATAGTTACCTTTGAAAAAGAACAAAAGGAAACTTTTGGAAACTAAACTATGATTGTCAAAGTAAAATATTCCATACAGCAATGGATAAGGTATAGGAAATCTCACAGTTGGTAAAGCAAAAATACAGGTGACCCCAAATATTGTGCTTTGTTTTCTTTATATAATTACCTCTTTTCTAAAATCAGACTATTTATTTTCTTACTTCTTTAATTTCTGTGTCCCTTGCTTAGATGTAATGTGCTCATACAGTATTTCTGGGATTAAAATAAATGAAAAAGGCATGTGTTGGGTTGAGCACTGGGTGTTATATGCAATTAATGAATCACTGAACACTACAACAAAAATCTTATGATGTACTATATGCTGGCTAAGTGAACATAATAAATAAAATTAAAATATAAGATAAAGTAAAATAAAACAAATGAAAGAACAAAGAGACACGATAAAAGATAAGAGATATAAGAGTCATGGTAGATTCAATATGCGATTAATGAGAATTCTAGAAGGAGATGTGAGAGACAGTGAGGACAAAGCATTTTCAATGAAAAGAACAAAAATAATTTCCCACAATTGAAGAGGAATATGAATCTTCCAATTCAAAGGACTATGTAATAATGATCAAAGTGTAGGAAAAAGAGACCCATACTTAAGCAATTTATGGTAGAATTTCAGAATACTAACAATAAAGAGAATATCTTAAAAGCAACTCATAGGAAAGGAATAGAGATCGGAAGAGAGAAGTAACATTGATAAATGAACAACAACCAGAAGAACAACAACCAGACTGACATCAGACTTTTCATCAGTAACATTGCATTTAGGGCAAAAGCAAAGAGTAACGGCATGTTAGCCATTGAGCAGTAGCTCAGAAGCGTGACAAAATGAGCACTGACTCTGGAATCAGCTGCTGTGCTCAAATTTTATTACTATGAATAACTGTGTGCTTTTGGAAAAATAACTGAACCTTTCTGTGCCTCAGTTTCCTTCACTGTCAAAAGGAGATCATAGTAGCCCCCTAGTTCAATGTTGCTCAAATGAAATTAGTTTTCATAAAAGCACTTAAAAAAAAAAAATGGCACAAAGTAAGCTTCCTATCTGTCTTTGTTGAATAAGTTAAAAAAAAAAAAAATTCCAAGACCGGAAAAAAAGTTCACCCCATTTGTACACTTTCTTAGGAAATTATTTCAGGACATAGATGAGTCGAATTAGTGATTTGTCAGGATGCTCTCAGTGATATCTGAAAACTCAAGACAAACTGATATAAAGTAATAAAGCTGATTTACTACTTTATATAACTGAAAAGATTGGAAGCAGAGGAAACTTGAGGTTCATGCTTTCATGCAGAGTTCTGACTGTGCTTCCCCATAGCTTTTCAGTCTGCCTTCCCTAGCTTTATCCTGAGGCTGACTTCTCTCGAGGCTCTAAGTTGCCTGTAGTAAGCATTGGTGGCTACATGCTCCTTCAGCAGTTTCCAGGGGAAGAGGAAATGTGACTTGCCTCAAACATTCTACTAAAATAAAATTATAAGTTTTACACTGATTAGGCCACCTTGGTGTCCAGTTGAACACATAGCTTGATTAGGTTAGAACTCAGAGAGAACTGGGAGGCATGGTCTCCAGGATGGCCCTTGCCTCTAAAACCACCTGCAGTTTAGCCCCTTGTGAAGTTAGTCCACCAGACTGCCCTCACTTCTGATACCAAGGGCAAATTTGGGGGATTCTCAAAAATCCCTCCATTTCCATATCTCACTAGAAAGACTCACAGAACTCACTGAAAGCTGTGATGCTCATGGTTACCACTTACTATGTTTAAAACAAGAAAAAGATACAAATTAATACCAGCCAGGGGAAGAGAAGAATAGGGCAGGGTCCAGGGGAATATCAGACATAGAGCTTCCAGTCATCCTCTCCCTGTGGAGTTACAGGGAGTGTTCATTCTTTCTGGCTACAATATGTGACAATAAACAAGTATTGCCCATCAGAGAAGCTCATCCAAGCCTTTGATGTCCAGAGATTTTACTGGGGCTCGACCACATACTGCCTACATCGTGGACCTTTATTCTCCAGGTTTTCCAGAGGTCAGGCTGATTTCTAGTCCCTTCAGAGGTGGGAATTGATACCATGTCACCCAAAGCCCCCATCATATGTCATAAATCACATTACTAGACTGTCTGGTGGCCAAAGACACTCTTATCAGGCAGGACATTCCAGGAGCCTAGAGATTCAGCCTGTGCCTTTTGAAACTACCACTGTGAGGAAGAAGGATGGGATGACCCTGTTTGGTTTAAACCAGTTAAGGCCAACCTCTGAAACTGGGATTGAGGGAAATCCCTCTCAGACTGTCTGCTACACAATGGAGGTGGATGACCTAAATGTTTGCATGGCCATCATAATGCCCACCACAACAAGAGTGTAAACCAAGAAGGAGGGAGATGTGGAATCCAAGGAATGGTGCGTTGAAGCCAGAAGAACTACGAAGGCAAGTCTCAGGATGAAGACTTTATAGCAGATCTGGCGAGCACGAAGTTCAGACTGGAGCAGGGGCATGGGTGATTCCCGAAGGGAGAACTTGGAGGAAAGGGATGATTTCAGAGAATGGATGGTGCTCTGGACACACTGAAAGAATTTAGGGGGCACCTGGGTGGCTCGGTCGGTTAAGTGGCTGACTCTTGGTTTCTGCTCAAGTCATGATCTCAGAGTCATGAGATCAAACCCCACATCAGGCTCCACACTCAGTGGGGAGCCTGCTTGAGAGTCTCTCCCTCTGCCCCTCGCTCCACTCACACATGTGCTCTTGCTCTCTCTCTCCCTCTCTCTCTCAAATAAATAGATCTTTTAAAAAAAGAATGAAAGAAAGAAAGCATTTAGAAGTAAATTCAGATAAAGACAGAGAATACAAGAGAGGAAATTCTAAAAGGGACAAAAAGTTATATGAAAAAAAAAAGCCTGAAATGATAGTACATTGTTTTATTATTTAGTAGTGAATAAAGACATGAACCTAATAGCATAAATGCTACCAACCGATCTTCAACATTCAGTCATCCTATTGATTATACACAAGATTAATATTTGGTTATTGTACAGAATATAAATGCTATCAACTTTAACGATGTAAAGGTCAAAGCACAGGACTTGGGTGAGAGAAAGAAGACAGGCAAAGAAAGGGGGGGAAGGGCTAGTACCTTTATCCTATAAACTAGAAACTCAAGAGAAATGATCTATAATTAATGAAACAAGAAATAGAGTTACAAGGTAATGAACAGAGGAACTAAAGAGCAATGTATTTATTCAGAGGAAGTAAGGAGAAGAGATGGTGGCATATGTGAGCAAAATACTTAATCACGAGAGCAGGAAGTCGGTGGGAAATTCCTAAATTAGATGCAGTATCAAGAAACAAGGGCATAACTATAAATTTAAACACAAGGAGGTGACTGCGAGAAAATAATGACAGAGAGTGGCAGCCCCTAGGGAGGTACAGTGACCACGTCATTTTACGTCCAAATCGGGATACTTTGGAGTGAAATAACTATAATCATTTACACAGGGATAAAACATAAATCAGAACTGTCCGGAATGTGTAGCTTCCTATTTAAAGGGAAATAATTCCAAGAGGTCATTATTTAGTAGAATCAACAGAACTGTCCAGGAAAAACCCATGGTGAAGAGGGTTTCGGGATTTTCTTAGTATTTAATATTTTTAGTGATGTGTATGTTATGTTTTGGCAAACACAAAAATTACCTTAGAAAAATAAAAGTAGATTTAGGCCAAGGTGTTAACTTACTACTGCATCTCCCCCAGAAACTTAGCATTTTAACAGAATACTCAGCAAGATACAGTATCTTAAACAGTAGCCATGCTAACTCCAAGTTAAGTTTTGACCTATCAGGGGTACACTGACCAAAAAAAAAAAAAAGAAAGAAAGAAAAAAAAAGACATAGATGTTGACAGATATTTTTTATTCAAAAGTAGCAGAAAAGAACATTCATTCTTTTTTAAGATTTTATTTACTTATTTGACAGAGAGAGCACAAGTAGAGCAGCAGGCAGAGGGAGAGGGAGGAGGCTCTCCACTGATTGGGAACACGATATGGGGCTTGATCCCAGAACCCTGGGATCATGACCTGAGCTGAAGACAGACGCCTAACTGACCGAACCACCCAGGCACCCCACAAAAGAACATTCTTATCATAATAAAGCACATGTAGATATTTTACATGGAGGAAAATTCATAAGGACGTTTTAAACTGAACACTAGTTTTTGGAAAATATCTTACTTCAGGCAGCCACTGAGAGTCACTCATTCCCCATACATTTAGGTATACTGTCCGAAAAGTTTGGAAAGCCCTGAGTGAACAGATTAGAATCACCTGTGGCAAGATGATAGAGACACACGTTGAGAGAGGAGGGCAGGTGTAGGTTCTATGCCCCTTAGATCCCGCCATGAAGTCTCCTGCTCTACCTGTTCCTCAGTGCACAGAATGGTATTGTGTGTCCCAGGGTGAATGTGAATGGAGGTAACCCTCCCCAGAACACTGTGCTTGCTGAACTTCCCGAATGCTACTGGACACTCGATCAATGGGGGAACTCCTCCAGGTCACAAAGCTCCACGTTACAGAATTTCCTTTCCTACATATGCTGAGGAACCTGAATCATAAGGAAAATGGTTCTTTGTGAGAGACATGATGATCAAGGGACACAACTGCGGCATGAAAAGGACTCGACGGCCTAGGGGGAAGGCACCGGAGTGGTAGTGTCAAGTCAGAAAGTGGGGAGAGCACCCAGGAAAACCAGGAGCCACCAGAACAAAGTGGCTGATTCTTCAGGGACCTTTCCCCTCTGGCTAGACAGCCTTCTCCTCCAATGGAGTCGGTGTTCTCAGCTTCTTCCCCCTTCCCTGTCCGTTCCTCTCTCACCCTCCATCCAGCTCCAACCATCTTTCACTACTGCTCCTCTGGAACTGCAGTTCACTGTGGCCAGACTTTCTCCACAAGACAGAGAACATGATTGGAAGCCACCCTGGGATTATAATCTCTCAACAGGAGCCAAGAGTGCATTTACAATTCCTGGTAAAAGACTGTTCAACCTGCACCTGTGTATTGGACAGATCACCAAGGTCTGGGAGGGCTTTATTATAAGGATTGAGCCCAATATTAAGGATAGCAGAGATTGTTACTAGAGTAGCAGATAGCACTCACACTATTGTGAGCCAGCAAGCACTCTGATTTGGGCATTGGGAAGATCTACCATATTTATATCTAGTTTCAAGTTCTGTCTTTCATGAGATCCATACTCCTGCGGACTGATTCAAACAGAAATTCCTTTGAGCTAGCTGAATTTAAAAAGGAAAAATCTACCACAAGAATACTCATCCAATAGGGTAACTGGAAGAAAGGACCCACAGCAACCAAACTTACTCATTTTAGAGAGATTAACTCACTCTCGGTATGAAGTTCAAATTCTTGAGGAAGACACCCCACTCTGGGTCCAGCTGCCTGCATTCAGGAAATCAGCAAGGAAGTGAAGCCAGAGTGGCTAATGGTCATTCATCTTCACTCAAGCATTTCCAGGGACTGACAGGAAGCTCATGATTTCACAAAGTAGTTCAACCCATTGTTTGACAGTCCTCTTGTTAGAAATGTCTAACTTAGCAAAGAGGAATGATGGCTTCGATGGTAACTCTGACTTCATGTCCTGAAAGACCCAAGGATCTTGGATCAAGCCCCTTTTCCCTCTCACACTGCATCTAAGTCTATCATTATAGCCACCCGTGTAGGTTATATGATTTCTTTAATTTCTCTGAGACTCCGTTCCCTGACCTACAAAATCAGGTTAATAACAGTTCCTCTGTCACCACAGGGTTGTTGTGACTCTCAGATGAGATGCACTAATTTAAAATTCAGTGCTGAACACAAAATGTTCAAGAAATAGCAATCGTTAGCACTTTAATTGATATTAATTATAATAGATTAAGGTGAAATATGTCCCTCTTGACTTCTACCTACTGAGCCATATTCTATTCTCTGGAGCAACAAAGCCTAGATCTGCTTCCTCTGCAGGGCAGCTCTTCAAAAACTTGAACCCAGATGTCTTCTCTATTTATAATGTTGGCCAGATGAAGATATTATGAAAGTCAAGAGAACAGCCTTGGTGTAGGGGCCCAAAGTCTGATCTTCAATAAGGCACTCACCAGTTAGAGGCCCTCAGACAAGTGTTGGCTTTCTCTGAAATTCAGATTTCTCATCTGGATCCTGAAAATAATTAGACATGCCTCATGAGATTAGGGTAAGAAGAGAATGAGATAATTCTAGTATGGGAGTAAACCCTTAATAAATAACAAGTATTTTTTCTATTTTTGCAAGGAGAACAAGAGCCATGACTCAGTGCGTGATTGTGGAGAACAGTGATTGCTGGGTGTGTTATGAACCCAGTCAAGTCCAGAGCACAGAGCATCAGAATTCTCTTAGTATCTGCAACATTTACAGAGGGCTCTGCTCTCTGCCAAGAACATTCTCATGATGATTGATTAGTGTGATATGTTATCACTTCAGTCAACATTATTGCATTTTAACCAGGATACATAATGATAGCTATCGCCAGGACTGGAGCAAGATATTGGGGAGAGAGGGGAGCAGCAGCATTGAGGCAGAAAGAACCATATTCTTTCTGTGTAAATCCATGGTTTGCCTACTTTAGTGTGCATCAGAATCATGTGATTCAGTAAGTATGGGTAGCATCCTCCCCAGTGATTATGACGGAAACCAAAATTTGAAAAGCAATGTTGTAGATCCGTGGTTCTTCAATTTAGTTGTCCATTGGACTCATCTGTGAAGTTTCCAATACGGAAAACCTGGTTACATGCAGAGAGAGTTCCAGTTGGGCAGACGGAAACCTAGGCATAGATATCTCATAAAATTTCCCAGGAGATTTGACTGTTCAGTCAAAGTTAAAAATCACTGATGGGTATCTTTCTGCACACAACAAGGCCAGCATGAATGATAGGTGGGGGTAAGAAATATAATCCTCCCAGAGAGGGGGAGCTACCTATCAAAGCCAAACTCCCTTTTGAAAGAATGATCCACCTCTCTGTTGTAAGTGGCATATTTACAGCCATTTCCTCTGTTCATTGCCAGGCCCGAGACATTGCGGAGTGTTCTGGAATAGCTGTTGTGCTTCTCTCCAGGTGGGTAAAATTATTCTGAAATGCAATTTTCAGAATACAATAAGGGAGAGTGCATTATATATGTATAAATTAGTACCAGTCATAATAATAATGAGGCTTCAGAAAGCACTTTCTAAAAATGGTTTGACTTTCAAAGAGGCCAAAATAGTTTAATTTGGGGGTATATTACTACTCTCGTGTCGAGATCTGCTTGTGTGGCTTCTATTGATGATAATGTTGGTTGTAAGCTCTTATTCAGGAGGTGTGGTAATCAAGCACTACATTTAAAGTGTGACTTGGGCTGTGGCCCACGGAGCAGTTGGGCAATGGTCTGTTTTCAGAGGTTATTCACCTGCATTTAAATGCAAAAGAATTAAAATCAAATCAATTCAGGTTTTCTTACATCCAAGTCAAGGATGTCCTCCTTTGTTCTTTTCCCACTTCAGAAATCTCTAAGAGAGTAAGGCAGAAGAACAATAGTCTTTTTTTTTTTTTTTAAATGTTGAACGTACTGTGTTATCTGGGCTCATTAGGATGCATGAAATAGACTCTCAAGGTATCCTAAGTGCTGTGGGTGGGGTGGGAGCAGAACCTCAGGTATTTTCATGATAACAAGGCAAGAATCACAGATGGGGAGCCGGGTCTCAAAAAAAAAAAAAAAAAAAAAAAAGAGAGAGAGAGAAAGAAAGAAAAGAAAAGAAGAAAAAAGAGAAACCAAAAAAACATAGAAAGCTAAACCAGCAGGTTGTCAGAAAGTGTCATGGAGCTGGTCTTGCTGAGCCAGGAAAGCTGGGAGGTTGGGCAGTTAGTCGGGATCCAGTGCCCTCCTGCAAAATGGCCCCATTGTGGCTGTGGTCATGGGATCAGAAATCCCGTCAGCCTGGAAAAGTTGCCTCCCTTACCCCATGCCCCCGTTCAGCAAAGGGCCAGGGAGGGGACTGCCTAGCCCAGAGATATCCACGGACTGGAATGGAACATCCGTGCCAGAGAGAAGCTGCTTAGGAATCAGCTTCACTCATTTTCTGTCTCTCCTTGTGTATCTCTGCTTTTCCTTGGTGTTGCTCTGTTCTCCTACCTGTACTATCTTGCCAACCCAACCCAAAATAAACTGGTCTGGCTGGTTTGGTTATTATAACTTCAAACCAGTGATCCCATAAATTACCTGTTAGCCTACAGATGCCCCCCACCCTCTTCCAACCCCCCCCACCCCCATCTCCCCAGTCTAATTTCATGGCTGTCTCTGAACAAAGAATGGACTAGCCCTGCTTCCTGAAGCAGGAGGGTATGCACGGGGTAGAATCATCTATAAGGGAAGGTTAGGTATGTATAGCAGGCCCCATGTCTGACATGCCCTTAAAAACATTAACATTATTTTACTAATCTTGCTACTGCTATGCAAAGAGCACTATGTTCTGTGTGTGCTTTTAGTTTCTTGTTACACACAGCTACATTCTTTTCTTTACGTCTTACATTCTTTTCTGTACGTCTGTACTTTCTGTACGTTTTATATTTTCTTTCCTGTCTGTCAACTGACGTTTTTCGTATTTGCAGTTCAAACTCTTGATAGAGAGGATCTGGTTGGTCCAGTTTGTAAGGATTAGCCCCACTGGGCAAATCTCTTTTAAGACCACCCCTTCAGCTACTACTCAACCAATCAATTTGCCCTTTGGGTCAGATGTCCTCCTCTGATCTCATCAGTTGTGTCCAAGGTGGGGTGGGGTGTCACATGGGTCACTTACATGTACCTTCACATTTCTTCATTCAGCTAGAACCATGTAGAAGGGACACTCATAAGGAAACTATAATAATCAGTCTTCCTATTTGTGGGCAACAATGACTAATTTAAGGTTTAAGAGAAAGTTTCAGTAAAAGGTATCATAGCTTATAAAATCTCAAGTAAAACCAGAAACCCTGGCTTGGAAGATTTACCACTGGGAACAGAGCAGCTTAGAAAAACATCTACTCACTAAGGACAGTCCTAGAGAAACACCACTGCTGCCCAACGTGCCTGCTTGGCACTCGCTGCTTAACCACTTGGTAGCAACTCTAGAACTTCTAGCCTGCCTTCCCTAAAGGACCAGACACTCCCGTCATTGGGCTTCCCTGGCGACTAGCTCTTGCCTGCAGCATCCCCTGCCTCATAGAGCTCATCCGCCCCCTTCTAAGTCCCGCGAGAGGACATCTATTCTGCACTAGTTAGAGCATGCGTAAAATTTAGCTGCAAAGGACTTGGAGAAAGATAAGTTTTAGTTTTCCAAATGACTGTGAAGTAGGAATCATGCTGGGAAACTGTAGAGCATGGGCGCTGAAGAGCCAAAGAGTCCACCGGGAGGGAATTCTGAGATTCCAAAGGTCCAGTGTCTCTCCCTCAGTCTTTAGAGAACACTGCAAGAATGCCTTATTGGGTAGATAGTTGTCCTTATTTGGCTAAGATTCAGGGAAGTTACTCTCTCCCTGGTCTCCTTTAGCAAATGTGTGCTCCCTCCATTAGCCAAGTCGAACTTACAGTTCACTCATTCCTTTCTTTCTGCCTTTGCTGAAATCTTTCCTGGGAAACTCTCCTATACTTCGCCACAAATATGTGTGTAACCCCAGATTTCAAGAGCCAGCTTATTCCCTAAATAACACTCACATATTGTGATCACGCCAATCCCAAACTCCTTTCCCCGCTGGCTACGTGATGTTGGTTTGACAAGAATTTACTCTTGCGTCCATATACATGTCGCATTGTTCTTGCAAGCCCCCCCCCCACCCCATCACCGTGGAGTGGCATGTCATGCTCCTACAACTGATATTTACTAAGTCAATACTGATCACTTCAAATACAAATAAGTAAGAGGAAGAGGAAACCTCCTTTCAGAGCTAACAGAAACTTAGAACATGTCCGTTGGCCTGAAATTAAATTCCTTCAGTCCAAACTGAAATCTTTCCCATATCTTAGAAACTTGGGAAAATGAGTCAGCCATTTATAAATTCAAAATAATTGAAAAATGCATGATAAATTGACCTGCCTTTTCAGTAGATTCCTGAGAACATTCCGGAACTTACCTGCAGCAGGGAAAGGCCCCATACAGGGATGAGATGTGGTGTGGGGAGGTGGCAGAATAGGGATATTTATAAGCCTGCGTAGATTTTCGAAACTGTCTCATTCACGACAATACAACTGAATCATTGACCCTTCTGTCAAACTTTCCGGGCCTCTCTTACTGCAGAAGAAGAAACATACATGGAGAAACCAAGTGAGCAAATTCAATTGAAGTAAGGATAACGAGAATAGGGACGCTGACATCTATTAGTATATTCTGTACATGGCACCTGGCCCAGAGACACGTACCAGGTGATCAGGGCATATTGATTAGGTCATGAACAGAAAATTTGTTATTTCCATTTAGAAATTAGCAAATGTTCTCCATAAACTAGCTGAGCAGGAGAAAGTCATCCAATATGATCCCGTTCATGCATCCCTCATGCATATGCATTCTCACTAAACTCTTCCTGCTGTCACTGCTAAACCGGGTGCCCCACTCCCCACTCCACCTTCTCCAAGCCAGGCGCACCTGCTACCCTGGGCACTCACTGCTGCTGCCATGTCTTTCTGCGTAATGCCATTGTCAACCTCCCTGCCTGGCGTGCATGCCATTCTCCTTCACTGGAGGAAGGAATGTTTAATTATTTTTAATCAGTGGACATGGCATCTTGCTAGACAGCGACACTTGGGGGATCCAACACCATCTGCCTTCCACCAGGCGCCAGCTGCTCTGGTGGATGTCGGCAGAACACCTTAGGACACGGCCTTCCACTGCCAGGCGCCTGCGGGCGGCTGCCACTCGGCACCATCTCCAGTGCTACGCTGCCACTTGGGCTCATTTCCTGTCATGGTTCGCCTCTCACCCCTGCCACCCTCCCAGGGAGGTGTTCCACGGCCCCAGCTCCCAGAACATTTTGCACGCAACCCAGGGGCCTGCCAGTAATCATAGGGTGTCCAGATATAAATGTCACCCTAACCCAATGGCCACAGATCCTTCCATCACCATTAGTCAACCTAATGGATCTGCTGACTTCAGTCCCACAGAGAACTGCTAACTGACTTCGCAGCAGGCCAGTCCATGGAGAGCAAGGGTCAGCCAGCCTACCGAGTATTTAAATCAGTAGGAAGGAGGAAGGGAGAGAAGTGCCTCTCAGATAAGTCACCGAGCTGTCCAGGGTGAGGGGTGCCCTTGTAAGCCAGTTCCTGACCGTTTGTGCTCTGCAAGTTCCTGTCAGGGACCTGTCCCTTCCACCTCCTACCCTGAAGGCAGTTCCTGCCGCTCTCACAGCTGTGCCAACACTTTCACTCCTGCAAAGCACGTTTCATTTGCTGCTGTGGCTTAAGCCGCACAGCGCGGCCCCTGTCGGGAGCCTTGCCACCTCCTTCCCAAGGAGCGGGCTCCATTCCCAGACTAATTCCTGCACTGTGAACCAAGCCCCGGAGGTTCAGGGCACCCCCACCCCTGCCCCCGACTTTGTGAAGAGCCAAATTAAGCAGCTCCAACCTCAAGCCTTATTTTCATGCAAAGTGAAAGAGATCAGCCGCTGGGTCCTGGCTGAAGGGTAGATAAAAGCCCCAGCTGTGCCTTCTCAGGGAGTCAGTTTCACCTCCAGCAGGAAAGCAAACTGTTCTTGTGCCTGAGGGAAATTACGGAGCCTCACACTTTCATCCAGAGAGGGACAAAGGGGAGGTCAGGTGCTGCATCTGCCAGAAACGGGGATGTGTGAAATGTGATTAACCCAGGAAGAAGCCAGACAGAGCCCCGGCTGGGGCCTCTCCTGTCCCTGTGTGTTTCCCTGGGTCAGGAACAGGAAGAAGAGTAAACAAAAACATTAAATAAATATTTTTCCATTTAACCCATGTGTTAATACAGATTTTCACAGCCTCGACAGCACAGACTGAACTGATAGTACAGCATTAGCCTAAATAATGAAGGAACTCGTGTACATCTGTTGAATTTTCCGCATTTGTGTAAAGAATGGCAGGGGGCGAGGGCCTGGTGGGGGGGGGGGTTGTGGTGCAAAAAGGAAGAGGTTCCAAAACGAGTGAGCGAGGCTGTAGTCACATTGTACCCCAGTCCGTTCAAAGCACTGCTAAACCTTTCGGGGCCCATTCAATCAGCTCGCCTAATGTTATTTCTCAGGCTAACTACAGACCACCGGTGCCTGTAGAATTAAAGTCATCAATAGCTGAGCTCTCCTGCGTTTACAGGAAGACACAAATAAAATCCCTACTGATATGCCTATCAGAGTAGGAAGTTCTCTCCCTTTGCAGACAGTCTCTGTAAGAGCTCTGTGTGGTAAATGAAGCTACAAGTGCATTTGTCTCTTTGTCTAAATAAGTAATGCCAATTTCATTTTCAAACAGTATGCTCGGGCTGCATTCATTATTGTGTTAGGGTTTCGTTTCTGCCAAACCAGCCCTCCCCAGCACCCTGCTGCTTGGACAACTTGCCTCTGGTTAGAGATGTATGCTGAAAACAGATACTGTTTGAAATTGACTGGAGATGTATTAAATAATCACAAGAGAAATTCCAGTAAAAATAGAGTCAATTATCAAAAGATTAACACTTTTCTTTGTTCTGCAAGAAAAAAAAAAGGCAGGGAGGGGAAGCAATTTTCGAGACAGGCGCTGATGCTTTAAAAGGATTCTTCATAGGTGAATTATTTAATCCTTTGTGACTAAGGAAATCTTTGTGTGCACGGCGGGAGGGGGGCACAAAAAGGAAAAAAAATGTACACCGTTGAAAAGTGAAAATACAATATGTGGCACACTGAGAACATGTCAGTTAGAAAGCCTGTCGGGTGGTTGATACCTGAATCAAATCTTGATTACTCTCCTATAGGAAGAATCTGCAGATATTTTCTCGCATATCCCTAAAGGATTAACATAATCAAGCATGGAGTGCCACTGCAGCTACTTCACAAAAATGTAGTTAAGGCGGTACTTATCTGGCAGTGGGAAACTCAGCTCTCAGAGAAGGCACTTCATATATTAAGGCTTTAAATAGTTTTTTTAGGGCCCTCTTCACGACGCGAGAGCTGCTCCGGAGGCGGGGAGGGGTCTGGCACGCACCAGTGTTCTCCAGCCGGGCAGAGGCCGCTTGGCGGCGGCAGCCAGGCGTGGGAGGGTTCCGTGTGTCTGAACAGGACTGACAGGGCTGAGGGGCCGTTGGCCTCCAAGTAAGTTTCCACCCAAATTCCCTGGAGGGAGGCAGGGGTTAAAATGCACAGATTCAGGCCTCCAGAAGAGCCAGCTCAACTGGGATTATCTCAGGGAGAGGACAGTTCAGAGTCACTCATGCTGACCTTCAAAAAAAAAAGTGCCTGGATCCCTGGGGAAACGTCCCCAGAAGAGCTAAGCCACATTGATCCTGATGAATACCCTCTTCTGTATGACTCGTTTCCAGCCACAGAGACTCTAAGAGGCGGTTACACAAGGCAGAGCTAGCTCTCTCAAGCAAGGGATGCAACTGACTTGCTTCACTGGCACGGGCTGAGGTGGCTGGTCCCTGCAGGAAGGGTCTCTCAGATGGGCTGAGGGTCCACGGGCAGCGCAGAAACAGGGCCGTCAGGGGCCTCCGCCCAGCTGGGTGGGTTTGGCATGGAGAGCAGTACGCCCTAAGGGGCAGAGATTTGAACTTGAGCGATCTTTAAAAGTTTGACTACTCCCACCTACTCATTTCCTTCTACTTATTTTATGAGCAATATATATTCTGAGTGATCGTCATACATGTTCTGTAATTTTTCACTTAGAAAAATAGCTTTTGTATTTCATACAGCTTCTAATTCCAAAATTAGTTCAACATCTAGCAGTGAATGTAGACATATATACTCCTTTCGGAGACATACTTAGGGCTGGTATTGATTTATGCTATATCATGATTTTAGTCTTATGGAATAATCACCTTGTCAAGGCTACATTTATTGTTGTGGCTATTAAATCACATTAATTCCTCGGCGATTACACAGAGGGAAAGCATCCGCAAACTGCAGCAGGGACAGAATTCAGTTTTCCTCCCTAAATAAACGCCATACAAAGATTCATGTCCTAGTTTTTCGATGGAATTCCAGCCTTTTTTTTTTTTTTCTTCTTGCATATCTTACACAAGCATTAAACTTAAGGTTGCAGCCAGCACTTTGCCACAGATTTGAACTCTGGTGGAAAAGCCCCTTGAGGGAGAAGCAGCGCTTCAGAGACAAGTGCTAATGGCAGCACAGCACAGAAGCAAATTGCCCATCAAATGGGATAACTTAGTGTTGCAGAAGCATTTGCAGGGGGAAAAGAAGGGGAGAAAGCGGAAATCATCCAATACTGGCCACCCTTGATTCAGGCGGCTTTCAGGAGATTCGTACGGGAACGCAGATTTTCTCTGGTGTTCGGGAAGTTTGTAACAACACCATCCAGACCCAACTCCTTAAAACTTCCATGGTGTGTTAGCAATAGGAAAGTGAGAAACGAGAGCTTCGCAGTGAAGGGGTTTCTTTTGGGGTCCTTTTGGAGGTGGACGTGAAGCCCGTGTAAGATTCACAGTGGGTGCAAAGTTGAGCTCACCGCCTGGGGGGACCTGAGGCTAGCAGGTGGATCTGCAGAGCCTGCTCGTGATCGGTGACTGGAGAAGGCCTCCTGGGAGAGAGCACCCAGGGCCGGCTCTATCACACTTAAGCAAGACGGCATGACCCGGACCGAAGAATTTTGGCTGCCAACAAGAAACATCTGAGTTGAAGGTTGCTGACTGTCTTGGATCATTCGAAAAGATTCTGCTTGCTTTGTATTTTTCACAAAGGGTCAGATAGGATTTCATCCAAACTGGCTCACCCTCCTTTCTGCCTTGCATGTCGATTTCTGTCATTAATTTGGGGCAGGCTTTTAGCTTGATTGAAGCCCACGTCCGTGACCAAAAGACTTGTTTATATGCCTCTGATGTTCTTCATTTTTATGAATGCCAAATACCTTTCCTCTACAACCCATACCTTAGCTAAAGTCCCCGAGCCAATGAGGAAAGAGAGAATAATGAGGAACAGGAATGATGCACAAGGGTTGTTCTGGACTCTAACTGTTATTAGTTCATTTTGGACCAGTGAACTGGATCATGCTTAACGATGCATTAAGTTTTGACTCCAGTAGAAACGATAATAAGTGAGTTTTAAAATGTAGATGTCTCCACTGTAACAACATAGTAAAACAATCCCAGAAATGGGAGAGAAAATGAAACCCTCACTGGCCCATCATGGGTTTTATAAAAGCGAAAATAGCAGGTACCTCTTACGGCCATCTCTTAATTTAATCGGTTCCAGTGTAGTCATGTTTTTTTTTTTTCTTTTCTTTTAAAGAGGAGCATGGACTCCCTGAATCCCTGCTTTTGTTCTGTTTTCTGCAACACAGAGAGAAGCAGAAGAACTATTTTTACTTGAAGTGATTTGCATTTCCCTAAGTGCAGCTACCTGAATTGTCAACTGCTTTTCCTCAACGCCACCCACCACACCCATACCACCCCTACCGCCCAATTAATCTGCTCTGCCCAGGCATTTCCTTACCATTTCTACGTCGCACCTCCTCAGGCTTCCCTATATACATTTTTACAGGGCGCCCTAACCAAAAGGGCTTTTCTTCTCTCTAATTTTATAATAGATGTATTGCTGAGCTGATGGAATAGAAAAGCCCTATAACCGACTTCCCCACCAGTGTGCCTCAAAAGAATCAGAATAGCTTTTTATATGTATTATTCTCACCTGTGTAATCATATTAGGAAACAGCTTAGAGTTTAAGTTGTTGACGTTAGAGATGGTGGAGGATGTTTGTCAATCTCCCTTCCTGCCTTCACTCCCGTATTTCTCCTCCGTCTGAAATCCCACCCTCTCTTTTCCCTCTAACCTCTCTTTTCCTGGTCTCCTGGGGGTGATAGAGTCCTTCCTCCCCTTAGCAATCCCCCCCGCAACCCCACTGTGGCCGAGAGCAGACTGTCACTGCACCACTTTTGCTCTTTCTCTCACCTAGTTTTACATTTTCCCCACCTGTTTTTCTTGGTACCCGAGTTTTCCGGGAATGCCTCAAAACTTTCACTCAAGCTGTTCCGCCACTCATTCTTTCAGCCTGCCAAAAGGCCCTCTCTAGGTGGGTTTTCCCCGAGTCCCCGCGTGCTTTTGCTAACGAAACTGCTGAACGGGAGCTAATTTATCACGCTGTTATCACTATATTAGGACATGAGAGAGCCGTACCTACGATGAATTATGGATCCTTCCGGTGTCCCATGCATCCTGTATGTCAAGGTAAGCAAATGCTGCGTTGTGTGAACTGTCAGCCTCCAAAACAGCTGACATTTGTTATTTTAATTAATAGTTTACTTTGCCAAAATAAGCTGCTGCGAGAAGCTATGACTTTTTATTAAATCTTCGCTGCAGCATTGTTTTCCCCAGACTGGGAGACAAAAGCTAATTTTCAAAACTGCTTTATCCTGCAAGGTCACAGTCAACAGCTTGTGTGCACATGTCAGGAAAACATCTGCTCCTGTGCCAAAGATATAAGGAAAATTTGCTTTATTTTGAAATTTAAATTTACTTTTACTTGGAGAAAAATGATGAGTCAGTCATTAAAGCGCTATTAAGTGATGTTGATGAGGAGAGACTTTTTAACCAGTCATTTTGTCTCACAACTGACGCTGAAATTTCTCCGACTTCAGCATTCTGCTCAGACGTTGCAGGGAACTGTGGTCACTGGCACATCTGGATCTGGACCAACTTGTCTTTTCATTAATGCAAATCATTATTATGTAATTACTCAGCCTGCAATGTAGAGATCATTGATTTCTTTTGCCCAGTAGCAGTATTTTTAAGTCACTGATGACAATGAGAACTTTCAGGACAATCCAAACTCTCCAAATTAGCTTCAGTTGAAGAAAGGCAAGCTGACTTAAAAGGCTCCAACACTAAATTTAGTTCTGAGATTTTCTCTTTGCTTGGAATAAATTAACCAAGGGACGTTGCTTCCTTCATGTTGTTTTAATTACCTTTGATAATGCATTTTACTCATCACATTTCTGAGACAATAACACTTTAGTGCTCTTTCTCCAAATGGACTTGTGTTCTGCCCCAGTGCTTGGTTCCGTACGATGGCTCCGCTCTCGGGGGAGTCTGTCACTTTTCTGAGATACCAGTGACTCCTTTGGAGACAGCCACGCCCTATATGAACAGTCCCCTAATCAGTTGTTATTTCTGAATCTTCTTTCCTGCAGGCCAGAGACATCCTCAAACACTGACAGGTAGAAAAGCAGATTACTGTCTCTACACTCCCATCTCCAAGCCACCTGATGTGTTGTTATAGATTGAATGATTGGCCCCAATTCTTGATTGCTTTCTGCATCTACATTCCTGTCTTGGCCTCACTGTGGGAAGAACGTTTCCCCCTACCTCTGACTTTGAGCTCAGCCATAGAATTTGGTTTCGACAACTGTCGTGTAGGTGGAAGTAACACTAAGCCAGGTCCAAGCCAAGGCCTTAAAGGCCTATGTTTCTGCTTGACCTTGTGTACTTCTGTATGACCATGAGAAGTCTAGACCCAGCTAGTGTGGTTGGTGCGAGTAGGATGAGATGCCGACACAGAGCTGCCCCAGCTGAGCCCAGCCCCAATCAGTCAAGCTCCAGCCACAGCTCCCAGTCACATAAGCTATAAAAATAATGATTATTGTTTCAAGCCACTGAGTTTAGGGGTGACATGTTAGGCGATGATAGCCAACTGTTACATAGCTATTATCTTTTTTACAGTCTTTTTGCAGTACTATGGCCTTCACATATTTTAAATATACAATTAATAAGTTTTGACATGTGAATAGACCCACGAGATCATTACCACAATCACGATCATGCACATATCCACTACTGTTAAACATTTCTTCCTAACCTGGAATTTCTCCCTCCCGCCCTTCTCCCCTCCCTGGTCTCTATCCCATCCCCAGAAAAATGTGTTCTCTAGAATGTATTTTGCATTTGCCAGCCTACGTCTAGCCACTTTCATGTGGACCATTCTTGGCCATCCCTGTTCACATGTAAATATGGTGTTTAAATGTAGCAGTTACTACCATGAAAAACCATGGGGCCCACTGCCCAGGAAACCATAATATAGGAAGAAAAAGGGCTGACTTGAGAGCATGGACTTTGGAATTACACAAACCTACTTTGGATTCTAACTCTGATATTTAGTTGCTCTGTGACTTTGAGCAGAGCAGTTAGATTAAACTCTCTGAGTGCCAAATGGAAAAGGGTGGGAAATATACCTATCTCCGTGGGTTATTCTAAGGATGAAATGAGGTAATGTATGCAAAGTCCTTAGCAAGATAACCACATGGCATGTATGCATGTAGCATATTCTCAAGAAATGTTAGCTGCTATTATTTTTAGCTTTCTGTCATCAGAGTAACTGTTCCTTAAGTACACAGTAGAGAAGAGAGAAGCTGTCTGCACTGTAGCTGGCACATAGTAGTCACTCAGTAAAGGTTGGTTGAATAAATGAATAAAAAGTTCAACATTTTTTTTTGCCTGCAAGAGGGCATTTATTTTGTAGAATGAGAGGCTCGTCGTATTGAACCAAAGTGTGTACTCCTCCCTCTCGATCTTTTTAAAAATAAGCTTAGTCTAAAACTTTATACCTGATATTCCCTACAATATCTGGTCATTTATGAGGTCTGCACACAGAAGCAGTAGTGATGACCTTGGGAAAAGTGGTCTCATGCCCAAGACTGATATCTGTCATGTATTTTCCATGGGATTCTAGAGCCTAGAGTCCTTCAAAGATTTTTCAGGGGCTACAACTTATTTTAGATTTTTCTTTAACTCTCCTAGATTCCTCTTCTAGGAAGGAAGAAAGGAAGGAAGGAAGGAAAGAGAAAGAGAGAAAGAGAAAGAAAGAAAAATAGAAAGAAAGAAAGAAAGAGAGAGAGAGAGAAAGAGAAAGAAAAGAAAGAGGGAGGGAGGGAGGAAAGCAAGGAAGGAAAAAGAAAGGAAAAAAAGGAAAAGGAAGAGGATCACCTTCCTCTCTCATTTGGGGCACCTTTAAGAAGCAGTGAGCAAAGTGAACCAACATGGATTTTGGTGCATATCTCTCGCTTATTCTATCTGTCCACTGTGTTTAACCTCAAAGTGCCTGCCTGCCCTCCTCTGGCTGACCGCTTCTGATGCCCATGGAAATCACTTCAGCAGTGACTGCTGACATCCACATCTGTCCAGGGCTTCAAGGAGACTCCTTTCTCCCATCTGCTGACATGCTGCTGGGCTGCTGGGCCAGCTTCAGATGCTGACTCCTTGCTTTGATGGCCCACTTTCCTGCCCATGACCATTCGAACTCTTCCTCAGCAATCACCATCTGGCTCCACAGAGAGCCATGGTTAGGGGACCAGTACTGCTACTCTTACCCCTGCTTCTCAAAGCCTGGCCTCCAACAGGGGAAAGGGTAGGATAGAAACAGCCAGCTGTCCCCCACAGTAACACGTCCCATGATTCACCAGATACACATAGATCCCACTTGGGTCTGCATGGTTGCTTTTCCACCTCACTATCCAAAGGCCAGTTTTTCCAAGGCTGTTCTTTCCCTTGTCGGCCCCTTCCTTGGCCAGTTGCTAATCTCCAAATCCCACCTGTTTATAACTCTGCCTTTGTGATGCTGGGACTCTGGAAACTACATTTCTCATTTGTCAGCTGGCACCCTGCTAAGTTTCACCAACAGAAATTTCTAGAGGGAGACTATTCTGGACTGAATTTGGTCCTCCCCCCACCCCCTTCCAAATGTTTGCATTGAAGTCCAAATGCCCAATATCTCAGAATATGACTATATTTGGAGGTAGGGCCTTTAAAAGGTAATTATGTCAGAATGAGGCCTTTAGAATGGGCTCCAATCCAGTCTTCCTGCTACCCTAATAAAAGGAGGAAATTTGAACACACAGAGAGACCTCAGGGTTGCACACAGAGGAAAGGTCCTCTCAGGAACCAGTGAGCAGGTAGCTGTCTGCAAGCCAAGGATACAGACCAAGGAAGAAGCCAGATCAGCCTACACTTGATCTTGTCTTCCTGGCCTCCAGACCCATGGGAAAATAAATGTCTGTGGTGTAAACCACCCAGTCTGTGGTGATTTTTATTGTGGCAGCCTGAACGGCATTAGAGAAGCTGCAGATAAGGGCCATGAGGGGGGACTTGCTTCCTCTGGGTGCTTGCCGCTCCTTCAGGACCACCCTAGCAAAACCCTTACCACCCAATGCCCCCTAACCACAGCAACCCTCCCAGGCTCCAGCTCTTTCACCAAAACACCCAGGACCAGACCATCACATTCCTGTGAGGAAGCAGCCCCGTCTTCCAGGGCGTGTGTCCCAGCTCCACGGGCCCTCTGCTGAGCTTCTAGTTTCTGGTAACTCCATCACTCTGTTCTCCCAGCTCTGCAGGCAGTAGATTTAACCTGCAGTTACTATGTTTGCTTGCTCTTACTACGCTCCCAAATTCCCAGGCTCCTCCCTCCTGGCCTCACCACACCTGTCACTCTCCATCCCCTCACCCAGGATCTCCTTTGCCAGCACTGGTCCAATGGCACTGTTAAAAGTTAGAATTGCTCAGTGAGAAGATATTTGCTATGAGAAGATCCATCTGTATGAGTCTCCTACTGCTGCTGTAACAAATTATCACTAATTTGGTTCTTTGAACAATACAAATTAATTCTCTTTAGCTATGTAAGATGGAAAATTCTGACCTGGGTTTCCTCTGGGCTAAAAGTAAGGTGTGAGCACATTGTGTTATCTTCTGGAAGCTCAAGGGGAGGTGGATCTCCTGGTCTTTTCCATCTTCTAGAGACTGCTCCCTTCTTCCATCTTCAAAGTCAGCAGAGTCAAAACTCTCTCTTATGCTGCCATTTCTCTGGTTCTGTGCAGCCTGAAAAGGTTCTCTGTGAGGATTTATGTGGCTTAGATTCAGCCCACCCACATAATCCAAGATCAACTCATCTCAAGGCCCTTAACCTTAATCATATTTGCAAATCCTCTTGCAAAGTAAGAGAACAATTCCTAGGATTAAGGGTATGCCCAGCTCATTATTCTATCTATATGGGGTCTTTCTAGCTTTCATCTGATCTTCCTTCTTTTTTATTTGACATGATTCCCCGCTTCTACCCACTGCCAAGTGTTTTGCTCACTTTGTTTAGACACTATGTACTTTGAAGGGGCAATGGGAGACACGGACGTCCTATGATCCAGATCCTGGAAACGAAAAATGCGGTGACTTTATAGCAGTCACTGTACTTCCATTTTCTTACCTATAAGAAAGGTTGATCCGAAAGATAGAAGCCGACTGTAAAATGTTGGGATTACAGGGAAAGGGTGTGAGGCACCTTCATGCTCTACATAAGAATATGTAGGAAGCAAAGACGCTGGCTGATTACTGAGTCCTGAGATGGAGCAACAAGGCATCAGTGACATATTGGCCCCTCTCATCTGAGATGCAGGCAAACCTTTTGCTCAGTTTTCCCCCATTCTCTTCTGATAGGCCTCTGAGTGGGAGTAGAACCACCCCTCTCCCCGATTCCTGCAGATAAAAGGGCCTCTTCTCTCACAAGGCTGTGTGAAGACTTTAGAGTCTCATCTTGGGGCTCATGAGTTAAACTGAGAAAACTCCTCAGAGGTCATTCTTACAAGGGAAGGCCTCAGAGAAAAGAAGTGCAGTAGGATTGGGAAGTCAACTAGTTACTGTCAGGCAGATTTTGTGCCCCCCGCCCCCACCTTTTTTTTTTTTTTCTTTCTTTCTTTCTTCCTTCCTTTCTCTCTTTTTCCTTTTTGGTGGGGAGTGGGTAGGGGGACAGGGAGATTTAGAGATAGAAACAGCAACGGGAACATAACTAATTCCATGCATGATATTTGGACTCGTTTCAAAGCTCAATACTACTCTTTCTTTACAGCGAGATCAGGTGATTTCTCTAAGTTTTATGCCAAGCATAATTTATCTGGGGACCTTTTGAAGAACTGTTTCGCCATGAAATTTGGTGAGGGCAATTCAGAAGCACGTCAGTGTTGACTCCACGTTGTTGGATTTCCTGAGGGGAGGGAAGGCCTTGCAGCTCTCTGAGGCTGTTCCCACTAGTGCTTTTTCACCAGTTCTCTGCAGTTTATGTTCCCACATCCCTTGAGTGTGTGTGGATGTGAAGGAAGAAACTACTGGAAGGAAAAGAGAAACATGCTTTTCTCCCTGATCTATGATTAGTTTTCCACATATTTTCTATTTTTTAAGGATTTATTTTTCTTAGTGTTGGGCTTCATTTCAGAAGGCATTGGGGTGGCTCTCTGACGATTTATTTTGTGGAAGAGAGACGTCATTGGTTTTTCCTCATTTATATGTAGGGCCCCTCGCAGAGGAATATTTTTAGAAACATTTTTATTTCTCTTCATATTTTTTTCAGTTACGGTGTGTTTGCTTGCTTTGGGAGTTGGCCACATGATATCTCTTTGCTGTGCCGAGTTAGAAAAAGGTAAATAATAGGAAGCTTTCGTGGTCCCCATCACGACGTGACGGAGGTAGGTATGGCCTGATTCATAATGAAGGGGTCTTGAGCTTCTTCCTGAGGGAGGGTGGCTTTCATGGACAGCGAAGCTGAACACTGATGCTAAGAGGGTGCTCATTCCTTCTACCCTCTTCTACCCGTCTACATTCCTGGATGAACTGCACTGTTGACAGTCTGATTTTCTTTCTGCCACAGTCAGCTCTATTATCCTGCCTCAGGCTTGAACCTGCAGCAGCTGAATCTTGTATTTGCTCTGCCTGAGGCCTTAACCTGCTGCTCTCCCTGCATCCTTTGTTCCTTCCTTGTACCAATTGTTTGTCTCATCTAGCACTCCAAGGAGGCATCCCTCCATCTCCCTATTCCACCTCCAATATTAAAAAAAAAAAAAAAAAAAAAAAAAAAAAATTCCAGGTGCCTTTCTTTCACCTTGTGTGTGCTTGACTCTGCCCCAGCAGCTGTCGGGATGAGTTTTCTTCAGGCATATGAATTCCAAAGCCGATTTCCATTTGTTCTATAAGAACAGACCTCACCACATCAGAAAGGCACACGAGTACTCTGCACATGTTTGAAAGAAAAATTAACAAATAGAAGTGGTGATGTGTCCAATACCAATGACACCAAAAGCCAAAGGCCCTATGAATGTTTCTTTGTAAGTAGAGACTCGAAACACAGCTCTTACCAAGGCCAACAGATGCCATCTTGCTGCCTTTCTAAAGCACAGTCCCCGCATCCTTTGTTCTAGAACGCGGATATGCAGTCTGGTAGCCACTCACCGCAGGAAAGTAGGAGCACTTGAAATGTGGCCAGAGCAGGTGGAGAGGCGCTGTGACTGGGAAATGCACACCACACCTCAAAGACGTAGTATGGGGAAGGATGAACATGGAATACATAGCTCATGGACGATTTCTTACCTCGATTGCATGTGAAATGGAAACATTTGGGACATATTGGGTTAAACAAAATATGTTACTTAAAATGAATTTTGCTAGCTTCTAGTTTCTTTTTACTTTTTTTCAATACACTAATAAATCACTTAAAATGACCTGGCTTGTGTGATATTTCTATTGGACATTGCTATTCTAGAACTTGGGTAAGAAATGACACCTGAGGGGCACCTGGGTAGCTGCTGGTTAGCGTTCAACTCTCGATTTTAGCTCGGGTCTTGATCTCAGGTCCTGGGATTAAGGCCTGCCTCAGGCTCCATGCTCAGCAAGGAGTGTGCTTGGAATTCTCTCCTTCTTCCTCTCCCTCCTCCTCTGCTTCTCTCCTGTCTCTCTCTCTCAAATAAATAAATACAATCTTAAAAAAAAATGACACTTGAGATTTTTGCTTTTCCACCACTCTGAAAAAACAATTTTAGAACACAAATTCAGGAATATATTATTCTTCAGTCTTTTTTCAAGAGATTTGACATGGTTGGGTTGCTAGAAATGGAGTTTTCGTAAAATTTGTATACATTTATAATGAAGTCAGTTAACCTCTTTTAAAAAGGCTGCTTTCCCTTTTTATGTACTGGTTTTTCCTTTAAACACTACTGTTTCATCCAACAAACTCAATCTGTTTTGGGATCAGTTTTACATTTATGAGGCGCTCCCAGTTTGTACAAGATCTTATAAAATTATATAGTCCCTGCCCTCAAGGAGGATATACTCTTAATGAAAAAAACCTGGCAAAGTCAAACTTCCTCTGTTTATAGAATTTTAATAGACCAAGTTTTAAGTATTAAAAAGGAAAAAGGGGTATGACATAGATTAAATTTCCATCATGTATTGTATGTTTTCTGACAGAGATTTTTTTCCGGACAAAGTTTAACCAAAAGGAACACTGCGGCTTCATTGCTGAAGATGAAACCTATGGGCACAAATCACCAATTTGTGAGGTCCTGAAGGATGTTTTTTAGGATTTGAAAAATAGAAATAGTAAGCAGGGGCACCTAGGTGGCTCAGTGGGTTAAAGCCTCTGCCTTTGGCTCAGGTCATGATCCCAGGGTTCTGGGATTGAGCCCCGCATCGGGCTTTCTGCTCAGAGGGGAGCCTACTTCCCCCTCTCTCTCTGCCTGCCTCTCTGCCTGCTTGTGATCTCTGTCTGTCAAATAAATAAATAAAATTTTTTTTAAATTAAAAAAAAAAAGAAATAGTAAGCATTTCTATAGTACCTACTATGTACTGGGTACCAGTAAATACTTTGTATTTAAGTTCTCGTATAACACAAGAATTCTGTGAGGCAGACACAGTATTTTTGCTCATGTTACAGGAACCTGAGGCATAGAGAGGTGAAGCAAATTGTCCTGGGTCACACAGCTAAGGAGCGCGGGAGTAGGGAGTTGTGATGGACATGAACATTCTGGCTGCAAAAGTGGACTTCTCACATCACGCTGTTTCACTGAGGGGATGCAGAGGATTCATGATGACTACTACATCCTGGCTTTCCCTGCTACACTTAGAGCGCCACCTGAAGTTTGAGGGACTAAATTTTGCTTTCCCCTTGATTTTATCCCACCACATCCTTTACGACAACCTAATATGTGATGAAATTATTCACCTTAGTTTCATCCTGTTTTCCTTTGCATTAATATGAACTGACCTTAAAAAAACTAGAACACAAGAGAAAAAATGGTATCAAGATGTGGCCTAGAAAATCCATCAACTAGAATTTTCTCTATCTATCTATATTTTTTTCCTTACAGCACTTTTGTGAGCATAGGCCAAATCTTACTCTTGTTCATGGATTTCTATAGAAAATCCATTTGCATATCTGAAGAAGGAATGTGGCTTTTAATGATCTTAATGGAAACTAGAAATACATCATTTTCCTGATAAGTTGTCATTTTGGATATTCATCTTCCTGGCACCATAATACAAGCATGTAAATCTATGAGCCGTCGCCTGTCATAAAGGAACTGATGTGACATTCCCAGCCTCTGCAGCCTGTCCCCATACCTGATTCTTGTACTACATGCTGGTTTGAGTTCATTTTTCTCCCCTCTGGATTTTTGTTCTTAAAAGCTAATTTCCAGTGTCAGCTCGTAATGATTCATGTAACTCTCAACACAAAAGCACATTATTTACAGATAACACTCCCTGGTTGATCCAAGGATTCCTTCCAAACAAACCTCTGAACTACCTTGTGAAATCTTGAGCAATATTCCTGGAACCTTCTGATGCTATGCTTAATTAAGGTTTACATGTTAATACTGAACGACAAAATGAGGACAGCATAATAACACACACACACACACACACACACACACACACACACACACTAGAACCAAAGTAATTAGCCACGGTGATATTTGTTCATTGAATTGTATCATTGCACATATGTGTATTTGCCAATTTATAATTTTCTCGAGTTATTAATTATAGCTTCTAAGCAGTATCTTTTAAAAATACCTCAAGAGCCATCTTCTAAATGTCCCTAGACTTAATGAAAAGCTAGTGATTAGTGCCTTAAATAACAGCAGAGATACCTCCCAACCTTACAGAAATCGGTTCATCTCTAATGTCTCTTATCTGGGAACAAGCAACTATTATTTCTCACGGTTTTCCTGAAGTTCATTACCAATAAAAGAACCTCGCTCTGTTTACATATTCTTTATAACTCAGATGGGATTTTTAACTTGTCTCCAGATTGCTTTCTCTTTTTAAGGAAGAAAACAATACCCACATCTTTTATGGTTGAAAACTAATAGGACAAAAATCTAACAGATATATTAAAAATAGGAAAGTTGTTTAAAAATGTGCTAGCAAGTGGGGAAAAAAAACCCCAAGGTGTGTGAGAGACATAAAAATTACTTTACACATGTCCTTCAAAAAAGTTTAATACATAGTCAGGTCACATTACTGCACATCAAATTCTCTAGGTCTCTGGCTGCCAGTAGCAATTATCTGTAAAAGAACATGTTTTCCCTGGTGACTCGCTATCGGGAATTTTTGAGTATACCTAAGCATAGCCTTGAGCAAAACTCCTACGGGGCATATTTGGAATACAGGATTTCATTTGGATGCAATATCAAGGTTTCGGTGCAATATGTCTATCTATATATTTTTACATCTGTTTTAACATATTGATGTGTTTATCTGTTGGCTTTAATTACATGATATAAGTATATATAAATGTAAATAGTCCTCCTGAGCTTCCACTCAACTTTTGTCATGAGGTATACAAATATATTTCCCTTGATGCCGGGATGATTTTATATTATAATGACGCCTCCTGAATTTTCATGATTACTTTGCTAAAAAGGTGGTGAATATTTGCAGATTGCTGAGACATCAGGTCTCATCCTGTCTGACCAGGTCTCATTTCATTCGTTTCCAATGATCAGTGGGATCTCGCCTCGTAAAATCTTCCATGTCCATCCCGATCTGTTCCAACTGATGACGATGATGTCACATTTTAAAGGTGGTTAAAGCATGAGTCCTGATTTTTTTCAAAACGTTGCCGTGCCATTTTTGCAGAGCCACTGAGAACTGAAAAAGTCAATGTTTTCAACTGATAATTTTTAAGGATTCATAAAGCAAGTTCGGCTACTCAGAGGTCTTGGTGTATTACTATTGTCCCGGGAGCGTTAGGCATCCGTTGTGCTCACTGTGGTTTGGATCAGGAGGCTCCTATAGTGAGACAGCAGTTCCCAGAAATATATTTTTTTAATACATGGGAGTCACATGTTGGGGTGCCTACTGGGTTAGGATTTAGAAAGTTCTCATTGTCTCTGAAGGGGCAGGCAAAACAAAACAAACAAAAAATGGTGGTGGGGGGGCTTCATCTAAAAATTACCTTCCAGGGCACCTGGGTGGCTCAGTCAGTTGGGCAGCTGCCTTTGGCTCAGGTCATGATCCTAGGGTCCTGGGATCAAGTTCCGCATCAGGCTCCCTGCTTTTCTCTCTCTCTCTCTCCCTCTGCCTGCCACTACCCCTGCTTGTGTTCTATCAAGTAAACGAATAAAATCTTTTAAAAAAATAAAATACATAAAATAAAATAAAATAAAAGTTACCTTCCATGATCAGCCTTTCTGCCTCTTAGCAAGCTTTTGAGCAGGCAAGACTTACTCTACATTTGAGGAATTGAGCTAGCCAACATGAAATAATTCATATTTACATCTATTTTCACAGTGAGAATACTTGTCCCTCCCTGAGTCCCCACCAGCTCACTCAAGGTGGCCTAAAGAGACCACAATCCCCCAAGAGCGGTGATAAATATGTTGTCGGGTTGGTAAGGCACATCATTTGTAAATGGATCACTGATGGGGCCCAGACACTGGTGAGTACGGACCTGGCTCAGGTAAGTGGACAGGATGAACCCTGCTACAGTAATATCTGAGATGGCCCACCTGTCCCCCCAACTGAGCTGATGGGAAATCTGAAAAGGATCTAACTTCTCAACCCTTCAACATGGGGACTTTCCCGGGAGATTTATGGGGGGTGAGAATCTGGCAGGTAGGTTTATAGGTAGCCTGGGACTTATCAAGAATATATCATCTGAGGGCTTCAGGTGATCCTTCTCTAAGAAAAAAAGTTTAGAGCCTGAGTGTTTCCTGTAAGTTCACATTAGTTAAGGAAAGCTGGAGAACATCAGTTTTTACCCTAATACATTAGGTTTAATGTTTGCAAGGGCCATGTAAACCATGCTGGATTTTTATAGAGCCATATGCCCTTTTATGACTGCAAAAGACAGCACCGTTACAGTCATGATAAATGAAATTATTTGTAGGCCTTTGCAGCGTGGGTAATCCAGCAGCCCCGCGTTTTTACTTCTGTGGCCACAAAATGTAAATGAAGTTGAAACAGCAGAAAGTTTCATCTTTTCCACTTGTAGTAATTCTCGCAGAATCATGAATATGCCTTTCTTCCTCCTTCCTGGATCTCTCCAAATAGATCCCATTTATCTGATTGGATTTCTGTCCCATCTTTCTACATATTACAGCTAATTAGTGCCCCCTGATGAGAAACAGTCCACTGATGGAAAAAGCAGTTAGATAAGATCTGCATTAACAAATGTAGTTCATTTAATATCATTTGTGCTGCTGCATTATTAATAATACATAATTACCCTGCACAGGCTGGAAGGGGAGAATAAAACTGTTCTTTAATTTCTTGGCCTTTGCAGAGAAACAGTATATTAGGGAGAATAAAACAGTATTGGACTACTGGTTGCCATCCATCATAGAGCTTTATGTGTCCCACAATTTTATTAACTTTGGGTCTTGCTAGAGTTTCTATATTTCAACACAATCACAGACTACCCAGGGACAACCACTATATGGGATTCTGAATGGCCAACTTCTTGTTTTAGCGTGTTAAATGGGAGATCCAATGGATGGCTATCAGGAAGCTGAGATCTTCCTCCTGTTATCGAGAGGACCTCTCTATAGTACATAAAGAACGCCAGTGTGGTCAATAACCAATGCTCACAAAACCTGATGGACCGCGATGGAGGAAACTGACTGCCCTCTCCCCATTCTCCAGAATCAGGGTGTGCTGGATTGGAAAGATGTTGACCTGACACCTGTGTTAAAAAGATAAAGCAAGCAGTGGTGACAGCGTCAGGAGGAGAATGGCCAGCATTGACAGAATGAGCGCTTTACACCAAGTTTTATGCTAAACTTTTATGTGGATTCATTCTCACAATACCCTATGCTGGGGGTTACTATTTTCATGGTAGAAGCCATGCAAATCTGACAAGACCTCACTGACTGTCTTGAAAGCAAAATCTTCAGACAAGAGACCACACTCCCTGCATTTTTCTTTGCCGTGGTGTCCTCCCAGTGAAGCCGAACCCCTGGAATATGGTTTCCTAGGCCGGGCCACGTAAGCGGCCGCAAAGCTGCTGTAAGTGTGTTTGTTTGCACAGGTGAGGCAGGCCCGGGATGCAGGTCTACCAGCTGGCTCGGGAAACCTGCAGATGCTCCCGTCTCAGCTCCGGCACCCAAAGAAACAAATGAGGGAGCCTGGAGAAGGCAGGTGCAGGGCTGAACATTTGAGGTGCTCTTATTTCCTCTAATTAAAGCTACACATAAACCGGTCTATTGCATTCACCAGCTCACTTCTTTATTCCTTAAATATCTCCTGAGCCCCTGCTGCAGCAGTCATCTGAAAGGGGAATCATTCCTCAAAGGAGGAATTTGAAATATTAAATGGGGAATAAGAACACTTTCCCTGTTATCAGAGAGCTCCGGTGTTGATTGTGAATACAGATATAAATCATTACAATCCCACATGTTCCAGAAACAATACAGGCACAAAGGAGGGAATGCTCAACTTGGCCCAAATGGATCAAAAGAGGTTTGACAAAGAGACAATGAACTGATACTTGCAGAATGAATGTTGTTTTCCAGGTGCTCTGGGAGGAACTTGTTTTCTCTCTTAGCAGTGACATTATCATGTTAAACAATAAACTATGGTTTATTAACTATAGTTTATTAAATAGTTTATTAAATACTGTGCCACCTAATAGTTGAGTGCATGGAAATTCTGCTGCTTATCAGAACAAGGCATCTTCCTTCTGAGGGTCATGGCTATTTATCAACATTTCAATATTTCTTTGAAATACTTTTAAACCAGACATATGGAGGAATGGTTTGTGTGTATGCCAAAATCCTGATAAACAGGGAAAAAAGAAAGAGAGGGAGAGATGAGAAATGGGTAGGATGTGAATTGATAATAGGATTTATAACATAACTTGTGGAATATTAATATAGAAACTTTATCTGGGGGCGTGTGGGTGGCTCAGTTGGTTAAGCATCTGCCTTCGGCTCAGGTCATGACCCCAGGGTCCTGAGATCCAGCCCCACGTCCTCTCTGCTCAGTGGGAGCCTGCTTCTCCCTCTCCCTACCACTCCCCTCGCTTGTCTGATAAATAAAACCTTTAAAAAAAAAAAAAGAAGAAGAAGAAATTTTATCTGTAGTGGGGGTTTTTTTTCCCAGCAGATTCTCAGATGTATCACAATTTTGAAACACAAATGATTATGCTTTCCCCTCCAAAGATTTTAATGTCTACAAGGTACAGAACAGAATAAAAGTCCTTTGAAAGATAAGATAATATCTGTACTGTCATAGCAATTAGTTCAGGTCTTAGTGCACCAAAAGTCATTTTATCTGCCTGTGATTTCCTGTGTCATCCACTTCCCCCTGTTAAAAAGTGGACACCCGGCTCTCCATTCCAGACTGATGACGCTGCTTCAGTCTCCCTGGGGCATTGCACAGAAACAGCCATAGTGTGGTGAAGACTGCCAAGTAGTCACCTAAACTCTCTTCCTATTATGCAAGCAGCTCCGCTATATCGGCACAATTCCCTGAAGTTGTCTAGGGCATGTGACTGAATTCTGGCCGAGGAGTCCTGAGTCAACAGGATGTGCTCCCCTCCAAGGCTCAGCCCAAAAAACCTCCTGCAGGCAGGGCGCCTGGATGGCTCAGTGGGTTGAGCCTCTGCCTTCAGCTCGGGTCATGATCTCAGGGTCCTAGGATCGAACCCCGCATCGGGCTCTCCGCTCAGCAGGAAGCCTGCTTCCCCTGTCTCTCTGCCTGCCTCTCTGCCTACCTATCATCTCTCTCTCTCTGTCAAATAAATAAATAAAATCTTTAAAAACAAAACAAAACAAAACCTCCTGCAGGCATACACCATTCTCGGTCCTTGTCTTCTGCCTTCAAGTAAAGCGGAGAATTCTGGGGGGCAGAAGCTTAGTATGGAAGGAACCCAAGCCTGCATTCCTGTGAAAAGAGAGCCATTCAAGAGAGCTCCAAAGCAGGAACGCTTATTTTGAATTGTTGCATAAACAAGAAATCAACTTCCATTGTGAATTTTTAGCTTGTCATTTGCTCTGGCATTCAGCGTACCCTGAAGACACTTAAGCTCTTCACTTAGAGATGAAAGAAGATGGATGCTCGGGTGTGGGGGGCAGAAGGTAACTGAGGACTTGGCATGGAACACTGCGACCATAATGCAGAAGGCAAGCAGGGCGGGGGGCATTGATGCCCACTATCGGGGCAGGGGCTAGAGCGGCATTGGTCACCCCTCCCACGGGTGTGTGTGTGTGTGTGTGTGTGTGTGAGGGAGAGAGAGAGAGAGAGAGGGCATTGAACAACACTGCCATGTGGCGTGACTGGAGATTTCTCGATTTAAAAGTCACATTCTTGGGACACCTGGGTGGCTCAGTTTGTTAGGCGGCTGCCTTTGGCTCAGGTCATGATCCCAGGGTTCTGGGATCGAGTCCCACATCAGGCTCCTTGCTCAGCCAGGAGCCTGCTTCTCCCTCTGCCTCTGCCTGCTGCTCCCCCTGCTTGTGTGCTCTCTCTCTCTCTCTGTGTCAAATAAATAAATAAAATCTTAAAAAATAAAGTCACGTCCTTTCGTTAAGCTTTCCTAATCCCACGCTAGTTGGGTCTCCTCTTATATGTATCCTTAGAATATCATACTTTTCCTCCATGGCACTTCAGACACAAAATTAAATAATTGATTCTTTTTTGTTGAGTAACTGTCTTCTTCCCTAGATTATAAACTTTCCTGACTCCCGGGACTACTCCATTCATCATTGCATCAGCCTGTCAAGAATTGTGCCTGATATACGGTTGGTGTTTATCAAATATCTATTCACTGAGTAGTGCTGACCTTTTGGTCATTTATTCCAGCTTAATCTTTTATCTTCCCAACAGACAGGAGATTTCTATATCAGTTGTTGCATTCGATGACTTGCAAAGCTCCCTCTAACTATAAAAGATTCTGATTTTAAATTCTCATTCCCAAAAAAGCACCCACTCATGCACCCATAGGAAAAAAAAATACATATACATAAAATGCCACCACCATCAGTGCACACAGATATCCCCGAAAAAAATTCCCCCAGATGCTCCCCAAGAGCCATCCCCTTACACCTGCATAGCCACAGACATGCATCCAAAGACACACACAGAACAGCCATAGACACCCGGAGACCTGAACATACCCCTAAAAACACCCCCCACCACTGACACATGCTCAGACAAATACACACACACACACACACACGTTAAGAGCATTTAACACCTGTCATTTGGGTGACATTTATTCTATGCTTTTCTACCTCATCCAATAAAAGAGAAATGCATAAATCTAAAATTAAAATAACATTCTCACCTCTATTATCTATTCTGTTTTTGGAGCTGCTTTCCTTAAATCAGTGTCCTCTGTGGGAAAGATGTACACGGGGCACAGAGGGGAACAAATGTCTCTCCCAAAGTCTTCCATTATTCTATCATTTACATTGCAAATGTCATCAAAAATGCAAATATATGTGACATCTCTAATTGTTTCTAGATCTTATGCTACAATAAACATTGGCTTGGTTAAATCATATTTCCAAGAATAAAAGAGATGAAGGTTTGGTTGTTGCTGTCCTCTATATTTAGAGGTGCTTGGAGAAGACTACAGAAATATCGTTTTTAAAAGTTATCCAACCAAACTAATATATTCAGTACTCAAGGGATACAATATCTGGATTAAAAAATATTATAGACAATGTCACAAGTCAGTTGGCAATGCATGAAGATGACCCACGAATATTTAGGTTTCTGGGGAAGGAAGAGATAGGAAGATGTAAAGTCTAATGATAATAATAAATGAGTCACTATAGGGTTCCTGGCAGGGCACCCAGGGGTATATAATTGGCTCTGCTGTTTTCTTTCCACCTGAAAGCTTACAGACATGGCTGCCCCACCTCAGAACAGAAATGATTATTCCCTCCATCTCCCTGAGTAGCCCCTGATGTCAGTCCACAGAAGGAATAGTACTGAAGAGAGCGTGGGTAATCTCTTTCACATGCTGAGTAGGCAGGTGTTGGCAACATGAGCAGAACCAACAGCCAGCTGCCCCTGGTCATTTGCCCCAGACATACACTCTTTCTTTTTTCCGACGAGTCTCATTCGTGCATGTCGTGAAGTTGCTAGGATATAGGCCAGAGCCAGCCTGAAGAGGACATAAAGGGAGTGTGACTATTGTTCTTTTCATCATCGCTGCAAATTACCACACACATCGGCAGTTGTCTACGGAAGGGACAGGACTCCAGTGAGCATCGAGGGCAGCATTCAAGTAGGTGGTGTGTGGAAGACAAGGGGCCGCCCTGCCCTTTTGCTGGGGGGCATTGGACTGTATGAAAGACTCAGGGCTTCATCTGAACATCAACTTCTGAAGCCACTTTCTCCCCACCTCTGTGCTTCTCCATTATTGTCCAGCAACCTCATTTGCTTGGAGCTGTGCTTGGAGCTGAGCCTGGGAAAATACCCATTTAGAACAGTGGTAAGACCAAGGGGAAGTTATCCACAAACAGCCCAGGGAAAAGCAGCTCTGTGTTAACAGAGCTTCCTTGAGAATCTGATGAAAGCTAGAGACCCTCTCTTCAGGAAAAAAAAAAAAAATATATATATATATATATATATTTATATAATATATTATATATATATTATATTATTTATATTATAATATATTAATTATAAAATATATATTATATATATTTATATATATTATATATGTAATATAATATATATATCAACACAGAAGCATAATTTTGCATTCAATTTTGGAGGGTTTTTTGTTTTTGTTTTTGTTTTTGTTTTTTTTTCAATTCTTAATCAACCCTCCCATAGATTCCAAAACAGAAGTCCCTGGAGTCTGTGTCAACCTGATGCAATAGTCATGCTTACTGCTACACCTTGTGGAAAGAGCACGGACCTGGCAGTCAGATGGACTCCATGAAATTAACCAAGTCAATGAACTTCTCTTAATGTTCATTCATCCCTTCACTCTGTAAACAAAGACAATCATTTGAGCTATTGTTAGTTCTATGGGAACATATCTTTCTCATCACTACATCCCTTCTACTTTATAACTCACGTGAGATGTATAGGGAACTCAATGCATGATCCTGAATTACTGAATATGTGTAAAACCCCGAGTATAGTGCCTGACACCAATCAGGTGCCCAATATTAGTTTCAGTTTCTTTATGGCAGGAACAGGAAATAAATCCTGTGACTATAAACCTCACCCCTCTCCTTGGTCAGCCATTCTAGGGCATATTTCCCAAGCAGTGATCAGCAGCAGCTTGAAAGTAGATATCAGAAGGCTCCTTAAGTGACATCGTGGTCAGTCATACTGGGATATTTTAAAAATACTTTCACATATATTTTCATCTTCCATTTATCCTGTTGTCTCATGAATTCCCCTCATTGAATCAATGATATTTATCCACCTGAGGGCCATCATTTCAAAGCTGGTTTCCGTTTTGAGTCAGCAGGCTGGAAACAGACCTGAGAATCAAATTTGTGTAGAGAGAAAGGGGAAATCCTAATTTTATTAAGTTTTAATTAACCAACAAACAGAGACAGACAAGAGCAACTTGACAATAGAGTATGACGTAAGGTAGGTGCCTTCCAGAAAGAGAATGAAGAGGAGAGCTTATGCCGGCTGGTCGGTGGAAAAGGGAAACAGGAGGCAGAGAGTAGAAGTGGCCCAGGAGACGCATGACTGAGGAGGATGTCTCGGAGGGGAGTGACGCCTGGCAGATTGAGGGGAAAGCTGAATCCACACAGAGAAGGGGCTTTTGTCCTGTTCTCAAGAGCCGGCCAGCTGCAGCATGGGTGCACAGACAGTGAGGCTGAATTGGAGAGTGAAGTGAGTTGCCATAGGCTCTTCTGTGGCCTGGGAAAGACAGCAAAATAACAACGATAAGGCTGATGTTGTACCAAACTGTGTTCTAATTTCTTTACATATTAAGTCATTTAATTTTCACAGAAAGCTATGAGGGAGTTATTATGATCTTTGTTTTACATATGGGAACACTTAGGCATAGAGAGGTTAAATAACTTGCCACATCCTATTTCCTCATTTTCTACTAGCAAATACTCACCAAGCTCGTACCCTGTGCTTACCAAGCACAGTTCTAAGTGCTTTCCATGTAGGAACTCCTGGAACCCTCATGAGGCTCCTATCCAGAAGGTAGGTATTATTAATAACCCCATTTGACAGAGGAGCAAATAGTGTATGTAGCTTTTCTTAGGTCACTAAGCTGGTAAATGGCACAGTTGGACATCAAATCTACTCTAGTTGGCTGTTAATGAACATTTCTTTAATTTCTCTGGTAAGGGATTTAGGCCTTAGCTGAAAATCTGGCTAGGGATTGAGCAACAGGGACGCAGTGACCCTGTGACCACAGTGTACAGGTCTCCAAAGTTGAGACCCAGTGGGAGTCAGAGCCAGAGCTTAGAGGGTACACAGAGCTGGAGTGAAGTAAAATGGGTCCAAGTTGACAAGGGAGGTGACCAAGCTCTCTGGGAGTCTTAACCATGCAGGAGAAGAGACACTGAATTCCATCAGCCATTAACTTCAGTGTGGACACCAACCCACACCTCAGAGGACACCCACCCCCAACTACCACCACTGGAGAGACCAGCTCAAGGACCAGCATGAAGTTTGGAGGCTCCAAGCCCTTTAACCCAATTCTGCAAGGTCACATAAGCTACCCAGGTGCCACCTGAATGAAGAGCCACAAATCTGAAAGTCTGAGCATTCACAGCCTCCAGACTGAGCTCAGAACAAGACCACTTACACTCACAAAAACTAAGAAAGTTTAAAATAAAGCTATTTTTACCTGTAACACACTGGGATGAGAAGCTCATAAGGAAGATTAGATCAGTTATTGGAAATAAAGAAACCACATTTTCTTTGAACATCTGAGTGTTGCATGAACGCATGTGAGCTTACAACTCCAAAGGACTCCGAGAGCCTGTCTAATGAAACACCTGCAGTATATTTATTAACAATTAAGATGAGGAAATGGACAACATACTGATCAAATTTGTGGCTGAGGCAAAGCCAAGAGTTACAGGGAATACAAGAGGTGGTAGAATTAGGATCCGAAAAGCTAGTCACCGGCTGGCCTGGTGAGCCACACCTAGCCAGAACAGATTTAATCTGGACAAAATTAAACAAAGGCACAAAGAACCAGTTGTACAAAAACAGTGGCTGAAAAAGCGTGTGCTGATAGTTGGATGTTCACACTATAGAAGATGGGTTAGGTTATGAAGTCCAAGGGAAGAAGAGTGAGAGCCATTCCTTGAGTCCTTACGGGGTGTCAGGCGTTATATACCACCCCACTGACTTGGCTGAAGTGTAGTATTGTTTCTATTCTACCACATCAGGAAGTTGGGGTTCAGTGCCCAAGGTCTCACAGCTAGTTAATGATAGCCCACTCTTCAAAGTCCTGTCCGATTTCAAAGCCCAGGTTCTTTACAATGAAACTGCCTCCCCAACATACGGCCATCAACTTAAAGAGGATTCTAACAGTCAGAACTTCCTTCCAGAAACAAAGCGTGAAGAACCCCAGGGAGGGACAGTGGATATCAGATGCCCTAAGCAAAACTACTTATTCTGAGGCTTCATGAGTCCACCTCTGGAAAATGGCAGAAGCCAGGGTCTCCACATCAGGCGGCTTTTGCTGCCAACACACCCCCGCACATCTGTGGTTCACAACAGCAAACCTTTATTTCTCACCCCGGGGTCTGAGGACCAGAAGGATCTGACGGCCTCACCTCGCTTCTCATTCTGGGGTGCAAGTTCAGGGAGCAGCCGCTGGCCGGGCATGTTGTTCAGGTGGGGCCAGAAGCCCCAAAGTGTGAGGAAAGCCTCTGTTTCATTGTATTTGCTCACACTGCACGCTGGGCCCACTCAGTAGCCTGCACTTGAACGGCGGTACATTTCAGCCATTCCCCTGGTAGAGAAAAAAATCACTTCTTAGAAATTTTCCATTTCCCCATGGATGGGGCTGCTCCACTGAGATTTTGTTTCCTTTAACTATTCTCCTGTTCATTTTGTTTTGCTTTTGTTTTACCTGTGAAAGAAACTATCAGAGGAAATGGCAATCTCAGGACAATCTGAAATAAAGGGGCAAGCAAAACAAAGTAAAAGGAAATGTTCCAAATCTCCCCATAGCATCCATGCTACAATGAATGGGTGTAGATGGTTTCGTGATTGCATCTTTAGCTGTGGATGCTTATTATTTATGTCTTTAAACTTTGGATACATTTCTCACAAATAAGCCCCAGGGCACATTTACAAGCACTGTTGGGGGTGGGGGGGAAGATTGAGAAAGCTGTGTTAACTATTTATTCCAGGGGAGATTTACTTCATTTTTTAAAATTTGTTTATTTATTTATTCAGTCATTCATTTATTTATTTATTTGTTTGATTTATACAGCTGGGTCCAGCGCAACCTCCTGGGCACGTTCACATCAATTAAGACCACAGATAGAAGCAGAATGCTGAATACAAACAAAATCAACAATTAATGGCCTATCCTCAACTGTAAAGCACTTCGGCAGAAACTTCAAATCATTCTGCCCCACAAATCCCCTTGGGCAGAAGGCTGGGTTAACAGATGGTTAAACAATATTAAAAGAAGAGAATACAACACCCATACTGTATATGGGGGCTACAAGGAAGATGGTATGCGGAATTCACTGAGGAATCTGTTGGTAGAGCTATCGGTTGAATTCGTGAACTTGGGGCTAGAGTTGGAGGTAGCAGGAATCTGGCAAAGGTCAGCAGACAGCATAGTCCTAATGACAGAGGGAGAAGAGGTCAGAGTCAGACATTAACTAAAATTATGTACCCAGTAACTCCCCACCCTCTGGATTTGTTGGGACTCTAGCCAATGAGAGTGACGTTGTTTGGATCAGTAGTTCATTATAGGCACAGCCAAGTTTTGTTTCTGCTGCTGTTGTTGTTGTTGTTGTGTTGTTTTGGGTTTTTTGTTTTGTATTGTTTTGTATTGTGTTGTTTTGTTTTGTTTTGTTTTACGGGCAAATTTTTGACTAAGCTGCTAGTTATCTTCCCTGAATCACCTGCTACTTCACCTGCACACCCAGGTAGCTGCTATGTTCTGCAGTGGTATCTTTAGATGGGGATCAGAACAAGGCAGGCAATTTCCATCTTTGGTGTTCTTCATTAATGAACACTTATAATATGTGATTAAGAAAAACCTACAACTTTTGTTATTGTTGAGGTTTAACATATGTACAATAAACACAAAAATCTTAAGTAATAGGACAATAAATTTTTACTTATACATTACATAATCACCACCAAGATGAACATATGGAACATTTCCCTCATCACCAAAGTCTCCCTCATGCCCTTTCACAGTCAGTAGTCCACCCCCAGAGATGGTCGCCATTCTGATTTCTGTCACCGTAAGTTAGTCTTGCTGTTCTTGAACCTCAGTTGATATACAATGATACACAATGATACACAATGATAAACGATGATATACAAAGATACATATTCTTTTGTATCTGGCTTCTTCTGCTCATTATTGTATCCGTGTTACTTATTCATGGTGTTGCAGTTAACAATTGCGTATAGTTTGATTGCTATGTAGTATTATATTGTAGGAATATACTGCAGTCTATCCGTTCAGTGGCTGATGGACTTGGGGTTGTTTTTTTATTTGATGAGGAGGAGGAAGATGATATGAGAATGCTAGAGCTGCTATGAACAGCATAGTTCATGACAGTACATGTCCCATTAATTCAGTAAAGTCTCTGGGCATTTAATGAAGACTGGAATTGTTGAGTCATGAAATAGACACAGCTTTAGACTCAAAATATATTGCCAAGCAATTTTCCTAAGTGGTTGTACTAAGTTACATTCCCATTAAAAAATGAATGTGTTCCAATTACATCACATCCTTGTCAACACATGGTATCATCAGTCTGTTTAGCTGTACCGGTCATGGCATGTAGTGGCATCTCACTGTAGTTTTGATTGGCATTTTCCAGATGATATTGCACAAGGTTTTGTAGCCCTCTTGACCTTTCCAGTATTCTCATTTGTGAAGTGCCTGTTTAATTTTTCTGTCCAACCCTTCACTGAGTTGTCTGTCCTTGTTTTTAAATTGAATTAGAAGGAATTTATAATGCATCATGGATACAAGTTCTAATTGAACACTCAGCTCTGTATTGTCAATTTCTTCTCTCTGTGGCCTGCATTTTCACTTTCTTAATGGTGTTTTTGATTAAAAGAGTCTTAAATTTTATTGATGTTCAATGTATCCGTCATTTTTATGGTTAGTGAGTTTTGTGTCCTCTTTAAGAAACGAGAGCCTATTCCAAGGTCATGACATGCTTCTGTGTTTTCTTCTAGAAACTTTATTGCTTTATCTTTCACATTTAGGTCTATCCGTCTCACATAGATTATTTTTCCATACTGATATCCCATTTCACCCTTTACTGATAGATCCATCTTTCCTCTACCGAACTGCAATGGCCCCTTGGTTATAGAGTAGGTGGCCATACATTGTGTCGGTATGTTTCTGCATTTTTTTATTCCATTTTATTTCTCTATTTGTCCAGCTTGGCACAAATACCACACCCCAAGTCTTGCTATCTATTGGTATAACTTCAACCCTCACTAATTTTAATATCTTTATAGGATTATCTTTCTCCTTTCCGTGATTTTGTTGGTTTTTCTTTTTTGTCTCTAAATCTGATTCTTGTCTGAACCTATCTCTCAAGTGCAACTATTTCTCTTCTATGACTTTATTTCTCTTTCTCTGTAATACAAGGGGGTCTCTAATGGCACCCCATAAACTAGTATGGGGTTTATCTGGAAAATACTTAGAAGCAGATAAGCAGCAGAGTGCACACTGTCCCCTGAATCCATGTCTAGTCCATAAATACGTTTGTATGAAAACAACTAGGTTCCAGGGAAGCAGGGCCTGCCTCAGCCAGCAGGCTGGGCTTGCTCCCAGCAGCATAGCAAGACAGAACAAGCTTTGCCCCACACTGAGGTACATGTTTATAGGTTAGCCTAGGAAGAGCTGAAGAACACCTAGATTCTCTAAATAAGATCTCTAAGAAGGGTAGGGAAGGATCTTCAGGCTCAGAAACATTGCTAAGAAGTATATGGACCGAGGTCAAAGTCTTTATTTTGAGGTCCCTGGGAACAGCTTTGGCTGGCAGGATCACCGACAAACAAATGTCTTTTCTCTGATTAAGTCGAAACAGCTCTATGCTAAGCTACCTAAACAGGAAGAAAATTTGCCTCCAGGACCATCTAGATTTGTCTGTCATTGTTCCTGTCTCCCAATATTCTATTATTATTATTAAATTATGTTACGCAGCAACATTTCTTGAATGCCTACTATGCAGGTGACACTCTACCAAGCCTTCCAGATAAAAAGTTTCCACGAAGGAGTCCACATTCTCAACATGGTGTAGAGAGATCAAAGTGTGAGGAGAAGCAGGTTCCATAGGCTTCTCCCCTCTTTCAAAGCAGAGCTCAAAACTTCATTATTCTATACATTTCAGATGTATTTATGGCTTGTGCATTTATAAAAATTATGGAAGTGAGTAGTTTTTAAAATTACTTGTTGCATTATATTTGTCTGCTAATTTTAAAAGCAGAGTTATTTATCATTGCAAAATTTAGAAACACTTTAAATATCCAGTAGGAAGGGAATAGTTAAATAAATTATAGTAAATTAACGAGATGGAATACTAATGTAGCATTAAAAGTGATCATTAAAAAGACCAAGTAGCAAAACGGAAAATGTTCCAAATTGTGTGTATGCAAAAATACTAATATTTATGGACAAAACATGATGAAAATGCAAAACATGTTGCAGTGATAAAATTATAAAGCAAAGCACAATTGGTTTCTCCTAAAATTTCCTTTAATATTATTATTTTTATAATAAAATAAATTCACTATTGTATAATAAATTGAAATTTAGGAGAAAAAAATAGAAGCTAGTCTTTCTTATTTCTTTCTCTGTTCCCATATATATTGCCACTGTGTATTGATACCTACGTAAAATAAGCACTATTTTTTTTTTTTTACCTGTGTGAATATGTGTTCATGTATGTCAGTTCTCCTCCACTGAAAATAGTTCCAATCAAAATGGACACAGGAGCAGTCCAGCTCAGGACAAGTGGCAGAGGAATTCATCCTGGAGCCTTGGACTTGGCACTGAAAATTCTCTTTGACTTTGTGCTTTCCATTCTTAAGAATGCAATAGATAATTCCACCATTTCTTTTGAACAACAACAGAGGCAAATGTCAAAACGCACATCTGCTGCCCTGTACTGAGGGTTTCCCAGGCACTCGAGAACTCTGACCTCTCCTGCTCCTGAAACCAGGAGCTTGATTCTCTGGTTGTGCTATGGGAGGAAAGGGCTGGGGAACCCGCTGCCCTCCCAGTGTTCCTCTCGCAGGGAGGGAATGCCACCAGGCTAACCATTCTGGCCTCTTTCTGCACATCTCACTCCTCTCCATGGGGAAGCACGGGGCAGGATGTGAGCAGGTATTGTCCTGCCTCTTCCTTCCGTCTCAATGCTCCTCCTTGTCGCGCGTTTACAGGAGCGGGTTCTGTCTCTGTGGGCTCTGTCTCACCCAGCCTTGTGCAGTTGGGGGGATAAATGGGTCTAAATCTATTATTCAGGATGAGGCAGTCCAGCCCATGGTTATACACCCCATTTTCAACATCAGTTTTATCAGTAATAACAATGGTATTTTGGTTTCCAATCTCTTTTATTCTTTTGTCTTATTTTTGGCTATGCTCCGAATCTATGCAGGCAAGAAAGATGCTATTTATTGGGTCCCCTGAGCATGCTGCCAGTTTCTCAGGGAAGCTGCCTTTGCAGTAGACTAGGGTCCAAGAAGTTTATTCGGGAATGCTGTTGGAATATCATCTGTGACAGAAAAGAAGGAAGCCACATCGGGCAGAGGGGGAAACGAGGTAGTCAAGCAACTAAATGGGGAGCTCTGGCCCTCTCATGGTCCCTTCAGAGTTAAACTTAGTTGGGATGAGGGGGCTGGGCCTTTATACCCCTGCTTCCCACCATAGACCAATTGTTGCATGCTAAGGGGGGATGAGTCGTGGAGACCTTGAGTGAGACTGCTCTCTTCAGCCAAAGACACTGCACAGAGAGGGCTGACCACTGAGGCCTTCCAGGAGCAGATTTCCCAGAAGCTGGGGGAGAGTCAGCCCTTCGGTGTGAAAAGAGGATCTGGATTTAGCAGGGTCTGTTACAAACCCAGTTTCCGTGGGTTGTGAGTTCTTTCAACTGACCTAACATGTGGCAGTTTTCAAGGTCATGTGACATCTGTGTTTATATATTTATGAAATTCTTTCTGAATAGCCATATATACACATAAACACACATTCAGCTGATGTCACTATCAGAGAACCCTTAAGCAGTTAAAAATGAGTCACTAGAAATTAAACTTGAAGGAAGTCCCCAAACTGCCACTCCGGGCATATAGCATATTCCGCCCTTCATCTGCTGCACAAGCTTTAACGGAGTGAGCGTCAGGTGTTACATATGGATGTACCCAGGTGCATACGCTGTTCTGCCTACACCCTGGGTTCAACTCTCAGCTTAAACATTCGTTCCCAAAGGAGGCCTTCTCAAAGCCCCAAATCACATGGTCCCTCTGAGAGAGATTCCCAAATGCAATACAGTCCTTCATACTAACTCAACTGTTGAGACTTTTAAAACCATCCGTGCCTGTGGTCACCATTGTTCTTGGAGACTGTATCTGCCTTATTAGCCACTCTGTTCCTGGTGCCTTAGCCTGGCTGGCACACAGCAGGTGATTAATAAAACTTGTTGGATCAGAAGAAATGTGTCCAACGTTGGGACAGATCAAAATGGGAAAGGGTGCCGCCTGAGGGACTCAGAAAGGCCTCACAAAGGGGGAGACATTGGAACAGCTCTTGGCAGCCATCTGAGAGGCCCCCCACCCAGCAGAGCAGGGAGCAGGGTATCTGAGGGAAGGAGAAAGCACTCAAGGATGCCCAATTACACCAAGGTCTAGCAGGTTTAGTGATCAATTGTTAATTCAGTGTGGCCAGAGCATAGGGTGATGAGGCTGCAGATATTAGATCAGGTTAGGGTCATGAGCTGCATGAATTAAACATTTCAGAGGAGAAAACTGGGAGTCAAATGAATGAGGTCACAGGCAGAGTCAGAGCCAGAGGAGCGAAATACACAAAAGCATGAAAAGCGCACATGCATCCACAGATGCCGCAGCCCTCATTTCACGCAAGGCAAGCCTCCGAGTCCCTCAGGCACCACTTCCGAGCAAGGGGCAGAAGGACAATCTTAGAAAAAATGACATGGAACCCCCCTGACCCAGACGCCTAGCTGCAGACGGCCTGGAGGGCCCACACCCCTTTACTTTCGGAGGAGTCCAACCCTCTTCTCTGGGAAGATTCCTCTGGCCAATGTCGCTGAAGACAATCTTTTCTCTTTGGTGGAACCTAAATTATTTTCTAAATAAACATGAGCAGATTCAGGAGGTGCTGAGCAAGAAGCTTGGAGGCACCTGGGTAACACAAGGGCTTGACACAATCCAACCTCTGCACAAAGCCGATTCAGCAGAAAACAAGAAAGGGGCCGGTCGCGAAGTGCCCGGGAAGAATTCTATGCAGCAGGAATGAAAGAAACCTCAAACAGGCTGCCATGAGCTGGGCGCAGCAGCCCCAAATCGGAAGGCCGTCATGAAATCCATCAGCCTCGCACACAAGAGAAACCGGGGAAGGTGGAGGAAGGGGAAGGACAGAAATAGAGCACCTGAGGAAACATGCCAAGCTTCGTGCATTTTCTAGCCAAATGCTTGACCACGCATATCAAAGCTGAATCTTATTTTTTCAAAAGGGTTTAGCTAAATGGCCACCAGATTGTAATCCATCACATTTAGGGTGAATCGTGGTTAAATATTTTTAAAATTTTTAAATTTGCGATTATAATTAGATGCCCAGACATGCGGTAGAACTTCCAGAGAGATTAACTCCCGTTATCAGAATCGAGTCAAAACAAAACAAAACAAAATTTAGCAAAGCTGTGGTCCTTGATCATCATCTTCCAAATATAATTTTAAGAAACGCATTTTTCCTGCCATTTTTAGAAACTCCAATCAATTCCTAGCTCCAGGCTTCTGGAGCTTTCTTATAGATCGGGCTCCCTCTCTCCTCTTTGCTTATATGCCCTAGCTTTTTTTTTTTTTTTTTTTGAAATATTTGTATTTAATATTTTAAACATACATTTATTTGAGCCTCCATCCTAATCATTGTTTGAACACACAGATTCTGGTTCAGTATTTCATTTGAGGAATCATAACCAATGAAATGACCGGAGGGTGGTATAGGTTTTCAAAGATTTTAGAAGAACTGCCTTTACAAATTAAATCATACCTTATCACATATTTATAAAACAGAAAGAGGAGTAAACTCTTTTGTTGAAAGCAGGATTGGGGAGGAGGGGAGTGGGAACCAACAAGAACATTGCTCACCCAGGGGCCCTTTCACTCCAGCAAAGCTTTTGGATCCCTTGGAATTCTCAGGTCATCATTCAGAAACGCACATGTGGTAGAGAGAGGCCTGGACTAAGAATTACAAAAATCAGGTTGCAGTCATGGTGGGTCACTGAGAAACTGACCTGAACTACTCCTGGAGCAGCGCTGGGCTCAGTCTTCCTCAAGTGAAATAACAAGAGTAGAATAAATAATTCAGAAGCCTCAGTCTAACTAAACAAATCTTAGTATCCTGAGAACTGAAGTTTCATTTATTTGGATAAATTATGCCTCTTTTATTAAAAGCTGGTACACGAAAATTTGGGCTTCTCAGAAATTTTCTGTTCTCTGATTAATAAAGTCTTCCCTTTTCTTATATCCTAAGATCATCTGAAACTGCATAGTTTTATCCACAATGGCCAAAGTATGGAAAGAACCCAAGAAGCAGTCAACAGATAAACGAATAAAGAGAATGTGAGATATACACATATATTTACACGTGTGTGTGTGCACACATACGTAATGAAATATTACCTGTCATTTCTTTTTTTATTACCTGTCATTTATGACAACATGGACGAATCTGAAGGGCATTTTGCTAAGTGAAATAAGCCAGACAGAGGGAGACACATCCCGCATGGTATCACTTATGTACAGAATCTAAAAGAACAAAAGTTGAGCTCATAGAAACAGAGTAGAAAAGTAGTAGCCAAGGTCTGGATGGTGGGGGAAACAGGGAGAGGCTGGTATAACTTTCAGAGAGATGAGTAAGGTCTGAGGGTCTAACAGGGTGAGTACAGTTGATAATATCATGTTGCATAATTGAAATTTGGCAAGAGAATAGAACTTAAATATTCTCAGTCAAAAAAAGAGGGGGAGGGAAGGTAAATATGTGAGGTTATGGATGCGTTAATTAACCTGATGGGGGAAACCCTTTCACAATGTACACGTGTATCAGATCGTCACACTGTCCACTTTACACAGCTTACCGTTTTATTTGTCAATTACACCTCAGCGAAGCTGAGGGAAGAAAGAGAAATTGCGTAGTCAGAGTCCTATTCTTGAATGTCTTCCAGTTCTCCCTGACATTCCTTACCTTCCAAAATTTTGCTGTGGAATGAGGCCTATACGTTCTCTTGTCCTTTAAAGACGCCAATCTCCTGAGAGCCAGGAAACACATCTAGCGAGGCCCGCCCTCCTCCCTCGTGGTTGTCACTTTCGGATGACATGCCACGGACACTCTCCCCCTCAGTTTCAATCACTTCCACTTCATCAACCAATTCCCCCTTGTGGTTCAGAATTAGGTCCAGACTAACAGTTTCCCCATTCCCTTTCTCCAGGAGAAGAAATTATCAGAAATTGTGGTCTCCTTTAGACACGTGGGCAGCGAAGCCAAAACCCATAATCTCCTGGGGCTTGAAGTATCTCACTGACCCACCCTTATCAGTTGAATGGGAATGAAAATTGGCCAATTTCTAACTTATGAATTCTCATCAGGACAAACCCATTAAAAGCATTAGCATATAGAGTGGGGCTTGCAGGAGTCACTCAGCTGCGGTCCCCCGGCCCTCAAGGACGTACTGATGGGGCTGTCATTCAGTGATCCAGAATGGGCCTGTCTTCACTTGGCTCCTCCCATGCAACTTCTAGATTCCCAGCAGTCTTTCTCTTAAACACAGGTGAACAGGGACAAGTGAATCCATGACACTTATGAGAGATCCACAGGTTCAAAAGATGGTAATGACTCCCAGATTTTTCATCACATCTGATTTCCCATCAGCTCCTCATAGTTCCGAACGGAGTCTCCACTTGGATGTCCCACATCATTTCAAATATACCATATATGAAATCAATATTACCTTCCTACCAAAATAGTTTGCTTTCCCTAAATTCCCGTTTATATTGTTCCTGTCCTCCACCCTCCTTGACTGGGGTCAGCCAAGAACTTTCCTCCACAACCTTCTATTTAAAGCTCATTGATTTTGGTAATTTGATTGGTAATATTTATGATATTGGTAAAAATTAATTTGTTATTGGGAATAATTTATTATTGGTAATCAGTTATGGAAAAATTCACCCACTTTAAATGTATGTTTTTGTTTTTGTTTTTGTTTTTTAATTTAAAAGTTGTGCAAAGCCAAGTGAAAGTTAGGAATGTTTTGAGGGGCTGGTATATATTTTGACTGCTGATTTAACTTCTCATGGGTTCTAACATAACCTGAGGGTTAAAGAATTATAGTTACAGAGGTTGCATGACAAAATGGTTTTTCAGAGAAACATTTTCAAGTGTTCATTTGTGAATCATTTTTTCTTTCTATGCCAAATGCATTAAGAGTTTGTTGCATTTTAAATGAAATGTAGCCTGTATAAATGCCAGAGAAAAGTAGACATTATGGCAGTCTTGAGCCTAGTTTTCTTAGAAACTATTAGTAGTAGTTATTAGCTCTGAATTTATCTTCATAACCTCATGTGCAAAACCACAGGGATTGCTGTCGTCTGGTCTGATTAGGGGCTGATAAAGGAAATAGCGGACGGGCTGGGATCCCAGCTAAGCTTCAGGGTGCACAAGGAAATCTGTGAGAAACTCTCCCTCTGTCTTTCCAATAGAATGCTGAATTATTCGAAATCTCACAGTGTGAAAGGTATACAAGCTAACAAAAGCTCATGAATCAACCCAGGAGCAACAGGTACAGGTGACCATAGAGAAAGAAACCACATTACGGGTCTAGGCAGCTTTCTAGCTGCTTGACGTCACTGGGCGCAGCTTTTGGAAGCACAAAGCCCCCTTTGGTTCCTAAAATCCCAAAGTCAGATGCAGAGCCACGCACTCCATTGGAGGCAATGCAGATTTACCAGAGTAAACGAAGGTACCCAGGGCTTGAGTAAAATGTGGGCTTCCATTTTTGAGAACGATGGGACTGAATGCTCCTTTGCAGGAGCGGAGACCTGATGGAATCCGAATTCCCAGGCTCAAACTAAGATTAGCACTAGCAAAATTACTTTCCGGGTTCAAAGGGAGGATTCTTTAGGAATTGCCACACACAGCCAGACCCCACACTGCTGGGCAGATTGCGTTTTGATTCAGAATTGTGCCTCTGAACCCAACAGACATTTTATGTCTTAAAGAAAAATCTTAAAGAAAAATCTCCATTTATAACGGCCTTAGTTGTTTTTTTTTCTACTGTTTTGTTTTTGTTTGCTTTTTTGTTTGTTTTTATGTTTTTTGTTGCTTTTATTCTCCATAAAGCAAATTATTTGGTGTTTTGTTTTTTGTTTTTTTTTTCTGGGGATTATGGAGAGGATTAATTTGGAGGCTTGGCACTTTCCTCAGTCACTGTAGCTATTTGGAGACAGAATAAAAAAGCTACAGTATCTCTTCTTCAAAACCTTGGAAGTGATCTCATTTCTGATGATCTGTGGCATTTTTTTTTTTCCAGAGGTGATTGTATTCCTCTGAGATAGCAAGCCCCTCCATTAGAAGAATTGAATAATTTGTACATTAAATCTGTTTTTATGAGAATAGGAGTCAACATGGACATCAGGGCAGGTAAAGCTGCATGGGACTAAGTTGAGAAAATTTATGATCTAATCAGAAGAGGCCAGCCTTCAGATGGAGAAGGTCAGTTCTTTGGCTCTATCATGTGGACTCTCTGTTTTGTTTTCTTAGGTTGTTTCTGTTTGTTGAGAATTTTTATCCCCCAGGTGAGAGTGGGGCTAGATGGTATGCGTGCTCTGCCCAGATTCCCTTTATGGAGTGGGTCCACCAGTCCCAGGCTGCTGTGATTACTGTGTACAGTGATTCACAACGGCCTACCTCCCAACTTTGAGAATCATCCTTAGCAGACAAGAGCCCCCTCTCTAAAGAAATCACACTCACATAACGCCTCTTGGCCCCAGCCCAGGGGCAGCCCACAATGACTTAATTGGAGCAAAGAGGTGGGAAAGGCTTGTCCGACCCCTTGCTGGACAACTCTTGTGGAATGATTAATGCTTCAGAACTCCCTCCTTCCAGTAGATCAAGCAGCCAAGGCTGGCCTTGCTCTTACCCTGTCTCTATTCTCACCCTCTCACAGTTTTTTTTTTTTTTTCTCCTGAAGTGCACACTCGATAAATCAGGGGCACAGGAACTATGTCACAGGCTCTGCTCCTTGAAAACCTAAATTAAGACAGGTGCTGGGTTTTTTTTTTCTTTCTTTCTTGGCATAGATTTAATAATCTCTACAATACAGGCAATTCATGAAGATGAGAAACCTAAATCAGATTGTTAACTATTTAAGGGCTTACTGCTTTAAGTCCTGAGAGAAATCACGAGAAGAGGCAGTTCCAGGCCACAGGGGAATAGCATTTAGATGGGAACACATAACAAAGTATAAGCAAATCAAATGGTAAAATTAAATCATTGAAGATGACACCAGCTCTGTCAAGATGGCACACGATTAATTACCAAATGTATGGTGAAGATAGTTGCTCCAGAAATTGGTACAACCGAAAGTCAGACGAATTTCATTTCATTTTGCTTCCTGTGGGAATGCGCACAAGTCGCTTGATTTCTCTGGGCCTCAGTTTTATCAGCAAATGAAGGTGAATGATTAGATAATCCCAAAGATCTTTCTCAGTGTTGGCCTGGTGAGTGTGCTGCCTGGGGCGGAGCGGGCTTCCAGGCAGAAGTCCACGATATCAGAGATGGACAGAGTACTTTGCAGAGAGTGTGAGAACAGGTGCCAAGGAGTAGAAGTAGGAAAGCAAGTCTACTTGGATGGTTGGCATTAGAGTATTTTCTTAGAGTGTCTCAGAAGGTTGTACTGTCACTGGAAGCCAAATGGTAAAAGTATTTAATGCCAAGGAGAAGAAACATAGACCCTGTGCTATAAAATGCAATGTAATCTCATTGGCAAGGCCAGGATGGCACCCTACCTACCTTTCCTACAACCCACACCCCCCCCCGTGTACATGCATATACTCTGTGCAGGAATAATGTACTATCTGCAGTTTTTGGAAAATACCAGAGCCTATCACACTCCAGGGCCTTTGCACATGCCACCCCTTTGTCAGGAACATCGCCCCCACATTTCCCCCCTTATTAAGCCAGCTCACTTCTTAAGCCTCAGTGTAACTACCGCGTGTTATATGAAACTTGCCCTCCACCATGCCCACAAGGCAGAGCTGGCTACTGCCTTCTCAGTGCTGCCCTTGCACTTTGTCTGTATCTATAACATCTCTAACACCACTTCCCACATTGTATTGTGATGACCCATTCACACACACACACACACATTTTTTTTGAGAGCAAGAGCACCCACTTGAGGGGAGAGGGGTAGGCAGAGGGAGAAGGGAGCAATTCATATACTTTTCTCACTCATTGGGAATTCACATGTTCCTTGAAGACAAAAGATGGGTCCTCTTCATTTCATCTAATCTACCATTTCATCCCACTTTCTCCCCACCCCACACATATATCAGTTCTAGTGTGGTCCCTGACAAGTAGCAGGGAGTTCAGTAAACCCTGTTTGAATGAGTGAATCTGGACCAGTGACTCATGCCCATATCTTGCATGGGCCCTGGGCATTTTTTGCCTTCTTGGGTGACTTTTTCCACTTATAAATTTTTTTTTTTAAATTCTATTTTATAATCACAAGGTTATAAAGATGAATATATTAATATTATCTATTAAAACATTTCCTTTTACCTAAAAGTTCATTTTTTTCCTTCTGACTTTAAACGAACACAGTTTTGTGTGCCCCTGAGAGAGCTGTGGCTCCCCTACACTCTCCCTACTGAGCATAATGGATAAGCCAAACCCGAAATGAATGGCTAAATGTATTAATCAATGAAACTCAACTTACAAATATTTATCTTTACTTACATAAGCTGATTTAGATTTATTTCATCTGTTCTGAGTAAGATATAAAATGTTTGATTATATATTCCTTTGGCTTTATTTTCTTTTTCTTTTCTTTTTTTTTTTTCTGCCACAGTAGTTATTTTTTAATCATAAGTAACATCATGGGAAATTTAATAAAAATGCTCCTGTGAAACACTACTCAGTCTGTTTTGAATAGCAATTTAAAATGACTGGTCAAAATTATCACTAAGAGGGCACCCTACCAGTCTTTGAATAGAACAAGAGAAATGTATTAAAATCAAAAGGGAAAAATTAATTTCATAGTATAACATAAGGAATGATGATTTCAAACAGCACTGTATATTATTAGTTCATAACGACTATCTACAAAATGTCAAGAAAATTAGATTTCAGATGGTAGATGAGGTTTGTCTCGCTGAAAAAAGGGTTTTAATAAATATTAAGCACAGAAGTATTGGGGGATGATGAAGATTCAGTAATTAAGCATTGAACATGCAATGATCCATTTGACACCAAAGAATTAAAGGCACAAAAAATTGGTGAGCTAAATGCAAGTGCCAAGAGGGTTGAACTCACTATTTTTGTGCTCTAAAGAATGATAATTCATCTAGCAGCAAATCTTTCTTCCCCATTTATGAGTTGTTAGAAATACTGCATATTAGGATGAAATGGGATTTTTTGAGACACGGATTCTTAGGAATGAAGCAGGTCTTAGGCGATCTATTCCCTTCTCTGTATAGAAATAACAGCTTCAGCATCCCTGGAAAATGTTAGTGATGGCTCAGAATTCTCAGATTCTCAGATTCTCAGAAATGGAAACCAGCTACCTCCCAAAGCAGCCTATTCTGCTGCTACCCAAGTCTAATTAAAACAAAAACAAAAAAACCCCACCCTGTTCATGTCAAGCAGAAATTCTATTCCTCTCCCCACCAAAAAGTACACCAAGATGAACATTTCACTTTTGTGATACGTTGGGGGAATTATGGATAGATCTGGATTGATTCAGTTTCCAGATTAGCCAAGTATATAGGCATTAAGGCACTTTTTTTTTTAAATCTTAAACTGTTAAACTGAAAGATCAGCATCTTTCAGGTTGTGTCGAATCGTGGAGGGTTTTCAATCAGAAAAATCTAAGTTTGAATCCTGGCTCACTTACTAGCACTTGTCTGAATGACCTTAAGGAAATGGTTTAAACTCTGGAAGTCTCATTTTTCTATCTCCAAAACCTTGAGGGTTGAGAGGATTAGAGATAATGTATGTAAAGCACCTAGCATGGTTTTTGCTACAAAGTAAATGCTCAGAATATGCCAGCTACAATGAGTTTGTCTCCTTAAACGTTTGACATTTTAATGATTCGGGGTTTGATAATGATGAGCATTTACTAGTGCAGAGCACTTTGAAACAAGTCACAATGTTTATCATAACTTTAAAAGTGTCCCAAACTGCTTTTTCAGATTTTATGGTTGCTTTTTAATTTCTTTTTTATCCTTCCTTGCTGTCACATAATTCTGTCCGAGTGCCAGGCTTTCTCACTCCCATTTCTTGGTCTCTTCACTCAGTTTGCTCTGGTTCTGGAAACAAATGAGCAAAACCAAACTTGTTAGCACTGTGTTTAAATTAAGTGCCCATGGGGTCTTCATAGAAAGTCTGAAAAACTCTTAAATTAAGTATTATCATTTCAGAGCCTAGGGTTTAGTGCATGTGTCTTTGGCACATATTTTAGCCAATGCCAAGAAAATTTTGCCTGTCTCCTGGCTTATGACTATCTTTCAGAAGGTGGCAATTGTCAGATAACTGACCTTTAGATAAGTACAGAGGAGAGATGGGTGAGTGGGTGGATAGATAGACGGATAGATGGATGGATGGATGGATAGATGGATAGATGGATGGATGAATGGATAGAGGAGTAGATGACTGGAGAGAGATACATAGACACCTATCTTATGACATATGAACTAAAATTTTCAAATTGTTGAAATGGAAGATGGTTCAATCAAACTACATCCCCAACGTGATGGTATCATATCTCTATTTTTCATCTGTAAAATGGGGCAAAAAAACACATTTAACCTGACTTATTTCATAACTAAACTATGAGCATAGAACAAATAGGAAAGATATGAAGAACAGACATGAAAGTCCCCTATAAATACAACATGTTGATGCTATTATGTATTTTATACCTATCTTTTAAAAGGTGGAAGATGAACTCTTTGCATTTTTATCTAGTAGAGTAAATATTAAGCACATTGGCTCTCAGTTATACGGTTCCTTCTTTTCTTGAGATCCCACTGTATGCTTGCTTCCAACACCTTGCTAATCTAAGCAGAGTTCAACGCACAGATCCCATCTGTGAGCCCTGATGCTAAATTGTGTTGTGATTTATTTATGTAGTACTCAAGGTGTTTTTTAGCAATGCCATGCCATACCTAACTTTTTTTTTTTCAGATTTATTTATTCGTTTGAGAGAGAGAGAGTGGGGAGGGGTAGGGGGAGAGGGAGAGAGAATATCAAGCAGACTCCCCACTGAGTGCAACCTGAGGTCTCACAACCCTGAGATCATACCTGAGCTGAAGCCCAGAGTCAGACACTTAACCCACTGCGCCACCTAGGTGCCCCCATGCCTGATACTTTTACTAGTGAGTAAAAATAAAATACATTTGCTTATTTTTCTATTAAGTCTAATAATATTTCACCCAATGAACCTATTAAGTAAAACAAAAAAATTAGTATAAAGTCTTCCCTTGGTTAGATTTCCTCTTCTTTTTCTGATGGTATATATATATATATATATATATATATATATATATATACACACACACACACACACACACACACAAATATGCAAATATCTCTCTGCTTACAGAAACACACAATTGTTGGGATTAGTACTTATCTATTGCTTGTGGCAAATTAGCCCCAAACATAGCAGCTTAAATCAGGCACCATTTATTGTCTCAGAGTTCTTGGAGGCTGGGAATCTAGGTGTGGCATAACTGAGGGCCTCTGGCTCAAGGTGCAGTCAAGCCTTTGACTAGGGCTGCAGTCATGTCATGATTCAAGTGGCAGAGAAGAAGTTCCTTCCGATCCTGCTCGTGTAGCTGCCGGCAGGATGGAGAAGCTTCCATATCAGCTCGCTGGTATGGGCATCTCCACAGACTTGCCTGGGTGTCCTCCCACCATGGCAAGTGGCAATGACAGAAAGAGACAGAGAACAGAGAGAGGGAGATGAGAGTGAGGAGGAGAGATATGCCAGGGAGTAGTCAAGACAAAAGCCATAGTCTTTTTGTACCTCCACCCCAAAAGTCCCATCCCACCACATCAGCCGCATTATGTTCATTAAGAGGGAATCACTGCATTCTGCTCACATTCAAGGGAGGCAGGAATTACCCAAGACCGAGAGCACCAAGAGGTGGGGACCACTGAGGGAAGTTTTCAAGGCTGCCTAGTGCAGTGGGATAAACAAGTCTTACAATTGCTCATTTTTCTTTATCCTGATAGTTTAGTTATAATGTAACTTTTTTATTTTAATTTTTCTTTTCTTTCTTTTTTTCTTTTTTTAGCTTAGCTAATGACAGTTCAACAGAATCATGAACTAGGTGCTTATTTCATTTATTACAGAAATATCCTGGTTAAGCTAATACCAGAAACATTCAAGCACACTCAGTCTTTTGTTATATATAGCCCTTGTGGCATGTATCAAGTTCCAGTGGAATTATCTGTGTGCTTGTCTCCCTCTGTCTGAGGGAGCATGGCCCTGTGAGCTCCCTCAGGGCGGTGATGGACAAGGGAGCTAACATTTAGTGAGCTCCTATGCTCTAGGTAGGCCCTGTGCTAGACATGTTTACATAAATTATTTTTAATCTTCATCCAAACCTACTAAGAAGGCCCTCTTACTCACAATTTATGGATGAAGAAACTAAGGTTAAGTAACTAGCCCACAGCCACACAGGTTAAAAAAAATAATAATAAGCAATGGAATTGGAATTAAAAGCAGGGTTACAGGGGTCCAAAGACCATGACTTGTCTACTGATAAACCACACTGTGCCCATGTCATTGTGCCAAGGGCCTTAATTTTCCTCAGGAAATGCTTAATGAACGAATGCCACATTTTGGAAATTTGAAAGAGGAGATCAGAGACATCACTAATTCTAAAAGTCTTGTGAGCAAACAATAAATCAATAATAAATAAATTAATAATAATAAATATGTTGTGCCTGAGTTATAGTCCCTCCTAATTCATGTGTTGGAGTTCTAGCCTCCAGTACCTCAGAATATGACTGTATTTGGAGATAGGTCCTTTAAAAAGGTAATTAAGTCAAAAAAAAAAAAAAGGTAATTAAGTCAAAATGAGATTGTTAGGACTGGTCCTAATCCAATCTAGCCGGTTTCCCTACAAGAAGAGGGAACAGGGGCGCCTGTGTGGCTCAGTCGGTTGAGCCGCTGCCTTTGGCTCAGGTCACGATCCCGGGGTCCTGGGATCGAGCCCCACATCAGGCTCTCTGCTCAGCGGGGAGCCTGCTTTCCCCTCTCTCTCTGCCTGCCTCTTTGCCTACTTGTGAGCTCTGTCTGTCAAATAAATAAATAAAATCTTTAAAAAAAAAAAAGAAGAAGAAGAGGGAAACAGTGGAGAGACACAAGAAATGTAAATATACAGAGGTAAGACCATGCGAGGACCCAGAGAAAAGACGGTTGCCTGCAAGCTAAAGAGAGAGGCCTCGATAGAAATTAAACCTGCCCAGGACTTAGTCTTGGACCTCTGGCTTCCAGAACTATGAGAAAATAAATGTCTGTTGTTTAAGCTACACAGTCTATAGTTTTTTGTTATGACAACCCTAGCAAACTAATATTTTACATATATATAGAGCGTTGTATATACCTATACATATGCACACACTTTCATAAGTATATGCAATATACTAACATATGAAAATACAACATACAAAAGCATGCATATAATATAAATGTATATGTATATGCCTGAAACCCTTAAAATAAAATTTTATATTAAACTCTAAATAACATTCTCCGTACTGGGATTTGCATTAGGTGAGCTCACTAGGTATATTATGCTAGATTCTTTACCTGTCATTTTCCAAGAACTCCTGAGGCTCTCTGGTGGGTGGCAGAGAAGCAGTTAGGGAGTGAGCAAAGAGAATTAGACTCAGACAAACTGGCTTGAAGTTTTGGCTCCATCATTTATTTTCAGCTCTATGACCTTGGGCAATATGCTTAGGCTTTCTAAGCCCGTACTTCCTTATTTTTCCACTTCAGCTAACATTTCTTGAGTATCTACTATAGGCCAGTCTGTGCACCACTTGCTTTTGCATAAATCATCTCAATTTGTAAAATGTGATAACAATGCCACCTAGCAGAGCTGCTGCGACAATCAAGTGGGACAATGCACGAACAAGGGCTCTGCAAACCGCACAGGCTCGTACAAAGATCAGGGTGTGTCATTTTTCTGTTTTCCACATCAGTGCTTCCAAATGATAAAGCTGTAATTTTGACCTTAGCAACAACTGCTCATCTAGTTTTATTCTCTAGCTAAATGATCCAGAGGTAATCTAGGAGTTATTTTAATCATTCCCAAGCTCAGCTTTAAACCTATCACTCCCCTGCTGAATAAACAAATAAATCTCAAAAACCAGAGTAATATCCAAAACACCTGTGTAATGTGTGAATTTTTGGTCTTCCACAATCTAGCCTCAACCTCACTTTCCAGCTTTATTTTCCATTATGTATTCTGCAGAAGGTTTTCGACAAAGCAAAATGATTAGCCGGCCACCTATTTAAACCCTGAACTTTGCATGTCCTGTGCAGGGGATCCCCTTCTCTGGTCTTGGCAATTGCTGGTGTTTGCAAAGCATTAGCACAGAGCCTGGGATGTAGTGTGTTCTCCGTAAATGCTACCTGCTACTATTCTTTTTTTTTTTTTTAAAGATTTTATTTATTTATTTGACAGAGAGAGATCACAAGTAGACGGAGAGGCAGGCAGAGAGAGAGAGAGAGGGAAGCAGGCTCCCTGCTGAGCAGAGAGCCCGATGCGGGACTCGATCCCAGGACCCTGAGATCATGACCTGAGCCGAAGGCAGCGGCTTAACCCACTGAGCCACCCAGGCACCCCAACCTGCTACTATTCTTACTACTACTACTGCCACCACCACCGGTCTTACTGAATGAAATGTTTCCTGCGCTAGGAACCTTCTGAGTTACAGATGATTTTGTTTTCCTCTGCATGCCTGGAGCACTGTATCCTAAACTTCTGCAGGGATTTCAGCAACTTTCTGTGATATACTGAAGTTACATCCATGCATGCGAAATCAATGTGTTAAGCACCTACTTTGTGGGAAAGCCTATGTTGGAAAGGATACCTTGGCCAAGATGTGCCTTTGCTGAGACAGCTTGCGGTCAAACAGGGGAAGTGGACAGTGAATCAGACATATTCCGGTTGCCCCTGGAGCGCACAGCAGTCGCTGACTATGTCTCCCTCCTTCTAGCACCTCCACAGCCTGTCCTCAGCACGACCGCTAGCGCGAGCCTTCTGAAATGTACATCCGGTCACCTTGCTTCTCCGTTCCTCACCCCGCTGTGGGTCTCCATTTGACTTAGTTTGCACGTGCGAGGGCCTGAGAGACCCTATGCCACCCGACACTATGAACCTCTCCTGCTTTCACCACCTGCTGCTCCCCAGACACCCTGACCTGCCCCTTGTCCCTCACCCTACCACGTGTGCTCTCACCCTTGGCACTGACCCCTCCCTTTGCCTGGAATGCTCTTCCCCAAATATCTCCTTGGGTCACTTCTAAGTCCTCACTCAAGTGTTACTTCCCGTAGAAACCAACTCTGATCTCCCGGTTTACTTGGCTGCCCAGCCCTCTCACTTGTGATCAGTTTCTCCTTTGTCTATTGCATATATCCCCTCCAGCCACTATATATGTCACTTACTGTGTTAATTGCTAACTGTTGGGCGCTCCCCACTAGCTCAGAGGACAAGGAGCCAGGATTATTGTTTGTTATTCCCCATGTATTTATGAAGCTACAACAGTGGGTGAAACAAAGTAGGGCCCGATATTTGGCTTCCTCGGAGCACCTAGTACATCACGGTACAGCTAGGAGGTATTCAATATGTACTTGTCATTGAATCATGCTTAGTCTCTTTAAATCCTGTATTTAGTATTTTCTTCATTGTTCTATGATCCACTTGTATCTTTTTACATTTCTGGTAGAATATATTTCAAACAGGTTTTGGGCTTGTGTGAGAGAGTGTGTATATATCAGGATTTTATGAACATGTGAAGTTTTAAGGAAACGTTTTGCTTTTAAGTTTTATAGAAGTCATCCAAGTATATACTAGCTTCATGTTTTCTGGGCCTTTTTTTCTACTTAAGGCATTGATGTACATAGTGGGCATTTATCATTGGTAGAGCAATACATCTCAACGCATATTAGAGAGGAAAAAATCAATATAACTCAGCAAATATTTAATGAATGTCTACAATGTGAAATATTTTTACAGGTTTTACAAAGGTGGAAAAAAAAAAAACCACTTCCATTCCAAAATTGCCTGTAACCTCCTGGGTGAGAGAAATATATGGACAAGTCGCTATTAAAAAAAAAAAAAACAAGTACAGAGAAAGTTACAAAGCAGTATGGGGTGACTTGTTAAATTATGCACACCCAAGAAGACATGCATCTTTCTGTGATCCTTGGCCAAGCCCCTGCCCTAGGTAAGCTCTGTCCGTAAGTAGGTTAACCAGAATTTCCATTAATCAGAATGCCTTACTCCTCAAACTTGTCCAGTAACAAAGGAGTTGGCATTCTTTCATATTTTTTGTGCATCTATGCTATGTTTAAATGGCCATGTAAGCAGTAACCCTGAAGCTAGACTTTAAAGCTGATCACATTTATTTAGTAACTTGACCCCCTCTCCCCCAGCTCCCCACCATCCTGATGGATTTAGACAGGGGCCGCTCCGAGTTCCTTTGTAAGAATTTATGCTCAGGATGACTGATTGACAAGTGGAGCCTTTTCCTTTTCTGGGGGAAAAGAAATTTCCAGGGTCATGCTCCTGGTATTTGCAAAGAGCTCTAAAAGCTCCAGAGAGTGAACGAGTCAAAATTGACTTCTTGCTGATGATCACAAACTTCATGACAGGGGAAAGGGAAAAGAGAGGGGTGGGGGGAGATTGAGGCCACAGTACAGAATGTCAGGATAACTACAAGGAGGACGATTTCAAAACAAGCCTCCAGATAAATAGGAAGTTATATACTCGACTAGAAACCACAGGCATTAGATAGAGGGTGTAGAGGCCAAAAAACTTCCACCCCAATCAAGATGGTACCGGCGCCAGCTGCCTGTCAACAGAGAAGGATGACACTGTCTTGTGTGGATGGCTTTCTTTAAAAAAGGCACAATGCCCATCACAGTATCCGTGGACTTGCCATTCTTTCAATATGATCTAATGTCTGTCCTGACACATGTTTCAGTTGTTCCAGGAAGAAAATTATATTTCTATTATCCATATTCATATGCCTATAAACTATATCTGTATTCTAATATTCATCTTGATTTATTTATAAGGGCCTGCAAAATTCATGCTTTAGTGAGGAAATGTTTTAGCTCTTCATATCTATTTTGTGGTCATTTTCAAAACCAAATGACTAAAAGGTAGGAGTTTCAAGCTCCATTCGCTTCTGGAGAAAAAAAAAAAAGAGTTCTATATACTTTAGATCTTCATTTTTAACAACAAAGTTCTGGATTTTGAATGGAGGTATTTTTATCCCCAGGAAATAATCTTCTTCAGAAAAAAAATAGCTGGAAAAAAAAAAAACTAGTTATATTGGTATGTGTTTAAGCCTTTATATTGAGAAGGGAGATTATTAGCATAGTGGTTTGAGAAAATAAGTAGGATTCCTGTTTAATGAAATCCATTTTCATTACTGCCGGTCTTCGTGACTAGATAGCCGAAGGCAGGGAGGATGCAGGGACTGGTGGTGAACAGAGCTGTTCTAGAGTCTGAGAGAAAGGGGACTGATCACCCTGAAGTCACAGGAGACAAAGTGAGAAGCTGGCGGCATGACGTGTGAGAGCACAGGACCTGCAGAGCTATGAAGAGGAACTCTGAGAAGACAAGTGAGAAAGGGACGGGCCACAACAGGTGTCTGCCGTCTGTGTGACACCTGGATAGAAGCTGCTCTGAGTCACGTTGCTGAGGAAGCCTCCGATGCTCTGTCCTTTCCGTGACTTCCTCACTAACGAACCTGACTGCATCACCTGTGAGAACGAAAACCATTAGATTTCACGCAGTAATATTCCCAGGAATTCATTTCACCTTGGAACATCTCTAGTTTTACATCAGAGCTCAGAAACAAACAAAATGAAACTATGCTCATTTAGCTTTGCCCAAAGAAAGCACCAAACACAAAGGAATCATGAAATGTTAATGAGGGTGTATAGAGCCTTAAATATGGACATTTCATGTATGAATGCCCCATTTAGGGAGTAGCTTTTGACCAGGGATGCAAAGCCTGAAGGTGAGATCTGGTTCATCCCCCAAGGAAGACACGTCATAACATCATGGCCCCGTCCGCCCCACTGTAAAATAAAAAGTAAATAAATACACATTTCCCATTTGGCAGATAAGTATTAAATGGTTTAATTCAATAATTGACATGAGGGACATTGAGTTACTCGAATCAATGAGGTAATATGAAGGGGAAGTCTCACGAACTTTCATATCCGTGTATCATTCACGATCCCCCAATCATTAAGCAAGGTCTCTACAGAAGTATTTTTCCCATAAATCATTTTCTGAACATAAAGATAAAAACCCCAATGCTCTAGGAAGCATAAGGAAGAGCCATGCTATATAATTAGTTGACAGTGGAGTTGTGCTGGTCACTCCTCCAGCGCCAACACTGTCATCCAACCTCTAAAAACATTCAATCAAGTCATCCTATTGTTTACAAATCGGCTGCAATCCCAAATACTGCAAGGTTAGCCTGTTCTTCAAATAGCTACACTTCTGGCATAATTTCACAGCAACCTAGAAATACAGAGATTCAAGAGCTTTCCCAGTTGTTGTTAATCTTTCCACTCGAAATTATGCTGCTGTTCCTGTATTTTCTGCAACATTTGCTCTTTTTCAGGTGGAGTTGACAATTCTGAGGTCACACTGAGTCATCAATGGCAAGCTGACAGTAGGACATGGCTGTTTGAGCTAAGTTACTAATAAGTGAACCCATGGAGTGCCATTTCATTAGGGAATGTATCATTAAAAGCATCACCTCCATGACTTACTCATTGTTCTTTGCCCAGTCTCATCCCTGCCTTGAAGCCTTAAAAATAAAGAAACCATGCTAGCCTAGGGAAGGGCTGGGACCAGCTAATTAGTGGCCCCCTTCCTGCATATTCTCTTCTCTCTATGGCACGGAGGAAGAGCGCTTCTCTTCCCACTGCAACTACAGTTATGAATGAATGTATTTGAAGAAAAGAGGGAGGAAGATAATGAATCAAATAAGAGAAATAAAATCAAGGATCAAGGACAACAGCAGCTTGGGGCCAGTGGTCCAGGATCAATAACTATATTGATGGTATTTTGGTTGAATTTGTAAGTTGATGCTGGGGTTAAGCAGCCCTTTATATAAACCCATCTCTACCACTCAGCAGCTCTGTGGGCTCAGGCAAGTTACCTGATGTCTCTAAACCTTACTTCCCGCACTGATAAACTAAGAGTAATCAAAATACATGTCTCAAATGAGACACTTAATGTGAAGAGTTTAATGCAAATGCCTAAGTATTCCTATTAGCTTCAAAATTTGGCATCGACATCTCTAAAGTGATTCAAACATTTCCTCCCTGGGGTCTACTGGGACATTCTACATTCCCCATCCCCTAATGACCTTGTTGTCCATCTGAGTCCAGTTCCCAAGAGAGAGTTTTTGTGCTCTCCAAACACTTCTTTCACACGGTACTTATTAATCCGTCTCATCTCCTGTTCAAGATCATAAATATTTGGGGACATACACAGCTGAAAACAAAGTTGCATCTTTCAAGATGGCTTACTAACAACATTATCTATGAGGCAAGGCAGTCAGGGATGATATGAAATAGAGAGAAACTTGACCTGGAAGAGCCTTCTTTTATTCTTCAGCACACACTTGTCAAGAACTTACACATGCCATGTGCTAAGACAGAGCGGTAAACAAGATATAGATTCATTACCATTGTGATAAATGTTTGCAATGTGTCATCGTCTTGAGGCCATAGGAGGTTCTCCTTGTGGAATGATATATTAGGCAACTATGGTTGTAATTAATGCTGCATAACAAACGAACCACCAAACTTACTGACTTTCAACAGCAAGCACTTCCTCCTCTCAGTCACAGGTCTGCAGGCTGTCTGGGGCAGTTCTGCTTCAGACTCCATCAGCTGGGACCAGCTACAAGCCTCTGGTCAGATGCCTGTCTGCTCCGTGTGTCTCATTCTGGGGCCCATGGTGAAGAAGCAACAACATCATAGAACTTGCTCTCCTTGGGATGAGCAGAGGAGCCCAAGGGATCAAGCCCAACCTCACGAGCATACTTAAGGCTTTTGCTAGGGTCATAGCCTCTAATAGTCCAATGACATAAAGCAAGTCATACAACCAAGCCTAACATTGATGAAATGGGAAAAACACCTCCCCTACTCTAGCGATCTTGACAAAGAGTCTCACCTTGAGCAAACGTAAGCCAGGGTCCTCTGAACTCTCTCGTCAATTAGACCCTAACTTGTGAGCTTCTGTGTTCATTTCTGCCTTCTCCCATTTTCCAAGAATCCTGCTAAGTCAGTTTAATCAGAATCCGCCATCCTCCACTGATCACCCTCAATGTCTATCAGGTTCCTCAAACCCTTCTGTCCCCCATGATGTTTGATCACCAACCTTCTTCTCTAGCCCCCTCTCCATGTCCCTTGAGGAGATGGGCAGTACACTGCAATGGCTGTATGGGTATGCTGGGAGACTTTTTCCTATTCCTACAGAGAATTCTCTAAGACCTAAAAAGCTATATAAGACAATATGAGCACATGTTACAAATGGTAGCACTTATTCTCCTTAATTGAAATGTATGAGTACTGTGGAACAAGGGTAAAAGTAGGATTTGTCTATCTATCATTGTGACAAATGGACAGTTTATCGCCTTGCATTTGCTCAGCACTGCAGGAAAAGGGTATAAGTTCAGAAAATCTATTTCCCACAGAGCAATTATCAATTTTAATATTAAATTTTAAAATGATTTTTAATTTATCAACTGGCCCCTGAATTCAGGGTTGGAACTGTCAGATCTCTGCCTTGGATCTGAGGCCGATGGTGGTTCATATCCAAAGTCCATAGATAATGAACATTCTGTAAATCTGTAGGTGTAGTTCTTTTTCTTCCTCTCATTGTAAATTAATTGATTTTTTTTTTTTGTCATTAGGGAGATAATCAACTGCTCCACTTTCCTCTCTGTCTCCTTCACCTCTTTTTTGGTTCAAACACAAAGCAAAACATTCCCCAATACAACCCAATTTTAATTAAAGCTACCCTGGTCCCTGGAAAAGCTGCGTCCTCCTGCTTCACTGAGACTTTAAAGTTTCCTGCTTTGATGCACTGTTGAAAGTACAATAAAACAGGGGTGAGCGGCTTTAAAGCGAGAGGTCAAAAAAGTACGGGTCTCCTTTTGCCCTTCACTCTCTTGGCAGTGGAACCTTTCGCTGATCCACAGTTCAGAGTCCAAGAGAAAATTTGCATTCAGGAAGACCACAGACCAAAGTCAAATCATGCTCACCAAATCTCACCCGTGGGAAGCGGAGGCCGCCACCATCCTGCGTGGCCCTGACTTGACGCACACAATTGGAAGTGTTTGAGGAGGGCAAGCAGCCCCTGGGATCCGTAACGGTGCAGTTTAGATTGCCGTTAACAAAACTTAACTTTTTACCCCCCATGTTTAAAAATCACCCAGGCCTGTTCCAGCTTTAAGATACATAACGAAGCGACAGAAATTCTCTTCCTTAATCAGGTGAGCTGACTGAGAAATCAATATAGTATATTAATTCCTAGTCTTCCGCATAACTTCTAAATATAAAATCTAAATATACCATGACTTCTTTTCTCCCCCCCATCTTTGAGAATTGCTCTAATATCTCTAAAAGCCCATTACACCGTGGGAGAACTGAACAAAGTAATTAGTAGATTATTGTCAAGATTAGTGAATCCAAAGGTAAGCTCCTTATCACAGCTATCTTCTTTGGTAAAAAATATTCTTATCATTTTATATGGAAATGAGGACAACCAACCACACAAATAAATTGTGGGTGTAATTTTCTCCCCAATTTAATGGAAGTTAATGGGCCTAAAGCTCCATGAAGGTAAGTGTGACGTCTGCTACAGTCACGGCATCATCTCAGACACTTTGCACACGGCCTGGCGCTGGAGAGCCATCAAAATCCACCAGGAACACACAGATCAATATTTAAGTGTATAAATATATGAATGAATATGTAAATGACTGCCAAGCCAGCACAAGACTGTTTAATAACTCAAAATAACCTAAATCAAAAGAAAGAAGAGAAAACCTGGTTGTCTGGTAAAAGGTGTGATACTCCCCCACGCCCGCCCCAAGGAAACGTTTCAAGACCCCTTTCCCACTCCCAGGGAAAGAAAAGATCTGCGCCAGCAACACAGCAGTGGCCAGAAGCCCCACAGAGTATGCAGACCTGACAGAGGAGAGAAAATTGAGGCGAGGAAATAGATTTCACTTTTGAGCTTTAAAGCAGTTATTATAAGCAATAGGGAAGAAATAATTATTTCTAAAATGATAAGCGCTACCTGGACAATTGTGACAATCTTCTATGTAAATGCAACCTTGTGAAATGTGGCTATTTGGTGGGGACACGGGTCTCCTGCTCTGGATGCCTTGAGTCTGCCAGTGGGAAAAATAATTTTAAGAGTCAAAACACATCAAACAAGAAGCTGTTGGTTGCTGCTCTCATTTTCCCAAAGAGCATGATGGAAGGATCACTTAGCTCTCTTTGGAGGACCATAACATCAACAATCTTTTTTAAATGATTCTTATTCCCTTTATGCAAAACTAAAGAGGAAAGCCTTTTCCACCTCGTGACTTTCGGTGGCGTGTTTTAGTTTGTGATTTTATTTTTCTTTTTGATAACTTACAACCTCTTCAATTACGGAAAGAGAAAGAAGCAAGAGATAGCATCACAAACAGGACTCTGGCAGCCTTGGAAATTAGAACCTGGCCCTCTCTTCCTGAGCATAAAATTCAGAATCCTGCCTTTCAGCTGGCTCCTCTCATCTACCCATCCCCCGCCCACGATTTCCTTTCAGCACCTACAGAACACCTACAAAGAGGATGAGAAAAAATCGTCTCTTTCTCTTGATATGTCTTTTCAGCTTTGCCCCTCCACCACCCCCATCTTTGCACCAGTTCTAAGAAGCTGCTGTAGCAGGCAGGAACTATCAGCAACCTCTGTCCAGCCGACCTGAAGCAGAGAGGAGTCCCAGCAAAAACAGACAGAACCGGTGTAGCAGATCCAAGGACTGGACTATTTTCTCGTGGAACCTACTGAGTCTTGTTGACCAGACTTTTAGTCCCCAATAGAGTTGACTTGAGGCTTTGTTGTAACATGTGATGACCCTTAAGCACCAAACTGTCGGAGCTGATGATCATGAAAGAGTGGTCTCCACGAGGCCATGTGGAAATTGCCTAATAGTTTCCCATCCACATCAGAACCAAAGATCTGGAAATGGACCTTCATTCCTGACAGGGTTTCTTATAATTAAGTATGAATGGCCTTAGAAGTAAATACAGACTCTTCATTTTAAAAAAGTTCAAGGCAACTAAAGATCTACAGAAGAACCAAGGGCCAATGGGAGCCCCAGAATCCACAAGACCTAAGGAACCCTGATTAATATGGAGAAGAGGCTTTGGAGCAGTTCTTGAAATAATCCACTAATATGTAACTATAGAAATGGACGTGTGTGCAGATAGATAGACAGATGATAAATAGATAGATGATAGAAGATATATTTTATTCCATTCTCAATCCTGGAGAGTTATCATTCTTAAGGAGTTGGCTGAGCAGGAAGACCAAGTTTGTTTCCTTTGCCTTCAAGTGCTTCATGTCAGCTCATAAATGTACAAATCAGTCAAATATCTAAACTAACAGCATTTCATCAGTCTTACTTTGCCCTTAATAATTCATCCCTCTTATGTTTACTCTATTACTACTGCAGCATAAATATGCATGATACGCGGCTGTGTATGTTCAAGCACTTTCATGGATAGACTAACAGCAGGGGACTTTTGACCTTGGTCTGAAGAGGGAAAAGTTACTGCAATAACTAATGACAGAAATGACAGTCTCATACTTTAAATTAAAGAGGAAAGGGAGAAAAACATCCCCAAGAGAGAATTCCTTAACAGCAATGTAGATTTCAGCCTAAGAGGTGCTTTTTGTAAATTACATTTGAAAACAGTTGCTTTTCCTGCACCAGGTTTAACAAGGATAATACCTATCCTCTCGCAGAAAATCTCACAGAAGATGTTGTAAGAAATAATAAAAGGATGTCTGTGGAGGCTCTGAGCTACCTGGAATAAAGAGGCTGGTAAATATACGGGCTTCTTATTAATTCTAGTAAATATCCTTCTAGGAGGGAAAAAAAAAAGCCCACAATAAAAGTGAGAGTTGGGTGAAATCTACTAACTCCTAATCCAATTATTTCTGATGTTTTCATTATTTTTTCTGACTCCCTTAAATGTGTAAGGAGTGTATATTATGTATTTAACATCGTATTTTCTCATTGTTCAGGCTTCCCCCTACCCCATAGCTTGGCAAATAATACCAGATATTAAGAAGGACCGTGGATTGCTGGCAACTCAGTTTCTCCACTGCAATGAAGACACTATAAAAACATGGAGTTGTTGCCTTTGTTATGTATCACATGTTTTCAATCTCAAAGGGATTTTTCCAGATGTTTCAGACAGTCTTGTTGGTGTGTTTGAAAATGCTGGTCTGTTCACTGAGTCCATTTCCCCTAAAATATACAAACTCAGATGCTCAGGCTGAATTGAACTCAATCATCTTCTTTACCATCTCTCAATGAAGCGTTCTGTTCTGTCGTTAGGTGAAAAGGAGAACAATACCTTCAAGATCTCATTTGCAGATATAATATTATGAGAAACTTGACACAGATTTATGTACCAGCTTGTAATGGCACAATTAGGATCTTTATCAGTGCAGGGGAACGTAGGCCAAAAGGCATTTTTCATTTTCTGAACAAGGACCAACCAAACTTGGAAGGCCATTGAAGCTAAAGGAGAAAGACACAGGGTGCAGTGATAAGGTTTACTTGGTGATGCTTTTCCTGGACCCAAGAATGACAGACCCAGAAAATAACATTTGTCCTAGCAGCGATTCAAAACCTGTCCTGCAGCTATTACTGATGTTGGGAGGGTCACAATTAACATACCAGATGAGCAAAGAAAAAGAAACTTCTTTATTTTCTACAAGTGATAGAATCTTTTTCATAACCTCTCGCCCTGCTGGGAAGCTGATGGGGGTGAAGGGTGGGAAGCAATAGGCTTTGACTTTAAATTTGCCTATTAAAGATGTTTCAGCTCCTTCGGTTCCATAGTTTTTTGGGGATAATTTTTCAGTCGATTCCAAGTTCACTCCCTAATGAAACTGCTCCACTCTTTCCTCTCTTCCTTCATCAAATGGTGTTTGCATATAGGGGACAAGTTACAGCCCTCGTGGTTTGGGGATTGGGAAGTCCTGGGTTTCATGGCAGATGTCCACGATAGGCTGACTAACCTAGCCTTTGAGTGTGTCGCGGTTGGACATCCTATTGGGTTCACCTTTGAAATGAACAGCTGTGAGCAGCAAAATTCTTGGAGACCTAGGACATCTTCCTTGATGACTGATTCCCAAACTGGGTCTCACTAGCCAAACTTGAAGCTATATTGAGGTCTGTGACCTACATTTGGTGATCTCCTGGATCCAGACCTGTCACTCAGAATAGGTTTTACCATTTGTTTCATTACCCCCACCTTTTCTCCTTCTGCCACCCCATAGGGCAGTAGGCACAATCTATTTTCTCTTCCTCCTTAACCAGGACATCCCTCTCATCATTGATTTAGTAAGCTCAGGCTGCTATAACAAATTATCATTGACTGGTGGCTAAGAAAACAAATATTTATTTCACACAGCTCTGAAGGCTAGGAAGTCCCATAGCATGGTGATGGCTGATCTGGTTCCTGGTGAGAGCCCTCTTCCTGGTTTGCAGACAGCCATTGTCTCACTGTGTCTTCATATGGCAGAGAGAGAGAGAGGAAGCAAACTCTCTCATGGCTTCTTATAAGGACACTGATTCCATCATCAAGGCCTCTCAAAGGCCTCTTCTCTTCTCCAAATAGCACCACATTAGGGATTAGGGTTTCAACATAGGAACTGGGTTGGGGGTGGGGCAGCATATGCATTCTATCCTTAGCAATCATAGTTTTGATTTTTTTGTTCTGGGTCATATATCCGAACCCACACATTCCCAGGGATCATCTGATTCATGCTCAGCCTTGGCAGTGGGAGACTTCAAGGGAACAAAATTTAAGAGGCAATAAAACATGTAGTCTAATATTTTTGCAATATTGCCCTATTATAAGGCACCAAAATTGGAAGACTTTTTTTTAAAGGTGCAATTAAGAAATTAGCAGTATCTGTATGTGTGAAAAAGTGTATATGCGCATGCATGTGGGTGTGAATGGTCTTCCATGTGTGAGTATATACAACATGAGGTATGGGTCTGTAAAGACTCATAGGGAATGCAGTAATCGCAGCCTATGAGGGCAAGACCCTTTTGAATTATTCCAACCTTCACCATGTCAGAACTTACAGAGTATTTCATCACCTGCCATAGGTAATGGTGCTTTGAAAATAGACATGAGCTGTCAGCCCAAAACACACTCCCCTCTAGGAACCTGAATATTTCCTCCAGGAGGTATCAGGGAAATGTCAAATCATTTGAGACTGCCTTTCCAACCCCAGCTGGCCCTGACCTGGGATAAAATGCATGTTTCCTGAAAACACCTCATAATTTAGACTCTGTGACAGAGGTCCCTTCTGGATTTTCCACACAATATTTATTCTGCTCTTTCAGACTTCCTCATGGAGAATAGACATAGTGCTTCTGCTCCATTCTATGGATTAAGCCGATGTTTGAACAATCTTTTGTTTTCCCTCTGGAATAAAGTAAGTCTCTGTTTCTCTCCCAAATAGTATCCCAGAAGTTATTTTAAAATAGACTCAACCTTATGATGAAAGAAGGCAAGTAAAGAGGAAGTCAAGTAAATGAAATTTCTTAGGGGAAAGTCCATCTGGTAAATAATTATTCGCCATAAACTCTGGAGGAGTAAGTTGACCTAACATGGTAATCATCACACCTCACTTATAACCAATCTCTTTTTATAGCCAAGAGTGTAGTGTGTTGGCATCATCACACCTCACTTATAACCAATCTCTTTTTATAGCCAAGAGTGTAGTGTGTTGGCAGCTTTTAGCTATTCACATATTATTTATGAGTTTTATCCACATAAAATTTGCAGGTAATCTGCTTTCCTCATAACCTTTCTATTGCTGATAATTGAGACATGAAGTGTAATTGAATTAAACTTTATTGATTCAGGCATTAATTTTTTTTTTTTTGGTCAAGAATACGTAATTCTAAATAAATTAGTTTATTCTAAACTTTGCTTGAAAAATCCTGGGGTTAAAGTTACTCTTCTAAGTAGTGTTGTACAAAAAACCATGATTTGGGAAGTTAGAACTAGTTTCAAACCCTGACTCACTGTGACCTTTCTATTTTAGGAGAAGTTATTTTCAGTCTTATTTGATCATCTCTATAATGGAAATAATACTACCCACAGGAAGATTAGGAGGACTAAGTGAAATTAAGCTGTAGTAACCAGCAGGTTATTCTTGTCATGTTTAGAACACTCTCTCTCTCTATTTGAAAACCAAATCTAACATCAGCAGTTTAACATGTATCTAGGGAGGAGAGAAGCCACAGTCAGATAAAGAAATTTTTATCCAGGTCCTCCTGCATGATTGTGTTTCTTCCTTGGACTCAGGCTGAGTCACTTATATAATAAACATTGTAAGTATCGTAGCATAAGAGTCAACATAAAGAGGATGGTAGATTGGTAGATGATAAAGAAAAACCAAGATCCAACCCCAAAGGACAAAGCTACTGGAACACGGGTGCTCTGCACTGTCAACCCTGTGACATTATCAACAGACATGTCCCTGTGCTCAGTTTGCCTTGTAAACGGAGCAAATGTTGAGCACTCAGCTAGATAAGATGGATATAGTGATGAACAAGACAGCCCTTGCACTCAAACTGCTTATCTTCAAGTTGGGGATCAGGAAGTAATCCTGCAATTCTAGTTTGGCATAGTAACTGCTGGTCAAAGGGTAAGGACTGGGTGCCATGAAGGAGGGTCTCTCAGAGGAAGCAGTACCCATCCTGCAGAACAGGGATATTCTTAAAGCCACCAATGCCAGTTCATACATGAGGAAATCACCTACCTTGTTTTCTGTACTGTATAATTGGATTTAAGATTTCTGCTGCTGCCATATCCTCTTTCTCTCCCTTAGATAATTTTATGCTGTGTATAGTCTTATTTTTAGTTCTGAACCACAGTTTATTTACTTTCCCAATTTTTCTCAGTTGCATGTGAAATTAGTTATTAACTACTAGTTATTTAGTTGAATTCTTCAGGAGTCCTTGGATCCTGAGTTCACATTCATCTGAGTGTAGGCTATAGAAGCTGCTATTATGGTAATGTAACATCGTGTACGTTTTATAGCATCAAGCACATGCCATTTTTAATTTGTTCAAAAATATGTGCACCTCTATCTTGTAAAGCTTATATCATTTGTACTAATATAGACAAAAAGAAAACATGTTTGTTTGTTTATCTGGAGTCTTTTTGATAGAATTTATAGAAACCTAATTCAACATTAGCTTAAACAGAAAAAAAGAGAATTTTTCAAATTTTCAAAGATTGCTAGAGTCAGGTCCCCAGACATTGTCATCAGTGATCCTTCATTTTCTCTTCCTCCTTTCATCCACCCATCTCTTGGTTCTAATTTCTTTTTGTACTTGGCAAGTTTTTTGTACCTGGTGGCAAAAATAGTCCCCAGCAAATTAAATCAAAGCTTCTGTCATCTTTACAGCTTATTGCAAAGAGACTGGCTTCTTCCCTAACAAATTCAGCACTTTGTGAGGATGACTGTGGTTGGCTAAGTATGGGTCATGTGTCCACTTCTGGACCAATCATAAGAACAGAGAGGAGTAACCCAGATTGAGTCACATGCCCACCATCATGGCAGAGGAGGCAACAGCGTGGGATCAACATCTTCACCAGGTTGGAAGGGACAACTGGTGAAAATAAAGAAAAAAGATGGTGAACAGACAACATAGTGAACTATAATCACATGAAATAATCAAGCACACAGCGTTTTTGACCTAAACCAGGAGAGTGAGTAGGTGAGGCCAAATTGCTGGTTCACCTTGCAAGAGTGTCACCTCTGCTAAAGAATGAGTGAGAATTATCCCTAGAATCTACCTATACTTACAATTTTATTCAGCTCAAAGGGAATGAACCCCTCAAAAGTTAAACCCAAACCACAAGCTCGTGGTGAAATAGAAAACTTTAACTCTCTAGAAAAATGACAGAAAATTCAGAGAAATCTCACTTGGAAAACATCTCTATGAACACACATGGGCATAGAATGGAGCTAAGAGGCAAGTTAAGGGCTCTGACACAAAAACCCAATGCATGAATACTGCATTTGTGGGAATTTCTCAACTGGTCACTTAAATACCCAGATACTAAGCCTTGATGGGAAGTCTACATTTTAAAGCATTTGTGAGCAAGTTAAGACAGTTCCAAACTGGACAATGGAGATTTACAGAATATAAATACTGTCAAAGATTAGAAAAATATGGATTATTTAACAGATGAAAAACAAAGTGATCCCTTCATTCCCTTTTTGATTTCCCCAGAGCCCACGTAATAGATTAATTGTAAAAAGATGCTTTAAGCAGTCATCAAAAACACAAAGCTGCTCTGTGATACGAATTGTGCTAGGGGCTGAGGCATTGTCTTGTCCTCAAGGGAGTCATTGTTTTGTGGGAAAGAAAGCCCCTTCAGCAGACTATTAAAATATAATATTCTACATAGAAGTTTGTAAAAGGTGTTATTCTAACATGTAGTGTGAATTTAAGAGGTCACACCTGCAACTCTTCCAATAATTACGTTCCTCCATGTTGCCTGAAATCCACCATCAGAAGTTGATTCATCTGGGGTAGAAGATAGCTCTTTTAAATTTTCAATAGCCTAGGTAAGAATATCACTTAATCGGGATCTTCAGTTGTTCATGCTTTGTGTGAATTAATCAATCAGATCACTTCTGCTAATAAGTACCTCAAATCAATAAATTCGGGAAGTTGGTTTTGGGGTTTGGGATGGGAGGGTTTGTGCTTAAAGAGCAAAGATAATGAAAGAAGGAAATATTGAATATGCAGGACTAGAGAACCCCGATAACCAGACTTCCTCTGAGAGACCAGTTAAGTCTCAAGCTGGCCCAAAATAGCTGTGTTTACTCCTTCAATACACTGATGCATTCTATGAGAACATTTTAGGAATTCTTAACTGCTATAGGTTGGACAATTGAGTAATGATGTCTTTTTTGGCTGGCTCTAAGCTCATCAGGAAGAAATGAAATGCATTGGCCCCAGCACACCTCCTGTCTCCCTAGCTAAGGTACCAGGTATCTGGGTCCTAAAGGTTTGGGGGGCATTTTTCAGGTAGAGATGGACCCCAGCCAACAATCACTAACAGACTCTGCATACCCATTAAGGCAATTACGCTGAATTTGTCTGAAGAATTTAACTTCTGGTACCAGGTAGGACTTGGTTCCACAGGCCCTGAGAATTAGATTTGCAGGTTTTGAGAGAATGTGGGGACCTTAAACCACATGTGAGGGACGCCTGGGTGGCTCAGTTGGTTGGACGGCTGCCTTCGGCTCAGGTCATGATCCCGGAGTCCCGGGATCGAGTCCCGCATCGGGCTCCCAGCTCCATGGGGAGTCTGCTTCTCCCTCTGACCTTCTCCTCGCTCATGCTCTCTCTCACTGCCTCTCTCTCAAATAAATAAATAAAGTCTTTAAAAAAAAAAAAACACATGTGAGAAGACGTCATAGGGTTGGGCTGGGAGCACCACAGTGAAGCACTGTGGACTCAGGACCAGGAGTTCCATGCAACCTCTGGATCTATGTGAATTGCAGGATTCCCATCCATCAGAATGAAGGAAGGAAAGGAAACCATGAACAATAATGGATAGGTGACATCTCACCAGTCTTCATGAATAGGGATCAACCAGATTTAGTTTGTTCTTCACAAAGAAATGAGGAAGTGTTTGTACACAGGATGGCATGGCACCATCCCATGCTTATTACAGAGCCACCTAGAAGTTATTTCAGTAGGGGAGAAAGAAGATCAAAAGGAAAGGTAGTAAAAAGAAAGCATGGCTTGAATAGTAGTTGACTCTCCAAAGTCAATACTTTATCATACTGATAAAACTTTATCAGTAATTGGATTAGGAATAGGCATTTGACTTAATAGGGCTAATGAAAATGAAGGGAGGCCTGATGGAAATTTCTGGAAAGGATTATTCATTCCAAAGAAAGAGACATTAAAAAAGGGTGGGGGTTGGCCTTCCCTCTGGACGTTGTACATTTAGATAAGTCTTCTGGAACAGCTGTGGCCATCTTGCCACCAAGCCAAGGACAGTCAACACAGGAGCCACACCTAAGAGAATGGCTGAGAAATGGAGCTGGATCCCGACCTTCTTAACCTCTTGGAGAAGAGATGCTGTTCCTGTTTTCTGCCACTTGCTGCCGAAAGCCTTTGAGGTACGTGATATGACTGTTTCAATAGGATCACCCAGCACTTCGCACAGCAAGTTCATTAGGCTTCGCCCAAGACAGTGTTTTACTCCACGGTGTGATGGTTCCTCTTGTCCCCACTTCTGCCCATTCTTTACACTTTTTCAAAGTGCCATCACCCTAAAACAATCCAATCAGACTCTATCTCTGCCTAAACACATCTACGGCCTTTCTGTTTTGTAGAGGGGAAACTGTCAAGTCTCCCACGATTCCATCCCACGCACTCAGCATTCCATTCAGGCCATTCCTGTTTTCCCCAAGAGATTACCACTCTGTGTCTTTGGGACCATTTGTATGAATGTCATGCTGCCTGAAATGCCCTTCCTCATCTTTTCTGTCTAGAAATGCCCTTCCCATTCATATCTACCTGTGAATCCTTTCCCTGATTTTCCATTTCCTCTGTATTTCATAGCACCTGTGTCTTATCTACTGGGACCTTTTCATATATTTGCTTAAATGTACCTATGCTCCCTAATTGCCTGTGTCCCCTTGAGACCGTCTCTGCCACCTCAGCACCAGGTTCAGTTCTGGACCCATAACAGGCTTTCCATTAGGGGATGAATAAGTGAATGAATGAACAAATGAGTTCAACTCCCCAGGACTTAAGAGAGTTAAGAACAAATTCTATAATAACTGGAGTCCTTCTGCTGAGTAAACAACTACTTCCCACATCTCTTGAGGGTATCACAGCTAACCAGTTCTCTAATACTCACAAGCTGTACAGTTATTTATTCTACCACTGTAAGCTACATTCCTGATGACTGCTTATCCAAAGGTCTGGATCACTCTGGTGGGCATGACATTTTTATACCGTGTTTTAAGTGTGAATGTGAAAACCTGACTTCTAGCCACCACAGGGCTATTTGCAACGGTGGCTTAACACACGTATGGCACTGTGTTAAGAAATCTAAATTAGAAGCATGTCTCGTTACATGACATGCTTAACCCTGGGACCAAAACAAAGATCTTGTACATTTTTAATGAACTAGCTCTTAAATATATTTATCTATTGATCAGACAGAAAGCATATATATATATACATACACTATATATAATATATTCATATATATTTATATATTATGTGTATTTATATATTTTAAATATGTATATATATTTTTATATATAAGTATTTTCAAGGAAGAAAAATGTTGCTGGGAAAATTTAGTCATATTTTTATGTAAGATGGTATAATTAATACCAATTATGCCTGCATTAATCAGTATGAATATAGGTGGAAAGAATAAATATGTACGGAAAGATGAAACAGGCAAGAACACAGAATAATGTACCTAGGCATCCTGTCGATGCCATGTTTCTCAACAACTCTGCTCAGCTGCTCTCCATTAGGTCACAAACCATGGCGTTCGGGGTTTTGACAAAGCAGCACTGGTCTCCGGCAGTTTGGAACATTGGCTGCCAAGGGAGGCTTTCTCAGTGGTTGCCGACGATGGCATGTGGGTAGCCTCGGAGCCTGGGAGACACCGAGAGCTAAATGCTTCCCGTATTTCATTTTCTAAATTTCATAGCCTGATAGCAGTCGGGCTGCAGGCATTGTATTCTGAAAGGATTATTGCACTTTCAGAGAAGTTAAGTCACTCAGCTTTGGCCCCTATGGCTTGGGACACCAACCGAGACGTAGCGCAATCACACAGCTGCAATCCGCGGTCTCTCGTGGCTTCCCGCTTGATGATATTCCCAACATCAGATCCCCTTCTATTATGTAGACACTTTGCCACCAACTCCCTTCTGCTTCTTTCTAAGCCTTTTTCCATTTGCGTATTTACCTTATTTATCTTACCTTCACACTTCCCTGACCTGATTACCCTTAGACATAATCAGCTCCTCTTTTTCCTTTATGTCTCAGTGGCTGCCGCTTGATATTATGGCGTTATTTTAATATCGTAACGGAAAATGATAAAGGCCAATCAATTACTTTGTATTATCTATTGTGCTCCATTGGGATTGATTTTCCTCTATGTAATCATGTCTGCAGCCATAAAAACAAAGATTAAAAAGGGGTTTCTTTCTATTTTTCATGTTCAGAGGAGTCGTATCAGTGTCATCATGTCGCTGTGAAGAGAGCTACATCTCATCTAGAGGAGTGGAGCCCCTGGGACGGGACAGAGCCATGGGCAAGACTCAGTGCTGGCCCTTGGACTTTGGCCTATATCTTGTGTATTTATTTTCCCTAGTGCTCTTTAGAAAAATCTGGCATCACATTAATTATCTAATAAACGGCAATTCTGTGTTGGCTTCATGTTTTTGCATGTCATAAGAGGCTCGCATGTTGTCACTTTGCCTTCTCCTCACCACGTAAACTGCTTAAAATCTCCCACGTCAAATAACCTAGAAATGTACAGCTAATGAATCTTCCCCAGTACCGCTGTGCCATTCACTCAAACTCCAGGGCTCGCCGAGGCTCCTAGTCCTTGAGAATAAATATACATTAGACGCAAGCAGGGCGTGCACAGATGCCAGGAGATAATACAAAGCGAGCCAAGCAGCTTGCTGGGGAGACCTGGGGAAGACTCCCTGTCTCTACAGCAGGGAGCTTCTCCGAGCCAGGAATCCGCTTCAGGGAGATGGGCTACAGGAGCCTGGGTCCTCTACTCACAAGCCTTCTGTGCACGGAGATGGAAGGGCTGGACGGCAGCCACAGCCCCAGACCCGATGGAGAAGGAGCCGCCCTGCCTGCGATCCCTGTGACACAGTGGGTGACTGGCCGTTTGTCTTTTGTTTGGTAACACAACAGGAAACCTGCCTGTAGGAAAGCTTTGTGACTCTACCATTCTGTCTGACCTCACTTTTATTGCTCTCATCTTCTGACTATCCTTGCCCTCCTCTTGCTCCTAGACTGACCCTTTTCCCTGAAGTAAGCAAACAGCCTACATTCTAAAATCATTCCAGGTTGGGGAGTCGGGGAGTGGGGGCTTGTGGGGCGAGCATCGGGGTTTGTGATGCCGACATTCCCCTGCAGCATCCAGACGCATCCCGATGCATGTGGAATCTCAGAGAACGTGGGTATCTCCAGTGCAGCAACCAGGAGGCTCCCTGGGGGCCAAGTTCAGTGGGGCCACTCTGCTTCTCTCCAGAGCCCCATGAGACTCGTCTCTCGGGGGAAATCACAGATTCTGACAGTTGCCACAGTTCAGACTCTGGACCTTTAGGGTGTGATGTGAATCTTATTTTGCTCCTGTTTTTGTGAAAGCGTGTATAGAGACAGTGTGCCGTGGACCTGTGTATTCTGGACGGTGGCTCCAGGAGCTGTGTTCCGGTCCGCCCCTCCCAGAAGTTTCTGAGCTCTGCTGAGCCCTTCCCAGTCTCGGTGGCCGCTGCCTCACCCACAGAGTCCCGCGGGGCAGGGCTGGTGCCTCAGGAGCAAATGAAGCCTGAGGAAGACCCGCCACGAAGCCGGCTCTCCTCACAACAAAGCCCCAAGCTTCTGTTGGTTCATTTAGTTAAAACAAAGTCTCCAACTGCCTCCCGCAGCACCCTCCCTTTGAGAGGTCATGCTCAGAGCCACCAAGTAATTTTTATTATAGAACAAACAGTGGCTTCAATAGGTTGTCTCCAAACAGTCATTATCTCCCGCTCCACCTCCACCTACCCCAAGTCTCCTGGGGCGGGGGGGCGGGCAGGCCTCACAGCTGCTGTCAAGCCGTGCCCACTGCTCGCCTGTCCTCATAAATAAGCCCCAGGATTAGCAGACTGAGGGACCGGCTGCAGTGGGAGTGGTCGAATGATCTGGAACTTCTAAGAAAGCATTCCAAATGCTTCGCGGCACACAACACTTGGAGAGGAGGGCGGCGGTAGGAACGGGGTCAGCTTTCTTCCTCGGGGAAATTACTCCAATAGGTTCTTAAATTTATAGTCTGTGTTGTGATAATAAATAAAAATAAAATATACCTCCAAAGTCGGAGTCTCTTCGGCTGAAGAGGTCCTCGGGGGTTGGTCTCTCCACTGCTATTCTGTTTTGACAGGAAACTGGAGAGTAGTTTTCCAGAAAACACTCAGGGACGCGTGCCTCTGCTCGCCCTCGGCTTTGCCTCCCAGGGCTGCCTGCCTGCCACCAGCTTGCTTCCTCCGCAGAAACGGTTCCACTGCTGACACCCTGCCCCTCTCACCAGCCCATGTCCACTCCCACCGTGGTTCCTCCTTCTTTAGTCCTCTCCAGCCCCAGCAGAGAAGCCATCCCCAAGCAAAAGAAGCTTCGCTCCGCCGCTAACAGCACGCTGATGTCTAATAACAAAGCCTCAGTGGCCCTCAGCCTGTTACCCCTGCTGTCCCGGGCTCCCCCCCCCCCCCCGCGGCACCCCACTCCAGCTCATACCTGTTTGCAGCACAGCCCAGAAAGGCAACATGCAAAATTAAGTTTTAAACACTTAAAATCTAGAGTTCCAAGTTTGGGTGCAATTACACAGTCTACATTCATCACATTATGGAATAACCCAATTTGGGTTCAGGTTTTGGAGTCGCACTCAGGTAGGTGTTTTTCCCTGTTTTCTGAAAAGAACTGTGATGCACTGAAGGGGAGACGTTACTCCCTAACACATCTGATGAGCTGTGCCCGAATATGAGGAAAGCTTACTATTTTTGAAGTATCAACATCTGTCTTAATTTACTTGCTTCTGATTTAGGAGTCTAATTGCACTTGATATAACCTATTGTTGGATTCCCCCAGGGGTCTTGGAAAAAACTAGTGAAAACAATGTGGAATGGATTCCTTGTGTGAAAGCCACAGACTTCTTTTTTTGCCCCCCTTTTTTTCTTTGCCTTATATTAAATTAGAATTTATAACCCTCTATAGCCCATATGAAAAGCATTTCAAGTGATATGGCTGAAGTTATCTCCTAAAACTAATTTCTCATATGAAAATTGAACTGGCTGAACCTTTCTCGTAAGCAGCTGACAGGTAAAGAATCTTCAGTGAGTCAACCTCAGTTTTGGAATATTCTTCACATTAAACATATTATTTGGGCAAATACACCAAGTCATTTATAAATAGCATTTTGAATGTGTGCGTTTGTGCGTGTGTGTGTGTGTGTGTGTGTGTGAAGTCTGCTTTTGCGCTGATCTTTAATTTCAGGGCGCAGCATTAGAAAACATTCTCAGGGTACCTTCCACTGTTTTGTGTTGTAATCATAACAAAACATGAAGCCCATCTCAGTAGATTTAAAAAACAAAAACAAAAAAATTGCCCATAATGTATTCATTAGTGGGGAAAATAACTCGCAATTATTTCCCTTAATAACAGTTAATATTTTTAGTGCTTAAAATGTGCAGGGTACTGTTCTTAGGACTTACCAACATCATCTCTTTGATCTTCACAATGACTTTTTAAGGTAGTCTCCTTAGCCTCCTTTTACAGGTAAGGAAACTGAAGAGGTTAAGAATCACGCCCTGGGGGTAAGGGGCAGTCGCTGACCCAAACTGCAGATCACAGAAGCATTATGAAAACAGGGAACCCCCAAAAAGGGTGTTTGTTGTTGATGACTGTTTTGAACGTAGGCAGAATTTAGTGACTGGAGAATAGCTTATGTTTGAACAGGTAGAGAGGTTCCCAGAGGAAAGAGTTGGGTCTGCAAGGAAAGTGAACTTTTATGACTGTGTTGTTTCAGAAAACTTGGCAGTGCGGGTTACTCACAGCTCGCCTGTATCGCTCCGTTACTTAATCAGTATTATACAGCGCCACTTAATCCTTTTTACGGCTTAGCTTGTCTTGTAATGTTGTTGTACTGCTGATAAACCCATTCGCAGAAATAATGTACCTGTAAAAAAATCGACACCACGCGCGGTTTTTAAAGCAAGGACGCCTTGTTTGTGAAAGTTTCCATTATATCACAGCATTCATTACAGCACAGATGCTAACAACAAGTAAAGACTCGAGACAGATGAAACCGTATTTTAAAACAAATATTTATTGCACTGCCCTGTGAGATTCTGGTGGCAGGGTATGAGTGAGTCCTCTTGAACCACAGGTCAAAAACACCCAGATTAAATTTTTATCATGACATACATCAAGTTCTTCCACCGTTAAAACCAGAGTAAAAAAAAGAAATTTTTTTTTTTTTTTTAAGTAGAAAAGCATCTTAGTCCTGAGAACTAACACAGCTTTCCTTTTTTGGGGTAAGAAAGGCAGAATGTATTATCACCTCCTGCATAAAGGTTTTTCACAAATGTCCAGAAAAGGTGGCAGTTTTAATTTCACAAATACAGGCATGCTTAAACTGAAGAATTTTTAAGGACGCACTGTAGGAAAAAAAGGGGGGCAAAAAAAGAAGTCTGTGGATTTCACACAAGGAATCCATTCCACAACATCATTCTGCTTCCTCTGAGAATCAATTAGCAACTAAACAACTATCCCGGCTCTGTAATGATGCCGGGCTGTGGTATTTCCCCAAAATCACCTGGAGCAAGGTAAATGGCAGGAGAGTTTTGGTCACCAGGGAAAGCATGAAAGGATATGCCACACCTTCATGAAGGTATTCAGGAAAAATCTGTAAAAAAAGAATAACTGTATGACGCTACACGGCAGCTGTTTCAAATAATAAAATATCATTTGCATCTCAGCTGAGGGTTTTGATTTTGTCGGCTGGTGGTGTCCCGTGCATTTTTCCTGAATTCCTTTATTGCTCATTTTTTTTTTTTTTGAGCTTAGCCAGTTACAATTAAACCATCAAGTAGGTACACTTGTTTGTTGCAGATCTACGTGAGACAGTAAAGCTTCATTTCAAATAGGACGCCCAAGAGGAAAAAAATAGAAAGTGCTGTGCAAAGCTGTGAAACACTGGCAATTTAAATTGGAATCAGACAATTCAGCATGAATGGGGAAAAAAGAAAACGCTCACATACACAGTGTGCACAGTGGAGGGGGTGAGGGACGGTGAAATGGGTTTTATTTTTAGAAGGTTTTGCTAAGTTCTTTATAAGCATCTCAATCTTTGTTAAAAAGAAACAGCAGATATGCACATTTTCCTTAGGGGAGCATTTTTTTTTCCATATAAAATTTTAGTAGTTGGCTGCCTAGAGTGAGGCTTTTTGTAACAGAATATACAAATTGTATTTTTTATGGTTCCTTATTTATAGGGAAACAGCCGTTTTAATAAAATGATTCACTTAGGTTATTTTACTGCTTTTCATTACAGATCTTCATTTTTTTTTCATTTGTTCTTGTCTTTCTCCTCTTTAAAATTAAGATGTTTGACTCTGCAATTAATCCTAAATGCATTTGATTTTGAAGTACTGTCTCCTTTCAAAAATCTTATTAAAATATCTTTCTACAAATACGAATTTCAAAATCAATACAAACCATTTGACTGCTCATATAAGTCATCCCGGGACTGTGTTAAACGTTACTCAAGGCAAATATCTATTTCTTGGGAGTGGGGAGAGGCGATATAAACTTAGCACACAAAAAAGAAAAAAACCACCCTCGTCCCTTCCAATTATAGGAGCAGTATTGATACATGCTTAATGCATTTTTCCACAGTGGCAAGGCAATTGGTTTTTATTTGTTTTGTTGGAGGGATAGAGTTGGCTTTTGTTTTGTATTGGAAATATCATAACTTAAAGTGTATTCTATCACAGGGTTTTTCATGTGGTATGTACCATGGTTTATCTTCAGTGGAGAAGGAGAAATATTGTATTCAACAATGTAACTAGTGTTAAAGAAAATTCTTAGAATTATATATCTGAACACCAGTAAATCCATTTTAAAGCAACAGAGTTTATATTTGTGGAGATGAAGTTGATAAAATGTATCATATTAAATGAATGCCTTTCTCATGCCTGTTAGCAACTTAGGAGCATCATGACAGTCAACTGAATGTTTATGGCTCTTAAAAAAAATAGACTGTATCAATAAAAATTACTTCTCATCTTATTTCAAATGCAAGATCAAAATCAATGTTAAACACAACTGATGTTGTTAATGTAAAATTAATCTGCTAAAAAAATTGAAACTAGGGAACTTAAATACTGAAAAATTCAAGAGAACATTCTCTTTGTTTTGAAAGTATTATATTGCTGAATGTTCCATATATTGCTTTGACAACATACAATGCACCTAAAGATTTATAAAAAAAATGTGAGCGATTCCAATTAGAAAATACAGGTAAAGATAAATGTTGCCTTTATTATAAAAACATAGTCTCCCAGAACATGTAGGTGAATGTAAAAACATACATAAACACACACTGGCACAGAGCCTCTCCTCTACCTAATTTGCTGAGTTAATGTTCCTTCTCAGAAAATATATACTTTGAATAAGATGGATTAAATATCTTGGTTGGATTTTAGAGTGCAATAAAATAATTACATTAAAAATGACCGTCTTTAAGGGGAAAATAGCTATGTTGGGCTATTTTTGTTATTATTACTCGTTGCATTTAAAGAAACTTGGACCAGCGATCAAAGTGCATTTTGATTTGTTTGAAAATTGTAAATGACCCATTCCCAGATTTCCAACCCCATAAAGTCTGTGAGTACTCCGCGCTCTAATCAAGAAGGAAGGGGCTTCAGCTTCAAATGTCAATGCTGTAAACATGTTAAATCTGGAAAATATTTGCGAGGCAAGCAACCATGTGTAAAATTTACCGAACTTGTCATGAAAGGGCTGCAGCTGCAAACCTGCAAACTTCCCACTTCCATGAAGGCTCCAGATGTTGAGACGAGGAAGCGAGGTTTTCATCTTGGCTTCCCAGCTGTTGCACCTCAGACTTCGCCTGCCTCTGTCCTCACCACCAGTTTTTCCCCCAGGTAAAGGAGCAGCGACCAATTCTCGCCGGGAAAGCAACTCCTGGGCTTCTTTCAGAAAGTGTTCTGTATCATTTACGATGACATTGCCAGCCCAGCATCCCACCGTAAATGAGGGTTTGCAATCTGTCCGGCTGCCCAGATAAACCGAGCTAGTTTAACAAAAGCTTCCAAAATGCAGAGGGAAAATCATCAGCTAATTATAAAATCAAGCAATTGTCATGTGCTACTGCCAAAGACGATTGCCATTAAATTACACTTATGCATCATTTCACGAAAACTTTTTTAAAACCATGTTTGGTGCACATAACTAAAAACATCTTGGGATAAATTTAAAACTTTGCTTTACTACAGAAATGTAAAATCTGCCAGATATCATCATAAACAAACACAATTTGATGAATTTTTAAAAATCACTAACACTTCTTTTAACACCACTACCATTATATGTAATATTTACAATATGCAATCTTCTTTTATAATGTAAAGTGTTTTTAAAATGAAATCTGCACTTAAATGCCAATATCCTCTCCTTCTGGCTTCTCACTTTATGACACTAACATAGGATCTCATTCACCAAGCCAATTGAAATTTTAATAAAAGAAAGCAGGAGTTTCTAATAAACTCCTGCAGTGAGCTGATAATACTAAACATCTTTAGCAGCATGGTGTTTTTTATTATTATTTTAGCTGTATATTAATATGCTAGTATTTGTAAACTCCCCAGTGCCGCTAGATTTATTTCAGAAGCCTTCACTACATTCTTCTGTTGTGAAAAGTTTATCTGACAAAGAAAAATTCTTTTCCAGTGGTTTTCCACCCAACAACTCCATGACAGGAAAATATATGGTTGACAAATGGGTTGTGACTATTGCATTCAGTCCTGGAAGGAAGAGTGACGGATTTCACTTATGTGGTGCTGGTTCTGGGCTAACCAGGGAAACTGACATAATCCACTACAGTAAAGAGAAGCACTATTCGGGCTTTTGTTCGTGATTTAACAAAATATACTGACCTACATCTCACACCACCATACCTCCTAAATAACCTTGTCTTCTCTTCCACCCCCTCAATACCTCCACCCCTCACTTCCCCACCCCAGCTTCCCAACTAGACCACCATCACTCTTTTACCCAAGCAGTAGGGACTGTGGCTGCAGAGAGAGTCCACTTAAAACATAATATACAAGGATCCGTGTTTACAATGTAGTTTGGATTATGGAATTCAAATAAAACCGTGGGGGATATTCTTTTATGCTGCTGGGTATGACGCGGAACTGTTACTATCAATGGGCAATGAAATCCAACATATATTGTATATAATAAGCATCAACATTTAGACCGTGTTTATGGTGTGTCAGGCACTGTTCTGGGCACTTTACATGTATGGAGCCTATTAGATCCTTCCCACGCTCCTGGATGGCAGATACCATCCCTACCTGATAGATAATGAAACTAAGATGCGAGAAGACGACTTGCCAATGTCATGCAGTTAGAAGGACAGTGCAGGATTCAAACTCAAGAAGTCTAGGCAGAGGGTCCAGTTGTCCATCACTCTGCCTCTCTAAACTACATGCCTTTCAGATCAAGACTGTCTCAACAATTAGTTTTCACTGAGGCCTCTCCTATGGATCACACCCGTTCCACCGCTTTGTCACCCACAGGCTCTAAGTAAGCAGGATATCTCCGGTTTTCTTAATCTCAAGTTTAGGAAGGGAAACGAATCCTCTTACCTCCATCAATACTACTCCTTCCAATCCCATGAGGTAAAAACAGTTACAAAAGAAAAAAAAAAAAAGTTACCAAAAAAAAAAAAAAACAAGAAAGAAAAAAAAAGCATATATATATATATATATGCTTTTTTTTTTTTTAACACAAAGCTGAAAGAACACAGGAACAGCCCAGGCTATGCTGACCATTATGGGCCTTGTGAGTTCAGGATAAAGCCCAAAGATGCATGACTTGAGAAGCAGGGGATCCTTGCACAAAATATTACAAGTTACCTTTTCCTTGAGGCTGTCGGAGCCCAGGTAGAAGGCTTGGGGAGAAGGCGGCTTGGTGAAAGGCCCCACCATTTTCGGGGAGCATCCTATACAGAGCTGGGCTGGTCTAAGGTGGAAGAAAATGTACCGGCCCCTGGGGCCTGGCCCATAAAACCCTGATGACCAAAGCACGCATTTCAGGAAAGGAGAACTTTATTTCCAAAGCCGGCACACCGAATCAGCTCAACAGGATAACGGCAGCCCCAGGGGCAGAGGTTGGGAGCGAGTTGAAGCAGATGCACGATCAAAGCTGCCCCCAAGGCTGCAAGCTGATGTTCTTCCCAAAATGTCTTGTCTCCATCGCAAGGCCGGGGTTGGTTTTGAGCAGGTAGCGCAGAGGGCAGCACTCCGTCACTTCGGGAACTGCAATGGCAATGCGCTCACATCAGATGATTGACCAGTATGGCCGCTAATATTCAATCATGTATTGTCCATTAGGTGTTCTGGAACTGGTTTCTCCAAGCTGGCTACCAGAAGCTATAGGCACATTTGAAAAAAAAATAAGGTAACATTTGGTGAGAGAAATACCATATATCTTTGTTTAGAAGTAGTGGCTTCTATTAAATTTAATTACTTCCCCTGTGGCTTTAAATCAAGGGCAGCTTCTGTTAAATTTAATTACTTTCCCCTGCGGTTTACATGGCAAAGGTGTCAGTGCTACTTGCCGAGCGCTTCTGGCCAAAGTAAAAGCTTGGGTATGATTTGCTTCATTATACCAATGCCTCCCCTCCTAATTTTACTTTCTCCCTCTATCCAACATTTTTGTGGACATTTTATTCATGAAATCTGCCTTTGGTATCCTGAAAATTATTCAATTAGCAGCATGTGATTGGCAGCTGCAATCTGAAGAAAAAAAGAAATTCTAATAAATTTCAACCTAAACATAGCCTGCGTTCACTTTGCTGCTCTATTGTACCAATGTTTAGTACAACAGCACATTAAAAGTATTATGCAGAATCTGCATAAAGGTGCACTTTCTTAAATTCTCTGGATAAGGTGGTTATTACTGCTTTAGTTTTATTAGCTGCATGCCCAAACTGACAATTTTTACCACTGATCATGTCAACACCAATTCCAATTGCTCTTCTGCCCCCTAATTGTCAAAGCGCACATTCAACTGTAGCTACCTAGGAGCCTTGCCCTTTATGGAGTTGCCGCTGGAATTATTCACAGAAGTGAATTCCTAAAAGTTTGCTTCTCTCAAGATGAAGTGGATCTTCATTAACATTCTGGAAATGAAATGCCGCTTCATAAAAAAATAAGGCAGCTTTCAGACCATTTTAGAATTTCAGAGAAATTTTGCATTATCTTTCCCATGATTCTATGCTGATGTCAGGCTGTATTTCAACCGAAATGACAATGAAATCATTTCAATTCCATGCAATGTGCAAAAAAACAGTCAATTTTTCACTTGGCAAGCTGAAGTCTAAAGTAATTAAGCACTGCTGTGTGGGAGGCAGCTTCCTGCTCTGAAGTCAGCCTGAGATAATTACCATATTAAAGTCAAAACATCGTGTGCCGCACTGATAGATAGATGGATGGAGAGATTGGGCATCTATTAAATGATCCATTTTGTTATGCTTCCTGGGAAATGTGCCATTGATGCCAATTAAGAAATATATATTCCAAGTGAGTATTTCTAAGTGACAAAACTTCTATCCGGTAAATTGAATTTATTATTTACTGATCATGAAGTACTTAAAGTCATAAAATCTAGAGAGAGAGCAACCTATGAGGAGAATTACATGCTCTGACTCGGTTTACAAACCCCTCATTACCCAATTGCCACGTTAGCATCAAGTTTTCCCTGATAATATTTCTAGCCAAGGTACTAAGTTATTTCTGTCAGGAAAACTCGAGCTGGAATAATAATAATAGGATATTGCAGGTAAAATGGAAGCATTCAGAAGTTTCAAAGGCACCAACAAGTTAAGTGAAAAATTCATGTTTTATGTGTTTTAAGGAGGGTAAATGAAATACACTTCAAAGAGTAATCTTTCTTAAATATCTTTGAATCTCTGCTCATGGCATTGAGAAATGAACTGACCTCCTCTCCCCAACACTGAAGCTGGGGACTAAGCTATTCACACGGTACAGCTGAATGCACAGCAGTGAGATTAAATTATGTTAAAATTCTTAGCAGTCTCATTTATTAGAAGTTAATAATTTATTATTCTTTTTCCAGTGACCAAACATACGTATTATTTATGCTTTTATCATGATACTTGGTTAAGAATATACTTAATAAAGCAGTTAGGCCTGTGATTTAAATCTGCCCCCTCTTTATCAAAGTTTGCATTCCATTATAGAAGACAATAAAAGACAAGTTTATTTTCACATAAATATTAGCGAAAGAAGAGAAGACGATGCTGGCTTTCTGTTCTGAAAGAAGAGGGCATCTCCAAGTCAGGATCTTTTTTTTGAGTAAAAAAGAATAGGGACCTCTCTGTCTGCAGTGAAGGTTATGTTTGATCTTCTCTAACTACTTTCTGTGGGATTTATTCGTCACCATTTCCACTAGCGTATTGATACCATAAAGGATAGAGAACTAAAGCAGTATCCCTTTAAAATCAGAGACAAGAACTTTGAGGATCAAAACTAATATTTCTCTCATTGCCCCCCCCCCAAAAAAGTAGACCTTAAAATACAAAAATCCACCCATACAAAGATTAAATGATAATTATTTTCCCTAGGAGGTAATCTAAAGAATCAATAGTCTGCCTTAATATCAGATTCCGTCTATGCCCTCTGGCATATCACTTGATGGCGGGGGTTGTGGGGGGTGGTCCCAGTGAGTCAGGCACTCAACTGAGCAAGGCTGGCATCGCTAAATTCCAGGCTGTTCCGATAGACAGTTTCAGGCCTTTGGTTCTGTGTGTTTCAACAGAAATCCTAAAATGAATGCGATTTTAAATTACTTTGTGTGGGGGAGAAAGAAAAATGGAGTTTTTATTAGGGCTGGTTTCATGTGCCCTGGAATTCAAGAGGATAGTTCATTGCCTGACTTACCGTCCTCCTGCTGGCATTTATAGCAATACCATCCTCTCTTTCCTATCAATGGATAGAAAAATTGAGAAAAAGTAATAGTAACGGAGAGTAGGAAAGGATAAAGATTTCCTTTGATTCTGTGTATGTGTATGTGTATATGTGTATGTGTCTATAAAGACAGATGCACGCATATCCACACAGGCGTATATGCAGTAAAAGCTTTCCATTTAAAATCAAAAAGGGAAGCATCTGAATTAGTTAAAAATGAAAATCAAGATGTTTTTATTTTTAATAGGAGTTATGTCCTAGTAAACTATGACATTTTGTTTTGCTTCTACTTTGTTTTTACTTTCAAAATTTTCTGCAGTGAAGACATGCATAGTTGAAAAAAAAATTGTTTCCACTTTAAAAAAATTTTTTTTTTAATTTAGCAAGGAATATTTAGTCATTTTATAATACAGTCCAAAACAAAAGGGAGCATTTAGGCTTCAGGGTCGGGGAGACCACTTTGCAGCAGACAGTCCTGCTAGAAGAAACCAGAAAAGAGGCGTTAAGGTCTCATCCAGAACAGTCAGGAGTGGGAAGCCAATCCAGGCCAGAGCAGGAGCACTTATTTGGGGCCACTTGTGTTCCATTTTGCAGATGTGAATAAACGAATGCATTTAGAATGGCCCAGAGAGAGGGGATTTGGTTCAGTGACTAGAGCTGGAGTCTGTGAGTGAGGAGATCCAAGTTTCTATTTGTGACCTTACCCCTGACCCACTTTGTAAATTGGGACCGTCGAGAACTCCACTCTCTTTCTCCATCTGTAAAATGGAGGCAGTAATGTGCCCAGCTTACCCTTTAGCACAGTAGAATTAGCAAATAGTGTGGGAAAGAAAGTGCATACGTTCAGAGCATGATTTGTTCTGAGAGAATTTTGGTTCTTCGTTGTGAATTCTAGCATCGTTTTCAGCTGCCAAAACCCAGGTGCTACTCAGAGAATTCAAACTCAAACATTGCATTTATTTTCTGCCCTTTAAATGTCCATGGTTTTGAGGGTTTTCTCACCATATTAACTGCAACAGTGAAATTAGACTGTTCAGCTTCAGTTTATAGCCCATTTCATTCTTTAATTTCTGTGTTCAGAGATGATGAGTTTTAGTTTGCATTCACACTGTTCCAGAAAAATAACAGATAAAATGGGTTTTCACTGAAAACATTTAAACTTCATGAAAAAAAAAAAAAAAAGCAACAGCAACAACAACAAAAAACAAACCTGGCTTTCCCTGTTGCACTGCAGTATCGTGAATAGAAACAGAATAAGACATGTGAAAGCAGTTTAGGCTTTTCTAAGAACAGAGTCCCCGACTCTCATCCCCACCCCCCAGCACACACTTCTGTGCAACTAAAACTGAATTAAATCTTCCTTCTGAAGCCTCTTTTGATACCTTTCGGTTATGTACGGGAAAGCATATCTTTAAGATAGTTCTCCTAATATGCTAAAAACTGAAATAGATTAATTCTATCTCAGACTCCTAAATCAAATAAACAAGACATCAGGGCATGTAACCTTTCATTCACACTCCATCCTTTACTCTGCCGCATTTCACCCATGGTAATCTTCCATCTCTCAACAGATGTCATATCCAGTAACTCAATCATACATCTTCATCAAAAGCAATACGTGTAACACCTGACATGAATGAGAACCTACATAAACATAGGTTTTTGTACCTTCAAGTCTCTCTCAGACTGACACTGTTAACACTAGACAGCACTTCTCATCACTGGAAACACACCCCTGAATTCGTTAAGTGTTCAGCACCTTCTCTGACATCATGCGACGACAGCCAGCAGCAGTGTCATTGGATTTTAAAGCAGACTGGCACAGAAGAAGTTTCAGCTTCAGAATCAAGAAGAGGTAAAGGGAGTGTTTCCTTCACTACTGAGATATTTCCCCCACGTTGCTAGAATAATTACCCACCTTCACATAGTGTTTGTATGCCCAATTTGTCCCATCACTCCTGGCGACTAAGGTGATAAGAGGGATTTTCTTCTGCCTTCAAATTTCAAACCAGGGCAAAGAAACAAGATTTTTGGAAAGGACAAGCCAACGGATTTTCATCATGATGGAGTTTCATGCCCTGTTCACCAAGGCCATCGCCTTGCGAAGTAGGACCACTTCCACTGGGTACCTATAAGATATGGAGTCATTCTCTTCCCTCTCGTGTTTCTACAACTTGATGGGCCTTCTGATACTGTGGTAACACCACGTTAATGGTCAAGAGGATACAGACAGAAGAAAGGACACTCACATCTCTCGAACCCCTTACACAGCGTAGGCGCCCAGCTGGATGGCTTTGAGCATCTCATGACAATTTTCACAACAGCTCGGTTAGGCCAATCTTACTGCTCCTAATTTTTCACAATGAAGAAAAGTACTAAGCAAATTAGGAATAAAGCAAGCAGGTCACAGGCTGGAAAGGGACAGTATCAGGTGGGACTGCATATGGGAGATACTCCATGAATATTTGTTCGTCTGTGTATGAATCCATATCCAGATACCTCTACTGCTCAGGATTGTGCTGAATCTTTAGTTTCCATGCACAGCGCCCTCCCCCATTATCTTCCATCATCAACAAGTTAGAGATGATTTACCCCATTGTACAGCTGAGGAAATTGAAGTTCAGAGAATACAGTCATACAGCTAGTTAATGTCAATACAGCCTCACAGTGGGATTGCCCTTTTGGTGAGCTCATATATGGATATTGATGAAGAAAATCAGGCATAGTACCACCAACCAATAAATTTACCACCAGAGAGAAAAGTCATGTTTATCATGAATCTGTATAATGGTTTTGTTTTTGTTTTTGTTTTTGTTTTTCCCAATCTGCGTATCTCATAGGCATGATTATTGACCTGGGCATACTTGACCACAGTGCAACGTCAGGAGATTTGGTTCTGGTCCTGGCTTACCATTTATTGTAGATACTCAGTTTTTTCATACAGAATCGGAGAGTAAAGTATTTCCTTCCATTTTGGCTTACCGTGCATTCCAGGCATCAGTACCTGGAACAAATCAAGTCCTCAACAAGTACTTATTGAATAAATACATGAAATGATTGCCTCACAAGCAGTTACAGGAACAGTGCTTGTTCTCAGTAGAGTTGAGGAGTGATAACCCCACATCTCTAGGCCTTAGTTTTTTGTTTTTTGAAAATACAAGTTCCTAAATATTTATTTATGGAAAGCAGCTGCCTTTTAAAGTTGTCCAAGATGGTACATTTGTGTAATTTATCTTTTAATAGTTCATTTGGTCTGGTTTTTATATTAGTCTTTATTATGCTTTAAGCCAGTAATTGTCTTCTTACTACACAATGAAAAGATTTAGGTCAGGGGTCAACAAACTTTTCTGTAAATGGCCAGATAATAAGTATTTTAGCCTCGTGGGCCATATGGTCTCTGTTAAACTACTCAACTCAGCCATCAGAGTACAAAATCAACCCGACAATATCTAGACAAGTGAATGGGCTGAGCTGGGTGCCAACAAAAATTTATTTTAAAAAATAGATAGCAGGCCAGGTTTGGGCTGTATGGTTTGCCAAGCTCTGGTCTAGTATCTAAGTGACCACCAGAGAGCACTGTGTCTATCATTATAATGTTATCACAGGTGCTTTGTAGGGAGTTAGTGCTCAGTACACTTTGAGGAGCTAAAAGAACTTTTTGAGTTGCGCTAACCACCATATTGTGCACCCTACAGAACATAACGGAAAAGAAGATGGCAGGCTTGATTGCTTATGTCCAATGGCACACCCGAGAAAAGAGTTCATCAAGAAACACACCCAGGAGGGCTAATTGGTCCATGCAGTCCCTTCCTTGATAATGTTAACATAGACAATAGAAGGTGTTAGAATAAGATGTTCCTTTAAGGTTCGGGGCACATTCGTTCACCTACAATATATTAAAGTTTCTTCAATGATAAACTATGAGCTATAATATCACACCAATGACAAAATGAGAAACACATCTGAGTGATCTTTGTCAAGTCGAACACATCGAAAAAAGGTCTTAGCAGGAGCTGATTTCAGAGCTGGATTTTGGGGGCAGAGCATGTAGAGAGGAAGAGAAAGGTAAAGGCGTTCCAGGTGTGAGGGAAAACATATGCAAAGCCACAGACCAAAGCCAAGTAAAAGAGAAGTAGGTTCGTTTACATGAAACGCTTGGTAAATAAGACACAATATCAAAGATTTGCACAAGACCTCGCTCCCTAAGAGTCCCTCTTCTTTGTACACTTTATTTATCTTGAGAACTGGGACTATAGTCTAACAAAAAGTTCTAAAAAGCTGGCCATGTGGAATGAGATGATTTGTGGAAATCGTTCTTCCTAAGCACATTTGCCAAAGGTGAATGTTTTAGTATGATGGGTAGCAGATGAATGACAACAAAAAAGTGAAATTCATGAAAAACTTCCTGTTGCTACACCAGCTTTGACCCATCAAAATTCCATCAAGTAAAATTCTACCCAAACAACAGGGTATCCCAAGTGTAAGACCTAAGCACAACAAGAATTTCCTGGACTTGCCAGGGATGCTGAACTACCTTCATTCTATGGTACACTTAAGGGATAGTATAGTTTGTCATGTACTGGCCCCTTTATGGTCTTGAACTGACAATACTTGCAACAGACCACAGCTATCAAAATGCAGCTGGCTTTAGTGGGCAGGCAAACCTCCGTAGCCAAATCTCTTTTTTTTTATTTTCACCTTCATAGAAAGCAAAGGTCATTTTTAAGGCAAAGGACAAAATAGCTAACCCATATGCTCCCCACTTGGAAAAGCATCCTGTTTGTCCTGGGGTTAGAGTTTTTTGGCCTTTCTGCATGAAAAAGCTGTCCTCAGGGCTGGGAATATTCAAATGTCTCCCAGGTCGAGGCAATACATATAGCTCAGAAATGGGGTCTCTCTTCACCGTTCATCCTGGAAAAAACAAGTGTTAGGGTAGAAGGTGGGAAGAGGCCTTGGTTCACAGACCCGTTTAAGAATTTGTGAGTTAAAAAAAGGAAAAAAAAGGAAAAGAAAAGAAACTTCTTAGTTAAAGGAGAACTTTAGTGCCTGGAGAATGCCTCGTGAAATACACATTTCGTTTTTCTAGCAACTCAACTTGGCTAGATTTCTAGTTTTGTGGAATCTCCAGCTTGGCGTAATTCAAACCAAAAAATGAAAAAAGCCTAATCAGTGCAAATTAAAATAAAAAAGCAGAGCAAAGAAACAAAACCAAATGGCCAACAATAAGCCATGTAAATCTTACATGGCAAGGAGTCCTCTCCGAGATTCTCTGTGGTCCTGTGATCTACCACACGCTGCAACTGTAAAAACCAAAGTCACCCATTACCTGGAATGCCCGAACGGGTAGATACGCTGAAAACACTTCTCGGATTGACCTTAACTGCAATTAGTAAATTACTCTGTTTCTTTCAAAGCCCAGGCCTTTTGCTGGAAGACTGAGATGGAATTTGTCTTTGATGGGAAGCAGGGAAGCAAGTGCTTCCACGGGCCGAAGGCGCCAAAAGGAGGCACCGCGTCTCATCTCTCGCACCAGCTCTGCCGCGTGCATTCTTGAAGACAGAGTGACATCTAAAGGGATTTTGAAATAGCCAGGGCTGCTCTATGGCAGCAATCCTGACAAAGTCAAGGGCATGTCATATTTTGGAAAACTGATGAGTTTTCAGGTTTCCTGTGCTTGATTGTCCCAAGTAACCATGAAAAGAGGATCAAATTCCAATTTTAATGACATGCCTCAGGGTGCCCTCAGGACAACTGCCATTTTTATCTTAGATTCTGCAGGTCCTCAGTGAACAAAAGGGGGGAAAATCAGCTTTGAATAGATTCCTTACGCTCTTGTCAAAAGTAATCCAACTCTGAATATCTATATCCTAAAATATCATCATGCGGGCAGTTTTTATTAACCTAAAGAATTAATAGAGCAGAATATTTAAAATGGGGTTTCAGTTATTGATTCTCCAATTAGATCTCGTGTTCCCTAGGTGCTGTGTATAATAATGGTTTTCGCTCCGTCTCCCGCGCTCGCTGGCTTGCGCTCGCTCACTGCCTCTCTTTCTCTTGGTGTCTCTGTGTTTCTCCTGAGCAGACATGCTCTGAATACACATGTGATGCATAATGACCAGATCCGGGAGGCGAGGCTGCATTTGCAGATTCCGATTATGCTTTTGAAAAACACCCCCAACCCCCAAATTCAGTCTTTTCCAAGCTTATAATCCCCCGCTCTCCTTCCTTCGGCACAAAATCATTTTTACTTTGGAGTTGACTCCCCTAGTATGTGGCAGCTTAGCCAGAAAGCAGGGCCTGTGTGCTTGTTAACTGCACCCTGATGTTAACAATGAACTAATTACTTTTACTACTGATGTGCTCTGGGGCATTATTTCCTCTCTGTGCGCTTTCCTACTGAACTATTGTCATTACTCAATCAGAGGACTGAGAAAAGCAAAAGCAAACAACAACAACAAGGAAAAGTGAATGCGTTTGCCTTCCCAGGGCGGAAAGCAAAGTCCATATCCTAGGTCTCGTTTTTTTTTCTCCGCTTTCTTTAATTGTGCCTTCCTTGGGAAGTACGAATGCCTTCCGATGCGTTTTTACTTATTTATGAAAAAGAGTATAAAATCATGCAAGGCTCCCGGGATCCTCTAACACATTTATAACCATGATGCCCCAGTGAACCGCCAAAGCACAGATCAGCCGCAAACGGAGAAGTTACTCTTTCTTCTTTACCGAAGCCGAGTCAAAGTGGTAAAACAGTTTGTGGTGTATTCCCTTTTCGATAAAAGCGCCTCTGGAAAGGAGAAGTATGTGCGTTTCTCCATTTGCACCATAGTATTTCCAGTTTTATTGGAGTTGGGGGGCATGGCAGGGAGGGGAAGCAATGAGAAAGGATCACATTAGCCCAGAGAAAGCGATGATCAGAGAACATTTGCAATGGGATGGCATTTGCAGCAAAAGTGTTATTTTGCCTGAAGACAGAATTTGCTCACACAACTGATTTTCTGTGATTGTTTTTATACAAAACACCCACCCTAGACCCATTCGCACATCTACCCAAACAACAATATTTCACTTTCACGTCAAAAGAAGTTGGCATAGAAAATTCAGAACAAAACATGGAACCTGAGGCGTCGAAACGACAAATAATGACAGGACCTTTCAGCTCATCTTAATAAAGAAGATTAAAGCAACATGTAACCTAAGATTTATGTTAATAAAACAAGCGGTGAAAAATAATAACTTGACTACCCTAATAACAGACACATATCTTTACATTTCAATTAGGCTTTTGCCGGTGCTGTCTTTTTTTTTTTTTTTTTTTCAACACTTACGAATATATTGCAATCGTAGAAAAATGATGATTACCAAGCCCGAGCATTCTTGAAAATATGACTGTTCGGGTTGTTGTTTGAAAATAAGTCATCTTTCTCATTCGGTAACTTTTCATTCCAAGCCATCTCAATTAGAGCAAGGATCAATCATTGTGTGCTCAGACGCTGCTCAGTTTCCCAGGGCTGTCAGTGCCCACAGCCTGCCTACCTCAGAGGGCTGGAATTCTCATAAGAAATCAGAAATGTAAAGGCAGGGATGAGAAATCTTGGGGCGGGGGGCAATAATAATTAGAATCGTCTTTACCTCTTCTAATTCACAGACCAGCGTTTAGGGCCGGAAAGAAATCGGCTTCCTACTAATAATGCAGTTTGAACTTCATTGCTGAAATATTTCTTCGAGCATGAGTTAGAGATTCTCATTTTGATTCTTTTGTTCTCCCAATAGTTATTTTTTGCACTAAGATGTTGAAAGTTTAGCCATTTTCCTGCAGGAGAGAAACTATGCTAATACAATAGGGCTTTGTTCCTGCTTCTTGACCGAGTTGAGCAATAACAAGTGAAAAGAAACAGTAGAAGTGAGGAAGCAGACTGATGGCATCACTCGTCTATTATGCTGTATTAGCGTCACCATTCAGTTGCTAAGTCTGGCTCAGCTCTCGTTCCCATGTGAAACTGTAATTTTATGTGGCCATATCAGAATTTTAGGAAGTTGTTTCTTTTATAAAGGAAACATCTTGAAGACAGGATTTATGAAAGAGTACAAAGGTAAGCAGTGGAAACTCTATCAGAAGAAATATCTCTGAGAAGGATTATACTAAGCTATATACCACTTAGAGATCTTTCAATAGCGGTAAATAGAATCACAAAACTAAAATGCGGGCCAGTGCATGAATCCAGCAAAAAAAGAAAACCTTACATTTAAAAATTTAAAATCAAAGCGTCACCAAAAGTCTGCTGACTTGATATTTTTAAAGAGGGAGAAAAGCTTCTGATTAGAAAACAGATCATTTCAAGATTCTATGGTCTATTTCAGCGAGAGAGGGAGAAGGACAGGGAGCCAGAGCAAGCACGTTTGGGAGTGAGGCTGCCGATTCATTGCCAACCGCAGTTTTATTACTTAGCCTCTGTGGATTTCCCTGTGTCCTGTGGATGATGGACTTGACTAGACATAAACTCTTTATCTTGGTAGAAATTAATGAAGGCTTGAGCAATACCAAAATTCAAATAATGTTTTTTAAAAGATTTTCTCGGGAGTTTCTACAAGTTTACATCTGAATTATTTGGCCGCGATTTGGACTATTATGAAATAATCTGCTTTTCCTTATGCTGAAACAAATAATCCATAATATCCTCATGCATCACGTGTCATAATTTTTTAAATGGTATATGATTTAGGCAACTCTGGTGTAGAAGCCAAAAGGAAGAGAAGGACGAAGGGCTTATCTAGAGGGATTTAATTCCACGAGCCCCATGTGGCCAAAAGCAGGGTTCCAAGCACTATTTTCTCTTTGACAGGATAACGGTCATTAACATCCAGGAAGAGTGCGCGTAAGGTGTGCTTTGGACAGACCGTCATCAGTTTAAGTCCTAACAAACTGAACGATGCAGAAATTGATGAATTCCACACCCGGCGTTACCACATATCCATCCATATTGTGAATGGAAAATATAAGATGTAATTACAACGTTGGCTGAGCTTAGCTGACACTATTTCTGTCCTGAGTTACCAACCACTTCCACTCCTGGCTACACACGTGCCCACCCCAAACCCCTCAAGGAGGGTGTCTTTTCCTAGTTCTAATTTTAACTTGAAAAATCACATCTCAGGAAACCCAATATCTTTTTTAAGAGTAAGAACAATCAAAAAATGTATAATATATTCAGTTCATAGCAGAGTGAATCATTGGGGCAACTTCCAAGATATGAAATGTATCTGTTAAAGCTTAGACTTGGCTTTGTCAGAAAAGCAGTATTAAAAATAGCAAGGTGATTATATAACTGTGGGAGGGAAAAGTAAGGCATTAGCAAACAATGAATGAAGGGAAAAAATAAATCTAAATACCATCTTTATGAAGGTATCAAGAAATGAATTGTCCCAGAACAAAAGTGTAAGTTTCCAGCCAATGGGGAATCCATGCAAGAAGATAGATGTATTTTCGTTGGAACTAATGAAGCACCAGTTACTGATAAATATGTTGAATGGCCTTGTACCTTCTCTCAAAACATCACCCTAGGCTCCTTTCTTGTCGTGACCGTGCGTTTAGAACAGTATCCTTAACACCATTTTGAAGAGGACATAGCTATGACCTACATTTAATTCTCCTAATTTTCTTTTTTTTTTAAATGATTTTATTTATGTATTTATTTGAGAGAGAATGAGAGAGAGAGAGAAAGAGAGAGAGTGAAAGAGAGAGCATGAGAGGGGAGAAGGTCAGAGGGAGAAGAGACTCCCCATGAAGCTGGGAGCCTGATGTGGGACTCAATCCCAGGACTCCAGGATCATGACCTGAGCCAAAGGCAGTGGTTTAACCAATGGAGCCACCCAGGCACTCCTCTCCTAATTTTCTTAACATCAACTCAGACTTTAGTCTTTTTCCTTTCTTTTTAAATACCTTGAACCCCATCTAACATAAAAGACACGTGTTTTCCATAAGAGACTCAAACAAACTGAGGGTTGCTGGGGGGAGGTGGGTTGGGAGAGAGTGGTGGGGTTATGGACACTGGGGAGGGTGTGTGATATGGTGAGTGCTGTGAAGTGTGTAAACCTGGCAATTCACAGACCTGTATCCCTGGGGCTTATAATACATTATATGTTTATAAAAAAATAAAAAATTAAAAAAAAACACGTGTTTTCTAAGTGTCTATTGAATGAGGAAACAATTTAATAACTAACTCTGTAGGTAAAGATGTGCAAAAAGAAAAAAAAATATATTCTCGAAGCACATTCCAAACTTCTGTCTCAATTATTTTTATTACAGATGTTACCTGCAATCAGAAGACATCCCAGATTGGCCACAGCATTCATTTATTCAATAAATATTAATCGACCAACACGGTGTGACAGATGTGCAGATACAAAGATGAATATAACCCAGTTTGTGCTCTCAAGAACCCCAAAGGACTGCAAGGCAATGTCCCTATAGTTATAAAATGATATGATAAGTATAGTAATAGACACAGCCACAGGATACTACAGTAGTTCCAAGGAAGAATACAAAATACAGCAGGGAAATGAGGGGGAGATTCAGAAGCAGCTCCCTGGAAAAAGTTATCCAGGTAAAGAGGGAAGGGGAAGGGCATGGGCAGGGATTTCAAGCAAAGGGGTAGCACTGGGGTCCCCAAGGCTACCCTCAGGCTTTATGGTTCTCTAGGAAGACATATGGACTCAGCATATACTCACAGCTATGATCTCTTGCAGGGAAAGGATACAAAGAGAAATTGACAAGGGGGAAATGTGCATGGTGGTTAGGGGAAACCGTAAATAAGATTCCAAGAGTCTTTTCCCAACCGGGTCACACAGGATCCACCTAAATCTCCCAGAAGAGTTGTACCAACAAGTGTGAAATGTTGCCAACCAGGGAAGCTTGTTAGAGACATAGAACCCAGGATTTTTACTGGGGGATAGTCATGGAGACATCCTTTACCTAGAACATACTAGCATTCCAGACTCTCAGAAGGAGAGCAGGTGCTCAGCATAAACCATATTATTGGCATAGTTATCAGCTCCAGGAATGGCTGGAGCCCTCCTGAAATCCACATTTCCAGATGTAAACCTGGGACCATTTGCCACCAGGCCTCTCAAACTAGAGCTGTTAGGCCTCCTGGATCAACTTTTTTTTACACAAGGGGTTAACATGAATAACTTCAGATAAGCAAAAACTAGCTAAAGGCTTATAAGAGTAAAAGGAAGATCAATTAAATGCTAGGCCGGATGAAAAATGCCCTTGGTATGGACACACGAAGCAATAGTTCCGTGTGGCTAGAGGGCATGAGCAAGAGTTGGCTGAGGCTAGATCAGGGAAGGCTTTGAATTTTCAGAAGTTTAGGTTTTATCCATGGTGGTGAACTAATGAAGAGTGCTCCATAAGAGAAGAACAAGGCCACAGTTGTCCGGAAAATCTAATATTTTTAATTGATGAGAAACGCAAAAGAGAAACTGCTTCTCCTTTTCCCTCAAGTACCACGGCAATATAATGCACAGTAAAGAGCATAGACCTAAGCCCCAGACTCCAAAATTCTAATCCCAGATCTGCCACTTACTAGCTGTGACCTTGAACAAGTTAACACCCCATGCTTGAATTTACTCACCTCTAAAAATGGATAATAATAGTTGGTCCCTTCATGGACATTTATGTGGGAATTAAGTGACGACCTAATATTTCATCAGTTGGAATTCACCATCAACTGTAAGACACAGCAGACAAAAGAAAGCACTACCAATTAAACAATGGCTCATTGCCTTCTTATCACTTAAAATTTTTGTTTTAGTTATGAGTTAGACACAGCTTTTCTCCAATATTACTATTATGCATACATAAAGGGGAAAACACAATGAAATAAATTGTTTGTTGCTTTACAGGAAAACATCCAAATTATGAGCAGTCCTCCTACAACATTTACTTCACTAACACTACACTTTACTGGCTTTTCTTGCTTTTCTGAACACATGCTATCTTTTGGTTTCAGCGCTGAATCATAACGTAATCATTTTTACAGTGTTTACCACTGAAACTCAACGTAGGTACCAAAACTGCATACAGCTCAGCGGAAATGATGCCGGTAGGAACAGCCAGCCTCCCCAAGGTCATGCACACACGTAGGCAACAATGACTGTGCCGTGACTTCTGCCTGGCTGACAGCAATTACAAGATGCCGCAGCTTATAGCACATGTTCCATTTCCAGAGATGTTAAAATGGTGTTGGGGGGTGGGGTGGGATGTGCATCTCAAAATAAATGAAAGACAGTAATAGAAGAAGTGGATTATTGCAAGCCTGAGGAAGCTTCAGCTTCTCAATCATAGGCCCTTTCCAAAGCCCTGCTGGGAGCCCTAGGAATGTATTGACACAATTACATTGTTTTGAAAATCTTGTTTATCTATTAAAAAATAAAAAATAATTAAAAATCAGGGATCCAAGCTTCTACTTAAAGAAGATAGAAAAACAAAATCATATTAAACCAAAAGTAAATAGAAAAAAAAAAGCTAAAAAAAAAGAAGAAAGTAAATAGAGAAATAGAATATAGAGAAAGTAAATAGAAAAAAAAAATACAGTAAGTTAGGAAATCAGATAAAACATAAAAAAAAAAATCAACAAAGTCAAAAGTTGGTTCCTGGAAAGGATTTGTAAAATTGATAAATCCTTCAGAAGACCAATCAAGAAAAGAAATGAGAGAAAATGCAAATAGTTAATATCAAGAATAAAAAAAGGATATCACTTGACAGGTATTTAAAAAGATAAGAGGATACTATGACTAACCCTATGCCAATAAATTTGACAATTTAGACGAAGTGAAAAATTCCTTGAAAAACACAACTTAACAAAATTGATATAGGAATAAATGGAAAATCTGAAATGGCTCCATATGTAGCAGACAGATTCTAATAATTACCTAACAATTATCCCCACCTCCTAGTATTCATGTCCTTGTGTAATTGCCTTCCCTTCAGAGTGGGTTGGACCTGACTTGCTTCTAATAATAATGTAAGGCAAAATAGAGGGGATGTCACTTCCACAACTATGTTACATGAGATTGCGATCCCTGTTGTGCCAGCAGACTCTCTACACACATTACCCTTTGCTGACTTAGTGAAACTGCCACGTAGAGAGGCCCACATGACAAGAAACTGAGAAGAGACTCCAACCAACAGTCAGCAAAGAACTGAGGCCCATATTTCCTGAAAGGAACTAAATCCCATCCATACCCAGATAAGCTTGGAAGTAGATCTTTCTCTGGTTGAGCCACAGATGAGACCTCAGTCCTGTTCAACACCTCAACTGCACCCTTTTAAGAAACTCTGAGGGAGAGAATTCGGCTAAGCCATGCCTGCCTTCCTGACTCACAGAAAGTGTGAGATAATAAATATCTGTTGTAAAGCTGCTAAGTCTGTGGTAATTAGTTACCTGGAGGAAAGGCCTTGATGAGAATAAGGTACATTGTCCCCGCAATTCCTCACACTGGCCACCTTTTCCCACCTATTCCCATTTTATTTAATTATTTATTTATTTTTAAAGGTTTATTTATTTCAGAGAGAGAGAATGAGCAGGAGGGGCAGTGAGAGGAGGAGAGAGAATCTCAAGCAGACTCCACACTGAGGGCAGAGCCCGACTGGGGGCTTGATCCTGCAACCCTGAGATCATAACCTGAACTGAAACCAAGAGTCTGATGCTTAACCGACTGAGCCACCCGGGCGCCCCTCACCTGCCCTGTTGTAATAGCAAACACTGTCCTTTCTCAGTCCGATTGATCCATTTACTCAGGCCACAGGGTGACTTCTCCAATATGGAGGAGGATAAAAACAATTCATGAGGGGGACAAGGGATTAGCTGGAGTCAGGGTACTTCAGGGATATAGCAGGTGTTAAAATTCTCCTTGGAGGCAGCACAGGGCAGGAGAAGGAGAGACATGCCCAAGATGTCCTGTTCCATCTCTCAGAAAGCTATCCCAGCAATAAATAAATACAATTCATTTTTTACTGAATGTGCAATAATGTTCTCACTTCAAAACTTCAGGCCCAGAAGACACCAGTGGTGCATCTTACCAAACAACTAAGGAAGAAATAATACTAATCCTACAAAAACTTATTTCAGCATACAGAAGAGGATTTTATGAAGCCAACATAACCTTGAAATCAAGATCTGACAAAGTTTTTATAAGAGAAGAAAATTACAAATACATTTCTTGAAGATGGATATAAAAATCTTTAACAAAATACAAGCAAATTAAATCCAGAAAAACATAAAAGAGAAAACACACTGTAACCAAATGGGTTTATTCCAGGAATGAAAGTTTGGGTCAACATTTGAAAATCAATCAATGTAATTCACAGCAGAAGAAATGGTGGGGAAAGATCATCTAAGTAGAAGCAGAAAAAAAAATGGCAATGCTGATCTATGATAAAAACTCTCAGCAAGCCAAGAGTAATAGGGAATTTCCTCACCCTGATAAAGGTATGTAAGAAAAATCCATAGCTAATGTCATTATTTAATGGTTAAAGGTTAAGACTGAAGACAAGGTAAATATGACTGTTCTCACTACTACTTTTTAACATTACACGAGAAGCTCTAACTAGTGCAATAAAGGAAGACAAATACATAAAAGACATAACTATTGAAAAAAATAGTAAAACTGGAATTAGTTATAGACAATACGATTGTGTACCTATAGAACCCCATGAATCCACAAAAAATGACAACTGATAAGTGAATTTGGTATGGTTACAGAATACAAGGTCAATATTAAAAATCAATTTCATTTCTATATATTAGCAATGAGCAATTAGAGCATGAAAATGCTGTATACAATACTACCAAAAATATAAAATATCTAGGAAAAAGTTTAATGAAAATGTGCAAAAATGTTATACCAGATACTATGAAACACAGCTGAGAAAAGTTATTAGAGATATACATAGATGGAGAGATATATCATATTCATGGATTGGAAGACTCAATAGTGTTTCTTTGTCCATTTTCCCATGTTTACCTATATTGTCTACCCAATGCAATCCCTATCAAAATTCCAGCAAGCTTTTTTGAAGCAATTGGCAAGTTAATCCTAAACCTTAGATGGGATATGATAGATCTAGAGTAACAAATATATCTTGAAAAGAAGAATAACCTGGAGGACCCGTATTACCCAATTCCAAGAATTATTATGAACCACAATAATCAAGACACTGTGCTACTTAGCATAGGATATTAAAGCAATGGAAAAGTCAGTCAAGAAATAGACCCTCATATAGAAGGTCAATCAGTTTTGCACCACAGTACCAAATTAGTGGGGAAAAGAAATCCTCCTAACAAATGATGCTGAAACAACCAGATAGCTATGTGAAAAATGAGTACCAGGGCGCCTGGGTGGCTCAGTGGGTTGAGGCCTCTGCCTTTGGCTCGGGTCATGATTCCAGGGTTCTGCGATCGAGCCCCGTGTCGGGCTCTCTGCTCAGCGGGGAGCCTGCTTCCTCCTCACTCTCTGCCTGCCTCTCTGCCTACTTGTGATCTCTGTCAAGTAAATAAATAAAAAATCTTAAAAAAAAAAAGAATAACAAACTTGAGTCCCTATTTCACTCCACACACAAAAGTTAATCTAAATGGATCATAGACCTAAACGAACAAACAAAAACCCAGAACCATGACACTTCTAAAAGAAAACATAGACACAAGAGCATGTTTTTGCAACCTTGAGCTAAGCAAAGATATCTTGGACGGGACACAAAAAGCAATAACCATAAAAGAAAAATTTGATAAATTAGACTTCATCAAAATGACACTTTTCTGCTTATCAAAAGATGCTGTTAAGGAAGTGAATGGGCAAACCACAAAATAGGAGAAATATCTTTAAACATGTATGTATATTGTCTGTATATTTGAAAGGCCATGTAAATATGCACATATATTAAGAATACATAAACAAGTCCTACAACTCAAGAATAAAAAGACAACTAAATTTGGGCACCTGTGTGGCTCAGTCGGTTAAGTGTCTGCCTTTGACTCAGGTCATGATCCCAGGGTCCTTGGATAAACCTGCATCGGGCTCCCTGCTCAGTTGGCAGCCTGCTTCTCCCTCTCCTCCCTGCTCATACTCTCTCTCTCTCTCACTATCTCTATCTCTCTCTCAAATAAATAAATAAAATCTTAAAAAAAAAAAAAAAAGGACAATTAAATTTTAAAAGACCAAAAGCCTGGGATACTTTACAAAAGAATATAAACAAGTGGTCTAAAGCACCATTCAGTGTTCAATATTGGGAAAAAGCAAATTAAATCCACAATACGATGCCACTTCACACCCACCATAATGAAGAAAATTTAAAATATTGAAAATGCCAAATATGGGAGAAGATGTGGAGCAACTGGAACTCTCACAGTGGTGGACATGTAAAATGGCACAACGGCATTGAGGAACCGTGTGGTAAGTTCCTGTAAAGTTAAATATACATTCTTTGCAAACCTGAAATTCCATCCTAGGTTTTTGCCAAGAGGAAATAAAAATTATCTACACAAACAATTGTACTAGACTGTCAATGGGCCAAAACCTGGAAACAACCGTTTGCTATCCATCAGTAAAACAAATGGTATTATATCCCCAGAATGGAATGCTACTCAATAATAAAATAGTGAAGTACAAATTCAAGCAACAATACAAAGGAAACTCAAAAACATTAGGATGTGGAAAACAATCCCGATGCAGAAATATACTGCATGTTTTCATTGGCCTAGAATTCTAATAACGGGCAATGGAAGTAGGAAGTGGTTGAATTCAAACATGGGAGTGGACTTGATGAAGAGACATGAGCAAACTTTCATGGTGATGAAAATGTTCTGTTTTGTGGGGGACCAGCACTTACAGGTTAGAAAGAATCGGCAGACCTCATCAAATGCATAACTGAGATGTGTGAATTTCATTGTATGTTAATTATATGCCAGTTAAAAATTTTAAATTCCCAATCAGCAAGTGTATATTGAAAACCTACTATTTAGAAGACACTATTGTACTGTGAAAATGCCACATTCTTTTTTTTTTTAAGATTTTATTTATTTATTTGACAGAGAGAGATCACAAGTAGGCAGAGAGGCAGGCAGAGAGAGAGAGGAGGAAGCAGGCTCCCCGCGGAGCAGAGAGCCCGACGTGAGACTCGATCCCAGGACCCTGAGATCATGACCTGAGCTGAAGGCAGAGGCTTAACCCACTGAGCCACCCAGGCGCCCCAAAATGCCACATTCTTGAAATTGAGAGGAAGGTAGATAGATACACACCCTTAGCCAGGTAGCCCCATCTCTGCCAGCCAGTTAGTTAACAAAAGTTTAATCAAACCTGTATATTCACACCAAGTACACAATCAGGAAATATTTTTGTTCTTAAAATTCAGAAGAAAAAGACGGTTAGACTCATTCATCCAGACTAAATGGAAAAATGGCTGCCAAGAAGTGTTTCCTTGAAATGAAAAGTCCAGGGCATTCAAACAGGTAGAAAACACCAGAAGTAAATAAAAGGTCAACAGGAGAAGGGAGGATAAGGTTGATCACGCAAAGGCCCTTTGGCTAGGATGCCTGTGATCTCTCCTAGTCACCAAGTGACTGGCTCTATCGTTGTTATCGCTCGGGGCTCCCACCGAGTTTCTCACCGCAAAGACCAAGGCCTTATCCAATGAGCTCTCACTTAGCACGCAAGATAGTGGGAGAACCTATTCCACGTGCTTTCAAAATGCTGCACTAGGTAATTTCATTTGATTTAGCAACTTAGTTATTGCAATAAGGGGGTAAGGGAGACTCTTTATGGAAGGATTTGAACTTAAGTTACCCTGATCAGTTTTTATTTGTGTTTTTGTGAGATTTTTGCTGCTGCTAAACATTTTAAAATGAAATCAGTTAATTTAAATATTTTCTGGGATCAAGCCTAGAACCATCTACCTCTGCCTTTGATTAAACATCTTTGCCACCATTTCTTCATCCTTCCGTGGTTAAGGAAATATTGTGCACTATTTTATAAGCCACCTAGAAGCCATAGACATACCACATGGTACACAATACATGAGTTCTGACAAATATCTGTTGCCTGAATAAATGAACAAATGTGATGGTTATAACCAACATTTCATAACACCCTGTTCCAAATCCAGAACCAAATGGTTCAAAATACTGTTCAAATTATGGGCTTTGGGGTCAGTCTGCAAAATCTTGATTCCCAGTTTTCAAAATTATGAGATTATGAGATTATGGGCAATTTCTTAATTTTTTTTTTTTAGTCTTGATTTCATCCTGTGTAAATGGGGATTAAAAACTATTTATACCTGGACGCCTGGGTGGCTCAGTTGGTTAAGCAGCTGCCTTCGGCTCAGGTCATGATCCCAGTGTCCTGGGATCGAGTCCCACATCGGGCTCCTTGTTCTGTGGGGAGCCTGCTTCTCCCTCTGCCTCTGCCTGCCACTCTGTCTGCCTGTGCTCGCTCTCTCTCTCTCTGACAAATAAATAAATAAAATCTTTAAAAAAAAAAAAAAACTATTTATACCTGGGATGCCTGAGTGACTTAGTTGGTTGAGCATCCAACTCCTGTCTCAACTCAAAGACTCAACGGTCGTGAGTTTGAGCCCCACAATGGGTGCAGAGCCTATTAAAAAAAAAAAAAGGAACTATTCACACACCTAGTATCATTTAATGCTTACAAAGCATTTTGCAGCTGGCTTGTAAAAATCTCTCAACACGTACTTGTTGCTATTATTTTTAAGTTGTTTTCATCACTGTTTTGTATTATTTTGTTATGTCTGATAGCAACAGCACAAACTCTGGAGCTCACCCTCTCTGGCCGTTAGTTTTCACATCTATATGATTACTGGTAATGGTGATGGTACCTACTGCACGGGGCTGCAAGGAGGATCAAATAAGTTAACAAGTGACATGCCTAGAACTGTAAAAAGTTGTTCCTGTTGGTGGCATTAAGTGATATGTCCACCTGAGTAAGTGTGCTCTCAGTGTCATCTGGGTTTGAATCCCAGCTCTGCCCATTTCTTTGCTCTGTGTTTTTGAGCCAGTTAATTAACCACCCTGTGCCTCCTTTTCCTCATGCTCAAAGAGAAAATAATCACAGTACCCATCGCATGAAATTAGAGTTAGGATCAATGGAGAGAATGCACATAATGAGATTAGGCACCAAGGAAAACAAGCAAGTAACAAGGGTTTGCTGGTATTGTAAGGGAGTAGCTGTCATCATCACCATCATCTCTGCCAAAGGAATCCGTACTTACGGTCGAAGGCATTAACAGGAAGGAGCTCTGTCTCGAATGAACGGACAGTCAAGATTCTCATGTAGCATTTCTTTCATTCCCAAACCTAATGGTTCACAGTTTCAAGGTCCTAAATCTCGTAGCTGTTTTTTACACTTTCTTGTCCATCTAAATAGTTCAAAACTTCCCACCAACAAAGGCAACTCTTCCATATTAGATTTGGTAGGCCATTTTCACAAAAAGTCGCTATTTCTTTTAAACTAAAAAATATATAACTACAAATCCTGTCCCATAAAGACCAAGGCATATGAGTTCTGTGCCTGAAATTGCCACTAAATTAAATGTCGTTGGCTTACTCATCAGTTCTCTGAGTTGTATCCATTGATCCTAAGCAAGTATGTCCACAAACTAACCTATAAACTTAGGCACACCCAAGCCTGCATGTGAAAAATAAACCAACTCAGGGCACCAAACAAATACTCTATATTGGTTGTAATTACCATCATTAAAATTCCAAGAAACTCCATCAGGGATACGGCTGTAGTTGTCCTTCAGCAGTACTGGCCAAAGCTGGCTATTATAAACCAGCCATGCCCCCTTCATTCTGTCCAGTGGACAAGTAATATTTAATAGCTACTAGGGAAAAAAAATAGAATTAAAAGGTCCCAAAGCTGAGTGGGAAGAGCTATTACAGATCAATCAATCTGGGTAAGGAGAAAATGATAGTAAAAGATGTTAAATAACTTGACCAACACTATTTGTTTGGGGTAAATTTAGAAGTCAATTATTAATGATGTTAATAAAAGTATCTTATGCAGAAACCCCTTTACAGTTCTGAGAGCACGTTTACACTATTATATTTGATCCTCATGGCAACTTGTTGAGGTATAAAAACAAAAAGAAGTATTATTATCTACATCTCATAGCACAGAAACAGGCTAAGAGTGGTGACATGATTTAACTGAAGTAACCCAGCAAGTGCCTAGCAGAGCAGAGATCAGAAGTCTGTTCACCTAGATTCCTGTCTCCTGCTTTTATCTACTGTCTTAGACTATAATGTCAAGTCATCTAATAAAAGAAAAGCTGTGTGTTATTATAGTCTGAATGTGTACCCTCAATATTCATGTGTCAAAATCCTAACTCCCAAAGATGATGGTATTAGGAAGTAGAAGCTTTGGGAGGCTCTCAGGCCTTCAGGAATGGGATTGGTGCTCAATAAAAGCTCAATAAAAGCTAAGGGGAGAACCCGAGCTTCTCCACCATGTAAGGACACAGCGAGAGGCACTGGCTATGACCAGGAGAAGGGCCTTCAGTAGGACATGATCATGTTGGTGCCTCCATCTAAGACTTCCCAAAACAGTGAGAACTAAATGTCTATTGCTTACAAGCTACCTAGTCTGTAGTATTTTGTAACAACAGCCTGTAAGATTAAGACACGATGCTTCAAGAGTGTGGCTTTTTGTTTTGTGGTAGGAAGAATACAGAATATTTCTTATGTATTTTCCTCATATTGTAGAGATGGAAGGATCTCTGAGACTTGATCTGTTTTATCCTCCAGCATCAAAGCAGGATTTCACATAGGTCATATCTGGTGGACCAGACATTTATTTGATAAAGTGTTTTTCAAAATCCCCAGGGAAAGTAGTCTCAGCCAACATCATTCACAATATGTTTTTTACAAAATAATTTGACCAAATTGGTCTTTTATGCTTTACTTAATATTTTATGGAACTCCTCATAGAAAACTAAAATTTCTTTTGTATTCTAATTCAGAATAATTCAACTATTCTAAACTGAGGAGAATGTTTGAGTATCAATATGTATTTTATTTTAAAATAACAAAAATGATTGGTGGGTTAAATACTTATAAAAGGTCCTGATCAACCTAATCTTATCAGTGAACCGCATCTCTCAGGCTATTGTGATTGGTTCAATGATGGGCACATAACCCAGTCTGGACCAGTGAGACAATAGGAGATGGCTCCGAAGTCTTCTGGGAAAGGAGAGATGTTTTCACTTCCTGCTGGATGTGGAAGAAAAGGCACAGTGCCTCAGGAGCTGATCAAAGCACTTTGAGTCAGCAGTCTTGGGCGAAAGCCAACACTGGCAGTTTGGAAAACAGCAACAACAAAACCAGGAGTTTGGTGAAATGGTTGATGCACAATGTAACAGCCTTGTTTAAAACATATCTTATTTATTCACTTTAAGTGACTCGAGCCAATAAATGCCCTTAACTTTTTAGTCCTTCTAAACTTCCCAGTTTAAATGCAGTGTATGCAGTGTCAGTGTGTGTGTGTGCGCGTGCATGTGTGTTTGCGTGTAGCAGGCAGTTGACGCTGGCCCTTCCATGAAGCAGAGGAAACAGAGAGAGGGAAGAGGTCTTTCTCTGGCCACAAAGACAAGTGACACGTGGCATTACTAAGCAATATATCTTGTGGCCTGCCCATGAGAGATAGCCAATGATACACTGGCAAGCCCCAAGGGGGGTGGGAATGCTGCCCACTTTCCTGGAGTCTTCTTCTTCACTTGCCCAGTGGTCCAGGAACATAAAAGATGCAGAAAATGCAAGCTTTGCTATGAAGGCCTTCAGGAGCTAGTACATCAGCTACCAAAAGCTAAAACTCTAGGTGCTAGTAGATCAGGCTATCATGACCTAGAGACAGAAAAAAACGTTGCTATTCAGTCTTACCCTTAACTATCAAAGCCTAAGGATAACAGGTGCCTCCAGATGGAGCAGCTGATGGGAGAGTAGCTATCATTTTTTGAACGCTTTTCCTTTTTACTTTCACAAGCATCAGGTACCTCAAAATACTAGAGAAAAGCCCTATGTTGGAAACAAGATTACAAGAGAAATTTCATCTCTACCAAACTGCTACTTCCACCCTTGCTTAATGGAGAGACTACCTGCTTCTGTGGTCTGTCGTGCTACAGTTGAATTTTAACTGCAGTTCCTAGAAGGTCTCAAAGCTCATAAGAGGACTGTTTAAAATTGCCCAAGTTTTAATTTACCCATCCTAAGACTAACAATCAATTATTATAAATTTGGTCCTTGAAGAATAACTCCACTTCCCAGTTCCTGTAGACAGCAAACCCCACCACATCCTTGGCTTCTAGAACTCACCACACTCCTCAAACCACAACACTCCCTTTAACAGTAACTATAGCTTACAATTGTATGACCCTTCCCTTTCCTCATATTACATACAGTAGGAAATAACATGTCCTTTGAAAGACCCTTAGGAAATCCTTGTGTTAGCCGAGGACTCAGATCATCATTTAACAGAAATTCTTGGATAGGAAGTTTCATGGGAGATAGTCTGGCTTTTTTCTAAACCCATATGGAACACTAAGCCCCAGAAAGAAGCTGAGGAGGGACATATGTGGGTTTTCACTAATGCTTTTGGTCTTCCAAGTACAATTTCTTTTTTTCCCTGAGCACCCCCCTCATATTCTGCTTACCATATTCTACAGTGGGAGTACTCAGGAAGGAAGTGCTAGTGTATTAGTCCAGTCAGGGCCCTATAACAAAGCACTATAGGCTGGCTGGTTGTTAGACAGTTGCAATTTATGTCTCATGGTTCTGGAGACTGGAAGTCTGAGATCAGGATGCCAACATGGTTCAAGTTCTAGTGAGAGCCCTCTTGTGGGTCACAGACTGCTGACTTCTCATGCTATCCTCACATAGCAGAGAGCAGAGGGATGCAAGTTTTCATGATTGTTAAAAGGGCACTAATTCTAATTGGAGGGCTTCACCCTCATACCTCATCCTAATTACCTCTCAAAGGTCGCACCTCCAAATACCATCATATACTGTGTGTGTGCAGGGGATGGGTGGAAGGGGTTCAACATACAAATTTGGGGGGACACAAACATTCAATCTATAACACCGAGATACACTGAGACATCTTGGCCAGCTTAAATACTCTAGCCTTTGGAAAGTGTGGAGCCCAGATTGCTAGATGTAGGAATATGACTCTAACTTCATACCTTTTTTCATCAGATATTAACTCTGAGTAAATCAGGAAAACTCCAGCTCATTTATACCTTTGAGCTAGTCCAGTACTCTCAACAGCTGTAATATTTTGCCTCCTGTTTGCCCTAAACATGTCTTATCTTCTTTCTATAATATATAGAAGATAGTTTCACCTGTTTTCAATGTGTTCCCTAACACTGAAAATGTAGTTCCAGTCTAATTTTTAAGTATACTCATTAGGGTTATGTATTTCATAACTGATAGTGTCTAGTTTAAAGGGTAGCTTTCTATCTATAGGGAACATTTTCTTGATTTGGGGCTTCAGTCAGGCTATCTCTTACCACTTCATAAGATCCCCATGACTCTTTTTCTAGAAAGTAGGTAGACTCTCAGAGGGGCAGAATGAATATCAGACATTGACACATTAATGAAAGGTATATAAATAATTGTATTAATATATAAACAACAGCTTTGAGTGAGGCATAAATTCTTTCTATCACTTAAAGCCCAGAACACACTGGCACTAGGGAAAAAAAATCAGAGACTCTTCTTTTCCTTCTTCCTATAATTTTCTTGCAAATAGCATATTCACTGATGTTTTTGGAGAGTTCAGTTACTCGGATGAAATCTTAGAAGGAGAAGTAGGCCATAAGATTGAAATATTAATTGATAGTTACCATATTTCCTGCAAGAAATAATCTTTCTCATATTCAAAAATAAAATTAGGATATCTTATCGTTTCAGGTAACCAAATTCAAATAGTTAGTAGACAATTATGTATGGTATTTTATAGGCCACGAAAAGAAGCAACATACCATTTCTGATCTTAAAAGCACACAAACCTGGTTAGAAAAATAGTAAAGGTTTATAAATGTTAGAATATAGTCATTTTTCTTTAAAATAGAGAGCCACATTTTTTAAGACCGACAAAAAAGGTTTTAAGCTTTATGGAGATGGAAACTTCAAATCAGGTCTGGAGAAATTAGGTATGATTTCCAGAAGGAGCATTCTGGGAAAGATTGAAGTAAATCAGTGAGGAAATAAGTAAATTCTTTGATTAATTAAGTTATGTGTTAATGACAGAACTAAGAAGCTCCTGAATGAGAGCATAATAAATTGTTGCATATAATAAATAAGTAAATAGTATATGCACAAGTAATAAATACATGAAACTTTTCAGTCGTTTCATCTGGAAGGACGTTGCCCTCAACAAGAACACTTGATGTTACCCTCTGGCAAGATACAGCTGGAACTGTGAAGTTGAGTGCCAGTGGTTTAAATTAAGAAACAGCTTGTGATATTAAAATTAAGACTTTTGAAAAAAGCAACAAGACATATCACAAACTTCACAGAGCTATAAAGCCTTTCATATGGTTCAGCAAATACAGGAGCATGATTCTCTTTATTTATTAATTTGATATGCATTCATTAGGTACCACTGTCTACCCCATATTGCCCTAATTACTAGGAAGATGTAAAAGAAAGCATGGAAAGAGTCCTCTCCCGACAGGTTGCCTAATATCTAAGAGGTGAAATAAAATGTGTAAAAATAAAGTGGGAGATATTTCTGGACAAAATATGAGAAATTGAGAAATGCAAATGCTACCTACAGTTTTTCCTCTCTCCCAGGGGGCTCACAGCACATCATAATTACCTGGCAGAAAGTATCATTCTCATAAGCATTTTGCAACGTGATTGGCAGGGATGCAGAGAGTCTAAGCAATCTGTATAAAAACCTTGCGAGCTGAGTGGGAGAACTAGAAATTAGTTTTCTGTACGGTATATTGCCAGGAATATTGGTAGGTCCAGAGGCAAAAGTCCTCAAGGTTATTTTTCCCTCTACTTTTGAGGTATCAGGTGATTCCAGGAAAGTTATTTCTGAAATAAGGTTTCTCCCTCTGGGGATGATATCCTGGGATATCTACCTTATCTACCTCACAGGGGTCCTGTGTGAATTGAATTAGCTGAGAGAGGGGGTGGGGAATTTTAAAGAGCTTCATGATCCACAAAGCATTTTGTTAAGTATCTGGTAAAATATCAATATTGATTGATTGATTGATTGTGAGCCAGGATGTAGGTGAAAGGTGAAGAAAGTGTCCCTTAAAGACTGACCATTTGGAGAAATCTGCTATTCCAGTTGGTAAGCCTGCCAGTAGGCATAGTGTTAAGCTTTGTATGGAGAAGAAGTGAGAAGAGCTGAGAGATAGATACAAAAAGCCTCAGGTGCCCAGGCACAAATGCTAGAGGAGAATAGAGACAGCTGTGGAAGCATCTAGATTACAGAGGATCTGGGCAGCCCCACTGCATCTCTCTCAACTATGAAAAAAAGCACTGAAGTCTTTCCAATCCCACAAGATGGGTTCATAAATTAACTGAAAAAGAGAGAAAGCCAGCTGGCCCAAATGAGACTACTTGGTTGTCACAGAGAAGTACCACAAGAGAAAGCAATAAAGACCATAAAATCAGAAACAGTATAGAAACACGGGGATGTGGCTGCTCAGTGAGCACCATCATGGAGCAATGAACATGCCCAAAGACCTGCTCCAGCAGGGACAGACACCCCTGAATGGCCGCTTAACTCCCAGGTGATGCCATCAACCGTGTCATTCCCTCGGAATCTTGCCGCCAGGAAAAGTGAGGTGAAAAGTAAAGCCTGGCAAAATCACGACCAACTGAGTTTCAACGTGAAATGACTAAGAAAAACATGAAGTAACTGGGGTCATCTAGAATGAACTGGAAACATTTTCCACTATGAGTGAGTATAGAAAACCTGACATAGAAGTGAGGTATGGAAAAATTTGAAGCAGATGAGTGGCATCATCGGAAAGGAGTAAGAGGATGTTGACAGAAGGAAGTGGGAGGCGGAAGCGCGCTACAGAGCAGTCCCCAGGACCTCAGTGATCCTTAAATGGTGATGTGCGCACAGCTCACCTAGGGGGCTTGTTGAAACATATATTCGGATTTTTCCTGGTCCTAAGGGTGTCACTGAGGCTGATGCTTCAGTCCACGGAGCGTGTTTTGAGTAGCAAGCGTCTAAGTGACAGGTGACCTAAACCTGAACGAGGCAGTGACAATGGAAAAGCAGAAGGGATGTGGCTGAGAAGCAGTCAGAAATAGAAAAGACAAGACTCAGAGACTGATTAGGGAAAGAGGAAACATTATAACTCCAAGATTTTTAGGCCTGGACAATAGGGCAGGTCATAGGGCTATTAACTGAGTCCTTAGTAAATAAAGGTCTGTGCAGAAACACCTCAAGACCTTTCCATATATGTGTTTTATGCATACTTACTTCTACCGAGTTACTGAGAGATGCTCCTACTGTGTGAGATTGCTTTTTGGAGTCGTTTGAGATTGGAATCCACCTCTCTTTGCTTCGTGGGTCTGGGCTGCTTTGTTTTCATTGCACATTGCTCATGGCTTGACCCTGAATAAACTGAAAATAGACCATTAGGGAGATTGGCAGACATGGAATGTAAAAGCACGCTAGGGCAGCAGGAAAACTATTAAGGGAGTTCTTCCTAAGTAAGGAAGAAAACGTGGCAAACAGGTGTTTTAAGATTTTCCAAGTAATAGTCCAGAGAGGGCCCTGGACTCCAGCAGCCATCTTCACTGGCTTGTGAGTTTAGCTCTCAATCCGTGGGAATGATAAACAGATCAGGGGAGACCTCAGATTCCGCAAACGCTCAAGAGTCATTATGGGTGCAGGAGAGCATCCGGAGGGATCTGTGTAGTTGCCAAAAAGCATCCACCTAGATGAGCTTTTGGAAATGGTCGTGAGATTGTAGTTCTTGTTCCAGAGTCTTAGTGAAGTCAGACCAGATTAGACTCAAGCCCCAGTCTGTGCTCTGTGTGTGTTAGGAGGGAGGGGCGCCCCAGGGACAGAAAGACAAGGGGGGTAGGAAGGGTAGTATTGTGCTTCTGTGAACGGGTTTCCTTAATGCACCGAGGTAGCACTTAACGGTGGTTCATGGCTTCCCCAGGAAACCATTCTAAGTGGGCCAAGTGCCCAATGGTTTCTATCCCGGTTAAGTAAATAAATGAAATATGCTAATTAGCACCCTATTAGCTCACAGCAGGGAGTAATCCGTGGCATTTTGATTGGAAAGAATTCTGTCATCCAAAAGACTGGTCTGTAACAAAATGCAAACTGGCCCAATTTCCTCCCTCCCTTCCCCATGGCAGTTGTCCAAACGTCTGAGACGCAGACCTCACAACTCCGTGCAATTCCAAGGGTGTCGCGGGGCGCCGTGAGAGCACCTCCTGGCCTCCACGGAGCCTGGCGCCGCGCCGCGCTCTGAGAACAGATTTATACAATCCAGAAATGGGAGCCAGAACTCAGAAGCATCGAGCAGGTTTGGGAGGCGCTTTAGGGGGCAGCTCTTTTTCCTTTCGTTAGGACAATATCCCCACTTTTATTCTCTGGCCCTCCCCGACTCCAATCCAGAGCGCATTTCCTTGACTCGGGCAGACAGGCACGGGACCGTGGTCCTGTTCTGCAGAAGGAGGGCTTCTTAGGAAAACGCTAGAGCTGCGGGGTTTCAGTTGGGGAAAGGCAAGCTTGGGTAGGTTATCCTCTTTATATTTTTATTGTTTCGGCGGCAGAGAATCCACCTAGTGCCTGTTCTCCTATTCCCGTTTAAATGTCTAGATTCACATCTTGCCCATCTCCTACCATTTTGCAGAAGGAAGGATCGGGGGGCAGCGTGGACCCTGAAGGAAAAAGCCCAGGACAAAAACAGCGTGTTTTCCAATTTGGTCTTTTAAAACATCCACTTTCCAAGAGCTCTGTTGTTTACAGGGATTAGACATCATGACACATCTGTCAGGCTGCCTCAGAATTTATCAGAAATCCCCATCAGAGTGGGACTTAGGCAATGAAGCTTACTTATATCACCGTGAGGCTTCTAATACTTTTTCTGTTCTTGATACCAAATATTATAGGGATCACCTTGTATTTGCTGACAGCTGCTTAATAAGAGGGGTGGAGTGGGGAGATAGGGTTTTTAATCATCTGAATGTTATAGAGGTAAGTTGCCAGTATTGTTGGGGTTTTTCTCCCCCCTCAAGTTTGGCCCTTTCTATGCTGACCTATGCAAACCACATAGATATTGAATGCTTATGACAAGCCACGTGAAAACACTTTTCTCTGCACGCTCTTGTATTTCCTCCCTAATAAAAAAAGTGATGATACTTACTTAAAGTTTAAAATTGTTAATGGAATGTACTAGCTACAAATACATCACTCTTTTTCTCCCCCATACTCGTTTTTCTTTTTCCTAGGAAGAGAATCTATTAAATCTTGACTAGTTACAAATTCAAATCGAATGCTGAATACCAGCTGTTGTAAGGCAGCATTTTAAAATTCAACTTTAGATGAAATCTTTAAGAAAGCAAGTCCAAGAAAAACCTCATAGTAAAATTTAGGTCTCACTCACTAACATTACTACACCACATTGATTGCAGTACCTGAAGAAATCGTTCAGAACCATATGACACTGATGTCTGTTTAGAATGTTGTTGTTTTTTTTTTTTTTTAAATCCTGTATTGGAAAATAAGGCACATTACCTAAATGATTCAAATGACAAAAAAAAAAAAAAAAAATCATTCCTAAAAGCCATCTGTGAATTAACATATGGGCTTCTGGAACCCAACATCTTGGTTCTGTATGTGAGTCAGAAGAAAAAAAAAGAAGAAGAAGAAAAGAAAGAAGGAAAAGAAGAAAATGTGATCCTGTCTTTGAGTATGAAACATGGAATAATTTTCTCCAATCAAGGGGACTTCGAAGAGGGCAAGCATTTATGACAATGCAGCAATCAGCTGGACCTCACAGCAGATTGCCCCAAGACTGGTCCCAAGAGCAGTCACAAAACTTTGAAGCGAGCCAAGACCAGATTCTGCGAATGGAAAAATGTGTTCCTGAACCGGGGCTCTGTAAATCTAGGCACGTTCTGAACGCAATATAGGCTCTGTTGCTTTGGCAAATCTGTCTTGAACTGAAAAGCAGTTTAGTAAGGAATCAAGCAAGAACAGATATGAGTTAACAAGAAGCCTAGCAGTGGTAGCAGCCACTGAGATTACTAGGCAAGTGTTAGCGAGCATTAAAAGACCCTCATCTGCACAACTCCCTGTCCCCAACCTAGTTGTCAAAGTGTAACTTCTCTGCCTGGTAAAAAAAAAAAGCTGAATGTTTCTCTTGCATTTATCAGATACTGTGTATCTGGCTTGAATATGGAAGCTGATATAGCCTAGCCAAATCATGCGGATAGAGGGATGACGCCTAAATGCTTTTACATATTTTGGGTTTCTGGGGAATTTTTTTCCTTGAAATTCACATGTTCCAAATATCTGTCTTACTTTGAACCTGAATCCGCAACGGAGAACTCACAACCTGGGAGTGAGAACAAAAGACAGACAGAAACTCTGTGTTGACACTTTAAATTAAATGTGGTTTCGAGGCCACTCAAGATGAAAACTACCTCCACTGCAGTCCTGACCGACAGATTGCAAGCAAACATGCCCACTACCTGGTAATTCTACCTGATAGTTACTTGGAAAGATTCAGATACTCAACAATGGACCTGAATGTTTTTGTGAGTTTGAGGGCCCATTAGCGAGGGGAGTGGGGAGGACTTTAAAAAAAAAAAAAAACTGTGCAGTGAAGTTGACCACAGTGAAGTTGACAACAGGACCTGTTGAAATTCCATCAAAAAAAGTTTTGCATTTGAAAAAAAATATATTCTTGCAGCATAATGAAGCTTTTCAGGCATTCGGTCTCCTCAGACTTTTGCCTTTGCCAACAGTTATAACAATAAGGGAAACTGTATTAATGGTGTGGCAATTGTGTGCATTTGTGCACTGCCCCTAGAAACGCCCACTGAGCTGTCCGCCGGCTCTGCCAAGGGGCAAGTGCACAGTGAATTTCAGATAAGAGAAGACTTTGGATTCCAGCCCTAAAGTGATACTTGGGAGGTGCATGCGTGTCTTTCTGCATGGAGGAGAGCAGACGGGTGTGTGTGTGTGTGTGTGTGTGTGTGTGTGTGTGTGTGTGTGTGTGTTAGGGAAGCAAGAAAGATGAAAAGAAGCAGATGAAGAAATTCAGAGACAAGCTAACACTGCCTCCTTTTGCTTGTTTTTCTTCTCCTTGTTCCCAGTCCTCCCAGTGGGATAGCATCCAGGGAAATCCTGGGCCTCTCCCTGATGAGGACCAACATCAGTGCTATGACTGGCTCTGGCAATGAAAAGAACTGACCCCTGAAGGGAATCCTGGCCATGGAGCACTCCTTGGGGGCAGAGCTGAGAAATCCAGATGGTGAATGACTTGGCAAAGGTCACACAGGTTGCCATTCAAGGTAAAAATAATTAGTTCATCCATTCAGTGGAAATTTGCTGAGTGCCCATTATGTGCTCGATGGTAGCGATACATGGTCCATATACATAATTTAAGCACAATCATAACTGCTATGGAACTCATTCACTAAAGGATGAAAAAAGCATAGTTCCCCACCTCTAGGAAGCTCATAGTTCTAGAAATAATAACTATCCTTATATCTTTACTTTGTACTGTGACAAAAGCTATTTTAGTGTATCTTCATTATACCCCTTATAAGGTAAAGAGTATTATCCCATAAATTTATAATTGAGGAAAATGAGCCTTAACCTTGCTTAAGGTCACATAGTTAGGAAGCAGTGGCACCAAAACTTGAACTCAGGTGTCTTGATTCCCAGGTGTCTGGGACCACCATCCCAGCTGTCTGGACCTTGGCACACTTGTGAGTTTTGGTGGAATAAAACTCAGTTGAATTTAATACCAGATATCTCCAATCCCCCACTGGAAGCTGTCCACACTCAAAGATGTGTACCAGACCACTATGCCAGACCACTACTACAAAGATGTAAGAAGAGACACAAAAAAGATATGAAAGATCTCAAATCAATAACTTAACTTTACAACTTAGGGAATTAGAAAAAGAAGAACAAACTAAACCCAAAGCTAGTGGAAGGAAGGAAATTATAAAGATTACAACAGAGATAAATTAAATAGAAAACCAACAGAAAAAATTAACAACACCAAAAGTGGGTTCTTCAAAAAGATCAGCAGAATTGACAAAACTTTAGCTAGGTGAACTAGCAAGAAAAGAATACTCAAATTATTAAAATAAAAAATGAAATGTGAACATTTCTGCTGATTTTACAGAAATGAGAAGGATGGTAAGAGAGCGCACTGAGCAACTATATACAAATAAATTGAATAACCAAGATGAAATAGTAAAGTTCTTGGAAACACAAAACCTCACAAGACTCAACCACAAAACAAATAGAAAATCTGAATAGACTTCTAGCTAGTAGAGAGATTTAATCAGGAGTCAAAAATCTCTCAACAATAACAACAAAAAGCCCTGGAGCTGGTGACTTCACTGGTGAATTCTACCAATAATTTTAAAAAGAATTAACACCAGCCTTCTCAAATTTTTATTTTAATTAAAGTGGAGGGGCCACTCCATAATTTATTTTGTAAGACCAGCATTACCTTAATACCAAAGGCAGACAAAGGTACAAGAAAAGAAAACTGTACGTCAACATTGGTGCAAAAATGCTCAACAAAATATCAGCAAATGAAATTCAGCAGCATATTAAAAGGATTATACACCAAGAGCAAGTGGAATTTATTTATTCCTGGCTTGCAAGGATTGTTCAGTATAGGAGCACTGATCAATATAAAACACCACATTAATAGAATGAAGGAAAAAAATATGATTATCTCAGTTGATACAAAAATTCAATACCCTTTCACGATAAAAGCACTCAGAAAACCAGTAAGAGAAAGAAACTTCCTCAATATAATAAAAGCAATATATTTAAAAAAAAAAAAAAGCAACTACACCCAGTGGTGTAAGACTAGAAGCTAGACTAGATTGGGAACAAAGCAAGACGCCTGCTTTCATCGCTTCCATTCAACATAGCACTGGAAGTCTTAGCCAGAGCAATTAGGCAAGAAAAAGAAGTAAAAGGCACCTAAATTGGAAAAGAAGTAAAATGATTCTCTTCACAGATGATTGATCTTATGTATAGAAAATTAAAGATTCCACACACACACACAAAAAAACCCTGTTAGAACTAATTATATAAATTCAGCAAAGAAGCAGGATACATTGCATTTTTATACACTAACAATGCACAATCTAGAAAATGGAATCAAGAAAACAATTTCATTTGCAATAGCATCAAAAAGAATAATACTTAGGAATTAACAAAGGAGGTGAAAGACTTGTACAATGACAACTATAAAACATTTTTGAAAGAAATTAGACAGTTAAACGGAAAGCTATCTCATGTTTATGAATTGGAAGACTTAACATTGTTAAGATGCTGAGGCTACCTAAAGCAGTCTCCAGACATAATGTAATCCTTATCAAAATCCCAATGATGTATTTTTTTAGAAATAGAAAATTCATCCTAAAATTCATATGGTATCTCAACATCCTAGAAGGGAAAAATCTAGAGAACTCACACTTCCTGATTTCAAAACTTACTATAAAGCTATAGTAATCAAAATAGGATGGTACTAGCATGAAGACATACATGCAGACCAAAGGAATAGAACAGTCCAGAAATGCATCCTCACATATATGGTCAAATGATGTTCAGGGGAACCTGGGTGGCTTAGTTGGTTAAGCATCCAACCCTTGATTTTGGCTCAGGTCATGATCTCAGGGTCATGACATAGAGCCCCTTAACCAGCGGGGAGTCTGCTTGAAATTCTTTCCCTCCTCCCCTCCCCCAACTCACACATGCTCTCTCTCGCTCTCTCTCTAAAATAAAATCTTTAATAAAATGATGTTCAACAAGGGTGCCACAACCATTCGATGGTGAGAAGATAGTCTTTTCAACAAATGGTGCTGGAAAAACTGGCTATCCACCTGCAGAAGAATGAAGTTAGACCCTTACATTTTTCCACACACAGAAAATAACTCAAAATGGGCCATGACTTAAATGTAAGACCTGAAACTTATAAAATTCTTAGGAGAAAATACAAGGCTAAAAGCTTCATGAAACTGGATCCGGCAATGATTTTTTTTTGGATATAACCAAAGACGAAAATAACAAAAGAAAACATAAACAAATTGGACTTTATGAAAATTAAAAACTTCTGTGCACAAAAAGATACTAATAAACAGTAAAAATATAAATCACACAGTGACACGGTGGTTCATGAGATCACAGTCAAGCTGTCAGCTAGTACTGCAGCCATCTGAAAGCTCAACTGAGATTCAAGGATTTGCTTCCAAGAGGATTCAATCACATGGCTGGTGGGCGTCCTCAGTTCCTCGTTGTCTATTGGCAGGAAGTGTCAATTCCTCACCAAGTGAGGGCTCCATAGGGCTCCCTGAATGACCTTTCAAAATGGCAGCTGTCTTTCCCCAGAGCAAATGATTCAAGAGCAAGGAGGAAGCCACATGTGTCCTATGATGAAGGCCTGGAAGCCCCACATTATCACAACCAATACATTCTGTTTGTTAGAATCAAGTCACGAGGTCCAGCCTTCACGTAAGGGGAGGGATTAGCTTATATCTTTTGAAAGGAGGATTATCAAAGAATTTATGGATATATTTTAAAAGTCACCACAGTAATCATATTAGGGTTATAAGAGTGTCAGTAAGTTTTTCTTGATTAAACCAATTTTCTGTATTGTATTAATTGTGTTTCTACAATAAAAAAAACTTGAAAAGATAAACTTGTATTTCATTATAAACATTACCTCTGTATTTCAATGCACTCAGAAAATTTTTTTTAATAAAGACAACTCCAAAGGTCAAATTCAACTCTGTCAATTATTCCTTTGGTCTTTATCACACCCTCTGAAAATAATACACATGACAGACAGTTCATCCTCAAATGGCCACCATACTTGGAGAGGAGGGAAGATTTGGCGGAGCAAACCTAAAGCACAGAACCCACATCTGTCTACTTCCTGAGGCATTCTTGTGTCTATCCATCAGTCCAGGCCAGTGCATCAGCCTAGCTGCCCTTAGAATTGTCTTAAGCTGTACGAAAGCCCTGTGCCTTCAGATTTTCTCAGTTCTTACAAGAAATAGCCATCTGAAACCTGTTAGTATAAATTTTGTAAATCTGTTTTCAAGGACATTAAATACTATGCCTCTTGGTGTCATTTATAAAAGATTCCATTGGAGAAATATTTTCTAGAAGGCACTGCCAGGAAAAAATTGTTCCTGTGAAGAGTAAGTGTGCTTAGACATCTCTGAGTTATAAAGCTTGACATTTTTTTTCTTTCTTCTGGCTACAAGGAAACTCATAGTAATGTACTGTCTTTTGCAATTAACATAGGTCTCTTCTTTTCCACTATGTTGATATTACAATACTGTGAACTTATTTTGCATCAGCCCTTTATTCAAAGCCATGAAAAGTTTTTGTTGTTTTTTTTTTTTTTAGAAAAAAAAAAAGCATGTAGGAACCATAGCTACTATTTTAGTGCTTATCATGGTAACCACAAGCTAGATCTCTATATATGTAGTGAGGTTTCCAGTAAAGGAGGAACTTTTATTTTCTTTTTAAGCAATAGAAGTACTATTTGGGAGTGGTTTACAGTTTTCCATTCTCTAGATAGAGACCTTTGGAACATCCTTTTGGTAGTAGAAGGTTGAAATTATTACCAGGAAAATGTATTATCAATAATGCAAAGCAAGTTCCTATCCATAGTTTTTTTGGGAGGAAAAAACTGGATGTCGCCATAAATTTTAATGATCATGATACTAAGATAGTGAATGTCTTGTTTATTTCTACAATATAAACTAGATCGAGCTTTAACTATGCTATATCTTGGAAGTTGTTGAGAAATGTGTTTCCAAAATATAGATTTAGACTGGATTTTAGAGTCTACACACAACATTGCTTAAGTTGGAAAAAGCCTACTTTTTCAACAATATACTCTTAGCTTTTTGATTGTCTTGTCAGGACAATAGAGTTTAGACCATACCTCTGGGTGGGGTTAGGAACTGCCCTGAAGAAAATAAAAGTTTCCACTGTCAAACGGGAAACAACATGATGTCCTTGGACCCCCACCGATCTCATGCTGAGGACTGAGACAGGTGGGGGTCTGATGTGAAAAGCACTGTGATCTCTAGACAATCTCATGATGAGTGGGACCTCTCCTGCATGGAAGCCAGTGGGGATCAAAGCAAAGACCTTCAAATGAGGGTCAGAGCCTATAAGCCCCAAAAGTAATTACCATTGGCAGTAGAGTATATCATCACTTTTATGTCTTCACTGAACATTTATTGAAGACTTTCTCTTAATCAAAGAGTGTGATTTTTCTATATACTTCTAACTCACTTCATGTTATTGGCCACAATACTGACTCATATTTGTTTTTCTCTAAAATATTTTCCTCAAAATAAAAAAATTTAGAACATAAACATTTAATTGGCCATCTACTAGAGTCCACTTACTGCCTGTGGATAATACACCAGAGCTGGGGTTGCCAAGGAACAAGGAGGTTGGATGCCACAGACACTCTCATAGAGTAGAACACATTCTGGAATCTTCACTTCTCTATTGTTCCTCTTCCTGCCATTCATTTTTGGCAAATAGTTCTGATGCATAATAGCTGATAAAGGTAAGCAAATGAAGTGTTCTATTTGCCACAAAGAATGAGAATTATACTCAATGGTTCAAATGCAAGTTTTCTGGCTGGTCAAGCATACAATGGAGCAAACCAAGGGTAAAGATCAACAGGCAGAAGGGATGGTCTTTTTTCTTTTCTTTTTTTTTTTTTTTTGATTTGACAGAGAGAGAGAGAGAGAGAGCGCGAGTGAACAAGCAGGGGGCTCAGCAGAGGGAGAGGGAGAAGCAGGCTCCCCGCTGAATAGGGAGCCCCATACAGGACTTGATCCTAGGACCCTGGGATCATGACCTGAGCCCAAAGCAGAGGCTTAACCATCTGAGCCACCCACGCCCCCCAGAAGGGATGGTCTTTTGACATTAAGAAAGGCTTCGTAACTTCACTGCGGAATGGAAGAATATACCAACATTCTTATAAATGGTATCTACAAGAAACTAACACCTCAAAGCATGTCATGGCCTGTCTGCTCTTGTACCCCTTAGAATGTTAATTCATATCAACCCTATTTTTTTGCAGATTGGGCAACTAGAATCGCAGAAAACTTTGGATAAAGCTACTGAATGTTTCCAGCTAAGAATTATTATACAGCCAGTGTTTGGACACACGAAATCCTACTCTAGAACCACTTAATGGGTCACCACTTAATGAACTACTTCAATGGGTCACCTAGAGAGAGCTGAAGGCTCTCTGCATTATTATTTTCTTATTCTTCTCTGTGCTCAATTAAACTTCATCAAGTAAGACTCAAGTGGTTTTGAGCAGGGAGATGGGGTAATGGTAAGGGAGTGACTGGGTCCATGTTTGGAGCAAAGTAGAACTGGGAGCAAGAAAAACCGTCTGAGAAATTACTAGTTGCCAACTTCCAAGATCCATTTTCCCCTCCTCCTTAATAAGAGAATCACCATATAACCATGTACTCAGCTAATAAGATAACATTTCTGTTCCTTTTCAGGCACTTGTGTCATATGATTATTTTTTGGTCAATTTGATTTATGCAAAATGATCCTTATAAGCACAGGGTCATGCTCACTTCATCCCTGCTCCTTCCTACTTCTTAGAATTTGGATAAACTAGTGCGAGCTCCTTGGCTATCATGAGCCATCAGATGGCCCGGATGATATAAGCCATATGCTGAAGACAGCGGAACAGAAAAACAGGAATCTAGTGCTCTCTTGACACTATCACGTGGTCAAATCAGTCCTAGAAGACCTACTTCATTTGCATGAGCAGGAAGTAAACTATTATTTTGTTTAAGCCAGTATTACTTCGGGATTTTTCCATTATATGTAGCAAGGGACTATCCTGTTTATCATGGTTGTATTTTTTTTTTTTAATTGTCCAAAAGTATCTGGCAGAATAAGAGGGATGGGGTCTGAAATCCAACCTGTACCTCCTCAAATACAAACCATGAATCCTGAGATGGAGCTGAGTGCATTTGGATAAAGAGGACACTCTTTTCTCACGCATCCAAAGGACTAATCTTCTCCTGGAGGCCATGACCCTATCAGAGGGGACACCTATTTGTACTACATGGACTAGCTGAGGTTTCCTTCTAACTGATTCAAGTCCAGAAAATTGAGGTATGCAATGGCATGGGTTTTTTGGGAGTAACTGGAGCAGACATCTCTCAGAGAAATAATAACTATCACCTTAATTTGCAGGATTTGTATTTTTTTCCAGTATTCCCAGAAATAACTTGGGGGAAGAGGATCCAATGGCCTTCCTGCAATCTCTAAGATACTGGCCCAGGGTTAGTTTCTGAAAGGGAATGTGACTTTATTTTAACCATGGACTATTGTGCATTTATTACCTCATTTAATCCTCAAAACTACTTTATAATTTCATTGTCTCCGTTTTACCGAAGAGAAAACAACCTGGGAGTAAATAAGTTGTCCGAGAACACAGCTAATCAAAGGCAAAGCCAGGACTCCAGCCTCGATCTCTCCAGCTCCCAGACCTACGCATGTAACCACCACTCAGTACGTCAGCCTGGCTGCACCTACGTTCTTGCATGTCCAAGTTAGTGAAGTCCTAAATTTGGTCAAGCTTAAGCTTGGTGGAATCCTGAAAACCCTTTATGACAGGCGCTGATGTGTGAGACTCCTGTGGTTTAGAAAAAGAGGTTGCCTCCCTTTTACAGTTCTTTCTGCTTCTGAGAAAAGGAACACTCCACAGATGTGTGAAGCCGCCAGGATTCCTACTCAGCATGACACAGCCCACCCAGCATCAAGAAGCCAGACCCCGAACCCTCTGTGGAAAAGGGCGAGTCCTCTTTAGCGAAATTTCTCCTGTGGAGCCGCAGCTTCCTTCCCTCTGGTGCTCAACTTCAGTTCATCTTGGGATCGCCGTATCCTAAGTTATTTTAAGGCAGTATTCATGTTTTATGACTCATTTCCTAGTTTCCTGCTGGGAAAAAAAAAAATCACAGCTAGGCATTCGGTCTCAGACACTGAAAACAGCTGACGTGTAATTTGGAGATGTGTATTTTATTGTGAGTGGGAGGATATGCAAGAAATAGGAAAATATTTCTGTTGGAGTGATATCTGCTCCTTGTCCTTGCTTTATCCTAATGCCCCAGCAACCACACACACATACACCTGGGCTTCTGCCGACCTCTGCACTAACATCTCCTCTAGGACTATAAAATATCCCCTGGAGAGACCAGGTTTTGTTACGGAGCAATTTTTGCCTCAAAAAGTTGACTCGAGATCATTTTGTGGCTATGTCCTTGGATTATCTTGCTTTTTTATTCTATTGGCTTCTTCTTCTTTAGCCTCAAATGTGTGTGTGTGTGTGTGTGTGTGTGTGTGTGTGTGTGTGTGAGAATGTGAGTGGGCATTCGTGTGTGTGTGTGTGTGTGTGTGTGTGAGAATGTGAGTGGGCATGTGTGTGAATGTGAGTGGGCATTTGTATGTGTGTGTGTGCGTATTTGTGTGTAACAATTTAAAATAATATATATTTCTTCCTCCAAATAAAAGTTAATCCTAAATAAAGAGAACCCTAATGTAATTGTCCTAGTACCTAGGTGAGATCAGTAATGCATGTTTTCACATGTGGTTGAAAAGGACATGAATTGTTAGTATCTCCCTCTGAGTGACACAAAAGGCCCTGGGCTGAATCCATTCCCAGTGAGCTCTCCCACTGACCCCAATGCATAGGCAAAGCAGCCATTCCTTAGGTCTGCTCCTGGAACTGCTTCCACCACACCAGAGGGGAGAAACAGGTTTCCTATGGGTAACTAGTACAAACTGTGCTAAAAATAAAAATAAAAGCAAAGATAAAACAAACAAGAGGGAAAAATCAGGAAAAATGGCTTACAAAAACAAATTCTGAAGTCACTCACTCTGCCCGACGGTTGAGACCTGAGGTGCTAGGGTCATGTAGCTGGCTGTAGTCAAAGCTGTGAGGACAAGTGTACGTTAGAATTAAAAAGCATTTTATAGAACACAGATCTGCCACCATCTTACATTTGCATATTGACAAATTTGAATTTCTACAGATTCGTATGATTTTTAAACATACATCCTAGGGGTGCCTGGGTGGCTCAGTTGGTTAATCATCTGCCTCCCAAGGTCCTGGGATCGAGCCCCAGGTCTGGCTCCATGCTGGGCAGGGAGTCTGCTTCTCCTTCTCCCTCTGACTGCTGCTCCCCCTGCTTGTGCTCTCTCTCCGTCAAATAAATAAATAAAATATTTTAAAAAACAAATATATATACTAGGAAAAAGCATTTCTTTGTCTCATGTTAGAAAAGAACTTTGGCGGGGAGGCCAAGAACTGACTTTCCTAATTTGAAATACTTAGGTCCCTTTCTTTTAAAAAAAAAAATTTAACAATTGTTGAAGGATGACTTTATGTTAATCACATTACTTATTATTTCATTTACTCATCACATACTACATACCTGATATTGGTATTATTTTTCTCCCCTTTTAAGAGATAAAGAAGCTGAGGCATAGAGACTAAGTAACCTATTCAAGGCCATATACGTTTGAGCCAGACCTGTCCCGATTTACCACTCAAGTTTGGGAACCCAAACTTATGCTCCCAGATGCTTTGTCTAAATTTGTTCAGCAGGAGATGGTATCAGTGCAGACTGCTGGGATACGTACCAGGGAAAAAGTCCGAAATTGTAGGAGGCTCTGCTGTGATCAAACATTCTGTGGACATCAGTAACTGTGAGCATAATTTTCATGATGCACTATCTTAGTATAATAGTTTAAAGATGCACATTTTCTTTGTAATAACCTTATAATAAACTATTGCACATTTTTCCATAGACCAAATAAAATTAGATAAAATTATAAGCTCATGAATGATCACAAACAACTTGTAGATTCCTGCTAAGCAAGGCATCACAATGCTCAATAAATTGAAACTATTACATTGTTGTTGTTTTTGTTCTTATTATAGAAGACGTAGTATCTTGATGTCTTTAGAGCAAATGCATTTCCGCAGTGCATCTCTAACCAAACCACAGAACATATCAGGGCTAATCCTAAATGAATATATCTCTTCATTGAATCACCAAACATTTACTGAGGGCCTTCTCTAGGTCTAGCACTATTCTAGGCTCTGGAGCTACTGCAGGGAAGGAAATAAAATCCCTACATTCCAGGGATCCTCCATTCCAGAGCAAAAGACAAGCTTTGAACAAATAACAAATACATGTTTGTATATATAGAAAAAGTAAGCTGATTAAGGGACAGAAAGTGGTAGTGCTCGTTAGCTGGCCTTAATATAAACAGTGTAGTCGGGGAAGTCCTCCCTGAAGAGGTGATATTTAAGCAGAGACTGGAATGTCCTGGCTATGTGGGGAGATGGGCATCCAGGCATGGGAAGCAATGAGAGGGAAAGTCTTAAGTTGGGACCTGAGCTCTGTGTGGTGGGAAAGCCGGAGAGAGGTCCATGGGGTTAGAACACAGTGACTAAGGGAGAAAACGAGGAGATGAATTACAGAGTGGGCAGAGCCAGGTCTCTTAGGGGCACCTAGGCCATGTAAGGCTCTGACTTCTATTCTAGGTGAGATGGGAAGCCCCTGGATGACACCGAGCTGGACAATACTTATTATCTGACAAATTTTAAAGAATCACTGCACTCTGGCTGCTGTTTCAGAAATAGACCATAATAACTTGCAGTGAGAATAACATAATGTATAGACGTGTCCAATCACTGGGTTGTACACCTGAAACTGATGCAACACTGTGTGCCAACTATACTTCAGCAAAAAATAATAATAGTAAATAACTAAACAGACTGTAATATGTAATGATACTAATGCTAGGCGACAGCCACTTAGTGGTTTGGAGGTGACCGTGGTAGTAAATGTCAGCCGCACTGATTGCTGGTGTCTCCACCCTCGGCACACACAGAAACCGAGCCAAGGCAATTCAAACCTGCCCCTGGGGGAAACCTTAAGGTGGGCGTGTGTGAACTGAGCAGGAATGTGAACTTATGTCATAAATATGAACTTAAAAAATGTACATGTTTCTTTTTTTTAAGATTTTTAAAATGTATTTATTTGAGAGAGAGCATGCATGCATACAAGCCAGGGGGAGGGACCGAGGAAGGGGAAGAAGCCACCTCCCTGCTAAGCAGGGAACCCAACACAGGGCTCTGTCCCAGGACCCCAAGATCATAACCTGAGGCAAAAGCAGATGCTTAACCAACTGAGCCACCCAGGCGCCCCAGGAAGTTTACATGTTTCTCCTGAAGCCATTATAGTACAAAGTAACAGACCTCTGTTCTGGCATAAGGTGACCTAGGGCACCTCTGGGAATTCCAAACTCTAAACCTCCCCTGTGACATGGAGAATGAGATCCTGATGGAGTAACACAGGAATGGTCCAACTGTGGAGTGAACTGGTGATTATTTATTGGCCTCAGGTTAGAGCCAGGAGAGAAGGGGAACAGGGAAGGACAGGCATGAAACAAGAAAGCCAGGGTGATGGAAAGCAAAGTGGGCCTGCAGGAAATTAACTAGGAGGAAATTAACACTGCAGGCCTACTAGGTGCTGGGCACTGTACGAATATGATCTTGTTTAACTGGCACTACACCCCTGTGAAGAAAATGAGGCTCAGATATGTTCAATAGCCAGTCCAAGGTCATGCAGTTGGTGAATGACAGAGCAGACATTTAAGCTCAGGCTTTTTTCTTTTTCCCCAAAGCGTGTGCTTTATGCAACATCTAGTTATACTGATGGCATTGGCACAGTGACAGTGAGAAGATTGTCCTAAATAAATGTAAAAATAAATCCTGGGCTATTCATCACCCAAGCTTTATAAAAAAGCCATCTTCCTTGTGGCAGGACTGAGCTGAACTCAAGAAATCTCAATACACACATAAAGAAGCATCATTTAGTTTACAGTGCCCTTACTTGCTGGATGAGAGGGGCAGGGTCTGGAGGAGGAAATACCCCCAAAACTCTTTTACCTGGAGCCCAGTAAATAAAAGGGAAACAGAATTCCAGCTAATGGAAAAAGATCTCTCACATCAAGCTCTCCCTTTCATGCAGAAAACATTCATTATTAGTTTTTTTGTTTTATATATATATATATATATAATTTCATTGTTAGTTTTAACCAATTCTTATTAAATCTCTATCTGCTTTGGAATTCCCATGGAGAATGCAAATTGCAAAATGTTTTTAAAACATAGCCAGCGGCCTGAGTCCACCTCCATGAACATCAGCATCATTGGTTAATGCTTTCTTTTATGACTTCGTTAACAAATGTTTATTGAGCATCAATTTTGTGCCAGGCACTGGGGTAATTTGGCCAAGAAATTTCTAAATTCTGCTGGTATTAATGCTAAAGAAGCCAAGTCCCCCCTGACACATCACTAATTCTTTTTCTTTTTTAAGATTTTATTTATTCATTTGACAGAGAGAGAGATCACAAGCAGGCAGAGTGGCAGGCAGAGGGAGAGGAAGAAGCAGACTCCCCACTGAGCAGAGAGCCGGATGCGGGGCCTGAACCCAGGACCCCAAGACCACAACCCAAGTCGAAGGCAGAGGCCCAACCCACTGAGCCACCCAGGTGCACCTACATACTAATTCTTTTTTTTTTTTTTTAGATTTTATTTATTTATTGATAGACAGAGATCACAAGTAGGCAGAGAGGCAGACAGAGAGAGGCGGGGAAGCAGGAGGCTCCCCACCGAGCCGAGAGCCGGATGCGGGGCTCGATCCCAGGACCCTGAGATCATGACCTGAGCGGAAGGTAGAGGCTTAACCCACTGAGCCACCCAGGTGCCCCTATAACACTAATTCTTAATAACAAACACCGACCAGAAAGACCCCCAGTAAAATTGTATATAAAATCTACTGCCTTTGGAATTTGGAAATTTACACGATAAGAAAAAATAGGACGTACCATTTATTGCCCTTTATTTTTCAGTAGTCTTGCATCTTGTTCTCATTCTCTTAAAGTCTGGTTATTATTAAGTAGAGAGCATTCTCGGAACACTACGGCATATTAATTTCCTTTGGCAAACTGTCAACTGGAATGACTGATTTTTATGTGTGGTTGGCATGTGCGTGGACAGAGGTTGCTAAATCTTCCTCATGAGTTCTGAAACTCAGACAGGCCTGAGTGTGGGGAGATGAGAATCCCTTCATGGACCAGTGTTGCTCCTCTGGCTCGCGACCTTCTGGCTCCGCCAGCATCTCCAGAATTGATATTTGGAGGCCCTCCAAGGAAGTGTTCTCTGTGGCCAGTTCCCAATTGAGCCTCGAGTCACGCTGCTGGAATTATTCACGCCAGAAGAGAGCATAGATTTATCTCGAAGGCCATCTCTGTACTATTAGACCAGGGTGTGCTCCCTTCCTAGAGTTCCGCATGTCGGAGACACTAATTCTCCTGCCTGAGGAGAATTAAATCAGGCCAAGGTGACCAAACTGCCAAACCAGGCAGCCCCACATTAGTCAGAGACCTCCCTGGGATAGCTAGATACAGAGAACAGAGAGCTTTGGAACAAAGACCACCACAGAGCTGGTGGTGAGCTATAGTACATGAAAAACAGGAATCAGGGTGTTGAAGTTGAGAGCTGAAAGAGAGCTACATCAACCTCTCATTTTACAAATGAGGAAAGAGCCATCCAGAGAAATTAGGTGCTTTCTCTAAAGACATTCCATGTTAAATGGCAAAGCCAGGCCTGGACTCCACAGTGCCAGAACGCCCACCCCAGCTGTGCATGTGGAGCCACCGTGAGCAAATTTGTGCTGTATTTTCCAGAGATGTGTTTGCAATGGGCTATCCATGTAACCCCCATTAACATGGTAGCTGAGAACATGTACAGGCCTCTCCATAGGCACTTCTCTCCCCCAACTCTTTTTTTAAATAATCTCAAAGTTAGAGAAAAGTTGTACACAGAGTACAAAGAGCTGTTTTACCTAAACCACTTGAGAATAAGTGGCTAACATATTCTCCTGAATCCCTAAGTACTTGAGTTTATACATCCTATAAACACAGACAAGTCTCTCATGTTATTTTTAAAGCTCTCAATATATTTCTCTTATATCATCAAAAACAATCATCAAAATTAGGAAGTCAACACTGATACATTACTACCATCTAATCCACAGATCCCGTCCAAGTTTCCTCAGTTTCCCAAAAACATACTTTACAGCAAAGGAGTCCAGTTGGAATCATTAAATACATGTAGTTTTTATTGCCTTTTTCAACATGGAATGGTTTCTGGGTGTTTTCTTGACTTCTGTGACCTTGACACTTTTAAAGATTCCAGGGCAGATTTGTAGAATGGACTTCCTTTATCTTTGTCTGGTAAGAGTCAGGTTTTTACACTTTGGGCCAGAATATCAGAGAAATGATGCCGCGAGTCTCATTGTATATAATCAGGCTGCACATGATTTCGGTCTTTCCTTCTCGTGATGTTAGTATTGATTACTTAACTAAAGTGGTTTCTGCCAGGCTTCTCCACTGAAAAGTGCTTTTTCTTCCTTTTGTAATTAATAAGTATCTTGTGAGGAATGAGTCAACATACATAGTTGTCCCATCCCTCATCAAATTTTCAATGTATTCATTCAGTTACATATATCAGCGTGAGTACACAGATTACTAGTTTATTCAAAAGGTTATAAATAATCTGTTACCAGTGTTATTCATTTTGATGCTCACGTTGTCCCACGATTGGTCAGTGAGAGTCCCATCAGGCTGGAACCTATGTCCTTTTGGCATGTTCTCATCATTCTTTGAACTCATCGCTTCCAAAACAACAAGATTTTGCAGACTTATCTTGTTCTTCCCCTGCCCAACAATTGAATCAGAGAAAGACCTGGATGTTTGGTGTGCTTGTTGCTATAGGTGTGTGACCCTTGGCTTACAGGCTTGGGAAGTATAGATACACACACCAAAAACAAAACAAACAAATAAACAAATGAAAACAAGTCATACTCTTATATTTGTTTCTGACTCTCTCTCCACATATTGAAAATCATGAGTTCACACTGAAAACACCTAATTCTAATACAACACTACAGTGATCGATCTCATTTTCCCAATCCCATATGTGGAATTCCCTTCTCCAGTGGTAGAAAATCTGCTTCACATTATACTGAATATATTTACTTCCCTGATCAATCTCTACTGTGGCCAATGCAGTCTCCTCCCTAGATACCTTCCCCCTGTGCTTGAACTCCGACATCACATGGAGACACTTCTGTGGGCAGCCCTGCTTGCCCCACTTTGACTCCAACACCCCAAATTAGGCTGTGACTAGCTGTGTGGACACTTTTTCCCCTTGTTTGGAAGGACCACAGAGGCTTCCTCTCACCTTCTGGAGACAACTAGTAGCCGGTGCCTGGGAGGCTCATTCAGTCAAGCATCTGACTCTTGATTTCCGCTCAGGTCATCATCTCAGGGTCATGAGATTAAGCCCAGTGTCGGGCTTCCTGTGACTCCATGCTGGGAGCCTGCTTAAAATTCTCTGTCTTTCAGGGCACCTGGGTGGCTCAGTGGGTTAAAGCCTCTGCCTTCTGCTCAGGTTATGATCTTGGGGTCCTGAGATCAAGCTCCGCATCGGGCTCTCTGCTCAGTGGAGCGCCTGCTTCCCCCTCTCTCTCTGGCTGCCTCTCTGACTACTTGTGATCTCTGTCTGTCAAATAAATAAATAAAATCTTTATAAAAATTAATTAATTACAAAATAAAAAATAAAAGAAGATTCTCTCTCTTTCTCTGTGCCACCCCTCTACAATCTCTCTCTCTCAAAAAAAAAAAGACTACTGGTTGGTAGATTCAGTCCTCCCTAAAGCCTTTGTGGAGAATTGTTCAGGAGGGGAAGCAAAGGGGGGAAATAAAGAAAAAGAAGAAGAAACCCTCCTCCCCTTTTTTTCCCACATGACCAACACCCATACTCAGGTCCAACCTAACACTACTCCATGGTCTCCAGAACCCCCATCACTTCTTTCTTATGTGTAAACTGGCATGAATCCCATTGTATGTTGATCACTTGTACACATGTCTGTCCTTCTCACTGACTCTGACCTACTTGAGGCAAGGGGTATAGCCTACTCATTTTTTTATCCCCATAATCCAGCATAATATTTGACATAAAGTAGTGACACAATATATACCTGTCAAATAAATAAATTAAATACTACATAAAAGTTATAACCATGGTTATAAGTTATAACCATCTATTCGCTCCTTAGAAGCATTTTCCTTTTAACTAATATCTCTTAAAAATGAAATGTTTTCTAGAGCCAAATGAATGGAATAGTTTGGTTTAGTAGGAGTAGATAGATAGTAGCTATCTTGGTCCATGAGCCCATTTGGGCTGCCATAACAAAATACCATAAACTGGGTGGCTTTTAAACAAACAGAAACTTACTTCTTATAATTCTAGAGGCTTGAAAATTCAAGACCAAGTTGCGAGCAGAGCCAGTGTCTGCTGAGACTCCACTTCCTGGTTCATAGATGGCTGTCTTCTTGCTGTGTCTTCACATGGCAGAAGAGGAAAGCTTGCTCTCTGGAGTCTCTTTTATAAGGACACTAATTTCACACAGGAGGTCTCTATCCTCATGACATAACCACCTCACAAAGGCCAAGCTTCCTAATATGATCACAATGGGAATTGGGATTTCAACATATGAATGATACTCAGTCTATAGCAGTGGGAATGATATTTTTATACAGGGTTTGGGGTATTTTGGATCTTTCAAATCAAGTATTCTGCAGGAGCTCCTTGCTTTGCCATCTTGAGGAGCTAGCCATGTAATAATAAATGTAATAAATACTGTTTACAGTGCTCGAGGCACTTAACAAAAAGGTGTTCTACTTGATGCTTCACGTTTCTTCTTTTCTACCAGTTCATAAGTTACTTGACCTTCCAGGCCTAGATCACCGCTTATGCCATCCAACCATAAATCTTTCCTCAAAGTCTGTAATCCAGATGAACTCCTATTGCCTGAATCTCTATTGCTCTTATAGTCAGTACCACAAAGCCAGCACTGCATTTTTATTCAAATTATCTCTCAAAATAGGCTATAAATACCTTGGAAGTAGTGAGCATCTTTTTACTTCCTTATTTATTTCCTGCAGTATGAGAAAAATATTAAGTGCCTAATAAATATTTGATTGATTGATTGGTATATTGATTAACATCTGGTAAGTGATAATAGTAATTTTAGTAGTCAATACCCTTTAACCTACAAACATACTACTATTTTTGAATAATTTCAGCTGGCTCTAGGACATAGGGGCTGTCTGTGGTTGTCTGGTACCTGTCCAGAGTGTGAGAGCCTAATAAGTGAGATGACAGGGGATGTGGATTTAATCAACTGTTCAATAATGGGAATAGAATGATCTCTCCAACCAGGGCCTCAAAACTGGGTCAAGACAGTATTTTTTAGAAATGTATTATATTAAAACTTATTGTGCTAAAAAGAAATGAGCTATCAAGCCATGATAAGATATGGAGAAATCTTAAATGCACACTGCCAAATGAAAGAAGCCAATCTAAAAAGTCTACATACTGTACCATTCCCATTACAGAACACTGTGGAAAAGGTAAAACAGTGAAGACAGTAAAAAGATCAATCAGTGGTTGCCGGGGATTAAGGAGGAGGGTGGTATGATCAGGCAGAATGCAGAGGAGTTTTAGGGCAAGGAAATTCTTTTGTATGATGTTATAATGCATTCGTCTGAATGCCACAGAAAGTACAACACCGAGAATGAACCCTAATGTCAACTGTGGACTTTGGGTGATCCTGGTGTGTCATTGTAGATTCGGCAACTATACTATTCTAGTGCAGGATATTGGGAGTGGGAGAGGTTGTGCGTATCGGGAGTATATAGGAACTCTCTGTACTTTCCACACAATTTTTCCATGAACCCAATGCTGCTTTAAAAAAGGAAAAGCTATTCATTTTTTAAAAGAGGGGACATATGAAAGTCATCTAGAAACAAAAAAACTAAAGGAGTGATTCCTCTAAAAATCAAGAAAGAAAGAATGGGGACAATTATGACACCATTATGCAATGAAAAGTAGTATAAAGGTAGGTGGTAGAACCCTGTTATTACTAAAAGACAACCTAGAAAACAAAACCAGAATCATAGAATGTTTATTGGAGGCAGGTTACATGCCAACCATCATAAAAAGCATTCAAATAATGAGACAGTATCTCATGTCATCCTATTTAATCCTTATTTATTCCTCATGTAAAGGTGTTATTAACCTATTTTAAGTTGAGGAAATTGGGGATCAAAGTTGACAGGTGGTTTGTCCAATTTGATTAATTCAAGAAAGCAGAGTTATCTCCAGTGGACCAAGCAGTGCACTACACTGAGAAGATCCCACAATAAGTAAGAACCATCTTCTGTAGAATTGACAATTTCAAGAGAAGGCGGCCATCTAACCCACTAACCATATAGCATTCAGGGTATAGGAAATGTAGAAATGCGTGAAACAACAGACTTCACTTGGAAGGCATAAGAAGGCTCCATAAACAAGACAGCATTTAGAGCTGGGACTTGAAAGGTAAGTACAATTTCTAATAAGCATAAGATGTAGGAAAAAGTATTTCTGATCGGAATAATGGCAAAGGCAAAGAAATATAAAGAGCTGTAGGCCCAGAATAGATGAAGTGTGGCCCCAAAGTGAGATAGAAAGCAACTGTATCCTTTGAGGAGGAAGGTTACACAGTTCAATATATGGTTTGGGAATATCACTTGTGGAAAATATCAAATATCCTTTGGAATATCACCGTGGCAGTGTAGGACTGCCAATCAGAACCAGCACTGGGGGGAAGGAGACCAGAAGGAGGCAAGGGGGCTGCAATGATGTCAGAACAGGGTTCATGGAAGGATAAAACAAGTCCGAAGTACTGAGGTTTTAGGCACCTGGGTGGCTCAATCCCCATTAAATATCTGACTCTTGATTTTGGCACAGGTCATGATCTCAGAGTCACAGGATGGAGCCTCAAGTTGGGCTCTGCGCTCGGTGCAGAGTGTGCTTCTCTCCCTCTTCCCTTGTTGGCTCTATCTCTCTCAAAAATAAATAAATAAAATCTTAAAAAAAAAAGTGCTGAGGTTTTACTCAGAAAAAGTATAGTACGCTCTTCAAATTGCTTCTGAGTAACTTTTACCTTAAATGTTTGTCTAAATGTCATCTTCTCAATGAGGTCACTGCTAACCACCTAGTTAAAATTGCAGCTTCACCTCAGACTCCTGATCCCCAATCTGCCTTACTCTTATCAATATACCTGCTAACATTCCATATAATTTACTTTTGTAATTGTTTATTGGTTTTTGGTGTTTTTGTCCGTCTTCCCTCACTGGAATATAAGTTTCATAGAGAGAGACATGTCTGAGAGCGCCTAGGTGGCTACAAGCATCCAAATCTTGGTTTTGGCTCAGGTCCTGATTTCAAGTTTGTCGGATCCAGCCCTGTGCCCATCTCTGTGCTCAGTGTGGAGTCTGCTTTAGATTCTCTCTCCCTCTCCCTTTGCCCCTCCCTGTTCCTGGGCATGCTCTCCCTCTATCTCTCTTTCTCTCAAATGAATAAATAAAATATTTTTATTAAAAAAAGTTTGTTTGGTTTATTGATTATTGCAAACACTTAGAGCAGAGCCTAAGACATAGTAGATGCATAACAAATATTGCTGAATGAATGAATGTGTGCATTGACTCACGTCCAGCAGTGCTTTAACGTAAGCAGCTGGGATAACAGAAGCTCTCTAGGGTACTAAGAGATGAAATATTTTCTATCAAAACATTTACACATGTATCTAGGTAGAAATAACTAGAAAAGGGATCCATGATCAGTAAACAGCACATAACACCAGTCAAGGAGACCATATTTTTTACATGTACTAAAACCTTCTTTGGTACTATTATTCTCATAGATTGTAGTGATTGATGACAAGGAGGAATGTTTTAGGTGTGGGGATTGAGTCATGGCAGAAAACTGTGACAAGATTCTACATGCCATATTTATCACTTTAGCATGTCAGATTTATTTTCTATATATTTTATCTCAAATTTTGTAAAAGCATGACATCACTGTAATGTATAGCTATTTCTATCTAATGGAGGAGGAAACTGAGGCTCAAAAAAGGCAACTGGTTTGCCTTTCTGTGACATAGCTCAAACAAGTGCATCCAGCTTCAATGCCTGTGTGCTTATCGCTATGCCAAGAAAATTTTAACATAACCAGGAAAAAAAAAGATTTTACTGAATATTTATTCTGGACCAGATACTGTGCTCCTCACATTACAAGAACCATATAAGAAGACGAACATTAGTTTACTGTTTTACATATGGGAAGCCTAGCAAAGAGAATTGAATTGTTCATGAGCACATGTCTAGAAGGTTCTAGAACTAGGACTCAAACACAGGCCTTATGGACTCTAATGCCAATGCTCATAACCACTACACCATATTGCCAAGTGGAAAACAATGATAACGCCAGATGGAACAGGCTGAGGTTTTGCTGATTTAGGGGAAAGGGAACTAGTAAAAGATCGGTTTCCACAAGGCAAGTGCAAAGAGATAAACATTTAGCAAATTAATGCAGTAATTTGAAGGGTAGTTTGAGCAGATGCCATGTGGAAGCTACCAGAGAAAACATCAGTTCTTTAAGCCAAATGGTATTTTGAGAGTATGAAAAGAATGTAATTATAAGATTTTTTACCATAAAAACAAATCCATATACATAAACACTTAGCTAGAAGGAGAACGGGGCATATTGCTGAGAATATTACATTAAACAAGTCTTTTACTAATTAATAAGATATTGGTCATCATGAAATTACAAGTGCTCAAATGCAGTGATATTGGCATTTGATGTACGATTACTGATGTTAATGTTTGTACAGGAATATGAATCTTCCCACTCACTTCTCCCAGCGGAGGGTCCTGCGAAGCCACGACAGAAGCCGAGAATATCTCATCCGTGACAGTTCAGGGCCCGCCAACTCAGAGAACAGAGCCAGGAGCCGTGCTAGAAAAAGAAGTCTGAAGGGAGCTGAAATCAGTCCCCAAAACAAGGATACCATGGCAGAGACCAGCAACCGCCTAAACAGATGCTATGCTTTTCACGTGAGCCATCTTGCCTCTCGCTTTTATCTGCACATCGGGAGGTACAAGAGGGAAAGAGCCAGGTGGGAAAGGGAAGGAACTTAAGAGTTGACAAAGAACTCTGACATGTATGAATTACCTTACTGGACAATGAATAATTCAAAGGTAAAGCTAATCCGTCTTTGTTAACCCCGCTCCGGGTGTGAGCCTAACAAGTTGCTCAGCAAAAGTCTGTTGACAAAAGAAGGACTGGTCTCGTCATCAACACACCAGTGATGACTCTTTGACTATCAGGAGCAGCTTGGACATGCCAAGGGATAAAAACCAACTACTGAAATCATCAAACATCCCTACCTGCCTATATATAGCTCAGTTCATCCCTGCCATATTAGGAGACGATTACCAGAAACAAAGTTCACTCGTCTGACGCGACGGGCGAGCTAAGTATGTTGGGTCTCAGCGCCTCAGGTCAGGTCAGCAGGTATTAAGCATAGATGTGCGCATGCCAACATGGAAAGAATAGGACACGTCTACACTGACCGTTATGGGAACGAGACGCACACACACAGAGAGAAGAGCTCGCTAATGAACAGCCATCGTTGCGTTCAACGGTGAGGAATGCTCACATCTCTTCCCAGCCCGCTCACTTTGAGCAACGGAAAAAAACAAAAGCTTTTCTCATTCTATCACATTTATTCTACAAGCAGTCAACATCTCTGCCTTTGCCCTTCTGAATGCCATGCTCAGGTGGAAGTCTCTGCCCTCTTTTGTATTGTATTAAAAAATTGTAAGGCAGAAGTGGAAGGAAAGGCAAAACAACAATGGGGCAAAACAAAAGAGCAGAGAAATACTTGACCAAGTGCAAGCTAACAAACTAATTTAGTAGTTTTTATTTTCCTAGTCATTGGCAAGTCAATCTTAGGAAAGTTACAAGCTAAAAATGCTGTAAACGATCATGTGCATGACACGTGATTGGTACTCGGTGAATACATGTCGAATTACTACATTTTTCCCAGCTTTAGCAGGACCATGCCAGATGTGAAGATTCAGCATCACTGTGACAACATCGCCAGCTCCACTCACCTGACTTCTGTCAAGCCATGCTTTGCCAATTCTCATTCTTCTTCTCACCCAGTGTCTCTGTCATTGGCATTCCCTTCCTCTGTCTATGCAAAGACACTGCATCCCCCAGGGACTGAATTTAGCTTCTCTTTCTTCCCACTGCACACATTCCATGTGTGTGCTTAATCTGGTCTTAACCCCAGCCTACATGGTAATGACCCCATGTTTCCATCTCTAGCCTAGAGCTTCCTGTGTCCACATATTCCCTCTGTCCTTTCCTGCTGCTTCCCCACATCCTCATCTGGACTACTGCAGTGACACTCGTCCTCTCCCTCAGTCTTTCTTCTCAAATCCATTCCACCAAGCTGCTAAACGCAAACTAAACCGTACTAGTACTGGCCTCAAGTTGAATCCCCCACCCCAACCACCTCCTATGGCAGACCACTTCACCTGTCTTATGTGGCAACCACGTGTCTCTGCTTCCTTTTCTACCCTCCTCTGTTCCGTTTTTTTTTTTTTTTTTTTTAATTTTATCTATTTGTCAGAGAGAGAGACAGAGAGAAAGAGCACCAGCAGGGGGAGGGGCGGGCAGAGGAAGAAGCAGGTTCCCTGCTGAGCAAGGAGCTTGATGGAGGACTGGGTCCTAAGACCCTGGGATCATGACCTGAGCTGGAAGGCAGGCGTCCCTGCTTCACTCTTTTATTTATTTATTTTTTTTTGAAAAGAGTTTATTTATTTATTTGACAGACAGAGATCACAGGTAGGCTGGGAGGGGGTGGGTGGGGGGTGGGAGCAGGCTCCCCGCCAAGCAGAGAGCCCGACATAGGGCTTGATCCCAGGACCCCGAGATCATGACCCGAGCCGAAGGCAGAGGCTTAACCCACAGAGCCACCCAGGCGCCCCCCTGCTTCACTCTTTATCCCACTCTCTAATTACTAGCAATTCAGGCTGCTTGGGACTCCATGCTGTTTCATGCCTCCCAGTCTTTGCCTTCCTTGTTTCCCTAAACCCCACTTCCTTTCAAAGATCCAGTTCCAGCAGCCACTCCTGCCCTGAGGCCTTCCTGACTCTCCCGACCCTCTGTAGACTGGGGCAGGCACCCCTGATCCTGAGTTACCCTTTTTCATGCCCAGGGCTATCAGGGAGTTTGCCACGCGGCCTTCACATAATCTGTGAGCAGTTCCTCCTCCCATAGACGGCACTGAGAGAGGACTAAGACTGTACTTCCTTCAGCTTCTGGTATTCAGCCCACAATGCTGGTCTCTGGTACAGAGGATTAAAAAAAAAAAAAAAACAACTCAATATTTGTGGAATAAAACTGAACTGGTGGTTGCAGATATGTGAATTAATTAGCATCTCAACAATCTCTGAGTGCCTGAGCACAATCAATTATTCCATTTTCTAAATTCCCCTGAGGAAGGAACTTGCCCCACTCAATGCCATTCAGAGGCACAACTGCTTAACTGATACTGCCAAACTGGACCTCAAGTAATGAGAAAAGCCCCATGCCCTCAGCTGGGAAGGTTGTGGTCCACACAAAATGATGCTAGGATCCTCGTCTCTTGGCCTCCGTTGTTAGGACATGATGCCTCATCAAGTACACTTCAAGTAACCGCATCCCGGACCAGAAGAACAATTCTGCCACAGGTAGGCTTCCCGGTTAACTTCGCCGGAATTCCCATTTCTCTGTCTCTGCCCTGTGTGCAGAAATAAAGTGCTGGTTCTGTTGATGCAAGCACATTCTCAAACAACTTGAAACTACTCCAAAAACCAACAGCCACGTGAGAGGGGGAAAAAGACGAAATGTAGTCTGTGGGAAGTAAATTCTTGATGATGTTGGAATTAAAGGGTATGTGCTTTGTTGCATTCTCAGGAGTTCCAGAGAAGAGGCCCAGTAGTGTTTTACCCCTACGTCAAACACAGGGCTGGCAATTTACTGTGCAAAATAAACAGATGGAGAAAAATAGAAAGGTGGGATGTCTGCTTTTTAACTACATTCCTCAAGGGTCATCACGAGGAGAGAAGTCATAATTATAGCAACAGAGCGGGTGTTCTCTTGCCTCTTAGAAAGCTTTATAGGCCAGTTGTTTACTGCTAACTTTTGGTGAAAGACTAGTTTAAGTATATCAAAGCTTTATGGCCTGAGTGGGAGCCATTACATATGGAAGCTGACCTGACTGTTACTTACCGGGGGACCAGAGACTGGTATTCAAAAAAATAATAATGTGACTATTGCAAAGAGAGAATAAGATTGTCCTAGGAGATCATTTTGAGGAATCAGGGCACTAGTTTTCTGCCACCTCGATGTGCAGGGACAATAGGTGCGTTGACCCCACTGAAAGAGAAAGAAAAAGGAAAGAAGCTCTACCCTGAGAATTGGTGAGTGGGCATACACTTACAGAGTTGGAAAAAAGTCACAGCTAGCATCTGGGGCTCGTTTTGAGGTGACTAAATAGATACAAAATAGAACTCCAAACAGCCCAATGTGTGCTAAAGACTGGCTGACATTCAGCTCTTGGCTGAGCTGTTACAGATATAAAAATGCTGGTGAACACAGCAATGTCCAGGTGTTCTTAATCCCTTCTGTTCCTTCGTGGCTTTTCCCATGGTCAAGAGCTTCATCCAAGACATTATTCTTTCAGACCTACTTAACGGGGCTCCTACCTGAAGACTTTCCCTTTTCCAGTCTCTTCGTTCCAACCTGACCTCCACTGTCTAGACCTTAAATACTATTTGGGTAGCACAAACATCCACCCACTTCCATTCCTTCAGGGAACTGTTGGTTCCCTCTTAAACCCTGTGTTTCAGGCTGAGGGAAAGATGTTGCTAATCATAAGTATCCCCTCTGAGATAAGAGCCTTACCTGGAGAGGATTAATCATGCCTCTCCATTGCCTTTGCCGCAGTTGGTTGGGGTACATGCTCAAAATTTTTACTGGTAAGAAATCAGCAAAATTTGAGACTTCTGCACAGATGGATTTACTGTGAAGCTAAAGAGGTTGACTCCTTTGGACCCATTGCTAGAAAGGCTCCTGGGAGTCTTGGACATGCTGGGAGTGTCCTAGTGGGGAGGGAGGGAACTTTTCAGTCATGTGCATTTTGATGTAGGCATTGCTGGTAACTCGCCCAAAAAAAAAAAAAAAAAAAAAAAAAAAAAAATCGCAGGAGACAGAAACCTGAATCTTCAAGACTCCAATAATTTGGTGAGGGTTTTTTTTTTTTTTAATTCTAAATAATTTCTAATTTATATATGTAAGTTTACATCCACAATTTTCTATTCTTTTTCTTAAAGAGGGCCCCTCAAATCATATAAATGACAGGCTACTATTTCAAAGCAGAGCTTTACGTGTTATCAATCTTTGAAATCCCCTCTGATATATGTCCCATCCCAGCCTCCTTCCTCACAACCCTCCTGCCCACGTGCATCCGGGTTTCCATCCTCCCCACTTCATCACTCCTCCAAGGTCCCTCTCTCTCCAGCTTAGTCTCTGCACATTCCTTCCACCGGGGATCAAGTGCAGGGTCAGCCCAAGACCAATCCTTCAGGCCTCGCAAAAACCCCACCTTCTCCATGATGTGATCCCGAATTTTAATTTTACTGTCTTTCCATGCTCCTTGTAGAAAATGAATGAATATTTGCTTAATGACATTGGATTAGGTTAGGGTACTCATCGCAATAGGCCTTGCATTAGTTACCTGCATCTCCATTTTTTTCACCTTTATTAACTTCTGGAGGTGGAGACTCTATTTGCTTCAAGTTTACATCTCTACAGCCCCTGTCACGGCTTTGCACAAAATGAGAGCTCAACAAATAACGGAACTGAATTGAACAGATGTGCTCATTAAATAGTTGCTGATTGACTACAGGATTTCTATTTTGGCATCTATATCCTGGGCTCAGTGGCCTGGTATGCTGACATAAAGGCAACGACTTCTTTCCATTTTTCAGATTTTCCTCCTTCAGCGCAAGGAAGTGCATGGTGGGAAAACGGGCACAGCTGTCTTGTACTATCTGGAGTGGAAACGGAAGTGCTGTTGAAACAATTTCCCTCCCCCTCACAGTCCCAGCCCACAGTTATAACTCCTTTGCTCCTGCGAGGCCCTGCCTAGCCAGGGTTATTGGTTTGTGATATCCGCTGGCAATCAATATCTTACCTCCTTACAACTTTCACTAAACAAGCCTCGCTGGAGGGTATCTGAAGAAAGGCATAGCCAAGGACCCTGAGGGGTAGACGGCCAAAGCAAAACCACTTTTCCAAACCCTCTGTTGAGGCAGTAAAAGCCATCTACATAAATAAATAGCAAGACCAATCACATTTCATAGTGGTTAATCCGCTTCTACTCAGGGTATGTGAGAGGAAAACATGGAAGATTGCAAATTGCACAGGAGGCTGCATTGCTCAGTTCAGATTCAAGGCATATCGCTTGCGGTTACCTGGGGGTGATTTGTTAACCATCTTCTTAGTTTTTGTTCAAAGAAAAATTGTTCTTTGTGTAATGTTTAGGTCCAGATCTACATGGCAGGGTCTTTCCTGTGTTGTATGGACTTGTTACAAGGCGGCTGTTTGCACCAGAATATTTCCCTTGTAAGGCTGGAATTTGAAGCCTGTTCCTTTTGCAAGCTCAGGCTGCCAAGATGAGGAAGGCGTCCTTCTTTCCTACCAGCCCCAGGTATCTCACTTATGATGCAGAGAGAGTAGCTCAGTCAGGGGAGTAGCTAGAATCCACAGGCGAAAGGGAAAAAGAAAAAAAGGATTCCATTTTGGGCTCGACCTCTGCCTGGTCCAGGAAGATTGAATTTGCTATCCATGTCGGAACAAGCTCCCAGAGGTTAGTGAGCTCTCCCATTCGAGGCTCCCCTTTGTCACAGGGTAAAGAATTTATTAGTGAAAAATTTCAATTTCAGACCTTCAAATTGCCTTGCTTGGTCTCCAATTCTGTCCCTACCATGTATTTTTAATATACTTCCTATCATTGTTTGAACATCTTTGTTCACCCTGTAATCCCTTCCATGTTTGTTTTTAAAGTGATTTTGTTTTAAAACAGAGGAATTATTACTTCATTTGAGCAATTATATCCAGTCTCCTGAAAGATTCTTCTTTTTTTTCTTTAAGATTTTTTTTTTATTTATTTGACAGATCACAAGTAGGCAGAGAGGCTGGTAGAGAGAGACAGGAGGAGGAGGCAGTCTCCCTGCTGAGCAGAGAGCCCGATGCGGGACTCCATCCCAGGACCCTGAGATCATGACCTGAGCCGAAGGCAGCGGCCTTAACCACTGAGCCACCCAGGGGCCCCTCCCGAAAGATTCTTAACAGGCTCATGATAGTTCTTAATGGACTTAGCCAGGAAAGAAAGCTGCACATGTGCAGTGCCACGCACTAGTCAGCCCGCAGAACTCTTGAGGGTGGGGTGCCCACCCGCCCACGTGGAGAGGGCGTATCCATCTTCCTTTACTTCCTTTGCTAGAGCTGCCCCAGGAGAAAGCCACAGCCTGGGTGGCTTAAAACAACAGAAACTTGCTGTCTCACAGTTCTGGAGGCTGGAAGACAGAAAAATGTATCAGCAGGGTGCCTTCTGCCCATGGAAAGGGCCGGGGTGGATTCGGTTCCAGGCCTCTCCTCTCTGCCTTCATCCTCAGGTGGCATTCTTCCTATGTGAGTGCCTCCGTGTCCAAATTTCTCCCTTTTGTAATGGTACCAGTTATTTTGGATTAAAGCCCACACTAATGATCTCATCTTAACTAGTTAAATCTGTAGTGACTCTATTTGAAGAAAGAAAAAAAAAAAAAGCCACATTCGGAGGTATTTGCGCTTTGGACTTCAACACACAATTTTGGGGATGGAGACACAACTTAAATCATAACAATTACTAAGAAGAGGCCGGGAGGCCCTTGCAAAAACCCAGCGCCATGAGTCAAGTCTTTATGTCATTTATCAATGATAATCCTGTACTAGTCAGAAGAGACTAGGATATGTTTTGGTAAAAATAACTCATGGCTTAACATACTAAAGGTTGATTTCTCACTCATGCCTAAGTCTGGTGGGGGGGTCTGATAGCCTTTTCAAGGATAGGGGAGAGAGACACTTTCCTTTAACAGTGACTCGGATCCTCCAGGCTGCTTTCACCTTGCATCTCCAACAGCTCAAAGTTCTTCCTTTCCAGCCTTGCAGATGGGTAAGAAAGAGCATGGAGAACTCACCCTTGTTCTCAATTGCTTTAGATTAGAAGTGACACATACCATTTCTACTCTAAGTGAATAGACCAGGATTAGTCATGTGATCTCAACTCAACAGCAGAACAGGCTGGAGAATATAGAAAAGCACATGGGTGTTTGGTGAGCACAAACTACCCTTGCTATATTTTCCTTCACCTAGAACATGATAGGTTTGATAAGTGATTCTAGGAGGTAGAATAGATAAGCATTGGTTTAAAACCTGGAGTTTGAAGCAGGACTGGATTTGAATGTTAGTTCACCACGTAGTAGCTGAATATATTGACCAAGTCACTTCATCTCTTTGTCCCTCGTTCTCCTTATAAAAGGAGGATAGTAATACTTCCTATCTAATAAGCTTGTTCTGAGGATTCAATGTGTTACGAGTTTTGAATGTAAGTATTTCTAGGGCATGATATCACAAGAATTGAGCCATTTCATTTGCAGAAGATAATTTACATATCTTAAACAAAAAAGTGGGAGAGGGTCACGTAGGAAATTTTATTGATCTCAGTCCTGAGTAAGTATGTGTCTTGGTGTCGGTAAAGTTTGGCAGCCCAAATGAGAAAGAACAGTCATAATTGATGTCATCACTGTCAATCATTTCACCTATAAGGGTAGGTTAGGTCATGTTGCTCCTATAAAGCTGGGAGCAATTATTTCTATAGAACACTGCTCACCCCTTACATAGATGAGAGAACCTCCATATTTGTGGCAAAATTTCACTAGAAAAGTTAGGAGACAGAGTGCAAGTAATAATCTGGTTCTTAATATCATCCTTAGTAGAGAAAAAAAAAAAAGATGGGACTTTGTTGAAAAAGTCTTTTTTGTATTTTTGAACTTTTTAAATTGAGGTAAAATGCACATAACATAGAATTAATTATTTTAATATGTGCAATTCAATGGCATTTGATATATTCAAAATGTTGTGCAACATACTTCCAAAACATTTTCACAGCCCTAATGGACATCTTATAGTTATTAAATAGTAGTCATTTCCCATCCCCTATGTCCTCTGAGCCCTTAAAAACCAACCCTCTGTTTTCTGTCTCGATGGATTTATCCACTTGGGATATTTCATATAAACAGAATCATGCCATGTGTCACCTCGTTGCCTGGCTTCTTTTGCTTGGCATAATGTTTTCAAAGTTTGTCCATGTTATAGCATGGATCCTTTTAATGAGTAAATAATACTCTATTGTATGAATTTACCATGGTTTGTTTATCCATTCATTAGTAAATGGACTTTTGAGTTGTTTCCATCTTTCGGAGATTGTGAATAGTGCAGTCATGAACATTCATTTATAAATTGGGTTTTTAAAAATACCTGTTTTCAGTTATGTTAGGTATATATCTAGGAGTGGAATTTCTAGGTCATATGGCAATTCTATATTTAACTTTTTGAGAACTGCCAAACTGTTCCCCATAGTGACTGCACCATTTTATATTCCCACTAGCAACATGCCACTGTTCAATTTCTCCACACCCTCATCAGCATATCATTTTCTACATTTTCTAAAAAAATTGTAGCCATCCTCACATGCACCCCAATGTTTATAGCAGCAATGTCCACAATAGCCAAACTATGGAAAGAGCCTAGGTGTCAATCAACAGATGAACGGATAAATAAGAGGTAGTATATATCTACAATGGAATATTATGCAGCCATCAAAAATAAAATCTTGCCATTTACAATAACGTGGGTGGAACAAGAGGTTATTATGCTAAGCAAAATTAGTCAATCAGAGAAAGACAATTATCATATGATCTTGCTGGTATGTGGAATTTGAGAAACAAAGTAGAGGCTCATGGGGTACGAGAGGAGAAAATGAAACTGGATGAAACCAGAGAGGAGACAAACCATAAGAGACTCCTAATCTCAGGAAACAAACTGAGGGTTGCTGGATGGAGAGGGATGGGAGGGTTAGGGTGGATGGGTGATGGACATTAGGGAGGGTATGTGCTATGGTGGGCACTGTGAATTGTGTAAGACTGATGAATCACAGAACTGTGCCCCTGAAACAAATAATACATTATATGTTAATAATTAAAAAAAAAAAAAACTGTAGCCATCTTAGTGGGTAGGAAGTGGTAATTCATTGTGGTTTTGATTTTTATTTCTCTAATGTTAATGATGTTGAGTGTCTTTTCATGTGCTTGTTGGACATTTGTATATCATTGTTGGAGAAATATCTATTCAAGTCCTATGCTAATTTTTAATTGGGTTTTTGTCATTTTGTTGTGGGGTTGAGAGAGGTCTTTGTGTATTCTGGATACTAAGCCCTTATTACACATGATTTATAAATATTTTCTTCCACTCTGCAGGTTGTATTTTCACTTTCCTGATAGTATCCTTTGATGAACAAAAGTTTTTAATTTTGATGAAATCCAATTTATCTACTTTTTTTGTTGCTTGTACTTTTGGTATATCTGAAAAAGCCTCTTAGAAGATTTCTAGTTTTTAAAGTTTGACTCACAAACTAATTGGAAAGAAAAACTAATTTATTAATCAAGACCCAGGAAGAGTAAAGTAGTTTTCTGTGATCTTCACCACTTATCTTTGATCAAGAATTTACTAAAATTAGTTTCCAATTTGTAATATATTTCCCCAAAATATGTATCTGTCATTAGTATGTCTTTGTAGTTATATGGAGAATCAGACAGGTATGAGAAATATGCAGAATACAATTAGATGTCATTAAAATATCTGTAAGTGCTATGGCCCTGAGGGGCAAAGAGAATATGAAAAAGATCCAGAATTTAATCAGGAAATTTAGAAAATAAAAAACAAACTGTCAGCAGTTCATTATATCCTGGTTGGGGGCAGAGACTGGCACCTAACCAAATTAGCTGAAGCAATTAGGTAAAAACGTTCCTTGAACCCAGAAGATAGGAGTTGCTACACGATATAACTTACAGTCTTCGTTTTCATAGCAACTACTAAAAAGGGCTCCAGGTGTCCATATTTGAGATAAAAAGAATAACCCTGAACATACAAAGCCTCAGATTCCACATCTGAGACGAAAAAACTTTCATGAGGGTCTTTGCAAATCCAGGATGGTTGAGTATTAATTATACAGATGATGAAGTATTAATACTTTAGTGTCAAGTTCAAGAATAGGTTTTTAATCATCAGGACAATCTGTGTATATTCAGTATTTAAAGTGTTTGTAGTGATTTAGAATTGGTGTAATAGAGATTGTGACAGATTAGCCTTGTGATTCCAATTTAGAATATGTAATTGACTTATGATTCAAGTTGAAGGTGCAAGATTTTTTACTAAGTTTGTAAACAGAATAAGAATGCTTAAGAGAACTAGATTTACTAAATTTATATGTTTAATAATTTATTAGACTGGAAGACAGTTTTGTTCATTAGAGATATAAACTTGTCTTGTCTGGTCAAGTACCTAAAGTGCTTAAAAAGAAAACTGAATATGTTACATTTGTAGCTGCAATTTAAAATGCCCACGCTTGTGGGGCGCCTGGGTGGCTCATTGGGTTAAGGCCTCTGCCTTCGGCTCAGGTCATGATCCCAGGGTCCTGGGATCGAGCCCCGCATCGGGCTCTCTGCTCTGCAGGGAGCCTGCTTCCTCCTCTCTCTCTCTCTCTGCCTGCCTCTCTGCCTACTTGTGATCTCTCTCTGTCAAATAAATAAATAAAAAATCTTTAAAAAAAAAAAAAAGAATTTAAAATGCCCACGCTTGTAAATGAGACTGATTGTTTAAAGAGATCATAGTTTGTTAAGTCAATCAGACACATAATCAATTCCTTAAAGTTATGGTTCTTAGTTACTAAAAAGTTTGTACTTTAAACAACAACCATATTTGTAAGTTGAACTTCAAAATTTAGGAAAGACTACAGGGTCTTAATTTAAAGAATTCAATACTAATTGAAATTATAGGTAAGCCTGATTGTATAATATACTGGATTTTGAAATTCTCAAATTTTATAAATAATGAGGGTGGTTTTCAATATAGAGAATCTCTAGTAATGGGACTAATGGATATTATAAAGTAACTTCTCACTGATCTATTTTTGTTTGGATTACATTATTTAGAAAGAGCCAGAGAACTTTCAGGTTAGCAAATTATAGATAGGATAAGCTGAAAATGGTTCTAGAACTAGGTTACAGTTGATATGAATCCTACGACTTGAGTGCTTTTTGTTCACAAAAAAATCAAACAGAAAATGAAAGAGAAATGGCCAAAATCCTTAAATAGGCAATATGTTTAAGTACCCCCATCTACAAGTCATTTCCTAGCAGACTGGTGTTATGTGAGATGCTCTTCAGTCATCATCCCCATTCGAGTTGTTTAAACAAGGAGCAGTCCTTCTGGGATAAAAAGAAATGCCGTTAATGAGCAAAGGTCAGTATGAGATAGACTGGGTGTGGGCAATTCCACATAAATTAGGGAAAGGCTTAGCTTTTTTTTAATAAGTGGAAAAGTCAGTCTCCTTCTAAGCAATTAAAAAAAGAAAAAACAGCTTTAGCATAAGGTACTGTTCCCTGAATTCTGCTAATGGAGAAATATAATTACGTGTCTCTGAAACACTGGTGACCAGACTAAATCTCCCAGGAAAGACAAGGTCTTGACATTCAGGATGGCTGAGCTCAACATCCTTTAAACTGCTTGCATATGACTTTGTGGTTTTAAAATGGAAAACCTTTAAAGACCTGAAGGAGTGAATAGCTGATAGAGTTCTCTAGTGGAAAATGAAGTGCCATCAGATGGCTTAGAAATATGCCTTTGGAGTCAGATACCTTGGGTTCAAATCTTAGCTCAGCCACTTCTTAAATGAATGACCTTGGACAAATCACTAATGCTCTGGAAGTTCAGTTATTTAGTAGAGCCATAAGTAGAGAAGGTAATAACTATCTTTTAGGGTCATGAAATATTGTAAAGAGCTTAACACCACAATCAACACGTAAGAACCACTCAATTATTTATGTCACTGCTTTCACTTGCATTGTTAGATGTAGGAAATTTCTGTAAAAGGACATGAATCCTCCATTTACGTGGTTGCCGTCTTTTTCTGTCTTCAGCCTCTGGCCAAGAAATATACTTTAGTGTTTTACATTAAGTTTGTGTTTTTCATGCTGCTTAAAGCAAGTTGTCTCTTTAAGAATCAAGAGTGATACACTGTCATCTGTTAAACATTTGAGGAAAGGACATAAATACTGAAAGCTTTTATTAAAGTTTCTCTAGATATGAAATAACATTATTCTCATTGAATGGTCATAAATTGAGAAGTATGAAGAAAGCCAGTTGGCACAGCTGTGAACATCTACTTATTGTAAAGCAAAAGTTGACTTTTAAATACCTTATCCATGTATAAAACTACAAAATCATTAAAATATGTGATAGTTTAGGAATGTTAGACATAATTTGGTTGTTCTCTTAACTGGTGTTTCAAAACTCTACTGTCATTTAAATTAATTCTCACAGATCAGCCTTGACCAGTTAAAAGCATTAATAAAATGACCAGGACCATACCGTGTATGTCGTTGGGTAAATTTGGGATTCTAGAGATGACTGTAGGAAACAGTGTCATCTAAGGTCTCTGAGGACTCATTGGAAAATAAGGGAAACCATCCTTCTGAAAACTACCCCATGGTTTACATCCAATTACCTAAATTTCCACAAAGACAGTCTTCCTGTAAGAAAACTGCTCTGCTCAATAAATATTACAATGAGACTTGAAATTTGATTTAGTGGCAAATGACATTTTTCAAAACAATGTGTTCCCTATGGTTTCAATAAGTAGCAATTTTTACTGAACTTATAAGAAACTGGGATTTCATTTGTTTTCATTAGTTAAGGAATATTTCAAATAAAGAAATCAGGATTTCATTTTTAATCATTTTTTATCATGAATAAAGAAATTATATACAGATATGGACCAGCTGTCCTTGATCTTCATTAGAAGGGGGAAAATTAAATTAGGAAAGGAAGCCCTCGAATGCACAGGACATTTAAAGGATGAGACTAACCGAAGAAGGTTTGGAACCTTTGTGCTTGGAGGTCTTCCAAAGGACAGTCCACAACCCACCCGGGGTGACGAGGTCCTCCTGGGCCAGATGCCATTGCAAAGCCCCAATTAATCTAAATATTCCATTTTGACAGATATACTCTTGGGGTTTCTATGACAGGAAACTGAAATTTGTAGTTGAGAAGTGCATCTCTGATTGTTAAGCACTGAAATATCTGCCCAAATGAGCCTGACCCAGGATGTGGACTTTGATCTCAGAATGGTTGAATCCTGAAAATACTGTCATTGTCTTTAAAAGCCCCAAGAACTGGAGACAGCTTTTTAAGTAGTATAATTAGTGGGGAAGCATAACATTCCATGAACCTGAGAGACTTCCTCACACCCAGCAACTGGGATGGTCCCGTGTACCAAGTTGAAAAAAAAAAAAAAAAAAAAGCCTTGAAACCAACTAAGGCACACTTAGGGCTCAAAAATTGAAGCACTTAAGAGGATTTATTTAAATCTGCCAAATAACAGCTTGAAAACAAATCCTGTTAAATGCTCCATTTCCCTGTTCTTGTCACAAATTTTTGCTTGGCCCTTTCCCTTTTATTAAACTCTGTAACTATTCATTACATTGCAACATAACGGGTATGGTTGTTAGCAGTCACCTGCAGCTACTGGCGCTTCTGAAAGCAAAGCCTTAAGACTGCTCTTATGGTAATGCTGGATTATGAAGATATGATTCATCAGAGAAAATCAACGAAGGCAATTTTTTTTGAAATGCCGTGAACACACACCCTCTTCTTCAGATCTTTTCCCCTATTAGCATCATGTGCAAGAACTGTTTGCCCTACAAAGGGTTACCAAGACCAAGTTTTCAACTGAATATATACTACTGTAAAAATCCACTGGCGTTTGGCTGTCCCAGAGGCTGGAAAGGAAGACCAGCCAGGTCTTATTTGCAAGAAACTCAAGGAGTCGGGAAAGCCATAGAAATCCTGGGGCGGACACATGACTTCCAGGGCTAAGATCCGTGCTCTGTCTAGAAGTGAGGCTTCCCACAAGCCCAAGCAGGGCACCTGAATAGACACTGTGAAGGGATGAAAAAGATGATGTTGGTCCAATGGGGGAAAGAAGCCATCGGAAGAGGAAAAAGTGGAAGTCCCAACACTTGACCAAGGGACATGATTGGGGAGAGCGGTTGGGGGGCAGGGTATGGGTAGTCACAAGGGATCAATGACTTCGACTATCTCTTGGTTTGGTGACACTCATTATCTTCAAAGGAAAATGCATATAAAAATATTGAATCATGTGGAATAGGCAAGCTGTCAGATATGAGAAATGAACAAAGCAAGGGAGAGAAGAGGAGTGTTTTCCCCCTTCCATGTGGAGACCACTGGAGCAGGACCAAACAACAACCAGAACTAAGCTACTTGAAAATAGCAGAAGAGAACACCACAGACACCTGGGAGTCTCCAAGCCATTGCTGAGCAGTTGAGCAGAAATAACAAGGTGAGACATGTAGGTGTCAGCTGTATCAAAAGACTTGATAAGAGACCCCAGGGTACTTCTTTGATCCATAGTTAGGATTTGGAGGAAGTAGGGTTCCAGTAATTTCACAGGTGGGTGCTAAGCCAGAGATGATTGTTTCCCGACATTTTATTGTGATCCTGTTGGGGGTGCAGATAAGAATCCCATAGAAAGCAAGTATAAATGGTATACTTAGCAATCTGAACCCTAAAGGGCTCATTCCTGTTGCATACTTCTTATAAGAGAGATACTCTCTGACATGATTTCTTCCAATCTCCTCTCTTTATCTGCACCTCCTTGCTGCTAGTGTCCCTTCATCTGGCACTTGGTCAGCATCCTGGCCACATGGTACGACCAGCTACCTCCCGGAGTCCTAAAGGTCCAAAAGAAACTCATAGACCCCTACTAGGACAAACAGTAGTGTCACTGTGGGTAGTATTTCCATTCCCTCTCTTCCTGACAATATTTCGTTCCCATTTCTCACCAGTTCCTTTACCCTTTTTTCAACTCAGCGAATCCACTTTATATGCAGGTGCCCACCTGTAGAAAAGAAGCCAGTCTCCCCCTATTTTAAATTAAAGTCCCCCTTACAAATTTAAGAGGGTTCTCTTACATCTCCCCTCACTTGATTTGGTGGGTGGAGGAGGTAGATGCTCCAAGAATGTGACACGCACTAAGCAGACAATTTCTCTGATTATTCTTTTTGACGCCTTTATAAAATGGAGAGAGTATAGCAGAGCTGGTTTGGCCATTTTTTAAGCAGGTTCTGTAAGGATTTGGGGAAGCTGCCTTTAGAATGGGACACCTGCTGTTCTCCTTTTAGGGGATTTAGCTGCATATCTGAGGCACAGAAACATTTCAGTTTGACATCCTGTTACATCCAGTAGACACCTTAGTAGAGAGACATCAAATGAGGTAGCAGAAACGCTTCTACTCAAAGGAGCAATCTTGAATCTTCGTTAAGGTAATGTCACTGTCATTCTGTTGATACGAAATATGACAGAAATATTATTTTTATCCCCATTCTATGGACAATCAAAGTGGAACTCAGATTAAGCAGTTTGCCCAAGATCACACAACTAATAACTAAGGGGTGAAGACAAGTATCTCAGTTCTGTCTTGAACTGAAATTTACCATTTGACTTCTTATTTATCATACTGTCACTAGTATCTCATATTTTGTCCTCTTCATTGTGAATCTCTTATCTGATTAAATCAGTATCTATGGGTTCAGGGGTTCAGGTGCCTGAATATTTGTTACTAAAAACATAGCATCTCAAGTAGATGTTACTTGAACATTAGCCTAAACTTACAGCTAGATTCTCTATATCCAAAGGAGTAATCATTTATAAATTGATTCTTCATATTCTAACTCTAATTGTTTTGGTAAAAGTGAGAATTTATCCTCTAGTCATGTGAGGAGAGCCCAGATTTCATAAGTATGATAGTTCTTATGTAAATATTCTCAACTTGACACTACCTCATACATCGTCTAATAAACACAGGCCAATTACATGAGAGTTAGGTGGTGGGAAAAAATCATTAGTGAAACTAGATTTAGCACAACTAGCTTCCCAGGCAAATACCTCTGCAAGAGAAAAAAAATTAATCTGACCCAGCTTGACCCTAAAGAAAGTGCAATTATATTTATTCATTTTATCATGTCCAATACAGCATATCAACAATACTGGTGAATTTTAACATCATGTCGAGAAATATTGCTAAATAATGACAAATAGATTTGATAAACTTGTATAGGGTAGATAACTTTTAACTCTTCTCAGCTTTTTAGAGACATTGGTTTTTGTTAAGATTTTATTTATTTATTTACTTATTTAGAGAGAGAGAGCACGCACAAGGTTGGGGGGGGTGGGCAGAGGGAGAGAATCTCTGGCAGACTCACTGTTCAGTGTAGATCCTGGCTCGAGGCTCGATCCCACAACCCTGAGATCATGACCTGAGCTGAAATCAAGGGCCAGGTGTTTAACCAACAGAGCCACCTAGACACCCTGGCATTGGGGTTTGGTTTTTTTTTTTTGAGAGGTTTTAGGTTCACAAAACAATTGAGAGGAAGGTACAGAGATTTCCCAAATACCTACCACCCCCACATATACATAGCCTCCTGTATTATCAGCATCACTCGATAGAGTGATGCCTTTGTTACAACCGATGAACCTATGATACAGACACATGATAATCACCCAAACTTTGTATTTACAGTAGAGTTCACTCTTGGTATTCTACATCCTATAGGTTTGGACAAATGTATAATGACATATATCCGCCATTACAGTATCACACAGAGTAGTTTCACTGCCCTAAAAATCCCCTGTGCACCACAAAATTTATCCCTCTCCCCACCCCAACCAGAAACCACTAATCTTTTCACTGTCTCCACTGTTTTGTCTTTTCCAGAAAATCACATAGTTGGAATAATACAGTATATAGTCTTTCAGATTTACTTCTTCTTTTGCTTGTTTTCATTTAAATTCCAGTTAGTTATCATACAGTGTAATATTAGTTTCAGGTATAGAATTTAGTGATTCATCTTACATACATACATACATACATTCATACTTACATACAACACCCAGTGCTCACTTGGTAACATGCATTTAAGTTTCCTCCATGTCTTTCCATGGCTTGATATCTCATTTCTTTTTATCCCTGAATAGTATTACATTATCTGGATATACTATAGTTTATTTATCCATTCACCTACTGGAGAACATCTTGTTGCTTCCAAGTTTTGGTAGTTACTAATCAACATCTGTGTGGACAGGTTTTTGTGTAAGTTTTCAAGTCCTTTGGGTAAATACAAAGGAAAGCAATTGCGGATCATATAGTATGCTTAATTTTGTAATTAACCCCAAACCGTTCTAAAATGGGTGTTGCGTTTTATATTCTTATCAGCCATGAATGAGAATCCTTGTTGTTCTACATGCTATCCAGCATTTAGTGTTGTCAGTGCTCCAGATTTATGCCATTTTCATAGGTGTGTAGTGGTATCTCATTTTATTTTCTAATTTTTTTTAAAGATTTTATTTATTTATTTGACAGAGATCACAAGTAGGCAGAGAGGCAGGCAGAGAGAGAAGGAGGAGGAAGCAGGCTCCCGTTGAGCAGAGAGCCCGATGCGGGGCTTGATCCCAGGACCCCAGGACCATGACCTGAGCCAAAGGCAGAGGCTTTAACACACTGAGCCACCCAGGTCTCTCATTTTAATATGCATTTCCTTGATGACCTAAGATGTGGAGCATCTATTTGTATGCTTATTAGCAATTTGAATATCTTCTTTAGTGAGGCTTCCATTACAGTCTTTGGCCCATTTTTTAATCCAGTTACTTGCTTTCTAAGAGACCTTTACATATTTTGGATAACAGTCCTTTATCAGATGGGTCTTTTGCAAATATTTTCTCAAAGTCTGTGGGTTTTCTCCTCATTTCTTGACCAGCTTTTAATTTTGTCCTGAATTTTTCTAACATGACTCAGGACATGTGAGACAAAGACCAATTTAAGTTCTTAAGACCCTGCAAGGGTCAGGGCCATGGCCTGAGCCAAAGTGAATTCACAAAGACAAATGCTACTTTATGAGTTGGGAATGAAGAGACTTTATAGAAAATCCAGTCTAACTCCATCTCGACCTCCCCATCAATTATTGGTATCCTACTACATATCATATCTGAAAAAGATTATTTGACCTGATGGTTTCCAAACTTGGTTTTATATCAAAAGTATCAAAGTTTAAAAACAATACAACTCCTAGACTCCCAGTCCTGGAAGTAATTCTCAGGTGGGCTTAGGAATCTGTGTATTTAGGCAACCTCTCTAGGTGACTCTGATACATCCTATTCCACCTTCAGACTATGCTGAGGACTAGAAAGTTCTTCCTTTAATTGACTCAAGGTGTACTGAACTGTAGATTTATGTTCATTAGCACAAATTTTAATTCTTGGAGTAAAAAGAATAATGATTCTTCCCTCTTTTCCTCAACAACTTTCAGATACATAAAGGCAACTACATTGTCCTACATGTCCTCCTCCACTTTCAGACTACCTCAAGGCCTGTGATTTTCAGTGTTTCTAACCTTTCCTCTCATGCCAAGATTTAAGTCCCTTTATTTTCCAGGTTGCCTTTCTCTGATGCTCTTCAAGTTATTCTTTAAGTTTTAGATATTTGATTCATTCAGACAATGTACCTATTTTTGCAAACAAAGATCACATTAGCTTATGTTTGGTCATATCATACACGGTCCATTGGTTAAGCTCTCCAAATCATTTTTTTAACAGAAGTTGTTGCCAAGTTAGTTTCCTCCCTCTTTCCCTGACACTGTATCATTGTAGTTTGTTGACTTTTTATTTGGACCCACATGCATGACCTTACTGTTAACTCCTTTAAAAATTTGTCTTCTGGGGCGCCTGGGTGGCTCAGTGGGTTAAGCCGCTGCCTTCGGCTCAGGTCATGATCTCAGAGTCCTGGGATCGAGCCCCGCATCGAGCCCCGCATCGGGCTCTCCGCTCAGCAGGGAGCCTGCTTCCTCCTCTCTCTCTGCCTGCTTCTCTGCCTGCTTGTGATCTCTCTGTCAAATAAATAAAATCTTTAAAAAAAAAAATTTGTCTTCTTAGGTTCTGCTTATCCCTTCAGCTTGTCAGTATCTTCAGACATACTTGTCATTTTGTTCTCTAAATCAAAGTGACTTGGTTCTTCAAAAAGTTAAAAATAGAACTACCCTATGATCCAGTATCTGTGCTACTGGGTATTTACCAAAAAAATACAAAAACACTAATTCAAAGGAAAACATGCACCCTATTCTTATTGCAGAATTATTTATAATTCCAAATTATGGAAGTGGCCCAAGTGTCCATCCACAGGTGAATAGAAAGAAGATGTGATATATATGTATAATGGAGTATTATTCAGCCACAAAAAATAATGGATCTAGTCATTTGCAACAACTTGGATAGAGCTAGAGACTAAGGCTAAGTGAAATATGTCAGTCTAAGAAAGACAAATACCATACAATTTCACTCATATGTAGAATTAAGAAACAAATGAGCAAAGAGGGAGAGAGAGAGAGACCAAGAAACACTCTTAGCTATGAGAACAAACTGATAGTTACCAGAGGGGAGGTGGGTAGAGGGGAGTGGATGAAATAGGTGATGCAATTAAAGTGTACATTTATGATGATTATGATGAGTGTGGAGTAATGTATAGAATTGTTGAATCACTGTATTGTACACCTCAAACTAATAGAACACTGTATGTTAACTATATAGGAATTAACGTGAAAAACTTAATAATAAAAAAGGAGTAGCTCTTCTGTAAGTTCTTATGTATTTTTTTTATAGATTTTATTTATTTATTTGAGAGAGAGGATGAGAGAATGAGCAGGAAGAGTGCAGAGAGAGAAGGAGAAGCAGACTCCCTGCTGAACAGGGATTCTGATGAGGGGCTCTATCCCAGGATGCTGGAATCATGACCGGAACAGAAGGCAGATGCTTAAACAACTGGGCCACTCAGGCACCCCAGTTTTTATGTATTCTGCTTAGTTTCCTTAACTACCATTCACCAAATCTCTGGGTTCCTAACATGTTCCATGAACCCTTGGGTTCCTAACATGTGATGGGAATAATGACATTTAGAGTATAACCTTCTGTGCTAGGAGACTCAACATCATGTAGAATATCTTGGTTTTCTCAAAATTTGTCTCCTTGGCTCTGTTTTTCATGTATAATTTTAGTTCTGCAATATTTAGTTTCAAGATTAGTTTCCTTCACAAACAACGAACAAAAACAAGGGGTTATGGAGTATTTATTTTTTTCTTTTCTTTCAATATTATGCCATCAGTCCTTAACAATTAAATAAAGTTTGTGTTTTAATCTGGTTGATTAGTATAGGTTGAGTCCGCTTCCTTTTAATTGTGATTAAATAGCCTAATTTCAATAATTTATCCATGTCCTTTGAATTCACTTATTCCAAAAATATTTCTGGGAGCCTTCTATTTGCCAGATCCTCTTCTAAGCTGATGATACATTTATAAACAAAACAAGGACAAAATTCTGTTCTTTGGAGCCTACATTCTAGTCTGAGGAGAAAAAAATCAGCAAACAAGTATAAATATAACATCAGGTGGTGAAAGTGCTGTAATGAAAAATAAGGTCATGTAAGAGAGATAGCAAATAAAGGTGATGAAGGAAAGCCTCTCAAGGTCACATGTGAGCAGAGTGGAAGTGAGGGAACGAGTTATAAGGATTTCTGGGGGTATAACTTAATAGGCAGATAAAATAAAATAAAGCCTTGAGTTGGGACTGCTTTCTGTAGTGGATAAAGTAGAGTGAGTAAAGTAGGGAAGTGAGTAAAATAAAATGGAATACTGAAAGTAGAAAAGGAATACAGGAAAAAGATTAAAAGTAAACAGATGGAACAAATAGAAAATAAATAGCAAGAATTGAAGATGTAATCCAACCATATCAATAATTACATTAAATACATATGGTCTAAACCAATTAAAAATCAGAATTGTCAATCTGGTTTAAAAGCAAGACTCAACTATATGCTATCTGTAAGAAACAGCTGTGTATAAGAATCTTTAAATAAAATGATTCAGTGAGATTAAAAGTAACAGGATGGCAAAAAATATATATATAATCAGTAACCGTAAGAAACCTAGTATAGGTATACTAATGTCAGAAAAAAGACTTTAAGATAAGAAGGATTTTCAGTATATAAAGAAGGACGTTTTATAATATTATAAGGGTAGATTCATCAGGAAGACATAACAATCATTTTTTATTGTGATAAAATGTATATAAGATAAAATTGCTATTTAACCACTTTAAGATATACAGTTCAGTGCCATTGAGTACATTCACATTGTTATACAACCAGGACCATCATTCATCTCCAGAACTTTTCCATCTCCCCAAACTAAATAATTTATACACATTAAACAATAACTTCTAATTTCACGACTACCACCACTCTGCCCCAGTAACCACCATTTTACTTTCTGTCCCTATGATGTTGACTACTCTAGATACCTCATATAAGGTGAATCATTCAGTATTTTGCCTTTTGTGTCTCGTTTATTTCACTTAGGAAAATATCTTCAGATTTCATTCATTTTATGGCATGCATCAAAATTTCATTTCCTTTTAAATCTGAATACCATTCCATTGTATGTATATACCACAAATGTCTATCTGTCAATAGACATTTGGGTTGCTTCCACTTTTTGGCTATTATAAATAACACTGCTATGGACACATGTGTACAAATATCTGTTTAATTACCTGCTGACAATTGTTTTAGGCATATATCCAGAAATGGAAATGTTGGATCATGTGTAATTCTATAATTATTTGAGGAATAGCCATACCATTTTCCACAGTAGCTACACCACTCTACATTTCTACCAGCTATGCATAGAGGCTCCAATTTCTCCTCATCAACACTTATTTCTCCTTCCTTCCTTTTTTCCTTCCTTCCTTCCTTCCTCTCTTTTGTAACCACTGTCCTTAATGGATATGAACTTTTATCTCATTGTGGTTTTGATTTATATTTCTCTAAAGGTTAGGGTTGTTGAGCATCTTTTCATGTGCTTATTGACCATCTGTGTCTTCTTTGGAGAAATGTTTTTATTCAATTCCTTTATCCATTTTTCATTGTTTGATTTTATTATGAGCTGTAGCTATTCCTTATATATTCTGGATGTTATTCCCTTATTAGGTATATGAATTGCAAATATTTTCTCCCATTGTGTTGGTTGCTTTTTCACTCTACCGATCTTGTCCTTCAACACATATATAACAATCTTAATGAAGTTCAAAATACATGAAAAAAAATTAACCAAATTAAAAGGATAAGTAATCCATGATCACAGTTGGTTCTTTTAACATCCCTCACTTAGGAATTGATGGAATAATGAAACAAAAATACTTGTCAGAATAATGAAGATTTGAATAACCAAGCTGACCTAACTGACATTTTTAAAAAAGTTAATAACTGCAGACTAAAATTTTATAGATTATCTGAGCACAATAGAAGTAGAAATTAATAACAGAAAGAGAGCTACAAAATGTCGGAATATTCTTAAATAACTCATGAGCCAAAAATAAATCAGTTTTAGTTCGATTAAAATAGATTTTAATTAAATATTTCATTTACAAAGAATCAGCAAAGAATCAACACATCAAAATTTGTATAATGCAAATTATAGGGAAATTTATAGGTTCTAATACATATATTAGAAAGAAAAAGTTGTAAAAATGTGATTTAAACTTCTACCTTATGAAGCTAGAAAAGAAAGTGTAAATGAAAGCCAAAGCAAGTAGAGGGAAGGAAATAGTAAATATCAGAGCAGAAATAAATAAAATAGAAAACAAAAAACAGAAAGTTAACAAAATCAAAAGATGGTTGTTTGAAAAACTAAAATAATTGATAAAGTTCTAGTGGCCTGAACAAGAAATCAAGACAGAAAAACAAACAAATAAGAGGAACTACCACTCCAGATCCTACAGAACTGAAAACTGTATTAGGGTCATTCTACTCCTAGGTTAGATATAGAAAGTTGCAAGAGACCATCATTCTCATTCTTTTTTTTTTTTTAAGATTTTATTTATTTATTTGACAGACAGAGATCACAAGTAGGCAGAGATGCAGGCAGGGGGTTGGGGGGAGGGGAAGCAGGCTCCCTGGTGAGCAGAGAAGCCCTGGTGAGCAGAAAGCCCAATACAGGACTCGATTCCAGGATCCTGAGATCATGACCTGAGCCGAAGGCAGAGGCTTAACCCACTGAGCCACCCAGGTGGTCCCATCACTCTCATTCTACCAACCAAAACAAGGTAAATCAGATGAACTATAAAATCACAGTATTATAAAACCAATTAAAATACTGAGGATAGAAACAACCACAAATCACTTAAATGCAAGAAATGAGGAGCCATATTAAGTAAGAAAGGTAAAACTCTCAAGGGTTCTCATTCCAGGCAGAAATGTGAAGGATAAAGAGTATACCCTATAAAATTAGGATACAAGATAATAAATGCAATTAGATGTCTATATCCTGGTAGTAAAAAAATTGGAAAGTAAGAGTTTTTAGCAAAAGATTAGAAAGTAAGAGTTCTCCATTTAAAAAGTACCAAAATTTATAATGCTTAACAACATAACTAACAAAAACCAAGTGAGGCATGTATGTTGGAAATTCAAATTATTCTGACAAATATTAAAGAAATCCTCAACAAATGGATGAATAAACCATGTTTAGACAGTAGAAGACTCATTAATATTAAGATGTTAACTTTAGGGGCGCCTGGGTGGCTCAGTGGGTTAAGCCACTGCCTTCGGCTCAGGTCATGATCTCGGAGTCCTGGGATCGAGCCCCGCATCTGGCTCTCTGCTCAGCAGGGAGCCTGCTTCCTCCTCTCTCTCTGCCTGCCTCTCTGCCTGCTTGTGATCTCTCTGTCAAATAAATAAATAAAATCTTTAAAAAAAAAAAAAGATGTTAACTTTACTTAAACTGATGTATAGATTCAATGTAATCCCAATCAAAACCCCAGGAGAATTTTATTAAAATTGACATACATATCCTCAAATTTCTATTCTAATGTAAAGGGGTTTAAAACAGCAAACAACATCAAAAAAGAAAGAAGGCAAAATAAAGCTGGATTTTTAAGACTTCATTAAAAAGCCACCGTAATTAGGTGATATGTATGTGGCATTAGTGTAAAGATAGACCAAAAAAATAAAAAAAATCTATGAAAAAGATTTGTGAAGATGATCAAGAGATTTTTGACTGAAGTCAAAGACGATTCAATGGGAAGGAAAAAAAAACTTTTCGACAAGTGGTACTGGAACAATAGGATATACTTATGGAAAAATAAACTTCAGCCTCTATTTCACTCAGTACAAAAGTTTCTGATAGATTATAGACCTAACTACAAAAGTTAAATCCATAAAACTTGGAGAAGAAAATATAAAAGAACATCATCATCTTGCAGTATGTAAAAGTTTCTTAAATTGGACACAGAAAGGAACACTGGCCATAAAGAAAATGTTGATAAAGCAGCAGCATCAATATTAAAGACTTGTTCTTAAAAATATATACAACTTAAGCAAATACAAAGGCTGGCAATGGACTATAAGAAATTACTAAACTATATGCATCTAACAGAAGATTTGCAAACAGATACTATAATCAATAATATAAAGAAAAACAGCCCCATTTTTAAAAATGGAGAAAAGATTTGGACAATTTTATAAAGAGATATGCAAATGGCTAATAAGCACATGAAAAGTGCTCATCAGAGAAGCGCGAATTTAAAGGAAAATGTCCTGCCACCTCACACACACTGGATTGGCCAACATTAAAATACTGACACCATTATATGTTCGTGAGAATGTGCAGCGACTGGAGCTCTCATACCCTTCTGGCAGAAGTATAAAAATACTACAACCGCTCAAAATTAGCAGTTTCCTCTACAGTTAAACAAATACCTACCCAATTACCTAGCAGTTCCTCTCCTAGATATTTACCCAAGGGAAATAAAGACATATGCCAACAAAAATATTTGCACAAGAATATTCATAGTTGCCTTATTCATAATAGCCAAAAAATGGAAACAATGCAAATATCCATCAACAAAAGGATAGAGTACAAGCAAACAAAATAATACAACCAGGGCATAGCCATACGATGGGTTGCTATTGAGCAAGAACAAAAAGAATGCATTATTGATTCAAGCACCACCTGGATGAATCTCAAAAACATTATGTTGGGCACAAAACCTAAACACATACTTTATTATTCCATTTATACGAAATTCAGAAACAGGTAGAACAAATCTAAGCATAAAAAATCAGAACACTGATGGGGATGGGGAACATTCAGATTCGTCTCAATGAGAGACAGAGAGAGCTAGAAAAGGAGAGAGAAGCAGAGAGAGCAAATGAGAGAGAGAGAATGGGAAAAGAGTGCAGATGACAAGGAGGGAGAACTCTCTGGGGAAGTACTGCTTTAAAGAGTTTCAGAAAAAAATGCACAGGAAGGAAATGTGGAATCAAGATAAGGTTCTTTTGGGATGTCTGGGTGGTTCGTTCAGTTAAGTGCCTGACTTCAGCTCAGGTCACGATCTCAGGGTCCTGGGATTGAACCCTGTGTTGGTCTCCCCACTCAGCAGGGAGTCTGTCTCCCTCTGCCCCTCCCCCCCACTTGTGCGCATTCTCTTTCTCGCTCTCAAATAAATATATAAAATCATTTAAAAAAAAAAAAGATAAGGTTGTTTTTATAAAGTTGGGTGATGTTCCAGATTTTTTGCGCCATGATTTGGAAAAGAGGGAGTAGATGAAGATGGGGGAGGGGGAGGGGACACAAATGTAGAAGTGATATTTCTGAGAGGGAGAAATGGGGGGAGGATCCAGCGTCTGAGTGGAGGGACTTTTCAGAAAGGCTGGTTTCTGTAAGCATCCCAAACTGAAAGAGCTATCACACTTAAAATGTTTATTGCAATTATATTCAGTTGTCAAACAAACTCCTGTTGCTGTTCCTTTCTCTCTTCTGTGATAACACAGATCACACACCCTGGGTGAGATTTCACAACAACGTTATCTTTCTTCCAGCATGCAAAGAAAGCAAACTTTGTTAACTAATGAAGGCTGATGAACATGGGTTAACGGATGGCGACAAAGGCTTTAGAAACTGATAACTTTAATAGCTGTTCTCAAAAGACAAGCACAGCAAAACGGGGACATGTAAAAGCTTCTTGGTCCAATTCAGGTTCAAGAGCTGAATGAAGGTTACAGGAGAACAACCGCTAATCGTGCTTTTCTCATTCTGATCAGATTACAAACTCCGACTCTTCCATAAATGCTGCACATATCCTTAACTGCCTGCGATTTCTGCAAGCCTCACCGGTTTAGAATTAATATCAACACTCCATTCTCACCACATACAGGACTCTCCCTCTCCCTCTCTCCCTCCCTCTCTCTCTCTCATGCACACACACACACACATACACAAAGCCTGCACTCCACATCGACAAATACCCACAGTTTGAGATTAATAGTCAGGAATTAGGAGGGCAAGAACCTTCGATAAAAGCCACATGTAAAGGCCAAAGTGGATTTTTAATATTGGGGACAACAAGCATTAACTAATTTTTCCTACTGGAGTGCGCTGTCCTTTAGTCTCTGTTTTTGCTCCTAATTGTTCCTGCAGGTAGTAGGTTAACACGTAAAGGTACTTAGAGAAGGAAGCAATTGAATATGGCATAGATACTGAAAGAAAAGGCTCAATAAAAGAGCAGCGTGTGCTCTAATCTGGCCTTTTACAACATCCACTATCAAAGAGCTTTGGGGGTTTAAGGGGATTAGATACCATAACCCATCTGTCAGGTCATTATGTAAGGAAACACTCCTGCTGTTTTCAAGGGAAGATGCCCTACTGTATATTATTATCATTAAGCATTTATAGAGGACTGTAGACTCACAAAGCTCTTTCAAGGCATTTTTATTTGTTGCTCCTTACAAAGTGCTGTCAACTCTGAGTCTTATTTACAAATGAAGAAACTGAGGTACAGGAAGATGATGGCAAACACCTCAGTCCCCCAGGGAGTAGCAGGAGTTATGAGGGGAACTTGGAGCCTGGAGAAAAGGGAATATTTACTATAGACTTCTACCTAAAAATACACCAAAGGTTTTTGGAATTTCATTCGTTGGCTTGCCTTTTTTTTTTTTTAAGTCAAGATTAATTCTCCTGTGTTTTCCTGCAATCTTATACATTATTCTGTAACAAATACTTATGGGTTATGTTCTGTAGATACAAGTTGTATCTTAACAACGGCTGCATATCATGATTGACACTGTTCCATATGGGAGGAGAAGCAGGACGCGTTCAAGCGTGAGTGCCGTGCGTATAAGGATGGAGTGATATATCGTAACTATCATTTACAAAACTGGAGATCCCAAATCTAAGGCATAATGAGGCAAAAATGAAATACTACATGTCTATTCATCCATGTTGCTTATAATTTGCTAGAGATAATTTAGCATTCTAGTAAACCGTAAGCAAGCAACTTAGTATTCAGGGGAAAAAATAAAGATACCTGCTGGAAAACAGCAAAGCTATCTACTGTGGGCTCCTTGGAGAGCTCTAACACGTCACAGTAACATGGAGGCGGTTACCTGGGAACATTTATATTTCTAGGGTTTTTTCCCTCCCATTTAGAACAGAATTATGGGACTCCATTTTGTGAATTGTAACATGAAAGGATTATAGTTTCCCTCTGAAAGAGAATTAATCCCCACTTAAAATAAAGGAACGAACAGCACTGATATATTCAGACCTTAATGTCTGAAAATATATTCCTCAATTGTGCAAAATTGTACCAATATATTGATCAAACTTGAAGACTTAATTAAAAGACCATGCTTTATATCTTTTAAAGTTCCTGCATCTTCCCCCATTAAGAAGGAAACTCATAACGTTCTTTAATTGTGAGTTGATAAAGTACTGATCTACATATTATCTACTGAGGACCTACTATATGCCAGACATAATTCCTTTCCTAAGGAGTCTATAGTCGGATAGAAGAGATAAGATCTATGCATATGCAACCTTATACAAGGTAGAACGTGATGGTAAGTAAATGATAGGTAAGTTATTCTGGAGTTTGAGGAAAAGCCCAGCGCTGGACAGGACTACCATCTCCTTCACTGGGGGAGGCAGGGCAGGGTCCTGTGAGGAAGGAGGAGAGATGTGGAAAAGCTTTACATGAGAGATTTCAGTTGTGGTGGTCCCCCAAGGCTGTGTAGGAATTGGGTCAGCAGGAAAGAAGGAAACAGATCATTCTAGGAGAAGGTGGTGGCACAGGGAAAGGGGCAAAGAAGATATGCAGGGGAGCATGAAGGATAGTGGGGTAGTTCGTCGTCGTTACTACTGCCCCCTAAATGGTTAATGGATCACAGATGCATGTGATAGGAAACAGGAGAGAAGGTAAAGCCAGACCAGTTAGTGCTATGGTTCACTGGTTTGGTTAATCATCAAGGAGATTCTGACGAAGGGGGTCTGGCATACAGCGTTTCAATCTATGTAGCTATAACTATCCGTGGGTCATTTGGAAATTCAGCCAGTGGCTAGTGGAGCCTTGGCCACTTTCAATTGTCTCTCATTCAACTGTCTCCTCAGTTCACACCCATTCCCACAGTCCTACATCAGGTCTTGTTTACCTACCACCCGGAGAAGCACAAGAGCCTGCTGCCTCACTTCTCATTATCGCTAGAATCATGTTTCTAAAATGGATGTAGGCTCCTCACCAGCCCACTTCAAAACCATGCATGGCTCCACATTGCCTCTTACAAAGGACATGGCTTACGAGGTTAGTCGAAAGCTGGCCCAGCCTACCTTTCCTGCTTTATCTGCTTCTAGCACAAATGTGTGCTCACCACTGCCACTCCAGAGCCCATTCAGCTTCTGTTGGAATGCTCTGTGCCCCATTCCTTTCTGGTAAAGATCCAAATGTCATTTAGCCTTTTGCTCCTGGAATTTATTCTAAAGAGATCATCTAAAGTGTCTATGTTAAAATCATGTTAAAGGGCCTCCCTTTAGCCCCATTTCCTGTCGTCTTGCACCCCACTCCTTACTGCCAGCTGTAAGAACTACTTGCAGGTGTTGTTGTCTTCCTGCCTTTGGACATGGTCCACCTCTGCTTTGTGGCTCCTTACTGGATAATATTTCCTCCCCCCTTGCTTTTCACCTACCTGTATTTTACCTTTAAAGAACCAGTTCAAGGGGGCGCCTGGGTGGCTCAGTGGGTTAAAGCCTCTGCCTTCGGCTCAGGTCATGATCCCAGGATTCTGGGATCGGGCCCCGCATCAGGATCTCTGCTCGGCGGGGAGCCTGCTTCCTCCTCTCTCTCTGTCTGCCTCTCTGCCTACTTGTGATCTCTCTGTCCAATAAATAAATAAAATCTTAAAAAAAAAAAAAAAAAGAACCAGTTCAGGGATGCCTGGGTGGCTCAGCTGGTTAAGCAGCTGCCTTTGGCTCAGGTCATGATCCCAGCATCCTGGGATCGAGTCCCACATCGGGCTCCTTGCTCATCCGGGAGCCTGCTTCTCCCTCTGCCTCTGCCTGCCATTCTGTCTGCCTGTGCTCGCTCTCTCTCCCTCTCTCTCTCTCTGACAAATAAATAAATAAAATCTTTAAAAAAAATAAATAAAGAACCAGTTCAAAGTCCCCCTTAACAAGTTGTCTCCATTCTGTTAAACAGTTAGCTGTGCCCTTCACCAAACTTCCTAGTGCCTTGACCATATCCCCACTAGCGCACACATCTCACTGCATCAGAATGGTGCCCAGTCTATTGCTCTCTAAACCACGAGGGCCCAAAACAAAACAAACAAAAAAAAAACATGTCTTGTCCAGCTGTGAGCTTAAATTTATAAATTGTGCACAGTAAGAGATTAACAGCAATGACAAATAATAAAAAGAGCACTGCTAACAATATACTGTATTAGAATTCACGTGAATGTGGTCTCTCTCTGAAAACATTGTATTGTATGGTACTCGCCCTTCCCGTGATGATGTGAGATAATAAAATGTCTACGAGATGAAGTGAGCAGTGAGGGGAATGACGTGGGCACTGTGACATAGCGTTAGGCTACTGACCTTCAGATGAGTCTTCAGAGAGAGGATCATCTGTTTCAGGATGGCGGGTAACGGAAACCAGGAAAAGCAAAACCACAGATAAGGGAGGGCTACTAGGCAGGTTTGTTGCCTGTTAAACGTGAGTGGTAAAGCTAAGTGACATGTCAAAGTCAAAGTCAAGTTGAGGTGATGGGGATGATGATCTTGCCCACAGAAATCAGAAAACACAGGAGGAGAGAGAGGTTAAAAGGGGAATCTTGACAAATTCAGCCTGGGGCTTCAGGAAGGGGAGAGAACTCTGGGTTCCAGACACAAACTCGGAGCCACACGAATCAGCTCATTCATCCCTCTCCTCAGGCTGGGAAATCAGAACATTTCCATGCTCTGTGTACAATTCTCCAGTTCTCTGTCTTTTAGCTCTCAGGCTATTGAGATGCAGTGTGGCTTGCTATTAGTCACTGTAGGACTACATAGGATCAATAGATGTATAACCAGTTTATTGAAAAGGGCTGTGTGTAATGAGTACAAACAGGAAGCAGCTGTATTTTCCTCCTACCACTGCCTTTCCACGTGTCAGATACCCCTTTCCCATACCTTAATGAAATTTCGGGCAACTCCAGTAGCTTTCTGGCCATTTTTGGCAATAACAACAAAAAATCAGTCTCATGTCAGTAATTATGACTCACTTCAAGGTAGTAGAAGGCTCTGTTAAATTTAAGACTTTAATCTCACATCTCATTCACGGCTTCTCCCCTCCCGCAACACAAGCTCTGGCCCAATCCAACACCAGGCTCCTGTTGAAAAGAAACTGGGCATCATCTCTCTCCTCTCCCTTCATCTCCTCCATCACTGACTTCTGCTTTGCTGGAGTCCGAGCAAAAAGAGGAGTGTGTAAAAAAAGGAACAAAACATTTTCACTTAGGTGGTACTGATTATAGTCTGGTGTTGACTGTTCCTACTTATATACCATCTGTATGTTCATGTTATCTTTTTTGCAGGGTCTGTTTGTAGGTAGTAAAAGCCCTTTATGCACTGATGTGGGCCCTCTCCACCTGTCTTCTTATTACACACACACACACACACACACACACACACACGAAAGTCTCCCCAAAGCAGCTGGAGCCCGGTGACTCCAAGCACTTGCTCTACGGGAAATACATATTTGCGTGACACCAGATGATGGGAGCAGAGGCTTGCCTTAAGGCTGGCCCCTCTCCCTGCACAGGTGGCGCCATAAGCCCCACAAAATCCTGATGAACCCATCACACAATAATGAATAGCCTTCTTTGTCTCTGGGAGATCAGCCTTGTTATAACAGGAATGAAAAGGGAAAAAAAAAAGAAACAGTCAATGCTCAGTTTTTAAATTTTAAAGTAGATTTGTGAAACCGATAGCAGAGACAAAAGTGTAAAGTCTCTTGCAAGCTTTTCCTTGCAAGAACCAGGCTATTTTGCAAAAAAAGAAAAGAAAAGAAAGAAAGAAAGAAAAATTTTTAACTCAAAATCATGGTTTGGGGAATTGGGCGAGGAATAAGAAGGAAAAGTACTGAAGAAACTCAGGGCATAAAGTTTATGCCCTAAACATCCATTAGAAAGACCAAAATAGAGCCGGATTATAGCACTCCAGAGGAGCTAAGGACTCAGTGTGCTGGAGGAGGAGGATGTGATGGGTGGGAGGGGGTCATGAGGCCCAGGACAAGGGCCTGAGCCTGCAGGAGGAAACAGTGCACCCAGAAACTGCCCAGCCTTAGTCGGGTCAAAAGCCATATTTTACAAGCACCAGAGAGGCATAGAGAAGCCTCTCATTGTCCTACGTCTATTCTAAGAGCATCCAGTGGGCCACAGCACTTCACTTCCGCTAAGAAATTCCACGAGCTCTTTGTCCATTACCATCAGGGAACTTTCTCTGCACAGCCGTGTATTTATCACCTGCTGATCGTGCCCTTATGAAGAGCCCCACCCTGAACCATCCTTCGTAGATAATTCACACCCTCCCACTGGCCCTGCAGTAGCTCAGGACACTTCAAAGTTCCAACAATGTCCCAGAGTCTTCAAACCATAGTATCCCAGTAGAAGGAGAGTCCCTCAGCACCCCCATTCTACATGTGGATCATACTGAGGGATTACTGTCACCAATACCCCTAGCAGCAGCCACCTCCCATGCCAAAACACTGGTTATATGTCGTTTCTCTTAGGATAAGGTCTAAACACACCTTAAAACCATAAACCATGGCTTACCTAGCAGAAAAGCATGACAACAACAAAAATCTGTCAATTTGGAAAAAGGAGAATAAGGCAAGTTTCCTTCCTAGTACTACAGGTTTTTCACATCAGCTGTCATAACCCCTTTCACCACCTGAACATGCAGGAAAATGGCTTTCCTGGGGAGCTAGGGTTCAGACCAAGTTCTTCCTCGTCTCATATATTAAGAACAGTATAATAAGAATACTACAATCTTTTCTAGAAGCTATAAGTGGCATCAAATAGGTTTCTTGCCTTATCAAAAAAAAACTAAGAAAAGGACACTATGTAGAAGTTGTAAGTTTGTGAGGAGGTCCAAAGTTGAATCAAGATAGGTAGTAAGAGACACTGTATACTGGATTTGGTAATACTTGGTTTTCCAAATTAAATACCAAAATTTTTTTTAATTTTTTAAATTTTTTTAATTAACATATAATGTATTATTAGCCCCAGGGGTACAGGTCTATGAATCATCAGGTTTACACACTTCACAGCACTCACCATAGCACATACCTTCCCCAATGTCCATAACCCAACCACCCTTTCCCTAACCCCCTACCCCTAGCAATCCTCAGTTTGTTTTGTGAGATTAAGAGTCTCTTATGGTTTGTTTCCCTCCCGATCCCATCTTGTTTCATTTATTCCCTTCCTACCCCCCAAACCCCCCACATTGCATCTCTACTTCCTCATATCAGGGAGATCATATGATAATTGTCTTTTTCTGATTGACTTATTTCGCTCAGCATAATACCCTCTAGTTCCATCCACATCATCACAAATGGCAAGATTCCATTTCTTTTGATGGCTCCATAGTATTCCATTATATATATATATACCACCTCTTCTTTATCCATTCATCTGTTGATGGACATCTAGATTCTTTCCATAGTTTGGCTATTGTGGACATTGCTGCTATAAACATTCAGGTGCACGTGCCCCTTCAGATCACTACGTTTGTATCTTTAGGGTAAATACCCAGTAGTGCAATCACTGGGTCATAGGGTAGCTCTATTTTCAACTTTTTGAGGAACTTCCATGCCGTTTTCCAGAGTGGTTGCACCAGCTTGCATTCCCACCAACAGTGTTGGAGGGTCCCCCTTTCTCTGCATCCTCGCCAGCATCTGTCATTTCCTGACTTGTTAATTTTAGCCATTCTGACTGGTGTGAGGTGGTATCTCATTGTGGTTTTGATTTGTATTTCCCTGATGCTGAGTGATGTGGACACTTCTTCATGTGTCTGTTGGCCATCTGGATGTCTTCTTTGCAGAAATGTCTGTTCATGCCCTCTGCCCATTTCTTGATTGGATTATTTGTTCTTTGGGTGTTGAGTTTGCTAAGCTCTTTTTTAGATTTTGGATACTAGCCCTTTATCTGATATGCCATTTGCAAATATCTTCTCCCATTCTGTCAATTATCTTTTGGTTTTGTTAACTGTTACCTTTGCTGTGCAGAAGCTTTTGATCTTGATGAAGTCCCAATAGTTCATTTTTGCCCTTGCTTCCCTTGCCTTTGGCGATGTTCCTAGGAAGAAGTTGCTGCGGCTGAGGTCGAAGAGGTTGCTGTGTTCTCCTCAAGGATTTTGATGGATTCCTGTCTCACATTGAGGTCCTTCATCCATTTTGAGTCTATTTTCATGTGTGTGTAAGGAAATGGTCCAGTTTCATTTTTCTGTGTGTGGCTGTCCAATTTTCCCAACACCATTTGTTGAACAGACTGTCTTTTTTCCACTGGACATTCTTTTTCTGCTTTGTTGAAGATTAGTTGACCATAGAGTTGAGGGTCTATTTCTGTTCCATTGATCTATGTGTCTGTTTTTGTGCCAGTACCATACTGTCTTAATGATGACAGCTTTGTAATAGAGCTTGAAGTCTGGAATTGTGAGGCCACCAACTTTGGCTTTCTTTACAATATTCCTCTGGCTATTCGAGGTCTTTTCTGGTTCCATATAAATTTTAGGATTATTTGTTCCTAAATAACAAAAATTTACCAGGTCCTAGAAAACACTGATATTGCATCATTCCACATTTCTCTAGATAATCACAAGTATATATGCCATTCAGCCTTACGAGAAATTTCCTAGAAGGTCTTTTGAAATGAATTTGTACTGACCATTTCAGAACCTATCAATGCAGACCTCAACAATTCCAAGTCACAACTCCTACCTCCCATCACTTTCCACAACAACAGGCTGAAACATAGGTGAAAATCCTTCAGCATTCAGTTAATTTCTTCCAGTCCTTGGAGAAGTGACTAGAGTTTACATAGTCTATTCATGACTAAAGTTGCAAGGTACTTTGTAGGCTATGAGATAGTACTTGATAAAATTGTTTTCTGCTTTTTCAACATTTTAACAAGCTCTTACAAAGAACCTACCTTGTTGTGCTAGAAGCTAAGAATACAAATAAATGGGAAACCACCCTTGCCTTTAGGAAGTTCATAATCCCTTTTATTTGGTGTATTTATATGGCATTCTCTTCTTCTTTCTATTCAACTTACCTAGATAAATGAAGCATGCATGTGAAACTTTGCATTCATACCTATGTTGCTGTGTTTTAGGGGAAATCTGATTCTCCCTCCCCTTCTTTGTGGCTCTTCATATGAATGTCAGAGGTCTACTTTTTTTTCTGGCTCTTTGTCTCTCTCCACCTCAAACATCCTTGTATTGATTCTGTTTTCCTGGATGAGTTAGATGAAGGTGCATTTTATTTGCTAGGTTTGTTAAGTTTTTGTGTTTCCCTGATCTTAAATTTTAATTTTTACATTTTGATTTTTTCTTTATTACTTATGTAGGCCTTGTATGATTTTTCCTTCTACCTGTCAGTAGAACTTGACAGAAAAACACATTCCTTATCTTCCTAGCTGACAGATTCGAGGTTTTTATATGTTTATGTATATATGAGTGTGTGTATATGAATATATCTATATGTTTAGAGTTTATCCCAAAACAGGTACCTATGAAATTCAATGATAATAATAAAAACCCATAAATAATAGAGGGATGATTACATTCCTTTCTCATTTCTACTTATTGTCTGATAGCAAAAGTCCTAGTCTATGCATTTCATTAGGCTTGACCCGATTTCTTTCATCTTCGTAGTAGATGAGCCAGGATAAAGTGATTTAATTTAAGAGCAATAAGAAATACCTTTGAAAAGAAATCAGGAAATGGATAGGTTATGAACAAAAATAAAAATTCTGTAATACCTAGAGAATAACATATGAACAAACCCAGTTCAATCACTGTTTTACTTTACTTCATGTCCCTATATAATTAACTCCCTGGTACAAAAGGAAATCAAGTTTTACAAGTATATTAATTGCCCCCTGGTTTCTGAAACTCCCAACATTCTAAAATCAAATTATTCACGTCATTCATTCTTATTTTGGGACTCTTCATTATTAAGCCTTAGCCTTAGCTCAAAGTACTCAGTGCCTCTATCACAGCTGGTCTCTCCTAGAAAGTTCACCTCCAGTCTGCTTGTGAACTCCCAGCTGCGGAAAGCTGCAGCTCCCTGTTTCTCTGAGGCTGCACACAGGTCTGAGTTCTCTCTGTGGGGACCTTCCATCCTTTGTTCTGACAGCTGCCTTCTTTCTGGGTCGTGTCACCTGTCTGCATTTGGATTTTAAAGTGGAAGTGGATGGCACCGCTCTCAAGGCTACCTCGAGGCCCCCTGTGCTCCAACATTGCTAACGCTCTCCTTCTCCCCATCCTGGTCCATGCAGGCCTCCTGATCAACTCACACAGCTGGACCTAAGGAATGCTTAGAGGTTTCTGGAATACGTACTCTGTGCCACACAATCTGATAGGAGTTTTGAGATACAAAACACAAAGAGAGGAACCTTGCATTAATTAGCACACAATTAATAGGAAAAGCATATAATGTTTTTTTTTTTAAGATTTTATTTATTTATTTGACAGAGAGAGATCACAAGTAGATGGAGAGGCAGGCAGAGAGAGAGAGAGAGAGAGGGAAGCAGGCTCCCCGCTGAGCAGAGAGCCCGATGTGGGCCTCAATCCCAGGACCCTGAGATCATGACCTGAGCCGAAGGCAGCGGCTTAACCCACTGAGCCACCCAGGCGCCCATGCATATAATGTTTTAATGCAACTTTAGAGTTTTAATCTCTCTCTAAAAGTTTTAACGCAACTTTAATCACAAAAAGTTTTAATAAGACCTCTATTAGCCTTAACATAAAGGACCAGGGAGGTTACTAATGAGGGTATTAGGGGCAGGTAGAGATTTCAACAGATTTCACGTAACAGGAAAACATTTTACAAAAGGAAAAACAAGGAGGTGAACAACCACTTCTTTTTTTTTTTTAATTTTTTTTTTATTTTTTATAAACATATAATATATTTTTATCCCCAGGGGTACAGGTCTGTGAATCGCCAGGTTTACACATTTCACAGCACTCACCGATAGCACATACCCAACCCCAATGTCCATAACCCCACCCCACCCCCAATCCCCCTCCCCCCATCAACCCTCAGTTCGTTTTGTGAGATTAAGAGTCATTTATGAACAACCACTTCTTCTAAGAATTGCCTCAAACAAATGTTACAGATAAAAAAGAGGCTCAGAGAGGTTCTGTAAAAGGCCTAAGATGGGGGGATAATGTTAGATTGAGAACGAATGCTCAGGTCTATCTGACTCGAGTCCATGTTCACCATACCACTGCCTCAGAACGGGATGCGAGTCACTGTCCATGTCAACACATAGATAACAACATGAGAAACCTTCTCAATGCTGTGTCCATGCTTGTGTTTCCCACAGTAAGTTCAACCTAATTTGAGTTTTGCTCTGCTGAAACTGTTCTTGTGATGATCACAGACAGCCCTGTGTTGACCAATGCACCTCTCTCCTCACCTTACTCCATGTCTGTGGAACTTTCACCTCTTTCCTCTTGACTTCTATGACCCGTCATATCCCTGGTTGTCCTTGGACCCCAGTGGCTGCTTGTTCTCAATCTCCCTTCTTCTCTCCTTCACCACCTCTAACGGAAGAGTACACAGGCATGGCTGTGTGTCTTTCTACTCTCCATTGAACTTCTCTTCCCAAGTGAGCTCATTCCAGTACCGCCACTGTAAGTATCTCTGACTCTGTGTGCCAGAATGACAGAAGTGTAGACTCTGGAGCCAGGCTTTCTGCATTCAGATCCCAGCTCCACTGACTAAACTAAGCTGGTGACCTTGGGCTAGCTGCTTAACCTCCCTATGCCTCATTTTTCTCATCTGAAAACAGGATAATAGTAGCTGTTTTTATACATAACCATCTTCTCAGCACCTCTGCTTGAATTTCACATTAAAAGTGTCCGAACTGAATTCCATATTCCCTAGTCCTCACAAACATATGCCTCCCCGTGTGAAAAAAGCACACGATCATATACTCAGATGTTCGAGTCAAAAAGGTATAAAAACATCCTGATTCTTTCCCTTTACTGACTCCCAACATGAGCAGTTCCATCTGTTCCTCATCCCAAATATATTTCAAATCGCTCCAGTCTTCTTCACCTTCACTCTCCCACCCTAACTAAAACTACCATCACCCCTTGCCCCAAGAACGTTAGTAACCTTCCAACTGGCCTCATAGTCACTCTTGCCACATGACAGTCTGTTTTCCACACAGGATAGGAATTCCCTTTCTTAAAAGCATAGCAGCACATCACCCCTCTGCTTAAAACTTCCAGTGGCTTCCCACTGAACTTAAAATCAGGGTCCATACCATGACCTAGGAAGCCCTGTGTCAATAGCCCCTTCCTCTCTATCCTCATCTGTACCGTCTTCCCTGACACATTACACGCCCGCTACTGGCCTTTCTCTGTTCCTTCAGCAAACTATCCTATTCCATTCCAGGCCCTTTGAGTGGAATGTTCTTTCACTGGCAGAGATAATTTACCACTGGATATTAGTTCTTACAAGAGTGCCTGAAACATAGTAAGTGCTTAGTATATGGCCTGTTTGCTTGCTTGCTTGACTGAGGGTTTTTTAAAGTCTGTAGGTCAGGATTTCATTCATCTAATTTATAGTTTAAATTCTTTAGGGGAGCTTTCTGTGTAAAGGAACTCTGAAGTAAAATATTTTTAAATGTGTAGAATAATTCCTAAATTATAATCATAGTTATAAAATTGTGACTTTTCAAGTTATTTAGTTATTTTGCAGCTATCATATATATATCTGATCTAGGGATGCTTTAGAAAAAGTGGGTCGATGGAGCACGTCGGTGGCTCAGTCAGTTAGGTTAAGTGCTGCCTTTGGCTTAGGTCGTGGTCCTGGGGTCCTGGGATCAAGCCCCATATGGGGCTCCCTGCTCCACAGGGAGCCTGCTTCTCTCTCTCTCTCCCTCTGCCTGCTGCTCTGCCTACTTGGGCTCTCTATCTCTCTGTCAAATAAATAAAATAAATAAAAATCTTTAAAAAAAATGAAAAGAAAAAGTCGGTGGTTCACTGAATACATAAAATTCATTATATTCTGAGGTAACCATGTCAAGTATGGAATTAGACCCAGGGTCTTAGATATTTACTGGTTTTTGTTTTGCTTTGTTTTGTTTTTTAAAAACTAAGTATGCAAGGGCAAGAGCAACACCAGACCTCAAGGGTACAAAGACACAGGGCAATGCCTCCTTGTGACATTAACATTCCTAGCTTATGCCTGTCAATATTCCTGAGACAAGCTACAGAAACCATGCAAATATTTACATGGAATTTTTTAAATCCACAAGGTTCTTCCTATAAAGACTTCTAAAAATAAATCTTTAAAAAATAAATGCCTTCAATGTATTTTAACCTTTAAAAATTTTCCTGAATTTAAAAGCACATGAAAACAACTTTCTTAAAAGCACAGAATTAATACATTTATTTGTAGCCATGACTTTGGGGTTTTTCTGTTGTTGTTTCTTTTTTTTTTTTTCTGCCCTCACCCTGGTAAATGACCCCCCAGAGGTTGAAAGGTATCTAAAGATCCATAAAACATGAATTTAATAAGTATAATAAATCATTTGTCACTGGCATTTTTAAGATTTGGCCTTATCGAGTTTTTTTTTTTTTTTTTTAAAGATTTTTTTTATTTATTTATTTGACAGAGAGATCACAAGTAGGCAGAGAGGCAGGCAGAGAGAGAGGAGGAAGCAGGCTCCCTGCCGAGCAGAGAGCCCGATGTGGGGCTCGATCCCAGGACTCTGAGATCATGACCTGAGCCGAAGGCAGAGGCTTAACCCACTGAGCCACCCAGGCGCCCCGGCCTTATCGAGTTTTAACTGATATGTTTTGCAGGTATTCCTGCTGTTATACGGAAGCAAAATAGAAGTTTAATATTCTGTTACTGCAACCCAAAGACACCATGTTTTACTGAAGTATGAACACCTTGAGAGGAAAGAGTGTCCCCAAAAGACTTAAGATTTTTAAGCCACAGATCCAGCAAAAATTTTAAAGTTAATCATAATTAATTCTTTGAAAGTACATACTTTATTGGTGAAATCTCCACACTTCTGCTTTATGGTCCAATGTCTGCTGTTTGTATTTGGGGCAGGGAGTACATTTTATATCACTAAACTCTTCCAAAAGACAGTCTCCAGACACACCAGTTTTCTTAAAGTTAGATGTTATGCACCTTGATTATGTTAAAACAACAGGAAAATTAAAAATCCACCACTCGTGCATTTAAAATTCTTACAGTTTTACCTAACTTCATTGTACCAGTTGGAGAAAATAGATCCTGTTGAAAACCATTTCTGACAGGAAAAACAATGCCAATATTCAGAAACTCATACACATGCATGGTGAGTGAAATCATAAAGAAACACAGAGTGCATAAAAATACAGCTGAAAATAAAATTATCATCCTTACAGAACTCACCATCAATTGCGATTTGCCTAACTAATCACTGCTCCTTGTCCACAAAGTTCAGAAGCAGGTAAAGTAACAGGTTCCTAAATAAAGCAGGGACATGAGGCCACCACTCACAGCGTAAAAGGACCATGGAAGTGTATTTCTGTAAAGTGTGCTTATGTTGCTCTCTCTTGGTGAAAAAGTAGTACTGTTCAAATTGATTGCCGCTGATTTTTTAAACTTTTTTTAAGGTTTTCTTTTTAAGAGAAACAGTCTGTTTTGATACAGGATTTTCAGTGCCATTTGCACAAATTAAAGTGCTAATTGCTAACCTTAGAACAGCTAGAACTACTTTAAATAATTCTAAGTTTCTAAATTGACATGAATTAAAAAGCCAGTTAGAGCACACACTCAAATGTTTTCATTAATGGACTCACAGGAAATTTCCTTTTGTGATAAAGTAGCAAAGAGAATGAATCGGAGGGTACGAACTCCGTGAGAAATGCTATGTGAGTGTGGAAACCTGATTCACTGGAAGAAGCAAAAATAATTTCAGTGTTGTAAGTGCTCTACTGATTTAATGTTTGCAATAACAAACCACAGTCCATTTGAAAAGAAAATTTAGTTGATAGACACAAGTAGTGGCAGAAGGTTTAAATGTTTAAAAACACCACCACCGGGGCGCCTGGGTGGCTCAGTGGGTTAAAGCCTCTGCCTTCGGCTCAGGTCATGATCCCAGGGTCCTGGGATCGAGCCCCACATCGGGCTCTCTGCTCAGCAGGGAGCCTGCTTCCCTCTCTCTCTCTGCCTGCTTCTCTGCCTACTTGTGATCTCTCTCTGTCAAATAAATAAATAAAATCTTTAAAAAAAATAAAATAAATAAAAATAAATAAAAACACCACCACCACCACTTGGGTGATGACCAATTTTAGAATCAGGACCCATGGTTTACTGGAGCCAAATGGTATCACCTTGTAAGACCTGATTGTGCTCCTAACTTCCCAGTTGCATGGTTAGTGACGTAGTGCTGATAGTTGAAATCTGTCATGGCAGGAGTTGGCAAACGCTATAAATTAGAGTTGTGTGTGTGTGTGTGTGTGTGTTGCGTGTGTGTGTTTGGGGGTCTCACGGTTAAACATTTACCAGCATACCACTAGAAATGCCAAAACTGAAAGAACATGCCAAAAAATCCTTTGCCTTTGATCAATGACAATTGATAATCGAATTAGCAAATTTTCCTAATTGCAGTGAATGTGAATACTCAATAAAGGACCTCTCAGAAATTGTTACATGTTAACCATTGTATAAGTGCAGATACTACCAAATTTACTGTGGTATCTTGAGACAAAAGGGCATCTTTCCCCCTCTTTAATCCACTTAGAAATCCAACGATAGGGTGCCTCAGTGGGTTAAAACCTCAGCCTTCAGCTCAGGTCAGGATCCCGGGGTCTTGGAATCAAACCCCGCATCAACATCATCGGGCTCTCTGCTCAGCGGGGAGCCTGCTTCCCCCTCTCTGCCTGCCTCTCTGCCTTCTTGTGAGCTCTGTCTGTCAAATAAATAAGTAAAATCTTTTTTTAAAAAAAGATTAAAGAAATCCAACGGTAAATACTTCGTTGTCAGAATAGAAACTATTTACAATGACTATTTCATCATATCCTTTCCTCCAAATCAAGAGTCTTTCAGAGAAGCACTCCAATCATATTTTTAAACAGATCTCTACCACGGTCAAACAGAGCTGGGTAACCTTTGGGAAATTTTTAATTTATCAAAATGCCACACTCAACCAAAATGAGAGAGTGTTTTATATGCTTTTGTATTTTTAATATGAGACTGAATAAAGTGGATGTTCCAAGGAATAAACGAAGGCATAAAAGATGCAAGCCAAAGTTTGACAAAGACCTTGACAATGATGTTCCATAAGCCAAGGCCTTTGTGTGCTCCCTGGGTGACATTCACCTTTGGGAAGCAAGACTTAGATTTTTCAGTCTTCCTTTCCCTTGGAAGGCTTACTCGTACACTTAGAGAAATAAACGCAAGAAACCACTGTTCGTCTGTTTAAACCGCAGAACAGGGCGTCCTCGCTACAAGACAGGAAAACCGAACATCTATAGTACGAGAGCCTTCTGCTGCTCACATACGTCAAAGGCACTGAAATGAGCTCGTCACGCAGGGCCTAGCAGCCCACAACTGTATGAGGCCCAGCTCACTGTGCGGGGAGGATGATCAAGGGAAGGTCTGATTGATTATTATGCCAGTTCTGCCTGCCCCCTGGATCCACTTGAAGATGTTATACCTCGAGGTTATTATTTTATTGGAAAGAATATAATATTAATTAATTAACAATTACATATAAATAATGGAAAGAGACTAATTGAGCAATAGTTCAGTTAAATGGCTCGACCAACGTCACTAACAGTGACAGCACAGCTGAACAGTTGATAAACAGTACCAGACATCGAGGGCAAAAATAGTGCCATTTAAATTAATCTTTCCGGGACGCCTGGGTGGCTCAGTTGGTTAAGCAGCTGCCTTCGGCTCAGGTCATGATCCCAGCGTCCTGGGATCGAGTCGCACATCGGGCTTCTTGTTTGGCGGGGAGCCTGCTTCTCCCTCTGCCTCTGCCTGCCATTCTGTCCGCCTGTGCTCGCTCTCTCTCCCTCTCTCTCTGACAAATAAATAAAAAAAAAAAATTAATCTTTCCATGTATTTTTTCATGATGAAAACCAATAACGGAAGCATATTTGAGATGAAAAGATGTTTGAGAAGATTTAATCGTTAAAGCAGCAAGACTCGTCTCTTTATCATTAAAACTCGGAATGGAAATATATCTAGTGATGTAAGATTGTTTCTAGTATTGTTGACAGAAGGACAGGAAGATCATCATATCGGTAGCATAGAAAGAGCGAGCTATCACACTGCAAAGAACAATCAATGGGAGTGCAGTTTTCAATGTTACAAGTCATCCAATTGAAGATATATGAGAACCAGTTTTAAATACAGTATATCATCAGGATCTATTGTGAAACCATGTAATATGAAGATGACTTTTTTTTTCAAAGATTTTATTTATTTATTTATTTATTTATTTATTTATTTATTGACAGAGACAGAAATCACAAGTAGGCAGAGAGGCAGGCAGAGAGAGGAGGAAGCAGGCTCCCTGCCGAACAGAGAGCCCGATGCGGGGCTCGATCCCAGAACCCTGGGATCATGACCTGAGCCAAAGGCAGAGGCTTTAACCCACTGAGTCACCCAGGCGCCCCAAGATGACTTTTTAAAAAACTGCGCCAAATCAGTAAGGTATTTATTTAATAAAATAAAAACCTCACTTCTGGTACAGTTATTTTGAAGGTTTTTTATCATAAAAAATGAAAAGAAGACTTCATCTCTGAAGTCTTCAGGAATGCACAAATCAATCTTCATAACCACTTTATGGCTACTATCACTATTATCCCCATTTTACAGATAAAGAGAATGAGGAACAGGGTATAAAAGAACGTACCCAAGAGCAGACTGGTAGGAAGGGATGGGGCTGAGATTTAAATTCTGCCCTTCATCTCCTGAATCCTCTTAGCTCTATACTACATACCTCTCATCATTTGGATTCAAGATAAAACTGGAGAAAGTCCAGGAGTCCTTTCTGAAGACAAAATTTATCTTGAGCTGTTTCTTCTCTCAATAGTCTAGAATATTCATCATCAATTCTGGTTTCTGTATTACTCATTATAACTGATGCCTATAAGGGCCATTCCGTCTGGGAGCCCCAGCTAGGGCCCTCATATTACGTAGAATGCTCTGTGCTAACAGCAGTGGAATGTTTTATACAATCCCTTACATATAACTCTGTTATGTATCCTTATTACATTTCATTGTCATGGTTTAGATGAATTTTTCCTGTACTAGAATCTGAGCTCATGGAAAGTGAGGATGTTATCTTATTAATAATAATTTGTTTCTCTGATATTTAGCAGAGCCCCTGACACAGAGCTGATACTCAATACATGTCTGTCAGAAGGAAATTACATGCCATAGCCAAGGCAAGCAGATTGAAAGGAACAACTTCAGCCTGCATATTAAACACACAATCATTTTTTACACTAAGTTTTTTTCACAACAACGAAAACATGTTTAGACAGTTCCTCAGTTGCTCTTCTTCATTCCTCATACAAAATACACCAGAAAATCATAAGGCTTATTCCTCAGAAATGTTTCTTAAGTCTGGATTATGGCCATCCCACCAAAGTTCAGGCCATCATCCTAACCCACCTGCACTCCAGTCACAGTGCCCTACTTCTCTGCCCCCAATGCCCATCTTTATCCCTCTCCACAAGGCAACCCCATGACATGCAGACCCCAACTCCTCATTACTTGATATTAAAAAAAATGATCATGGATTCCACCGTGTAAAGGGTAAAATCCAAAGAGTTAGGAGGCCAGTGCCTTATCCATTAGGCAACTGGGGCAAATCCAAACAGTTAGAGTGGTATCTAAGGATTTTGTGATTTGGCCCCAATCTACCTCTCTCCTTCCATCAACACCCTAACCCACATTCAGGCATGCTGAGTCTCTCTGTTTCCTGAGTGAGTCAGGCCCTCTCACCTCAGATGTCCCTGTGTGTCACCTCGGGTGCCTGTGTTTGGCACCCCCCCCTTTTTAACCCCATATGTTGAAATCCTGCTCACATACTAAGACCCAGCTCAAACACACCCTTATGACACTGGCCCCAGGTCTCCCATACAGCATACTCATAATTTCTGCTATCCTCCCACAGACCCCTCATATTATCTGGTAGTGAGTGATGATGTACCTCCCCACCCAGAATGTGAGCTCTTCATATCCAGAGCTCAGTTCAGTGGTGTTTGGCCAGCAGAAGACCTATTGCTGTTTGTGGTGTTAACACTCATCACGCCCTGCTGAACAAAACCAGAACTAGTCAATAAATCTCTCTCATTTATAATTTTTCTCTACACCTTCTTATTTCAGAAGAGGCATGTGTGTGGTAATTCTATAATGTTTATACCTACCTTTCCTAAAAACAAGTATGACTATTTCTTAAAGATTGTTCAATTCACCCTTCAATTCACTGTTTCCTCAGAGATCCAATGGTTAGGGGAACTTTTAGGAATTGAGCAACTACATTGTCCCCTTGTCCAAAACTGACATACTATAAGAGGAAGAACAAGGTGGAGGGCAAGGTTAGAAAACGTGTGATGGCGGGGGCGGGGGGGTGGGTGCCTGAGTGGCTCAGTGGGTTAAGCCTCTGCCTTGGGCTCAGGTCATGGTCTCAGGGTCCTGGGATCAAGCCCTGTATTGGGCTCCTTGCCCAGCAGGGAGCCTGCTTCCCCTTCTCCCTCTGCCTGCCTCTCTGCCTACTTGTGCTCTCTCTCTGTCAAATAAATAAATAAAATCTTAAAAAAGAAGAAGTAGAAAAAGACTTTAAAAAAAAAAAAAGGTGTGATGGGAGAACTTGGAGCATGATCCAGAATACCGGACTGGCTTTAGGAGCCCTTAATCTTAAAATACATCAACAGAATTTTGTTTCTCTGGAGACAGTAGAGAAAGTCATGTGGAAATAAAAAAAGCAACAACAAATATCTATTGGGAGGCCTGTGCTAGACTCACAACTCTACATGGGATATCCCAATTAATTCCCTTCAACACTATGGAGAAACCCCTACTCTACCAGGAAGAAACTGGGGCCCAGAGTCAATGAGACCCAGGTCATCTGGCATCAGAGGTCACTTACTTTACCGGGAATAACAAAATCTAGGAGTTTTGGTTTTGTTTTGTCTAAAATTCTTGGCTGTGTAAATAACTTACTTTGTGATTTTGAGAGTGAATTTACTGGGTCCACCAAAGGTTTTTATTGAATGAATGAAGATGATTACCATCTGGTAACAAGTTTCCTTCATCCCATTCTTGTAGAACCTGCAGCCTAGTGATACCCTACCAGGCTGAGAATCACAAAGCAGAGTCTTTGGATCATCGGTGAGACATTTTTTATATACAGTGAGGAAATTACAATACTTTGCAACAGAAACTAGGGCTTCCTATTTTCCTCACAACAAAACTCTCCTGCAGACAGAGTTGCTATTATTTTTAGGAAATGAAGACTCTTCCATCCAGGTAGTTCACAGCAAAACCAGGGTTGGAACTCATATCATCTGCTCCTATTCTACTGTATTTTCTATGACATAGAAGTAAATAATAAAGCAGATTAAAAATAATAAACTGAGAAAAATGGTAGAGACTCCATTCTTTGTGAGGAACTTCATTTCATTTTCCCAAAGCCTTGGAATTACTTGGCAAGGTGTTATGATGCTATGGAGTCTTTTAGAAATCTGTACTCCCCATTTAATAATTACTTATCTAGGTCAGATCTGAAAACTGCTGTGGAAATTTCTAGCATGTACAGGGAGAAGCAAGATCAATATTAGAATACTTCAGGTCTAGAAGTGGGCTTCTCATGGTTTTCCAGGACATACGGTCTCAGGAGATTCTGAGCAACCACAGAATTTAGAGTAGTTTAACCATTCACCTGCTACCCAGAGAAATAGGACACTAGGACTATGAGCCAAATGGTTTAAAAAAAAAAAAAAAAAAAATATATATATATATATATATATATATATATAGAGAGAGAGAGAGAGAGAGAGAGAGATAAATATATAGATTATATCTATATAGATATATATATCTATAGGTAGATAGATATATATCTCCAAAAGTATAAACAATAATGCAGAAGTGGGATCTGCCTTTACTCTTTCCGTACACTTACAAGAACTCAATCTTTTAGTTAAAACAACCAAAGTGGGCAGTGATTATTCTTAAATGAGAGCAATATGGCAATGCTTCACATGGGAAAAGTAGAACTGAATGAGATGAAATGGAGAAACTTAGAAATGGTCAGGAGAAATGAATTCAAAAGCAAATTGTAAGTAATCTTTGGCTGAGAAACCTGAGGCTAAAATACAAAATTAAGCTAATTTCTGAGGAATCTACTTATTCCTTATTTGTACTAAATGTTTTATGGCAAGTGTATTGCTTCAGTTTGGGAAGAATCAAAAAGATAATGGAATTAGCTGAAGTTGCTTATTTTAAAAATCCCTTGTTTCTTCCCTAAATTTGAGTTTTTCTTTGTACTTTTCACATTATGATATAGAACATTTACTTAATAAATACCAATCTGAGTGAAAATGATATTAGGTTTTGATGATCTACCTATTTTTAGCCTAAGGACTAAGTGATTTTCTGAATTCACATTTTCATCATTTTAATGAAAATGAAGTAATATGCTGAATGGTATTTTCTTAGATTGTATTAAGGTTTACATACTCTAGATTTCTCATATACACTATGTCATTCATTTTTTCCTGAGTCAGATATATTACAAACATGCAGATACATTTTTACTGCAAACAGAATACCACAAGCTTAAAAGTGAATTTTATTATGTTCCTTGACCTTTTTAAAGTTATTTATTCTAATACTAGCAACAGCCTATCTATAATGAAACAGAGCTTTGCTAAATTTATATAGTTTTGAATTATTCTTGCAGGTTTTTGTCACAACAGTGTCAATTTAGTACTTACAGGATTTATGTCTGCTTGCACCTGTTCTTAGGACAAGATTTGGAATTTGCTTTTTTTATTAACATATAATGTATTATTTGTTTCAGGGGTCTAGGTCTGTGATTCATCAGTTCACAGCACTCACCATAGCACATACCCTCCCCCAAAATTTGCTTTTTCTTACTCTGTGTTTTTATTACTGTATCTGTATATGTATTCCCCCCCCCCCCCCAGGAGGTCAGGAAATATTTTATTGACAACTAGGGACATGGCCATAGGAGAGGGAAGCACACAGGACTGCAAACTAAAACCCAATAGCCAGCAAGGGCCCTTTGGGCCAGGAACCCTGCATCCTGGGGTCCTCACGGTCTCCCACCAAACAAGACTGGGCATCCAGGAGAAGGGGCAGTGGCTCTGGTGTCCCACAGAGTGAGAGGATATATGATGCCTCATTTCGAGAGACAGGGTAAGGAGGTAAAATGGAGGGAGGGTCCATCACTGTCTAAGACCACCTCCTCCTCTCAGAGCCAACACCAGATGGAGGACTGAACCACCTAGGATCTTGTAATCAGCTGCTGTCTTCTCATCATTCATCTGTTTTCCACTGTAGATGAGCCGCTGCTGCTGTGGGGGGATTCCCTCTTTCTCCTCCACACGCTCCTTGATTCGCTCCACCTTGTCTGTAGGTTCAATGTCAATTTCAATCTCCTTTCCGGTCAGCGTCTTCACTTTAATTAGCATCTTCTTCCCAGTTTGGAGCTGCACACAGATACTTTGCTGCTTCTACCGCTGCGGTGGCCGCTGCCGCTCCCCAGCAATCTGCTTGCGGGAGTCACTTCTGCTTCCGGGTCACTGCCTGGCTCCCTTTTTTTTTTTTTTTTTTCCAGGAGGTCAGAAAATATTTTATTGACAACTAGGGACATGGCCATAAGAGAGGGAATAAATGTTGAAGCCTGGCTTATTAAAAAGATATAAAAATGGTGTCATTTCTGCACAATAACCAAGACACTACTTTCTAAGTCAAAATTTCAACGTTTTTGATAACTATATATAATGGTTCAGTTTAGGCCATTATAGTACCATTCAGTATATAACTCTGTAGATACACTGAACTACATTTTTAAAAGGGAGATTAATTGGGCAATATTTCACATGGGACAAAACAGGACTGAGATGAAACTTCTTAAAGATTCCAAAGTGCCTAACATATTGCTTAAGGAAAACCTAGACATAGGGTGAAAATTGTCTCCATAAATTTTCTCTCATAAATAATACAACAAACTTTTAATAAATTCTAGCTTTGAAGGAAATTTGTTGTAAACCAACAGGACTTTTTGTTTGTATAAGAAAATACTTTGGGGGCGCCTGGGCGGCTCAGTGGGATGAGCTTCTGCCTTCGGCTCAGGTCATGATCTCAGCGTCCTGGGATCCAGCCCAGCATCAGGCTCTCTGCTCAGCGGGGACCCTGCTTCCCTCTCTGTCTCTTTGCCTCTCTGCCTACTTGTGATCTCTCTCTGTCAAATAAATAAATAAAATCTTTAAAAAAAATAAAAACATATTTTCAAATGCTAAGTGCTTCTATATACACTATGTGTTATGCAAAGCTTTTATCTCCTGATGGGTGACAACAGATTCTTATTAAAGACAAACTTTTATCATATTAGACCCAATAAATCATTAATATCTTTTCCTAAGAGCTTGGACCTCATTCTGACCACAATCTAAAACATTTTACACCACTCTGCATATCACCATTATGTTGCAAATGTCTAATAGAGCTCATTTTTACCATTTAGACAATTTAACTAGGACTATTATTCCTGGGTCAAACCAGCCCTCTTGAAACCCTGGTTCAAATATTCCCCTAGAAATGGCCAAATTCTCAACTGACAAGTGCAAGTAAATTCCTGCACTATATTTGTCAGTATTCACAATTATACCTCCAGTGTATATTTGATAAATGATTAATAAATACCTTGACTGCTTTATCAATAAATGAATTGGTTTAGTTTGTTGTTTTCCAAAGTTTGGTCAACGGAAGACTAGTCCTCAGAGATGCATTTCAATTAAAGGTACCATAGTGAAATTAGTTTAGAAACCGATGTACGTTCTAGTCTCTTGCTGAAAACTCCCTCTGGATCTTAAGACACTAAAGACTCAGAGAGGTCCTAAAAGTAGAGAAACACATCACAGTTTTTACACCTGATGTTTTACAAATCTACCTGATCATGGGGCTAGACATTGTTGTCACCATGTTCTATACATACATGAATAATCATTAAATGATAACTTTCTCCAAATTAACCTAAAGATCTACTATCTTCCTCTCTGCAAACAAGCAGGTGTTAATTTTGATTTAAGGCACTATATGATGTTTTGTACACTTGAAATTATTTCAGGATGATTTATTTTATAATATAAAAAGATTTCCAGTCACTTAATTGAATGGAATATATACATATGTATATATATATCCATATAAATCTTACAAATTATCCTATAAAATAGGGAGATACCAAACTATCCACACTGGTCTCGTCTTTGTCACTGAAAAAAAAGTCAAAAAATTAAAGCATTCATAGAATATTTTAACCTTATAAAAATAATGACAAATTTAAAAATTACATTTTTAAAAGTCAATATTATACCATGTGGTTATCAATCCAAAAACTAAGTCATACATGGCATTAATGTTATTACTGCATAACAAGATTTTTAACCAAAGTATTTCCTTTCTTTAAAGGAAGAATATTCTCACTTCTTTCTATATAAACATCTTAAACAAAAATAATATGAATACCAATGAGACTAAGATATGCTTCTTATTGAGACTTAGTATGATGTTTTAATGATGATAAAGCTATAAATTCCTAGGAAAAATAAAAGTCATAACTAAGATGCTGACATAATTCTATTTAGATTAATAATATTGTTGTTATAATCAATGATACTAGAAAGATATAAATGTGTCATTTCTAAATTCTAAAAGGGTCTGCCTTTCAGCTAACTAGGAGAGAAATTGACACCAATTTTGTTTACTCGACCTGACTTTAATAGCAGTAAAAGTTATCCCCATAGTGCTATTGCTGTCTGTACAGCAGAAGAAAATAACTGTGAAAACATATTTCATCACCTGAAAGCTTAATTAAAGCCAGACTCCTCTACTAAAAAGTGTGTGTGTGTGTGTGTGTCTGTGTGTGTAAGACAGAAATAACCATTTGATGACATGTTGTTGCTTTCTTATGTTAAACATTTTTTATTATAGTAATTGAAATAACTTCACCATACAGATATCACATGCTGAAGCATGACAATGCAATATTAATTGCACATAGTGTTGACATTTCAAGCATATTTTCTGTAACAACATTTGCATTCATATACAGGTAGTAAACACATGGGGATAATTTGAGTCATGATTCATGGTAGCAAATGTATTGCTTTCAAGCTAATCTTGAAACCCAGAATCTTCAACAAATCTATTAATAGTTGATATTGTAGCATGTACAGTAGTAACTATACGAACCAAGTCAGGACCAAGAACTACCATTGTTAACCTTTGAAAGAAAAATATCAGCATTATCTGATTACTTTTGCAAGGTAAGTCTTCTTACTAATTGAAAAAATATTAGTCTATTGAGCAATGACTTTACCAATAGTTTTCAAGTTAGTGGTGGGGATAAAATAAAAGTTTTATGTAGCCCTTCTTAGATAATACAGCCCAGTTAATACAAAATATGTTACCTGAATAGATTTTCTTCAATATACCATATACCCACTTACGACAAGGCGAAAAATCACCAAAAAGGGTGGCAATCTCAAGGAGTGCCATAAGTTTTAATATACTACTTTTGGTTTGCAAGACTGTTATTTGTAGCCATGTACCTTGGTTCAAAGAGTCTAGACAATGTTTTTTAGGTATAGAAACTTGATTCTTAAAAGTCTCAGCAGACAAACTGAACTCTAATAACACATTTTACCTAAGTTTAATTTTTGCTGAAGTAAAAATACACCACCATAAAATTCAAGGAAAACCAATATTTAAAAGGCAGGATTTATCCTTTCTGGACTTTGTCCATCAAAGGTCAAAACTTCAAAGGTTATAGGAGGAAGAAGAGGTGGTGGTGAAGGAAGGAAAAAAGAAAGAAAAAGCAGCATAAGGAATACAATTTTGATAATGAATATATTTCTAATTTTTTAATTTATTTATAAATAGTATTTACCCAGAATATTTAGATAACTAATTCAGAACCTGAAAACATAAGTTTCTCAATTTAAAGAGAAAAGCCAATATTCAAAAATCATTAGATCACAGCAACACAACTAACTGAAGTTACACTTGTTATTGCTTAACCTTAGAGCCAGTAAACTAAGACTCGAAATGTAAACTAGCATTACAGAACAGAAAAGGAAGGTATTTTCTGTCACTCTTCTCGAGGTATTTGCTATTATTTTTTAAAGAAAACACATTTAAGAATGAATCAGTGCTTTGCAGAAACCTAGAAATAATCGACTTTATGCAACTATCAACTTTTTTGGTATATTTGAAAAGGTCAAATATGTCTATGTTTAGATTTAAAAAGAATTTGTACATAGAATGGCTTTGATTTGATAAATATGAAAGCATTTGGATTAATTTGTACTAAAATGTGAAATTTCAAGTTAGATAACAAAATTCTAAAATCATATGCTTTCCAAATTAAAAAGAAAATTAGAATGAAGTCCTTGATGTCTAGAAGCCTCCATCATCTAGTTGTTTGTAAATACTACGTGAAAAGAAAGTTGGGTTTTTTGTTTGTCTGAGTTTGGTTCATTTTAGTTTTAGGGAGGAGGAATTAGTAGACAATTTTCGTGTGTTTAGAAATATGAAAAAAAATCTGTATAAACCTTTGCATCTGGCAGAGGTTATTTCCATATTTGATCCTGTTATAACTTCGTTTTTATATAAGCAAGGTAAATAAAATGCTAGTAAAATAAAATGTGTTGCTAGTAAAAATAAACATAATATGAATCATAATAGTTCCCTCAACAGATTACATAAAGCAAATGGTAACTAATTACAAGGCTGGATAATTAAAGTGAAAACAAATCTGCCATCTCATACCATGTCATAGATGAGGTTTAAAACTAAGGTTGCTTTTTGTATAATTTTGGAAATCATTGCAATCATATATAGTTCTGGGAAGCATTCTAATCTTAGATTTACAGAATGAGTAGGGACTTTTTTTTTTAATAACAGAATGATTATAACTTTAAGTAAACCAAATTCCCTATTAAAAACTCCTGGTAATATTGAATAACTTCTGAAGTTTTTCAAATAAAGTTACTTTCTCTCCTGGAAGAGAGAGAAAATCAGACCCATACTATCATTATATTGATATGTTTTCACCTTATGAATAAAAAATTTATAATAAAATCTGAGGAATATTTTATACCTCTAAAACATTTCTATGGCCTCTAGAGATTTTCGTGGTTTACTACTGAATCTTCTCTTCTTAGTTTCTCATTAGGGAATAAGCACTATGGCAACCATAATCCACAGCAAACCAGGTAGTATAATTAAATAATGAGCACATGGCTTTTATTCACAACATTATCACATCAAACCAGATCAGTATAAATATGCAAATGTGAGCAAGAAAATTCTAGTGCTCAAAAAAACCCAGATCTAAGTAGCTAGAGAAATAAAATTTGTTCATTAATTAGTTGGGTAGTTTCACACATTTTAACTTTTTTTTTTCAAAGGTTCTTAAATAGTGTGTGTGTGTGTGTGTGTGTGTGTGTGTGTGTGTGTGTGTGTGTGTGTTTTCTAAGGGGAGAGGGTTCATCCCTACGTTGAGTATTCTTGTTTTAAATAAAAACTTTGTTCTTTTATCATTAAAGACAGAAGTCCCAAAGCACCCACTCTAGCACACTAAATAACTGTTTTGATTTAAGTTAATGCAAGTGAGTGACCAACAAACTGGATAGATACCACATACCAGACACTTGAAAATTATGTTTCATTCGTGGACAAATCATGAATTTAAAAGAAAAATTATTAAAAATGCTTCATGAAAAGACCTACTTGCTTCTCTTACAGTGATTTTGTAATATCCCAATTTTTGCATTATTTATTCTAAGAAATCTGTAATATATTTAAGAATTCACAAAATGGAGTCACAAACACTCCAAGTTATACTTAATTTCCTTTACTCTGACATCCTTATCCTCTTTTTCCTCAAAGACTATAACAAATTCTTCTTTGGGATGCATTTAGCAAGGAAAACTATCTACTGGAATATGGATGTTAGGTAATCATAAAGAATCAAGTAGTGATAATTTAAGGAAAAACCTATTTTAGCCTATCACAGCCTCAGAATATGGCTTTAAAACCAAAATAGATCTAACTTACAACTTTGGGTTGCCAATTATCCTTTTTGCAAATTAAACTAGGATAGTTTGTTTCTCTCAGTTTTCCTGTTTGGGGGCCATTTCTTGATTTACCGGGAGTAGTTTCTAGGATACTTAAAGGTAAAACACTCTTAAATTTTGTTAATAATTAGTATCTGTGAGAAAGTAAGACTGTTGGGAGAAGTTTAAACAAACTTCTACAAGATGCATATTGTAATTTCTAAGGATTTCCATGTCAATGATAGTGCTATTTATATTTTTATGGAAAACTGAAACCTCACCTCACTCTCTCACTCATTGTTTTTGAAACTATAAGCAAGGAAAGGAAGTAAATTCCTATGAAATGTATGCATAATAACTTCAGATAGAAAACTCCATCCTCTATTTTGATTTTAGAAAATTCTCAAGGGTACATCCATGATTAATAATATCTAGTAACCAGAATCTTCTATTTGCAACAATTAGATTATTTTCTATGCTGCAATGTGAAGCTCTATATTAGACTTCATAATGTAAGTTGGTTTCATCATTAAGAGACTTATAAAATAAGTGTGACACATTATCCTATAACACCAAAATGAGTTTGAAATGTCAACTCTTCTACTTCCAAAGAACAGAAGAAACTGTAGCTGATCATACATACCCGTCGGAGATATACTTTCCAAATAAAAGTGAGTGGTATGAGATACAAAAATCAGATGGAAAGATTCTGTCATCAGCATCATTTTCTGTTCCTTTATGTGACTCCCAATGAAAAGTAGAAAATAAAAGTTTGTTTACATTTTGTTTAATTTTAACCCACTGGATTGTCTTCCATTGTAGATCACTGCATGGCCTTACTAAAGCCTAACTGAAAATGTACACTATTGCAAGTAGCTAAATTTCCACATAGAGGAATAAAAAATTGGGAAAATCAGGTTGAAATTTTTATAGTACTTTGTAGTGTGCTACAGTAATGATAAACCCGTTTTATATTTAATTCTATCATCAAGCAACACCAGGCTTCTAGCTTTGTTTTTCATTTTAAATGGCTACTATATATAAGAGAATTAATAAGGTTTTATACTATTAATGCTTTTTCAAGTCAAAAGAAGTGTTATCTAGAAAATAATTTAACACTGAAATGGGATCAATTCTGTTTTATATACTCTGCAGCAAAAATAACATTTCTAGTAGGAAGATATTAATTATAAACCTAGCAAATTCTAGACATTCACATATTTGTGTAAACAATTTAACATGGTTTATTACATTTCCAGAAAGGTTAAGTCTTATATCCAGTTTCCTGCTAATTCTTCTTTCATATATTATAATAAATATATGTTATTTTAGTGCACATGTATATATTTTCACACATATATGTCATATATACATAAAACAGCACTTAATGGTCACTTTCTTTGCATGTTTAAATTGGAGGGGAAAAAATGAATTGCTATTATGCATAATCCATGGCAATCTTCCTTTTGTTTCACAAATGGCCATATCGGGATGTAAACAAAACATTGGAGCGAGTCATTCCAGGTGAACTGTATTTCAAGGTGTAGGTTGGTGTTCTCATGAAGAATTGTGTACTTCCTGGTAATAAATACCTACAAATGACAGTTAAAAAATTATACTTTACAAAAAAGTTAATATTAACATCTCTCACTAAAGTGTTCTGTGGTTAATAATTTATATATGCTACATGAGAAACAATACTATAACAACAATGCATTCTACATCAAAAAAATGTTCTCTCCCAAGCTCAGGTGGGAAGGTGGAAGATGGTCATAAAAGCCTCACTTAAAAAGCTGAATATAGTTGCAACATATGATCTTAGTATCTCGAGACAACCCTGAAAAAGCCATTATACTCGCATGCTAGTAAACTATTTCCATGGCTCATGTTAATTTGAAATTCATCATTAATCTCTATAAATAATATATGAAACTAGTCAAATATTTCTTAAAAACATGTGATATGAGAATTTGGCTGGCCACATTACCAATAATTGTTTGTTTCAAGGATGTTGGAAACATTAATTACAATTTGATGATATTTCATTAACATATTATGACTATAGGTAATCTAAGAGAAAAAGACTAAATTCATAATTATAAAATTTATATTCCTAGACCACATTGTTCTTATAACAGAACACCAAAAATAATCATGATTACAGGTTACATGCAATCCTTGCAGACAAATGTATTTCAGAATACATGAATTTTCCAGATTTTAAAATGATACAGTGTATATACTATATATAATATAATATCTCCGTTGAGGCCTCGGAGCAGCATCCTGAAGTCAAACCATTAATATTTCTGTAGTGAAATGTATGAATACTCACAATAAACAGGATGAAAACAATAAATAACTTCATGTCAATTCAGGTCAGGTCAGATTTGCCAATAAAAAGGTCACTCTTCCTTTCTTTTTAGTTTTTAGAGATTTGAGAATAAGAAATTATAAATAAGAATGTGCACCTGTATAATTTGTTTCTCTCTGGAAAAACTTTGATTAGCATTAGGCCACTCCAATCTATATATCTAGAGAAAAAATGGAAATCCACAAGGAAATCCACATGAGCAAATGCAAGTAAACATGACTATTAAAAGTATAAACCCTGGTAATGACAAGATGGACATGCTATAAAGTCAGGACAAAGACATCTAGGAGGAATTTCCAAAACCAGGAGTAGCAAGTAGCAATAGAAGGAGATGTGAAATTTTTGAAAAAATGAACAATGGTAGACAATCAACTCATTTATTTTTTTCACTTTATGTTAGAATCTTCCAACAACAGTATTCATACTTCCATAGATACACAATGAAACTGAGGGCCAAGAGTACTATTAGCTACCTATTCTACATTAAATAATGTTGATAACTACTATGCTTCCATGCCAATGGAAAGTTACATTTATAGTTGGGTTATATGAATTTTGTAGAAGAATATGAACTCATTATGATCAAGCTGCATACAGCATTCAGATTAAAATGGAAGAATTCTCCATAACATCCATAAATATCATTTTATCATGAATTATCTAATAATATATTCTAAATCTATTACCTAGTATCACAAACTATAAATAATTGCTCAAATCATTAAGTTAATAGAGCAGTAAAATAATACACAACAAACCAAATTAAATCAAAATTGCACAATGGGTGATGAATAATGAAACAACTGGTTTCTCACATCACAGATTATATAAACTATTTTCTTAATATCACTTGGGTAATTTATATGGATTAATTATTATGTCAAGAGCTAGTGGAGTCATGATGATTAATCTGATATCTTCTGTGATGAAAAGGCTCCCGTCCTATCTAAGGCAAAGTTGCAAAAGAAAATAATGTGTTTGAACAAAACCCACTACTTTTTATTAGTTGAAAGTTATTCTACCTTCTATTGAAAATGCATTCTGATTATACTGATAATTATCAGAGCAAACAACAAATTCTACCAACTTCCTTTTTAACAATTTCCAAGCAAGAGTTACTACTGACATTACAATAACATTGACATATCCTTTTGAGTTAAAGATCTCCAGTCCACAGAGGAAAAATAAAAGTATAAAGTCTAGGGTTACAGCTAACCTATACTATTTTATTTAACACTATGTAATACTTAGGGTTTTCTATGTGCTCAGCACTATTCTAATTACTTTACAAATATTAAATCATTTATTCTCATAACAATTCTATACAGTAGATATTATTGTATGCTTCATTTTATAGATGAATACAATGAAGCATAAAGGGGTCAAATGTCTTCTTGCCCACAGTTACATAGCTAGTAAATGGCAGAGCTTGGACTCCAACTCCAGAATCAGTGCTCCTAGCAACTATACTATATTGTCGTTTCTCTGTATGAATCTCAGTTTTAAAACTAATGGATACAAACTACAAAGTATAAAATAACCTAGAAAATAGAAGGTTATACATCCACAAACCTAAACTTTTTAAAAGAAGCAGAAAAAAACTAAAATGAAACTTTCATAAGAAAAAGAGTTGAGTATGAGCTTAAAAAAGAAAACAAAAAGCATATGAAATCACATTGGAGGAAACATTTTGTTTCCCTAAAGCAAGTGCTGTGGGATATTTTAAAGCATTACAGGGAAACAGAATGGATTATTTGTCTTAATATCTCCATTAATACCTCTTGGGAGATCCCACACTAGCTGAACATCAAAGATTATTTTTGGAAATGTTCTTTGCAATAAAATTAAAATACAATTTGATTGTTTTTAGCAAGAAGAATATCTCTGGGAAGTACATTTATAGACTATCTATATCTAAAGAGTCTGTTAAAGGACCAAAAAATGTGAAAAGTTTACAGCTTTACCTCTGTTCCATCTTACTCCTGATGTATAAAAATAGCTAACTTGTAAGTACCAAGGAGAAATACCTCAGATTACCCTGTTTGCTTCACACATGCACCCTCACTCCTCATCACTGAGGCTATGTGTACACAACCTCAAACATCCATCACATAGACATAAAACATGCATTTGCCCAGTTCCTACTTGATGTAGAATTGGTCTGTCATGTACCGACTTACTGCTGACCATGGGGATCTCTAGAACATAAACATTTCAAGACCAGTAGGGAATTAGCCTTGAAAACGTAAGCTACACCCACCTTCTGAGATTTTCCTGGAGTAAGATCAGGACCCCTGATACCCCCCAAATAAACTCAGCTTCCTGGTTTGGGGAACAAATGTAAATAAAGTTCATCATAATATTTATCCTGTGTTTAAAATTTTTTTCTACTGTGGTATAATTATATATATATGTGTGTGTGTGTGTATAATCATGAAACTTACTAGTTTTTCATCTTTAAGTGTACAATTCAGTGTATTAAGTACAGTTAAAATGCTGTTTAACCATCACAACCTAGTTCAGAACTTTTTCATCCCAAACAGAAACTCCTTGTCCATTGAACACCAAATCCCCATTTCTCCCCTCCCCATTCCCTAGTAAACTCTATTCTATTTTCTGTCTCTATGAATTTGCCTACTCTAGCTACCTCATATATAGTGGAATCATATACCGTATTTATCCTTTTGTGTCTGGCTCACTTAATTAGCCTGCTTTCAAGGTTCATCCATGTTGCAGCATGTGTCAGAATTTCATTCTTCTATATAAACTGAACACTATTCCATTGTATGTCTATATCACATTGTGTTTATCCATTCATCTGTTGGTGGACACCTGAGTTGTTTCCACCTTTTGGCTATTATTGTGAATAATGTTGCTATAAACACTGTTGTACAAGCATCTATTTGAGCCCTTGTTTTCAGTGCTTTTGGGTATATATCCAGCAGTGAAATTGCTGGGTCATACGGCAATTCTATATTTAACCTTTTGAGGCACTACCAAACTTTTCCACAGCAGCCACTTCATTCCACGTTCTGAGATAGTGAAAGCAGGGCATAAGGATTCCAACTTCTCAATATCCTTACCAACATTTATTATTTTGCATTTGGGGGATAATAGCCATCCTAGTGAGTGTGGATCATTCCATTGTTTTAACTTTGATTTGGGCAAGGGGTTGGGGAAAGCTCTAGTTTCAAGTCCTACCTCTGTGCAGCATAGCTAGTAATGTGGGTTTGGAGAAGTCATTTAACCTCTTCAGGCCTCAGTTTTCAGTTTTCTCATCTGTGGAAAGAGTCCAGTAGTTTCTCCCATGCTTGGCTCACAGAGTATAGAGCCAATGAAATAGTGCACAAGTGTGAAATATAACTTACGTGTTACGAACATCAGCCTCACAAGGCAAGACAATCCTTGTTCTGAAATATATGTTTCAAGCTATCATAGATAGCCTGGGGCCATATTGGTGTGATGTATTTAACTCAATTGTAAAAGTATAGTACACATTTGAAAGTGCATAAAACATAAATGTCCAGCTTAATGAATATTATAAAGTAATTACTTGTATAACTGCTACCAGGTTAAATAACTGAATATTCCTAACACCCCAGAGCCCAGTATTACAGTATTATAGAGCCCTTCCTTTCTTCCCAATATCACCCCCATTTTCTCATAGACTGTTTGGTTTTTCCCCTAGAAGTTAGTAGGACTTCTTATATGATCTAAGAATCTTCTATAGGTTATATGGATTGCACATGCCTTCTTCCACTCATTGGCCTGCTTTTTCACCCTCTTAATGGGGTCTTCTGATGAATATATATTCTTAATCTTAATATAGTAAAATTCATTTTCTCATTTATGATCTGCACCTTTTGGCCCTATTTTTTTATAATATTTGCTTACCTCAAAGTCATGAAAATATTGCCCTGCATTATCTTCTGTAATCTTTAGTTTTGCCTTTCACATTTGTGTAGACAATTTTTTTTTTTTTTTTGCGTATGGTTTTGGTAAAATCAAGTTTCTTTTTTTAAATTATTATTTAGAAACCCAACTGTCTCATCACCATTTTAAAAAATAAATTTCTTTTTTGCATTTGTCATAAATCATATGTACCTCTTTTTCTCATAAATTAAGTCTCTATAGATATGCCTGGATCTACTTATGACTTTTCTGAATGGTTTCATGGTCTGTCTATACTTTTGACAATATTACACTGTCTTAAATTACTTTAATTTATTATAAGTCTTAGTACACTATAGTTAAAGAATCTTACCATTATATTTTTCTATTTCAATATAATTTCTATTCTTACCATTATATTATCTATTCTTGGCCCTTTGTTTTTCTGTATAAATGTTAAAACAAGCTTTGGTCAAAGACTGCCTCCTCCAAAAAATTTGTTGAGATTTATATTATGACTACATTGAATTTAGAAATGTTCAGAACTATTTACGAGCTGACATTTGATTATATCAATCCTATGATAATAAGGTATATCTTCCCATTTTTTACATTTTGCTAAATAAAAGTCTTGTACATTTTTGTTACATTTATTACTAAGTATTAATTATTCTTTCTACAACTGAAAATATCATACCTAAAATTTCATACTCTTGCTGTTTGTTGCTGATATTGGAAAAATACAATTGATTTTCTTATCTTTACTTTGATTTCACTAAACTTGTTAAATTTACTTAATAATTTATCTGTAGATTTATTTTGATTTCTACAAACAGATTCATATCCATTAGTAAAGAGTTTCAGTTTAGTGCTTTTTATTTCTTTTGCTTGACTTATTGAACCAACTAAAACCTCTACTACAATGTTAAATAGAAGTTATAATAAGAGGCAATCTTGTCTTATTCCTTATCTGAGAAGGAAAGCCTTCAACATTTCATCCTTAGGTAAGGTTTTATAAGTTTTGTAGTTATTCTTCATTAGATTAAGGAATTTCCCTTTTGTTTCTAGCTTGCTACACATTTTTTTAAAATCATATATACTGAATTCTATCAAATGATTTAGCTGTATCTTTTGAAATGATCTTTTATTCTATTAAAATCACACTGATCACTTTTTAATGTTATTTCACCCTTAAATTGATGCAATAAACAGAAATTGGTCATGGATACATTATCCAATTTAAAGTTCCTGAGTTCATTTTGCTGGCATTTTATTTAAGACTTTTGCATCTATGCTCAGGAGTAACACTGAACTTTCACTATCCTTTGACATAATGTTTTGGTTAGGTTTTAGAATCAATGGTATGGGAGTTTCATTAAACAAGGTGCAGAATGTCCTCTCCTTTTCTGTTCTCTGGATGGGTTTAATAGAATTGGATAGTGAAGACCTGTGAATCTGGAATTATCTTTGCGAGAGGAATTTTAATTACTGATCCAATTTCTTCAATAGTTAAGACTATTTACTATTTTTTATATAGGACTTTCTAACAAGAAATTTTGTCATTAAAAAAAAAAGAAATTTTGTCATTTTTGGTAATATGTGTTTTTCCAAGAATTTGTTAATCTAAATTACCAAATCAGCATGAAATTGTTCATATTTTCTTATAAAATTTTCAATGCTTGTAGGATCTGTAGTGATGTCTCAATCTTTGTTCTTGATGTTAACTCTTTCCTTTCATATTAGTCTTTCCAAAGACATATTTTGGCCATGTTGATCTTCTTTATGCTATTTGTTTCATTATATTATTAATTTCTGCTGTCATTTTTATTCCCTTTCTCTACATTCTTTGGGTTTATTTTAATGTCATTTTGTCACTTTTCAAAATCATTGCTGATGTCATTTAATTTTTGCCTTTCCTTTTGCCTAAGGTGTTCATGTAAGTCTATAAATATGCCTATAACAATTATTTGTCTACATATTACAATTTTTTGTGTGTTATCATCCAGTTCAAAATACTTTTGTATATCCATTATGATTTCTTTGATTCATGAGGTAATTAAAAGTATTTTTTTTATCCTTCCAAAGTATGGATATTTCAATTTTAATTTTTGCCTTTGTTTTATAGCTTAATGGCATGGGATCAGGAAAAAAAAAAAAACCTGTATGATTTAAGTCTTCTGAAACTTGTTAAAATATGCTTAATTATTTTACTTTATGATTGACTTTTATAAAAGTTCCTGGTGTACTTGGTGTTTCATATTCTGAGATTATTGGATTGACTTCTATATATGAGAGTTAGGTCTGTTAGTTACATTGTTAACATGGTCTATATCTTTAATTTTTAAAAAATACATATATATGTTGAAATATACATATACATACAAATGTAGAAAAAACATATCTATAGATAGATCAACCAATCTCAAAATCTCCATCTATGGTGGTAGATTTGTCTATTTTTCCTTGTAATTCTGTTAACTTTTGCCTTGCAAAACACTGGGAACACTGTTACTCCTAGGAATCTAGGATATTCACCAATATTCCCACCTTTGGCAGGCCTTGAACTCCTACTTTTTCCATTAGGCCATGATCTATCAAAAGTGTTACTAAGTACTAACAAGCACTCATCTAGTACCTGGTTACCTCTCCAGTGTCTTCAAGCAAGGTTTTCGTACTTTGTCTAGCTTTTCTACTTGTCATTAAAGGGAGGATTTGTCCAAAAACCTAGTGCTCTGTTACCAAAGGCACAAGTCTGCACTCAGTGGTTTTTAAAAATATTTTTAACCATGACACCCCTTATGAAATGAGCTTACATGGAAGTTCATGAAATATAGAAACACAGAGATGTTGATGATAGAAAGTATTTGGAGATCCCAAAGCTTCCCAAGTAAGTGTGGTTACAGTAAAATATTGAGCTGGTCCCAAGAACTTTAGTTTCCTGGAGATAGATAGATAGATAGATATCTGAGCTTATATATCAGTTCTATTTGCTTAGTTAGGAGTCTACCTCTGAGAAATGGCTTTCCACTTGATATGCCTATTAAGTTGTTATTTTTATAAGACTTAAAGATTCAAGTCTTTGTTCCATGGAATGGGTGACATGCACACTTTAAAGTCTCTTTCAAAAGAACATGCAGATCTTTCATCAAGATAAATATGGTCCATAAACCTGACGTTATCTCTATTTTCTTCTCTTTAAATTTTACAGATAAATTACCTAAATATATATCTCCTCATAAAGTGTTTAGGTATACATCATATATTATTTATATTAGGCATATATATTAATTTATAAATATTAATTTATACTTTATTAGGTATACTTCATAAAAGAAATTTATCTATTAATAAATATCAAATTAAGTGACTTCTACATGTAAAGTAAAAAGCTATAGGTTCCTAATTGATAAGGGAAGAAAATATGGCCAGTTTTCACATGTTTTTAAATTAGCGTGACATCAACTTGGGTTTTAATAGCTAGGTATGAGGAGGATGTGTTTATTTCTCTCTCCTCCTTGTGTTTCAAGTAGAAGAATTTCCACCAAATTTCTGGCCTTTTACCAGAAGTAAGTTATCTGATTTTCAGGTTTAAAAGAAGGAAGCAGGTATGCCTGGCTCAGTCCCTTTCTCTTGTTGGATCAGCCTATCTGCAAAAAGGAGGCATCCTTACTTGCTCACTAGCCAACACTAACAGAACTAGACTTTATGGGGTAGTGTTAGTGGAACGTTTGGGTTGATCTAGATCTGCCCATCACTGGATCAGTACATTTAATTCTAGAACTCAATTTTAGAGAACTTACTTGGCTCAAATCTACACCGTAGTCCCTCAGTACAGCTTTACTCAGTAACGAAGCTACATTCTGATGATCGTCTGTCTGATTCCTACATTTCTCTCTCTCTCAAATGGTACTGAACTTGGGCGGGAATAAAGGGTGTGTTTTACTAACCCCTCTTCACCCAGAATTCTTATAATCATCCTATTGGGGTTATATTGAGTATTTAACAGAAGTTCAGAACTCAAGATTCCAGAATAGGAATATCTCTACTGACCATCAGAAAGGGAAGAAAATAAAAAGGCCTGACACAATTGTAAGGTATAACTTCTCCCTCCAGAGTGACCTCATTCTATTTTGCCTACCCACTAAAGTTATAAGAGCCCTCAATAGAAAATGTGTTACAAAATCTATAATTGCAAGAGTGACATTAAAGAGTTTGAAACCATCCTTCCTAGACTGGAACTTAATATTTTCCTGATCATCACTCCTTAAAGTGAAGCCTCTTCATTTATATGTTGTAATGTCTTAATGATGACCACCATTCTTTTAAATCATACAAAAACATTAATGAAAATAATGTTTTATTTTAATAATTTGCTTCAGTCAAATCATTAAACTGTAGAATATTGTTTTGATATTTACATATCTCAAATACTAATGGCTAGTTTTACCTCTCTCATTGTTGTGATCACTGCTGAATGATTTATAGGGGGAGAGTTAAAATCAGTTAAAGGTATGACAAAGTATAATGTCAGAATCCAAGACAAACAAAGATTAAAGTATATCTTTCAACACTTTTTGTGAAATATACTCCAAGCCATTCTGCTGTTGCAGGTCACTTTTTAAAAAGTTAGCTTTATTAACTATTTTCTATGATCTCTTATTAATAAGCAGATCAATTTCTAGGTGTTTCAAAGACAATCCCGGCTATGGTGTTTCATTTTCCTCATCGCTTATTCAACTGTTAGTTGAATGCTATCATCATTTGACTATCACTTAATTTTCCAAAGTCATAATTCACTCTCTTCTATCCAGAGTAGTACTGTAACTTATACCTGTTAAAAATAAAGTCACATGTTCATCTTTAATTCTAATGGGCACTATGGATTATACAGAGAAATGGTAAAATGTACTATTTTTTCAATCTGTGTATTTTCTGCAGCTTAAAAACAATATTATTTCTCATGATTTGTTAAACTACCTATTTTAACGACAGTATTTATTAAAATTCAATTTTTAAATGGAACTTAATGAAATTCAACTCCCATAGATGTGTGTCATGATGAAGGGAGTAAAGATTAAACTAAAGGCATCTTCTCAACTTTTCAGGCTGAAGGATAAATTTGAAATCTCCCTATTGGTGAAAACAGTCAAGTTTATGTTTGGATGTTTTCCTTGGCATTTGAAAGCAAAATTATATAAGCCAAATAATCTTATTTTCAAGTAGGTTATTTCTGTCACCTTCAGGTTTGTGGTTGCTGTCCTTGTTCGGTCCTTTAAAAGTAAAGATGGTGCAAATTTAGAAGTCTTTTGTAGATAAGAGCATGTATGAATTTTCGGTCTTTAGCTTTTTCTATAGCTATATAAACAAAAAGAGACTTTCAATTTCAAACTGCACTGTGGCATTACTTTATATAAAACTCACAGGGTGTAGAAATGTAAACAAGTACCTGGAATTACCCCAATCAGTACCAATGCCTGAGACTGATCCTCTTGAGTCAGTTGCATATTTGTAAACCACTAGCAGGCACTGTTTACAAAGTTCAACCAGGCGCTGGCAACATTGGAGCTGCAAAGGAGTCACCACCTCTGGGCTTTTACTGAAAATACTCTCCCAAGAGGATCTGTTGGCATGGAAACAGACATGACCTCATGTGGCTGTTAAAAATGACAACCAGCTTTATCACTTACCTAGCAACAAACCAGTAAGGAAAAGTAGAAATGGACTCAGACATTTGAATTGACTACAAATGGTTGAAAGGTATAAAACAAATACAAATTTGAAAATTAATCTTTATAATAAAAAACACAACACAGAATTCATATACTATTTATCTTTAAAGATTTTACTGATGCCAAATGTGGGTAGCTATCAGGGTGGTTTCTCAACACCTCTGGAAAAAAAAAGAGTTACTCTGTATTAAGGCATATGTAAAATACTGAGCTTATTTCTCAAAATTCAGATACTCTAAAACTTTAGGTTTCCTAGAAAACCATCTTTACCTTTACATTAGTAATGACCCCACAGTAGAGTTTAAAATTTGCTTCAATTTCACTTGTGCCCTCTCTGTATTAGGAGAATTTAAGTGAATCCCTTGATTATGACCACTCCTCTCAAAACACTTCAAGGTGTAATTATGTCCATGATATTCCTAGTGTACAGGTTCTGTATTCTAGAAATCATGTTATCTCAGCAGTGCTGCCTGACCATAATCACAAAGGTAATGCCCTTCCTCCTTAAGTTCACTCAGCTTATACCAAAGCATGTGGTAGTACAAACTATCTTGGTAAACTTCAAGTGTGTGTGTGTGCATGTATGCATGCACACAGGTAAACAAATACATATAATGTACTTACAATTCCTAAATTTACCATACTGATCCAAATCAGGGAACACCTCATCACCCCAACCATGAAAAAGAGAGAGACAGAGAGAGAGAAGGAGACTTATTTCCTTAGTGTAAATGAAACTTTTCAAGTCTAAAGGGGAAAGTTCCGTTTGATACTTGGTAATGGTTCAAGTCTCATTTTACATAAACTGATTCACTTAACCCTTAGAGAAAGAAAAGAGTAGATTTTCAGAAAAAAAAAATTAAGGAAAATATTTTTCTGAAGAAATGTACTTCCCAATGGGAAATTCAAAGAGTCCACTTCCAATCTTCTATGGATATTTGATACCTTTGGAATTTTAAAAAATGTTTTAGAAACACAGAAAGGTATTTTTTAGTAGAAAGGTTACTGTTTATTTTTTCAGGAGAAACATGGTCCTAAAAAGATAGCATATCATCTGTGAATGACAGGTATTCTTAAAAGGAATTGGATTCAAATGAGTAGACTGAAAGGAATAAATTTTCTTCCATATTCTGAGATGTTTGGAACTAAAGATAATACTGTTTTTATTATTTTAAAAAAGTTATTTCCATTCAAGAAACAGGAATATGCTAGTTAAATTAACTCTAAAAATAAATTTTAATACTAAATATAAGAAAAACTAGCTATAATACATATGTGTTTGCATATATCCATATATATCTATACATGTGTATATGTATAATCAACTTAATTTGATCAAGAAAAATATTGGAGAATACCAATTAATTAGGGAATGTGTTTATAATTAGTATGTCCTAATTTCAAAGCCCTATATGTTTAGGCCCAGAGAAATAAAAATTTCATATAAATACAAATATATACAGGAAAACCTCCTGTGTTTTGACTGTCTGCTTAGCACTTTCCTCTCCACTGAAATTCTGAGCATTGCTACATCCTCTCCTCTCAATTTGGATATATTTTTATTTTGATCCTTTGGAGCCATTTGATTAGATCCACTATCAAGTTACACACATCATGGTAATTTTTCTTTTCCTGATTTGGAGTATAGAGGTAAGAAAAGAACAAATAAAATGGAGGAAAGATAAAAGAGCTTCTTCTATCATAGTTTAATTTGATGTAACATTCTGAATACTACGTTAGTTATAATCTGACCAGCTTTGGCTTCTCATTCTCTCATTCTTCCTTAAATACTTAAAATAAACATATGGACCAAAGTCCTTTACCAATTTTTGGTGTGTATGTTCCCCACCCCTAGCCAAAGACCACATTCTACTCTATTAATACATATTTAAGTGTCAGCACACCAGAACTCCTTATAAAGAAAAAAGAAAATGAACAGGTCTTGCTTCATTTGGTATCAGGTTAACTTCTTGTGCACAAAGGAAACCTGTCCTTCAAACTGAGTGTATTAGAACTATGTCCCTCACCTCCTATTCACCAGCTGGCATAACTGAGTAAACGTGCAATGCCTCTGTAACGCTACAGTGTCTCGATTTTCAATATTAACACAAAAAAATTTTTTTTAAGATTTTATTTATTTATTTGACAGAGAGAGATCACAAGTGGGCAGAGAGAGGCAGGCAGAGAGAGAGAGGAAGGGAAGCAGGCTTCCTGCCGAGCAGAGAGCCCAATGCAGGGCTCGATCCCAGGACCCTGAGACCATGACCTGAGCTGAAGGCAAAGGCTTTAACCCACTGAGCCACCCAGGTGCCCCTAACGTAAAAATTTTTAAGAAGGTGAAAGTATATAGAAATAATTTACAATAGCAGTGCCTTTATCAAAGAACTCAAAGTCTTATCTGCTTTCTTTCTGAATCTAAAGTACAAAACAAAACAGAATTTGAAAAGAAAACTTAAGTGGTTTAGAAGTTCATTTGGTCCTCCCTAATCCTCAGAGATGTTTAACAGGAAAGAACTTTAAATGACCCTTTTTAGTAATGTAACAATAAGATACAGAATGCTAAATACTTCTGTCAACAAAGGGGAGTTGTTATTAATGAAATCCAGAGACTTGAAAAGCCTCTCATTGTCCAGCAATCCAATATTTTTCACCAACTTTCTCATCAAAACATTTAAGAAAGCAGTTACCTAAAAAGTAAAACTGATTCATTTCTTTCTCTTTCTCTGGTAGAAGTCCGAATGCATGACTGAGTGGACCAAAGTAGCAGAAAGGAGAAAGGAAAGTAAAATCAAAGCAAAACAAAACAAAACAAACAAAAACTGGACTACACCAACTGGATAAACAGCAACAACGAGCTGAAAAGTACTAACAATAATGTATCCAATCGAAAGTGATATGAGAACATAAGATTCAGGTCATTTTTCCTCTGTATGATGCATACATTTTTTTTTTAAGATTATTTATTTATTTATTTGACAGACAGAGATCACAAGTAGGCAGAGAGGCAGGCAGAGAGAGAGAGGAGGAAGCAGGCTCCCTGCTGTGCAGAGAGCCTGATTCGGGGCTCGATCTCAGGACCCTGGGATCATGACCTGAGCCAAAGGCAGAGGCTTTAACCCACTGAGCCACCCAGGCGCCCTGATGCACACATTTTTAAGTGGATTGTAAGTCTAGAAGTAGACTGCTTAGAATAATCCTTACCATTTCCTCTTGTCCAAAGATGCTAAATGAAAAAGTTTTCAATGAGTAACTTCCACTGGAAAATGCCTTTGGCTAAAGGGTCCAAAAAGATTCTCTTTGGGGTTTACATATCATAGTTTTGAGTGGAGAGGGGACTTTACCAAACAATACATTCCTCTCCCATTTACCCACTGCCTCCTACTCCTTATTTTACCTAGAAAATTCTTCTTCCTCTTCCTACAAGACTCAGCTGAAATGTTACATCCTTTGGCCACATTTCCTGAGTTCTCAGGCCTGAGTTTAAATCCCATAGTATCTAAACTTCCTATACCCCAGTAAAACATGGCAGATAATTTTATTCATGAAAATTCCAAGAGCTATTCTCCTGTAGAGAATACATTCAGAATGTGAAAACAAGAAAAGTTTCCATGTGATAACAAGGTTCACTAAGCATGGGCTTCACAGTCTGGAAGAACAAGAAAGAGGGATAAAGGTGTGTTCTATGTCATGTGTCAGTAAAACCCTTGGACCAACTCTAGGGAAAAACTACCACAGAGATCTACAATATTCTTTGATGTTTCTGGATGTTGACAGGGAGTGGTTTATTTATTTTGTTTTATTATTGGGGTGTTGACAGGCAGAGGCAAGAATCAAGGTGGCCGAGTAATTTGGATTACACTTTTCCAAGATTTTACACCTAACTGTGAAAGACAGTTATGCCTTTTACTAAAATCATTCCTTTAAAAGATACAGATGTAGTGAAAAGAAGGGGCACATGCACCCAAATGTCCATAGTACAATGTCCACAATAGCCAAACTGTGGAAGGAGCCGAGATGCCCTTCAGAAGATGAATGGATAAAGAAGATGTGGTTCATATATACAATGGAAAATTATTCAGCCATCAGAAAGGATGAATACACACCATTTGCATTGACATGGATGGAACTAGAGGGGATTAAGCTAAGTGAAATAAGTCAATCAGAGAAAGACAATTATCATATGGTTTCACTTGTATGTGGAACATAAGTAATAGCACAGAGGGCCATAGGGGAAGGGAGTGAAAACAGAAAGGGGAGAAATCAAAGAGAGAGATGAACCATGAGAGACTATGCACCAGGAAACAAACTGAGGGTTTCAGAGGGAAGGGGTTGGAGGATGGGATAACTGGATAAAGGGGAATTAAGGAGGGCACGTGTTGTGATGAGCACTGGGTGTTATATGCAACTAATGAACCATTGAACACTATAGCAAAAACTAATGATGTACTACTGTATGGTGACTAACATAACACAATAAAAATTTTTTTAAAATTTTAAAAAAGAACATTTGATCTACAGTAAAACAAAAGACTATATAATATGTAAAATAGTATCAGGCATTTAGTAAGTCAAATGCTATTAACTCTCATTATCAACACTAGTAGTAATAGATACCACCAGGGAAATTTAAGGGGAGTATTGGCCAAGGAAGAAAAAAATGATTCTGAATCATTTAGAATATATTACCAATATAGTTCACGGAAGAGGTGTCAGAGGAAAAGAAGAACCCAACTTTATGGGCATCTTTAGGGTATGGGGTTAGAGATTATCTCATGGATTCAAAACTACCAATACCAATTTCAGTAGCAGACTATCTGACCATTTTCCCTGCTGAAGAATAGCTAGGATTCATATACAGCATTCCAACTGATGTGGAAAACAAAGGCAGATGTAAGTATAGATAAAGTTCCTTAAAACGTGCAGCCCAATGACAAATACTTGAGGTGAGCAGAGTATAACCTTCCTCCAGGAACTCCCAACTGTCTTAATGTTAATGCTTTGCTAGAGGGAAAAACAACCTTAGCTTGATGGTAGCTAGGTCTCCAGATTTCTGTGCATCTTCTTTAGCATATGAAAATCCTTTAGCATATGAAAATCAGGAAGCTTACCTGATCTTTACCTCCCACAACTCCACAATAATTGTTCACACATCGTTCCTCACAATATCGGGGCAGTCTTTCTGCCCTCAAGTATTCTTTCTAGGCCATTAACTCTGAACCCCAACATTTCCACAAGTATTCTCAAGCATTCTTTCTTGGCCATTGACTCTGAACCCCAACATTTCCACATCACAACCAATGGATCAACAAGCAGAAACAAAATTCCAATTATAAGCCCAGATTGAGAGAACTTCTACAGAAAACCAACTAATAGGCCATGGAATATAGTTCAAACATTCCACTTAAATCTCTATAGAAATAATTTATAGCCAAGATTACTCTCAGATTTTACCACAAGCCAGAGCACCTTATAAATTCTTTCTGTTTTTAAGTGGCTATTGAGGAACATGATAGTGGTGAGAATAAGTCTGAAAATGGTATAAATTAATCAGTACTAGATGACTAGAATATTTAAATGGAGGACATTGGAGATCACTTCAGACTGTGATAGTCTAAGATTTTACCAAAAAGGGGGATACACCCTGGGTGTTTATATTGGATTTAAATAATACAGAAAGGATTGGAGGTTTGGGGTTATAGAAGGCAGCCCTATCCGTTACTCAATGATAGCAAAACCTCAGAGCAAGAAAAGAATAAATTTTAAAATTATTTGAAAAATAATGAGTTTCTTTTTCTGGAACAAACTTTAAGTAAAAGAGTAATGAGAGGGAAGATCAGAGAAATAAGAAAGCACCAGCATGTTAGAAAGTGTTGTATCTCTAGATAAGAAGTCTAAACTTTAATGATAAATGAGGGAAATCACTGGAGAGTTTAGGAAATGACCCTGACAGTAGGATAGTTATGGGAAACAAAAAGCTGGAGACAAAATTGTCTAGAAATCTATTAATTTTACCTAGGCCTTCTACCAAAAGGTTCCGCCTATCTGAAATCCTATAATACTTTATCTAGTTCTCTTTCATAATCATTACTTTTATATATATTTTATTTTATCTACTAGAAGCAGCAGAACTTACTGGTTCAGACCATAAACTCTGGCGCCAGGCTCCCCAAGTCCAAATCCCACTTGCACTAAGTCCTTAGTGCCTATCTATGCCTCAGTTTCCTTATCTATGAAATGGAGATAAATCATAGAACTTGCTTCAAAGTGTTGTTATAAAGATTATCACTCAATATACATAAAGTATTTAGGGCAAAGCCTGGCACATAGTAAGTAGAATAGCTTTAGCAATTACCATTTTTAAGAGTCTTGACAGCAGGATCTGTGTCAAAATCAACTTTGTCTCTCCAAAAGTATTTAACACAGTGGTAAGTACTGGATAATTGCTAAGAACGATGAAAAACAATCTAAAGTAGCCACAGTGGGAATGTGACAGAAAAACCAACAGGATTCAGCAAACCACTGAATAAAGACTGGGAAGGAGAAGACATATGCAGATGCCCATGAGATATCAAACCTGAGTGACAGGGGGGATAACAACGGGATTAAGGGAAGGCCAGAAAAGAAGCTGTTTCTGAATGAAAGGGAGGTTCAGAATGTCTGGTTTTAGACATCTTAAGGCTAATAAGAAAATGAGTTATAACAGCTTTGGCAGGACTGAAACTCTGGTGAGGAGCACAAGTGTAGCCATATTTTGGAAGTCTGTTACATGAAGACAAGAGCAGAAGAAACTTAAAGATAAGATGATTTGTAATTTAGATTTTTCATTAAGACTACCTTGGCACTGAGGTGGGGGGAGAGTTCCAAGATGGTGGAGTAGTAGGGGGACCCTGAACTTGCCTTGTCCTTTGAATACCATTAGATCAACTTTCACATTTTGAACAACTAGGAAAAGGATTGGAAGAATATGAAAACAACCTGCAGAGCTGGAACCAGAGAATTTGGCAGAGGCCAGTTTCAGAGCCCTGTAGTGGGGGAGAGGGAAGCCGCGCAGCCAGAAGAGGGGGAAGCCCAGTTGGACGAGCAGTCAGGAAGAGGGAGAAAGTTGGACAGATTGCCCCGGTTTATAACCTCACAATAAGCCATGATGAGTGGGTCTCTGTGTTACTCAGGGAAAGAGTGCTCCCTTTCCTCGAGGGCATTTGGAGGAACATATTTGTCCTCTCCAGAGACAAGGGGACAGCTGGGAGCCATTGAGTGGAGCTTAGCAGCACCATCAGAGGAGCACATAGACGGCAGAAAACCTCTTAACTTTTTGGTGTGAACCACAATAGTCTTAAACCTTTGTGTGCGTGCCAATCGACCCCTTTGCTGGGACTAACAGAGCAAGTGCAGACTGCAACAGACTGAGGATAACCTGATCGCTACTTTTTGCTATCTGGCACAATAGATTCAAGCCTCTGCAATGGCTTTTCTGGGACAAAGGGGCATAGGGGACTAAGCTGAGTACAGATGGCTGATAACCTGGCTCCAGCTTTTTGCTGAGCATTACAATAAACTCTAGCCTCTGAGTGTCCACTGTGCGATGGCTTTTAAGAAATGGGTCAGTGCTGGGTACACCCTGAGCCTCCCCACTGAAAGGGCATGCACATTACTAGGCCATTTAAAACTTGAGTTTTGAATCCCAGCCACTGGTCAGAGTTAAAATACAGGAAATTTCTAGCTCTGGGTGTACCAACAACCTGGGCACAGACAGATTAGGGCAGGGAACTGATGAGGGCCCAGGTCACAGGAGATTGCTCGCTTTTGTAAGACAGACAGCTGAGCAGGAGCTTCTGGGAGTCCTCCTCCCCGGAGACGAGGGTGAGGTGATGTTATATTCTACCTCTTGCACTATCCATTCCTCCTCCCACCCACCAGCACAGTCAGACGCAAGAGAGAAACACAGCACCTCTAGTGGAGGTTGGAGTCCCCTACACTAAACCCCACCCCTCTCACTTGGCAGGAACATCTTTAGGAGAGCAAGTCAGTTTGTTAATGAGCACAGAAGGCCTCTTCCTCAGAAGACCAACACAAATCACCCCCCCGCAAGACTAAGTCTACTGATTAAAGAACATCAGCTCCCAGCTTAACTTCACAAACAAGTCAAAGCATACCTACCTAAAGGAACAAACACTTCCCACTACAAGCAAGGAGGAACTATGTAGAGGAAGAACCAGGGGAAAGAGCAGTCAAAACACAAAAGCAGAGTGTACACAGCATGCGGCAGAATCACTCCCTAAAAATGTTGTCATTGATATTATTATTGCTGCTTTTGCTGGTTTTTTTTTTTCTTTTTCTTTTTTTCTTTTTCTTTCCACCTTTCTTTTCTGGACAAAATGACTAGAAGGAGAAATCACAGTAAAAGAAAGAACCAGAGTTAGCATTCTGCCATAGATTTAATCAATATGGATATAAGTAAGATGTTGGAACTAAAATCTAGAACTATAAAGATACTAGTGCCTTTGAAAAAAGCATAAAAGACACTAGAGAATCCCTTACTACAGAAATAAAAAAACTAAAATCTAATTGGGCCAAAATTAAAAATGCTATTACTGAAATGCAGTAAAAAAAAAAAAAAAAAAAAAAAAAAAATGGAGGCTCTAACTTCTGGGTAAATGAGGCAGAAGAGAAGGTCAGTAATTTAGTAGACAAAATGATGGAAAGTAATAAAGCTGAGAAAAAGAAAAAAAAAACTACTGGATCATGAGGGGAGAATTTGAGAAATCAGTGACCATAAAGCTCAATAATACTTGAATAATAGGGGTGCCAGAAGATGAGGGGGGGGCAGGTTTATTTGACAAAATTAAAGCTAAGAATTTCCCTAATCTGAGGAAGGAAACAGGCATTCAAATCCAGGAGGCACAGAAAACCCCCATCAAAATCAATAAAAATAGGTCAACACCCCAACATATACTAGTGGGGCTTGAAAATTTCAGAGATAAAGAGAAAATCCTGAAAGCAGCTTGAGATAAAGCTTAACCTGCAAATGTAGAAACATAAGCCAGGCAACAGAACTATCCACAGAGACCTGGTAGGCCAGAAAGGACAAGGTGCTAAATGAGAAAATATGCGGTCAAGAATACTTTATCCAGCAAGATTGTTATTCAGAATGGAAGGCAAGATAAAGAGCTTCTAGGACAAACAGAAGAGAAAAGAATGTGTGATCACTAAACCAACCCTGCAAGAAATATTAAAGGGGATCATTTGAGTGAAGAGAGAGTATAAAAGTAATAAAGATCAGAAAGGAACAGAGACAACCTATAGAAACAGTGACTTTAAAGATAATACAGTGGGGCACCTGGGTGGCTCAGTGGGTTAAGCCGCTGCCTTCAGCTCAGGTCATGATCTCAGGGTCCTGGGATCGAGTCCCGCATCGGGCTCTCTGCTCAGCAGGGAGCCTGCTTCCCTCTCTCTCTCTCTGCCTGCCTCTCTGTCTACTTGTGATCTCTCTCTGTCAAATAAATAAATAAAATATTTTTTTAAAAAAGGATAATACAGTGGCAAGAAATTTATATCTTTCAATAATTCCTCTGGATGGAAATGGACTAAAAGCTCCAATTCAAAGACAACAGATATCAGATTGGATTTAAAAAAAAAAAATCAATAGGTGGTATACAGGAGACTCATTTTAGATCCAAAGATTGAAAGGGGGTGGGGATAACCATTTATCATGCTAATGGCATCAAAAGAAAGCTAGGATAGCAATCCTTATATCAGACAAATTAGATTTTAAACCAAAGACTGTAATAAGAAATGAAGAGGGACACTATATTATAATTAAAGGGTCTATCCAACAATAAGATCTAACAATTGTAAATATTTATGCCCCTAACTTGGGAGCAGCCAATTAACTAATAACAAAATTAAAGAAACACACTGATAGTAATACAATAGTAGTAGGGGACTTTAACACTCCACTAACAGCAATGGACAGATCATCTAAGCAGAAGATCAACAATGAAACAAGGGCTTTGAATGACACACTGGACCAGATAGACTTCACGATATATTCAGAACATTGCATCCTAAAACGACAGAATACACATTCTTCTTGAGTGCACATGGAACATTCTCCAGAATAGACCACATACTGGCTCACAAATCAGGTCTCAACTAATACCAAAAGATGAGGATATTCCCTGCATATTCTCAGACCATGATGCTTTAAAACTTGGAACTCATTCACAAGAGAAAATTTGGAAGGAACACAAATACATGGAGGTTAAAGAGCATTCTACTAAAGAATAAATGGATCAACCAGAAAATTAAAGAAAATTTTTAAAATTTTCATGGAAGCAAATAAAAATTAAAACACAAAATTTCAGAACCTTTGGGAGGCATCAAAGGTGGGTCTAGGAAGGCAGTATATAGCAATATAGGCCTTTCTCAAGAACAAGAAAAGGCTCAAATATACAAGCTAATCTTATACCTAAAGGAGCAGTAAAAAAGCACAGCAAAAAAAGGCTAAACACAGCAACAGAAAAGAAATAATAAAGATTAGAGCAGAAACCAATTAAATAGCAGAAACCAATTAAAATTTTAAAAAAATAAAAGAAGAACAGTAGAACAGATCAATGAAACTAGGAGCAAGTTCTTTGAAAGAATTAATAAGAACGATAAACCCCTAGCCAGACTTACCAAAAAGAAAAGAGAAAGGATCTAAATTAGTAAAATTACAAATGAAAGAGGAGAGATCACAACACCAAAGAAATATAATTATACAAATATATTACATCAACTATATGCAAAAAAATTAGGCAATCTGGAAAAAATGGATACATTCCTAGAACATATGAACTACCAAAATTGAATGAGGAAGAAATAGAAAAACTGAACAGACCCATAACCACTAAGGAAACTGAAGCAATAATCAAAAATCTCCCAAAAATCAAGAGTCTAGAGCTGGATGGCTTCCCAAGAAAATTCTACCTAACATTTAAAGAATTAATATGTATTCTTCTGAAGCTGTTTCAAGAAACAGAAACAGAAGGAAAACTTCCAAACTCATTCTATGTGGCCAGAATTACTTTGATCCCAAAACCAGACAAAACCAACCAAAAAGGAGAATTACAGATCAATATCCCTGACGAACATGGATGCCAAAATTCTCACCAAGATACTAGTCAATAGGATCCAACAGTGCCTTAAAAGGATTATTCACCACAACCAAATGAGATTTATTCCTGGGCTGCAAGGATGGTTCAATATTCACAAATCAATCAATTTGATATCCTACATTAATAAAAGAAAGAACAAGAACCATATGATCCTCTCAATAGATGCAGAAAAACTATTTGACAAAACACAGCATCCTTTCTTGATTTAAAACTCTTCACAGTATAGGGATAGAGGGAACATACCTCAATATCATAGAAGCCATATATGAAAAGCCCACAGCGAATATCATTCTCAATAGGAAACAGAACTATTCCCCTAAGGTCAGGAACCCACTTTCACCACTGTTGTTCAACATAGTACTAGAAGTCCTAGCCTAAGCAATCAAAGAAAAAGAAATAAATCAGCATCCGAATTGGCAAAGAACTCAAACTTTCATTCCTCACAGATGACATGATAATCTTCATAGGAAACACAAAAGACTTCAACACCAAAATTGCTAGAACTCATCAGGAATTTATCAAAGTTATAAGACATAAAATCAATGCACAGAAATCAGTTGCATTCCTATACACTAACAAGGAAACAGAAGAAAGAGAAATTAAGGAAATGATCCCATTTACAATGGCACCAAATACCGTAAGATACCTAGGAATAAACCTAACCAAAGAGGTAAATGATCAGTTACCCAAAAGCTAGAGAACACTTATGAAAGAATTGAGGAAGACATAAAGAAATGGAAAAACTGTCCATGCTCACAGATTGGAAGAACAAATATTGTGAAAATGTCTATAAAGCAATCTATACATTCAATGCAATCCATATCAAAATACCATCAACATTTTTCACAGAGCTGCAACAAATAATCCTAAAATTTGTACAGAACCAGAAAAGACCCCAAATAGCCAAAGGAATGTTGAAAAAGAAAATCAAAGCTATGGCATCACAATTCTGGACTTTAAGCTCTATCACAAAATTGTAATCATCAAGATAGTATGGTTCTGGCATAAAAACAGACATAGATCAAAGGAACAGAATAGAGAACCCAGAAATGAACCTTCAACTCTATGGTCAGCTAATCTTTGACAAAGCAGGAAAGAAGGTCCAATGGAAAAAAGACAGTCTTTTCAACAAACAGTGTTGGGAAAATTGGACATCCACTTGCAGGAGAATGAAACCGGATCACTTTCTTACACCAAACATAAAAATAAACTCAAAATGGATGAAAGACCTAAATGTGAGACAAGACTCCATCAAAATCCTTGAGGAGAATACAGGCAGCAACATCTCTGACCTTGGCCACAGCAACTTCTTGCTAGACAGGTTTCCAAAGGCAAGGGAAACAAAAGCAAAAATGAACTATTGGGACTTCATCAAGATAAAAATCTTTTGCATAGCAAAGGAAACAGCCAATAAAACTAAAAGACAACCAAGAGAATGGGAGAAGATATTTGCAAATGACATATCAGATAAAGGGCTGGTATCCAAAATCTATAAAGAACTTATCAAACTCAACACCTAAAGAACAAGGAATCTAGTCAAGAAATGGGCAGAGGACACGAACAGACATTTCTCCAAACATATCAGACAGACAGATGGTCAATAGACACATGAAGAAACGCTCAATATCACTCAGCAACAGGAAAATACAAACCAAAACCACAATGAGATACCACCTCACATTGGTCAGAATGGCTAAAATGAACAAGTCAGGAAACAAGAAATGGTGAGATGTGGAGAAAGGGGACCCCTTTTACACTGCTGGTGGGCATGCAAGCAGGTACAGAGACTCTGAAAAACAGCATGGAGATTTCTCAAAAAGTTAAAAATAGAGCTACCCAACAACCCAGCAATTGCACTATTAGGGATTTATCCTAAAGATACAAATGTAGTGACCTGAAGGGGCACCTACACCCTTAATGTTTATAGCAGCAATGTCCACAATAGCCAAACTATGGAAAGAGCACAGATGTCCATCGACAGGTGAATGACTAAAGAAATGTGGTATATATGTACATACATATGTGTATGTATGTGTACACACACACACACATATATTCTTTATTCTTTATTCATATATATATATATATATGTATATATATATATATATATGCTGGAATATTATGCAGCCATTAAAAATTAAAATCTTGGGACGCCTGGATGGCTCAGTTGGTTGAGCTGCTGCCTTCAGCTCAGGTCATGATCCCAGCGTCCTGGGATCGAGTCCCACATCGGGCTCCTTGCTCAGCGGGGAGCCTGCTTCTCCCTCTGCCTCTGCCTGCCACTCTGTCTGCCTGTGCTCATGCTCTCTCTCTCTCTCTCTCTAACAAATAAATAAATAAAATCTTTAAAAAAAAAATTAAAATCTTGCCATTTGCAATGATGTGGATGAAACTAGAGAGTATTATGCTAAGTGAAATAAGTCAATCAGAGAAAGAAAATTATCATATGATTTCACTCATATGTAGAATTTAAGAAACAAAACAGAGGATCATAGGGGAAGGGAGGGAAAAATAAAAGAAGGTGAAATCAGAGAGGGAGACAAAATAATGATAGAAAATTTAACTGAAGTTTGCTAGAGGGGATAGGGGTGGTGCGATTGGGTAATTGGGTGATGGCCATTAAGGAGGGTACTTGATGTAATGAGTACTGTGTGTTAACATGCAACTAATGAATCACTAACTTCTACCTCTGAAACTAATAACATACGATATGTAAATTAATTGAATTTAAATAAAACAAAATTAAAGACTACCTTCTTTCCACTGAATTCAAATTAGTTAGGTGTTGTGTTCATATTCATGATCTCATCTAAATCAGTCTGCTATAAATTATAGCCAAATACAAAACTAAATGCAGTAAAAAAAAGTTCCATATTTTAACAGATCATTATAGAAATTCAACCATTTTATTGGGATTCCTATATAACTAAATAGTAAAATGTTAAAAGTTAACAATAATAAAAGGCAACTTAGAACTTACCCTGAATCACAGAAACAGTTCCACAGTCCTTGGCCATGACTCCAGAGTAGGCGATTAAAAACCCGGTTGAAAATCCGATATAAACTTACTTCCTCAACATCAGGTACCTTCCAGATACGTGGAAGAATTGTACGAATACTTGTTTTTACTATGTCCAAAACCTAGTGGAAAAACCAAAGTTATTTCAAAATCTAAGCATGTAAGTGTGTGTCTAAAATTCGAAGATGAATATATATAATTCAAAGACAATTCATACACACACTTATACACACTCATTCACTGAACAACAGCACAGAGTAAAAATCCCAGAAATAGGCCCATAGATTTGTGAAACTCTAGTGTATGATGTAGGTGGCAAGTCAGACCATTGGTATAAGAGATTAAGTTTAAAATTTAAACCTCAATTAAATCTAAATTAAATCAATAAATGGAGACTGAAAAATAGCAAGTTTTACTAAGAAAGTAAAGTTGAATCCTCACTCAACTAACAAAAATCAACTCTAGAGGGATTAGGACCTTAGGCTTAAAAAATGAATCATTAACTATATTACTGAAAACTCACTATTGGTGAATATCTTTTCATTTTTAGGTTAGAAAAAGGTTACTTTAAGTCATAAAAAAAGTATAGACCATCAAATATTAATAAATTGATTATACTAAAGTTAAGAACTTCTGGACATCAAAAGATACCTTAAGGAAAATAAAAGATCAAGTTACAAACTCGGAAAATATATTTAAAACATATACCTCCAACAAAAGATTAATATCAGAATTACATAAGAATTGGAAGCAGATAAAAGAATTATTTAATTTGTCTCTCTTTAAAACAGCCACAGTTTAAAAAGTGATATTCCTTATTTCTGATAAGGCACATGTAGAATAAACATCCGTCAAGTCAATTCAGTAAAAAGTTTTCAAAATATTTTATTTTGAGAAGAATGTCAACTTCAGCTTCTCATGAGAAATGGCGTGAGCAGTCTCAGGCTTTCCCTTCCCATTCCCGCTTCCTTCCCCATGAAGTGGGAACAGTACTGCAACCCCCACAGCGGGTCAGGGGCATGTCAGATGAGGGGCGGCGAATAAGGAGAAAGAATGCAATCTGCAATAAAGTCACGTGGGAAAAGCTTGTTACTACAGATAACAAATGTTTAAGAAGGATTTATTTTTGAAACTTTACTATGAATTACTCACAAGAATACTGCTATGTCCATTGGGCATGAATGCATACCTTTATATGTTTTACAATTTTCATTTAATCTATTAGTTTAACTCTATATTTTTTTAAGGTGGAAAGAAGTACTCATGACTGATGTGGTAGAAGTGTCCACACTAGCAGTAAATGACACATTTAAGTCATTTCTCTATTTTCCTTCCTACTTTCTTTAAAGATTTTGTTTATTTTTTTTATTTGACATACAGAGATTACAAGTAGGCAGAGAGAGGCAGGCAGAGAGAGAGAGGGAGAAGCAGGCTACCCGCTGAGCAGAGAGCCTGATACGGGGCTCGATCCCAGGACCTTGAGATCATGACCTGAGCCGAAGGCAGAGGCTTAGTCCACTGAGCCACCCAGGCGCCCCTCCTTCCTACTTTCTATGTGAGTAATAACAGGCTAAAAGTTGTAATGCAGGAAAAAATGTAAAAAGTAGCCATGTTTACATTAATTTCATATTATACTATTTTTTTAAGATTTGTTAATTTATTTTACAGAGAGGAAAAGGACAGAGGGAGAAGGAGAAGAGCAGACTCCCCGCTGAGGGCAGAGCCCCAGAGCTCCATCTCATGACCCTGGGATCATGACCTGAGCCAAAATCAAGAGTCTGCCACTCAAAGGACTGAGCCACCCAGGTGCCCCTTTCATACTCTATTATTAAATAATTATTCAACTTTATAGCATTTGAGATTATAGAGTACTTATTTCTTTTTTTTTTTTTTTTAGGTTTTAAATTTTTTTTTAATTTTATTTTTTATAAACATATATTTTTATCCCCAGGGGTACAGGTCTGCGAATCGCCAGGTTTACACACTTCACAGCACTCACCATAGCACATACCCTCCCCAATATCCATAACCCCACCCCCCCTCTCCCAACCCCCCTCCCCTCATCAACCCTCAGTTTGTTTTGTGAGATTAAGAGTCACTTATGGTTTGTCTACTTATTTCTTTTTTAATACATTTTATGGTAAAATACATGTGATGCATAAGAACCAAAGAGAAGGGCGGCTAACATGTATGGCCTGCCTGCTCTATACGAAGCACCATACTAGTACATTGCTTCATGGACACTCTGTACGTGCTTTATTCTCACTTTAGAGGGAATTTTAAAACCATGATGGTCTAATATTCTCACCCACACATGACAAAAAGCAACTTCTGAAAGTGGCCAGGGAGTTAGGGGTGAAGAATGTTTCTGCTCTACTCCTGATATTTCCTCCAACATGGAGAGATGAATAAAATATTCTAGGCTTCTTGCAACACGAGCATCTCGGCCTGAATGGTTTCTCAGAATCATGAGACTAGTATGACCTAGGCAATACAGGAACTTGCCCCTGTTTCTCCTGAGCCGCTTATGGGGAACATACATTCTCCTTTGCTTTTCTTTGCCTTCAGTTTTAAAGGAGGCAAGCTCCCTGGTCCTGGAGAAAGGAATGGGTTAGAGAGACCTATAATTTGGAGGGCACGAGGGCATGCAAACCAAGGGTACAAGAACCTGACTCCCTCATCTCCACTCTGAGCATTCACATACACTCCTGCCTCTGCTTGGGACAGTCTCCCCTTACCTATTCACCTGGTGAATGTATAGAGGGAGACCTTTACCTGCCACTGACCTATGATCCCTTCATCCCCCATTCTTCCCCTATTAATAATTATCTTGCCTTATTTTCATTTCCTGTTTATTAATACAGACCATTATCCACATAAAGAGAAGCATTATGCTCATCTTGGGGGAAAAAAAACTTATCACATCCCCGAGGCTCAGCAGGTGTTTATCTTAGTGAAACTATTCTTCGAAGCAAAGTGAAATCTATGCAGACAAGGTAAAAATCAGAGCTAACACTTATTGAGGGCTTACTATGGACCTCGCTGTGGACCAGGGATTGTTCTAAACACTTTTACATATAGCAATTCATTTAGTCCTCAAAACAAAAACATAAGGTAGACACAAATTGGTCCACAGTCCCTTTTCAAAACATCTTGAGGCTAGATTCCATAATCATACATATTACTATTGCTGCAGGAAAATATGTGAACATGCAAACCAGGAGACAAGACAAAAATAATACATAACTTCCTGTCAGGTCATTGTCACCAATGGAATTCAGGTAAGTTAGGTTGTGTTGCCTAATGGTTGTGAAAATTTTTTTTTGTTTTGAGGACATTTTGGGGTCTCATTTTATGGATGAGAATGCTCAGGAATGGATCAGATAAGTAATTTTGCCAAGATTGCAGAGCTGGTAAGTGGACAGCAGTATAGAGAGATCTCTCCTCCTAAGCACTACCCAGCAACTCAAAATTACTTCACAATTACTTCAATCTAACCAGGTGTCAACAACAAATCCTAGAAAAGAATCAAGTTGTCACTTCTTGGATTCAGATTTGCCTCTAGTCAAGTAACACTTGGGAAAATGGGTGGGGTCATTGTGTACAGAGAAGACTGCCCGGGCACCCCCTCCATCAGGGCCAGGGCAAAGGGTCTAATCTGCTTAAAAGGCTATACAGATAGGGAGACACTGACTGCACCTTTAGCAAAACATCCACTGAATAATTTTAGCAAGGCAGAGAGCAGACAGGCAAGAAATCAGACTGGAAAGAGGTAAACTAATGCTAGCTCATGAGTAATGCTATTTTGGATAACTAGATGCTTTGGGGTTAGAACAAAAAGGATAGAAGATGACTAATTTGCAAAACATGAAAACAAATGGCCAGCAAGGTGCCCTTTGTGTTTATCTGTGGACTCAAGTGAGGCTAAGTTGTAGAATACAGGTATCCTTTCCTGACATTGTGACTTTTAAAAGCATCCTGATCCAACATTAAGCTCTCCAAGGGAAAAAAATAAATGGGAGATTCAGTCAATGAAAACATTAATAAAATGGAAAGATTTGTCTTTTCCATATGAAATATAGCACATTTGAAGGCATGAAGTACACAGATTCATATTTTGCAAGAACACACAGATGTTGAGTGACAAACTGCCCCATATGGCTGAACAGTTGGTTCTAAATTAAAATAATGGCATGAGGTGAGAGAGGTTTAGAAATAACATTAACATCACTACATGCTGTACTAATGGTACATGCAGTAGCCATGGCTATAGGGTAAAGGCATTTGTGCTGATGCAAAACGAACCACTCTGTACAGCATCGATGTCAGCCCAAATGAAAAAGAGATGGAAAATAATAACATCAAAATGCATGCAGAAGCAACTACACTGGGTATTAAAAAGAAATTGCTATTTAGAGAAGAAACACTTGATCAACAAAGATCTTTTAGAACCCCCACATAAATGCAAATATAGTATAAGCTTAATATCACTATATATTTTCTCTTCATCCTCCAATCTTAGTTTATGCCTAGATATCACATCAGAGAATAAGCTTTTCAGCAAATCTGGCATTCTTCACAGCGCACCAACACTGCAATATTTTCATACTTAACATATATTCCTTATAAATTATATAAAGCAACTGCATTCTTGGCAGAAAGCTAAATTATGCAACTGTGGAGTTACCACAACATGATGTTAAATAAGATTAGCTGTTTCCATTTCCACCTGGTGAGGATTCTTTTCAGTATTTAATTCCCTCATCCTTGACCTTTAAAGTTTACATCCATTAAGGAAAATCTGAAATAAGGCACGTGAAAGAGTTTGTGTTTGCGGGTTCTAATCTTAGAGTTTTATAACATTTTAATGAGCAACCAGCAAATGCTTTGATCCTGAAACAGAAAAAGGGAGATACATATTTCAACAATGGTCCATAAGTGGAAAAAAGATTTCAGTGAGAGTTTTGGGCATTCTACACCTAGAATAGTGCTTGGGACATGGTGGTCCCCCAATCAATATTGTTGAATGCATGTTAGAATGAGCAAGTAACTAAATGAATGAGTGAACAACTCCCCAAATCTCCAATGTGCTTAGCATTGTTCTTATACAAAAGGGCAACCAATAAATGTTTGTCAACTTAAATCATAGTACATACAGCCTTTGTGGAATGCCATTGGACTCACCCTGCTTTCAAGAGTGCAGTTAACTGACAGCTTCCCCGTTCAGGAGCCACTGCCACATTCAAGCTTATGCTCTCCTCTGCTCCCAACCAAAGGACTGAGCATGGATGGGAGAACCATAGAGGGGTCATTTTCATCTAGCAAGGTCCCTCTACAGGCAACCTTTGTTCTGGCTCCCCATCAGCCCTATGAGGCTCTCTGAGAACTTCACTAGTTTAGGTTCTTCTTCCCCAACCCTCCTGAGCTCCCTTCACCACTGTCAGGTGCAAATAGCAATCTGAAGGCTCTACCTACCTACTTGAACTCTCTCTTTTATTTTTTGGAGGTGTTTTCTCTTACAAATCTCTTTCGCTTCCAATTCTATCTTATCTCTGCTCCCCAGGAGATCGAGCTGACACAGCTTCCAATGATTACTATCATCCCGGCTCTAAGAAGGATAGATCTGATTAACCCACATCTAAATGTAAAGTAGTTAAATCTCTGGTTTTCTAAACAGATAATTTTTTTATAATATCTAATTCTACATATTATGGCTAACCCACATTCTAGGTTTCTTTTTGTTCTCTTGGATGCAGTTTTTGGTTTTATAGTAAGCAATAGCACAGGTTTCAAACAGGCAAATAAATGGCTAATATATTACAACCCAGCAGACAATTTTTTACACTTCATTTCTACATACTCTACATCAGCCTGCATTTCATACCTTCCAAGGCCAGAGCACCCTCCCTATGAAGTGTCACATCACAAGAACCCTCCAATACTTAATGTTATAAATCTCAGAGAAGTTCTGAGAAGTCACCTGCCCCAAGTAAAGGGCAGAGGCAGTAGTGAACCCAAATTGATGTGACTACAAGTCTAGTACCTCTTTCCACTATGTAATATTAACATATAATATTTTTAGCTTTTAAAATCTTTTTCAATGCACTTTTCAACTCATTATTATACTGGCTCTCATGTTACAAGAAAAAAATATTTCAGTCAGTCATTCTCTGATCCCACTTTATCTCTGATTTCATTGGAAATAAACAAGATTGGGAAGAGGTAGAGGGAAAAAAATCTTTATAAATAACATTTTAGTTTATAAAAAATAAAAAAAATTTAAAAATAACATTTTATATATACATATATACATATATAAAGAAATCAGACAAACATATTTAACTTTGTCTCAATGATTATTTTCACCATCTATCTCTATACTTATCCTATCTAAGCTAAATTTTAAGTATTTCACTTAATTCATTCTAATGCTACTGATTAAGTGAACAAAATGTTAAAAAAAAAAAAAGTCCCAATTAAAAACTCTTTATGTCAGAGCTCAAGACCTCTATACTACTGGCTGGCCTGATGATTTGCATTCATGATGAGTGTATTTGTTATGCTTCCTTTTGTGAGCATGGGTGAAAGAACCTATAAACTTGGCAGCGTTAATTTTACAGAAAGGAAAAGTTTTCCAGAAATTCATTTCCTTATTATTCAAATAATTACTCATGGGTGAGAGCTCTTCAATGACCCTTGCTTAAGTAGGGGGAGGAATGCCATCACAGTATGAATGCTGCTGAAAGCTGCCTTCTGTTTCTTTTCCTAGGAGTGTCTCACCTTCTACCACGTATCTGAGCACATACAATCTGTTTTAGAAAAGGGTCTTAAAGAATAAAATGTTTGAGGGAAGAAAGGGAAACATAGCGATCATGACCACAGCAAGAAAACTGCCACAAATGGGTTGCAAGTGTGTAAATTCTGGGCTTTCCCTTTCTCATCACAGCCTAGCCTACCATTCCTGAGCCATCTTTCAGGGCATCCATGAAAGTGGTCAACTTGACAGGATGAATTTGCTCTATTAAAATCAGCCCTTACTGCTTAGAGTCAAAATTCAAGCTACAAATTCTTCTGCCAAAAATAGAACCGTCTATTAAATTACCTATGTAGAAGTTTTACTATAATTGCTTAGGTAGTCTAAACTATGGGACTTTAACAAGATTTGTATTGAAGATGGGATGTCTTACTACTTTTTACAAGGATGGAAGATAAATAGTACTTTTGGTTTATGCTGAAAGTACCAACAAAAGGGCTCAAAGAAAAGTAACTAGGTATATAAGTTGTACTAAACACCATGCCCCCCACACTGAGGCTTTCTCCACTTCTGTAACAGAACAGTTTGGATAAACACAGAGATGGAGATGCCGAGGAAAGGATTATACAAACATAACTCCTTCCAAATATTCATAGAGTAAATCAAGCAGATACTGGCAAAAGTACTTGCAAGTAAATTTATAAGCAACTGTTTAATTTCACTCAAAATTTATAAACCAAATTGAGCATAACAATCCTAAAACAGTTTCACAATTCCAATTCACAAATATTACTATGCACACACATCATCTGATCATCCCATACCATGTTTATCAGACCTTCTCAAACCACATTTAAGGATTTTTTTTTTAGATTTTATTTATTTATCAGAGAGAGAGAGGGAGAGAGAGAGAGCACAGGCAGACAGAATGGCAGGCAGAGGCAGAGGGAGAAGCAGGCTCCCTGCCGAGCAAGGAGCCCGATGTGGGACTCGATCCCAGGACGCTGGGATCATGACCTGAGCCGAAGGCAGCTGCTTAACCAACTGAGCCACCCAGGCGTCCCTCAAACCACATTTAAAAAGCAGAATGACAGTGTCTTAATTTGCTGATGCTGTTCAAATAAACACACATCACTAGTGAAGAAAAATGGAAGCAGAAAGAAGCTAGCTGCCATTGACAGAGTTCCTAAGAGTCTAGAACTGAATCAACTTAATAAGTGTTTATAGAAATCCTCCTACAGGTGACTACAAAGTAAGACAAGCCCCTGGCTTTTAGAGAAGTGGAAAAAAAATTAGTACAAAACCTCTCAAGGCAGATCGTGTAAGTACAAATGAGTAAAAGTGCCATAAGGACTTAGAATAAAGAAAGTTAATATCTGATTGCGGGGGGCAAGATGGGGGGGGGGTAGTCCAGACAGCCTTCAAAGGAATGCCTGTGTCTCCCTGTCATTCTGTCATTTTTAAAAAGATTATTTTAACTTGAAAAAAATACGGAGAAATACACAAAAACAATAATGACACCAAATGTCACTGCTTTCTTTCTCCTGGCTCAGTACATCTACCTACCCTTGAGAAAAACACCATCTTAACAACTTGGTACCTGGTTTGTAAAAATTTTAAGGAAAAAAACTTTGAAGTACATACACATAAGTCATTTTAAATTTTTTAATAAAATAATTTATTTTATATACAAAATAATAGTTTATCTGTAAATATGTATAAAATAAATTATATGTGTAAAATATATATAAAATAAAATACTTATTTTAATAAGTAGTATTTAATAAAATAGTATTTTAATAAAATAGTTTAAAATAGTACATGCACGTAAGTCATTTAAAATGGGACTATATTATTGTACAACATGATGTGTTCATTTAATTTGCTAACTTGATATCCTTTTTGGCTGGTATATAGAAGGGAAAAAGTTGACAGAGGCATCACTTCTTCGAGATGCCCATGACAATGATGACCTTACTGGATATTCTTGCAAACCCTCTAATAAAATTTTCTAGCAAAGAGATAAATGAGAAAGTCCTATCAACTACAGTAGCTACTAGACACATTTGGTTATTTAAATTTAAATTAATTAAAATTAAAAGTTTAATTCCTCAATCACAATAGCCACATTTCAAATGCTCAATCAATGGCCACATGTATCTAGTGACCACTGTACTGGACATCACGAATAAAGAACATTGCCATCTTTGCAGAGAGTTCTATCAGACAACATAGTCAATCAACCTTTTCATTTCAGCTGGCTAGAGAATGGAAATTAGTCACAAAGACTACATGGGTGACTAATGGAGAAGGAAAATGAAAGCCACACAAATCTGGAAGTCTCCCTCTGTACTAAGGTGATCCATACATAGTTGGCACTTATCACCCTGAACCCAGAATGCCTCTGGGCATTTGAAAAGGGACACCTGAGAGCTGATGGGCTCATGGCCTCCTGGGCTTACTGACTGTATCCTTCAGTCATAATTAGTAAAGTTTGGCTAATTTTACTAATGTATGTATGTTTCATATGTTTTAAGTCATAATCCTGTTCTACCTCTCAGGTTAAGATCTATGATTTCAGCAGAGTATTCAATGTAATGCAATTAAATAGTGTAAAGGCACTATAATTTATTTAAACATAAATCTCCTGATAAGATATTTAGGCTGCTTCAAATGTTTTACCTTCACAAATACCATGGCAACGAATGCTCATGTATGTCAATCTTTCCTATACTCACACAATTATTCTGTAGGATAGAACACTGAAAGTAGTTTTGCTGAGTCATAAGGTTATGAACATTTGTAATTTTAATAGATACTGCATATCACTGTTCCAGTTGTACCAATGTATTATTCTCCCTCTAATAGTATAGCAAGGGCTCTTTTATGCATACTATTTCTATCACTGATATTATCTGTCTTATTAATTTTTGCCAATATGATGGTTTTTACTTGCTTTTCCTTCATCATTAGTGAGGCCAAGTATCTATTTATATGATAATTGGCTATTTGAAGATCCATAAATTGTCTTTTCATGGCCTTTTTATGTACTTTGCCATTTTATTTATTAATATTTATAGGGTAGTTTGTCTTTTGCTGGTTGATTTGTAGGAGGTTTTGTTTTATTGGTGTTACTTTGGGTTTTATGTGCTGCAAGTATCTATCTTCCTCAATACCCCTCACCCCATTCTCCTCACAGCTTCTGCTTTTTAATTTGTTTCAAAGCTTTCATGTAATCAAAGCTGTCAATATTTTCTTTAAGTTTTCTGGGTTTGAGGTCTTTCTTAAGAAGTGGTTCCCCCGTTGTAAGGTTACAAACATATCCTTTTCTTTTAAGCTTTTAATAGTTTCTCTTTTTACAAATAAAGCTATAATCTATCTAGAATGTATTTTTGCATATGGTGAGAGATTAGGCTCCAACCTAATTTTCTTACAAATAGGTAGCCAATTGCTTTAGTATCATTTGGGGGGGTAATTATCTTTTCTCTACTGCTTTTAAATAATAAATTCTTTAATCTGCTTTTGGACTTTTTCATTTTAATTAGCAACTTAACCTACAGTCTTCCATCTTCTAGATTACAAAAGGTATATGGACTTGAGGAAATTTAGGGTTCCAATTCTAGTAAGAAGTCCTTATTTTAATCAGTCAAGGCCATAGTCAGTGACTTGGCAAACGTGTATTCAGGGCTTATAATGTGTTTTCAGTCTACCTCTGTACCAGCTTTGCTATAGCTTCCTCAACAGCAGCCCAGTATTTGGCATGTGTCAGAACACCAAGTAATTATTTGTTCAATGTGTTAATGCTAAATTGTGAATTCAGTTCACTCGAATGAAAGTATGTAATTTAAAAGTCATCACTTGATCAGTGTCAACTTTCAGCTTATTAGCAATAAATCTTGGAAGAGGAAATGATAGCTTGCATTCCCGAAGGAATACAACTTCATTAAAGCTACTAATATAATATACCTTCCCCCAAATAATATTGCAGGGCACTTGATGGGCTAGGCAGGCTTGCTGGCCACTCCCCTCTCCTACTGTCCAAGATAACTATCACATACATTTTACCATATCCTTCAATCTCTAAAACCCCTCCCCAGCAGAAGAAAACCTTTACATCTTCCCTCCATGATGCCAGACTCTGCCTTCTCCTACTAGAACAAATGCTCCTGGTTAGGACAAACCATCCCAGCTTACTTACACAAGGATTTTCTATCACCTCTATTTTTCTGTGCCATTCCTGTCTTCTACATCATTTTGATCAGCACACAAACAACTGCAAATATCTTCATCTTTAAAAACAAAACAAAACAAAACAAAACAAAACCTTGTCATTAACCCACATCGCTCTCCAGCTACCATATTTTCCCTATCCTCTCTACAGCAAAACTCCTTGAAAAAGGGCCTGTGCTGTGTTTTTTTCCTCTGTGCCTTTCATTCCTTGAAACTAACTCCACTCAAGTGTACTCCCTACCATTCCCCTAATTGTTATGATGAGGTAACTGCTAACTTCCTATTGCCAAAAACAGCAGTCAGGTCTTCCTGCTCACCATACAGCCCCGATCAGCCACATCCGACTCAGCTGATCACACTGTCCTTAAAATAGTTTCCTAGCTTGGCTTCAGGGACACCCAGTTCTCATGGGTTCTCAAGAAGGCTGCTCCTTCTTGGTCCCCTTAAGTTAACTCCATTCCCCCTGACACACACACACACACACACACACACACACACCCCTGTCTGATTTCTACAGGTAGATGTGGTGAAGGGCTCAGCTCCTAAAACTCTTCTCTTTCCTGACCGCACTCACTCTGGAGGTAATCTCATCTAGTCCTACCAGTTTAAATATCCTGGTTGACCCCTAAATTTTGTATCTCCATACACAGCCTTAGGTCTGAACTCAAAAACTCATATATACACTACACAGTCAATACCTTCAACTGGATGCCAAATCAATGTATCAGCCTTAGTACATCCAAAACCAAAATCAAAGTGAAATGAAACAACAGTAATAATAGCAGGAAACCCCTGCTCTTCACCAGCATCCACCCATTCAGTTACTCCCCCCAGCTAATCAACCATTAGCTCTTGCCTCCATCACTCTAAAAACCTTCTAGTTGGTCTCTGCTTCTATGCTGCCACATTCCCTCTCCCCCACTTCTATTCTCTAAGCTCTCACGATCCTTATAAACTATAAACCAGACTATGTAACTCTTCTGCTCAAAATTTTCCAGTGACCTCCCATCACTTGGAATAAAAGCCATGTTGTTCATATAGCCTCTGAAGCTGTGATCTGACCCCGGCCCACGCATCCCACTTCAGTGTTCACTACCATTTCACTCTTCACCACCACAGGCCAACTATCCTATCAAAAGGGAATGAAATGATGCCTTCTGTGCCTCGTGCACACATCAAGCTGACTTGTGACTCAGGGCCTTGGTAACTGCTCTTCCCTCCTCCTGATACCTCGTACTTGCAGGTATCGGCACAGCACTAGTCCAATTAGGTCTCTGCTCTAAGGTTACCTTCTAGGTGTTTTTCACCGTCACTTATTTTTCTTTGTGGAACTTAAAACTACCCTACATTCTATTACACATTGTTTATTATCAAACACCTTAACTAAAATATAAGATCTATGAGATGATGGGGCTTTTCTTAAATTCATTTTTTTTTAATCCTTAGAACCTAGAACAGTACCTGAAACACAGTAGTTGTATAATAAATATTTGGTGAAGAAATGAGTAAATAAATGAACATGAACATAGTTTGATTATGAATATGATTTAATGACCTTAATACATAACCCCAAAAGGCAAATCTATTTTTTTGGCATTACTCACTTTCCGTTGTTTTACAGAGTCCAATTTTATAAGCCAATATGAAGCCACTTTTGTTTTATGATATTTCCAGTTATCAATGATCTGTTTTGGGGGAGAAACATTAAGAAATTTAGTTTAAAATTTTCCTCAAAAGTAACGAAGAGTAAATGAAATAATTTTACTAATTAATTTGTGAAACAGAAGTACCGTAATATTACTTGCAATAAAGAATGTCTACTTTCATAAAGACATGTGCAAAGATTTCTAAGTTAAAGAAACCATCAGAATCCAAAGTTTCCTCTTCTTGCTACAAAAAGTACACAGTCTCTAATAAATGGAAGTCAAATGTCTTCAGGTACATAGGACTGGGAAGAAGCCCAAAACACAGATATTCCATTTTAATTCCAAGAGCTATATTTACCACATCACCCTATACAATAACAGAATATTGAACAATACATTAGAAGGTAGCTTATATATAATTAAGGTTCTATTATTCCTTTGTTTCATTTTTATTGGGTTTTTACTGGTAAAAATCTGCAAAAATTCTGAATATATACTCCAGCAATATATATTCAGCAGCAAACAAATTAAAATATTTTCTGCATATAGTAAATGTATAGTAAACAATCTAATATCTTATATAATTATCCACTATATTTTATTAATTATGTAAGCCGATATTCTTTATAAAGCAATCACATCAGCCACAAATATTAGTTCTACTCTCTGATTATCTAATTTTTCTTCTACCTGATTTAAAAGGTTGGTGTATAACTAATATCTCTAAGAAATATGAGTAAAATGGTACAAAATTTTTGTCTTTACCTAGAAGAGAACTTGATTGAGTAAGGTAATATGCAAATAAAAACACACCTACAGAATGCTTTATAACTAGTGTTTGTTTTTCCTCCTTTTTCCTTGATGTAACAAATATCAGCTTGTTTGTAAGTAAGATACCATTTTCAGTTTTTTAAATATTCATATAACAAAATAATGTATAATATTTGGGGATTTTGCTTATAATTATGTCATGATTACGAAATAGAAATTGCCACTATTATTTTTTTTAATTAAGAAAGTTAAATTTTTATTATTATTTGTTGGGGAGGGGTTGTTTGTTTTGTTTCAGAAAGACAGTTGTTTCAGATAGGTCTAAAGTAATGATAAAATATGAAGTGCATCATTCTGGGTCTTATCTTCCAACTGGCCACTAGATGGTGCCTTCTCCTCTGGAACAAAAACAGCGACAACAAAAACAAACCAAAAAAAACCTCCCCAAAAAAACAAAAACAAAAACACCCCAAAAACTACAAACCAAAAACCAAAAACCAAAATCCCAACCAAAACTAAACAAAACAGGGAAACCACAAAACAATCTTCTGTTACTGAGGGATTACCTAGGAATGTCAATTTGAGACAGACGTTTCTAAAGGAAACCAATCTTTGAAGGAATGCTCTTTCACCTGAAATATCTGAATAACTTGACCTTCTTTCTAAAATAGGAATAAGTCATTGACTTTAACGTGAATTTTTAGGACTGTGTCATTTTAGAATGTTCCACTGGGTGGTGCAAATGTGTTTATAACAAGAAAAACACACCCAATATAAGCCATTTCACAATTTGACAAAAACCATTCACAGTGTCACATTCAAATATTCTTGACATTTTATACCCAGGGCTCTATTTTTTTCATTACAACTCATTCCATGTTAGATCCTTCTAAATCTTTACAGAAGGAGGCTTAACTTTGATATTTCTTTCATCATTAAGTGCAGTAATTATTTAACAGTAATTATTCTTGCTTGATGAAGCAATTGCATCATTAAAATAGGACTAGACACTAAAAGATATTTTGCATTACTGATTATGTGATCTCACTGCTCATGGATCATAATAATTAAAATAACCCCTGTATTTTCTAAAGCTTGTTGAGGTTGAAAAGAACATCAATTAAGCTTACCATGTCATTGAGAATAACACCATCAGGAAATAAATTTTAATATTTTAAGAATAACAAAAAAAGTGAGCTCCTTGAAATTTCGTATATGTCAAATACTCACATCTTCTATCAGAAGTAATGATTCTGCATCTGATTTTCCTGGAAACCGGATCTTCATGTCCTTGAGGACAAATAAGGTCTGACTTGTTAGATCGTCTTCTTGTTCCTTTGTTCTCAGTTGCCGCAAAGACTCACTCTTAAATTTGAAAGAATACAGATATTTGGAGGGGGTCTTATTTCATTGTGCCACTATAATCTGAAAGATATTTCTAGGTAAAAATGATGCACTTTTAATTAAAAAAAATAACAGTGAAAAGGAAAATAATTTCTTTTACATTTATTCTTAGGATTAAATGGATATGATTTCCCAAGAGTGTCTTTGGCACTTCCACACAGTTATAGTTTATGTAGCTCAAAATAAAATAAAAATATAAGTGTTTTAAAAAGATTTCCTGGTCAGTTCCTTTGTTACATACTCCGTAGGCAATTCTTGATTAGAGAAAATAATTATTATTACCAAGTGAAATTCATTCATTTATATTTTCTAAACTCTTCTCTTTGGGAACAGATCCACATTAAATAAACAAATTAAATAAGTTCCTGGCCTATGTGTAGGTACAAGGAGACATCTATTTGAGCATCCACAAGTAAGCCTGGTTGCAAAATAAATTCACTGACTTCTTCAACACGAATCTCTGGGATTCATGCTAAGGAGAGAATGCTATATGTTACTTTAAATATCAAGAAAACATTATCAACAATGTTAATATTTCAGTGCTCTAAGGATAATTTATCAATGATTTGGTTTTTAACCTATTAATCAGAAGTCCTTTAAGGAAAATTTACCATCCAACAAATTCCCCCAAATTTACAGCTGTACTGCACAGTACACTGCAAAATGATATCCTTGCACAGGTGAAATTCAACAAAATTATCCAATACCATTAGCAAATAGAAAATAAAATAACATTCTCAGTGTCCATCCCCAATTCTATGAAATAGGGGAGTCTGCTTTTTAAGTTATAGGTTAAGAGGGATGAACAACCCAAATTCCACTAGACTATGAGCTGAATTATAGCAAGGATCTGGAGTTCAATCTGTCTTCCTCCCAGCCGGTCCCTTTGCCACCTAAATCCTGAGTGTAGTGCTTCCTGTGATCTCAGAGGACCAAATGGATGACTTACCATCTGAGAGTTAGGAAAGCTGGCATCATTAGTGTGAGGCACGTGCCTCATGTAGGAGGAGGCACGGTTTAAAGAATGTGACCGAGACCCTGAAGTTGGCCGGGACGCTGGTGTCATTTGTTGAGCAGAAAAGGGGCGGCTGTCTGCGCTGGAAGGTGATTGAGAAGAGATGGACCGAGGGCAACTGACTGAACGCCTAATGGAGCCTAGGATAATGGAGCAGAGGGGTAGTACAGCAGCAGAGTTAGTGAAGTTTCCCACTGTATTGGAGTTAAACTAACAATTAGACCACATGGTGGCAAAACAGCAATAAATTTAAAAGCATAATCATCATCATGAGAATATAAGCTTAAGTTAATGGACATACACCTTATATTTAGGGATGTATTACAATTTAAACAGTAAACTTGGTGCAGAACCCCTATGACGTATTAAGAATGGCTACGATAAGAATGATTTTTTAACCAGTTCTGTTCTTGAAACATGACTTAAAAGAACCAGAAGAAAGGAAAACTAACATTCATGGAGCACTTTCTATAAGCCAGACAACTTGCTAGGTGCTACACTTTAATCTTAATCTTCACAGAAACCCTCTGAAGTAGGAATCTGCATCACCTGAAGACTCAGAACTTTCTCAAGTCACATGACAAGAAAGTGACCAGACTCAGGTTTAAGTCCTGACCTATATAATGTCAGCGTCCTTCCTCTTTCTAAAGCATGATGCCACCTACTATCTTTGCATTAGACTGGTCATTTATTAGAATTTGTGTACAGATTCTATAAAATAGAATACTTTATAGCAAGACTCATAGAGGGGGATGGAAAGGAGTCTAGAGAGTGGCCAGAATAAATGGATGTTACAAAATTTAGGACACAAAATTTAAAAAACCCGTAAAACAGAAGAAAAACATAAAGATCATCCTAATGGAGTTTAAATATATAATTGGTTATTACAAGAGTAGTAGTAGACAAGTAGTCTTATTATTCACAGGAGAGAAGAATGAAAAAAAAAAAAAAAAACTAGATTTAAATTCCCACAGTAGAAGATTTAAGTCAAGGAAAAAAATGTCTGGATCTAGAGGGTTGTTATCAGAACAAGCTAGGGAAAACCAAAGACTATCTTTCCCAATGAATACCATTTAAAAAAGAGAACCAAGTGTTCCAGGTAAATTTTGACTCCTGACACAGGGAAATAGAATATCCCTCAATATCATCAAAAGTTATATACTTTTTAGTTCATATTTAGTAAATTTCTTCTGTTCTATATTCTCTCTCTGCTCAGGGAATACATCAATCTTCAGTAATTAAATAATTTAATAAAACTCACATGAGGCAAGTTGAATACCCAAACATTTCTCTTCATTAGCTGTTGAAAAAAAATTAAACCTTTGTAAAGGCAATGGACATACACCTTATATTTAGGGATGTATTTCCATAGGATATTTTGAGTCAATGATAATCTTAAAACCGTTTGGGTTCTGGTGAATATAAAAAATATACTCATTAAAGCTATAGAAGATGTTCAAAAAAAAAAAAAAAACTTCCATTTGTTCCAATTATTAACTTTCTTCTGAACCTAAAAGTCACATCCAATTTTTTTAAAAGGACCATGCTTCTAGAAAAGGGCTGTGTGAGGAACATATCACTGGTCAGTCTTCTATTAGGAAAATACACAAAAGCATGTACTACTACCTACACCTTGGTTCTGCTCTCTTTGAGGGCTTAAAGTGGTAGTTTGGAATGTACAATCTGATCACAGGTACAGAAGGAAAATATCCTTTCTCTTGAATCACCACAGATTCCCATTTTTTTCCCTGCATACACTGGAAATTCAGACAGAATAATTAAATCACTAGATATGGCAATAATATTTAGGTAGATTAGCAAAAAATGGTTGTAACTTGCATATACAAGTTACATGAGAAAACTATTTCATATAGTTTTATGTATGAACACCTTATATCAATCCAAAATATATCTTTGAAATTACAGCAAGGGTAAATTTCCTAAGTTATTTCTACACCAGAATATGTTACACATAATCTGGATTCTGCCATCCATCATTAGCATCACTGTGGAAAGAAAACTCAAGGAGGGTTTGTGGCTATGGTATTCCTTAGTGTAATACTAAAGAGAGAATATAAAACAAATGGAAACCTTCATGGTAATTCCTAATGACTATAAAAATAATATATAACTAAAAAGGAAAAATACATATAACTGAATTAAACTAGCTTTAAAATGTGAACTCACACTCAAAAACACTTTTAGTACACTATTTTTCTGATCTCAATTTATTTTTAGCCTGAGAAAAGAGAACAATCTCAGAGCTTTAGGAATCTTGGCCACATTTCCACAACCCCACCCTCATCCACGGTTGGCTCACAGTCTTAGGGATGCCCACCTTAAACGAGGGATTAAACAACTGGTAAGATCTGGACAGGACAATTTCCTCTTCCAAAAGAGAAAGAGAGCCTTACTTTCAGACATACACTGAGAGCACATAAGGCATCTTAAAGAAAAAAAGGAAGTAATTGATAAAATAGCTTGCAACTCTAGAACAGGTGCTCAATAGACATCTTAAATGAGTAAATAAATGAAATGGAACATAATACGTTATTTCTCCTCCAAACACATGAACTCTCAAAGACAGGAACACTACCATGTATCTCTATAAAATAATTCAGTAAAAGAAAGTAAAGGAAAAGGAAAAGGAAAAGACCATTAAAAATCTTCATGATATTTGGTAAGAGATAATTAAAAATCTTCGTCTGTTTGTACTGTATTCCTCCTGGCATTTTGCCATAAGTATGGAAGGCCAAGTTTAAAACACACTCATTTCCAGAGAAATGACACATTAAATAAGCCACTGCTGGAGATCAAAGAAGGCTCACAGTTGTGTTTACTGCCTGACTGAACTGGTCCCTTTCCTGGAACCCTGAGACAATGGAGGACGAGCAGAGACAGGAGAGATTAGAGTTAAGAAAACCCCTGCCTTGGAGGCAGAATGGGGAAAGGGGATCCAAGTGAGCCTGAGAAAACAGCAATACCACGCTGGACATTTGTGGATGAAAGAATTGTGAACTCATCTGAAATCAAAGAAGGAATGAATGACCAAATGGGAGAGAGAAGGGATGTGAAAAGAAAGGAAGAAAGAGAAAAGAGGAAGGTGGAAAGGAAGCCAACAGAGCAGCTGGTTGGTTACTGTCCGGAATACTTGCTGTAGGTATCCCAAAGCCCTGACTCAAGTGCTCAGCCCTGATGAAAATGGGAGGGAACAAAACTTCAACTATTTCACAATTGCGTGGCTCACAGAGATGTTCAAGTCAAGTACCTAGAGAGATACACACATTTTTAAAAAGAGGTGAACATATAAAATAAAACTGGTGACCAAAAGGGAGGGAAAGCACAAGGGTGGGGTGGAGAATGGAGCGAGGGAACATAAAGTCTTAAAAGAGAATGCAGCCCACAGATCAGCTGCCATGAGGCCCATTTCACAAAATCCATGCAACAATCCAGGACACAACAAAAACTATGAAACAGAGAAGAAAGTGCTCTCAGAGATCCTTCATTCAACCTGTTTGTTCTCCCTCTGCAGCCCCTGGAAGGGACTGTGCGGTGTGCCCAGGTCAGGGTTAGGGAATGAAGTGAAGTGGAGTCCAGGTCCCCTCATACAGGACAAGGGTCCATTTGGCCCAAGCTTTTATTGAGTTCAGTAACTGCCGTTCCATAATTCCTCACATAACAACAAAACTAGAAGAAATGAACTTACTGGACTGTTGAATTAATTTGTAGTTGTTGGACTGTTTAAAGTTATACGTGACTTGCTTTTCTCTGTTCTTATTTTGGTACTCTTCTTTCTCATTGTCCTCGGATTCCGAAGCGCTGCTGCTACTGTTGTAACTACTGTCACTGCTGTAGTATTTCTGTCTTTTCATTACCTCAGAGCTCTCAGGCATGGAGGACAGAGGCTGAACCAGAGGGAAATGTGTCCTGTTAGAATTCAGAGCACTGCTAATGAACTATGAGCATAATCAGTTACTATTTTTAATTTCCTGCTTACACTGGCTGCTTTTCTCCAAAGCCTGAAACCCACCCAAAGCATGACGGCAACCACATGCTGTTAGCCTACTGTGCTCTTCACTGAGGTTTCTGTTTCTGCAAAATGTTCCCTCTTAAATGGTACAGAGCTCAGTTGTGATGAGGAAAATGCTGTGTGATGTGAAGAAATGACCAGAGTACCCACAAAGAATAGCAAAATAAAATATTTGAGATGAAAATGAAAATATGAAAATCAGAAACATAATCAGCTTTTCTTCATTCCATACAGAGAGATTACTCACTACTCATCAAAACTCAGAGCTGTACTTTTGTTGTATCATTGATGTTCAGAACCACTCAGTAAATGCGTGTTTGTGTGTTGTGTGTGTGTGTGTGTGTTGCTTTTGAGAGAGAGAAGAAAGGGCCGGGGGAAGAAAGGCAGAAAGAGTAAGAAAAGCCAGTTAAACCACTGCAAGTAAAGAGGCACCTGGATGGCTCAGTCGGTTAAGTATCTGCCATCCGCTCAGGTCATGATCCTGGGGTCCTGGGATCGAGCCCTGCGGGGCTCCCTGCTCAGCAGGGAGTCTGTTTCTCCCTCCTCTCCTCCCCCTGCTTGTTCTCCTTCTCTCTCTCTCTCATAAATAAATAAAATCTAAATAAAATCTTTTTTAAAAATCGCTGTAGATAAAATAAGATAAATTACTGTAAGTATAGTAAGGCCACTCATAAAACAGAGCCTATGAGCCTATCCACTCACATAATGTATAACACAAAGCAAGATATTCCTTACATGTCTAATTAGCTCTGGATATTTTTACAAATCAAAATTTTTAGTTAATTGTCTACTTTCCAAATGGGTTCTGAACAGCTTGTGCCTCTTCTCACAGGACTTCTGAATTTGACATAAAGGTTAGGCCATAATGGAGCAACACTGCTTTTCATTGTCCATGCTACCCAAAAAAGTGGTATCATGTAAAAATCAGTATGGCAAGAATTTTTGGAGAAGAGATACCATGTAGAAGGGTAAAACTATAATGCTTCAAAGTTCCCTGCTATTATGTTCCAGTATTTCCATTAGAATTACTTGTCTCTAAACCTCCTAAACACTGTGTTTCCAAGGATGCCAGGCGAGGGAATAAAAAAGATAAGGGAAGTAGGACAGCTTCACTTCAGAAAGAATGTACACAACCAAGAACAAGGCATTTTTACGACTTAGTCATTTTAAGAGACTATTTATTATACAAACCATATGCCTCTTGCTCCTGCTGGGAAAGGTTCCTGTAGCTATACACTAGATTCTTGTTCTCTGTTTAACAAAAATTCTTTGATGCTAGCATACACAATAAGGAAAGCCTTGGTTACCATGGGACTTCACTGAAATAAGGTATATCTTCTCATGTGTCAGTGTAGAATGAAAGATAAAGAGAGAAATAGCATGTCATGAAGTGCCTGGAAGACACAGTAAGACAAAGCATGATCCTCTTAAAGTTACCGCCTTTGCAAACGGTGGAAAAATAACCAAAGTAGGGAAAGTAATTTAATACACTATGGTACCAACTTGTATTTGAAAGTGTTTTTCTCTTAATAGTCCAATATTTTCCTGAGCACTAACAATGTTCAAAGAGATATGCATAAAAACACTAACTAGTACACAATCATGGAACATTTTGATAGTCTTGGGGAATATGAGTTCTAGAGGAAGCTTGTTTCTTCAGAAGTCTCGCAGGCCCCCAAAGAGACAATGGCACAACCGGCCTTGCTAGTAGTGTCCTCCTTCATGTAGGCAAATAGCTTTCAGGTTTCTCAAAGAGCTTGACTACATAATGAGTTATTTGATCCTATAATGAATCACTAGGGGAAATGGATAGCTGAAACTTTGTGTCATATATGCATTTGGGACTTTTTGACCAACACACTGTTCAAGCAATAATTAATAAGAAGTGATAGTAGTCTGAAGTTTGAACAGTACCTTAACTGCAAAATGGAATTTGTAAATTGGCATTGAGTTAGGATACACATCATACTACTTATTTTTATGTCCTATTGTATTATGAACTGGGCCACACATAAAAATATATAAATAGCAAAAAGATTAGTAATCACTCAGCTGAAAAAAAAGAACAATGCTCACAGCTAATACTTTATGTGGTATTTATTATTTATAGAGCTAATTAATATTTCTTAGTTTCTCAAATAAATGAAAAATTATTTCTCCTAGTACAAGTTTCATTTAAACTTCACTATATCTTCATTTATTCTTCTACCATAAACATACTGAAAATTAATGTTTACCATGTGATAGCATCCCTCTAAAATGAAAGGCTGCTTTGAAGTTTGGCTCACCCCAGACACTGACCGTACATAAAGTTAAAAGTTATAACATGTTTTTACTTCAGACTGATTATGCAACTTTCAACCATTTTGAAATATTTCTGGCAGTAAAACCTACAGAAACTAGCCAATTCATTTCATTTCAACAAATACAGTTATCTTCTACTACTTGCCTAGAATAAGAGGGGCTGAAAAAAATATACAATGTGAATTCTGCCTTCCAGGAGCTTATTTTTTTTATTTGGATGCTAAGTATTATTTAATGAAGCAAACAAGAGTATGATAGACGGTCTCAGGGCCTTTGCATTTCTCATTCTGCCTCAGTTCTGCGCCCGCAAGTTGTCTCACAACTGGTTTGCGGAGTTGCAATGATTAATACACAAAGCTTAGAACCTATTCACTTTTAAAGATACTCTAAAATATATTAGAGCCATTATCAATAGCATCAGTCACAATTCTTCAGTATAAAGCACATATTTCAGAAGGGTGCCTGACATCCAAGGTCTCTGATCTCTACCAGAAACATATTTTTCACCAGGTTCATCTTGTACTATTTTACTCCCCAGGAATCTTCCATTTGAGTGATACCAAATACTTTCTTGTTTCTCCAATACTCTATGCAATGTCACACCTCTATGTTTTTGCCTTAAATATTCCCTCTAAACTGAAGATCCTTCCCCTCATCCTTAATGTTTAGAGCACTACTCGTTTTTTAAGACCTAATTCCAATGTCACTTCCTGTGCAAGGCCATCCAGTCTACCAGTCCTTTGCTTCTCTATGTAATTATAGCACTTTCCACTCCCTTTATTAAAGCACTTGCCACAATACAGCCTGGACTTTGGTTCACCTACCTGTTCTTCCACTAGCCAATGAGGTCATTGTGGATACATTCAACAAACTTAATTAATGGCTTTTGATAACTTTCTAAGTACCAAACACTGTGCTAGGTGCTAGAAATAACAACATACTTCCTACCCTCAAAGTATTTACAAGTTCATTCTAAACCAAACATGCACACAATTTTCACAACTCACTAAAAGTGTTATTTGTAGCACAAGAGAAAAAGCAGAAGAAGGAAGATCTAAGTCTAACTAGGGGAATGAGGGAAGATTTCACAATGGCAGCAATGGTTCAGCTGGATTAGAAGGGGATCTGTAATCAAGCAATGAATGGATTTTTTTTTTTTTAATAGGAAGGCATTCCCGAAGCTTGGAAAAAGCATGAAAGCATGACAGAGCATGATGATGTGTACGAGGACATAGTGATAGCTTTGTATTGCTGAAATGTAAACTAAAACAACAGCAACAATAATAATGACAACTGAATAAAAAAGTTTCCAAGATTTTACAAATTCAACACTTTCCAACTCTACTAGCAAGGCCTTTAGCATATAAAAAAGGACCATGTAGATCATCACTACAAAGAGAATGAAGGTAAGGCAAACACATGTCCATTTTTGCTTGCATGATAGCTTCCTATTTATTCCTAGAAACCATACCTATTTTAACTAACACAATTTCAATGTTACTGAGTCAACAATAAGTGGGGCTCCCCATGAGGATTTCCAGAGTGATAATTTGCCTTACCTATAATGCTACACATCTCTGAAAATTGTTAAGTCTAGAGATAGGAGAAAAATGTAATACTGAGTATAGAATAAGGGTACTAGTTTTAAGTCCCTCTTGGCCCTAACTCAGGGTCTTTACTAGCCTTAGGCAAAGAATTAAAAAATGAAGGAAACTTGGAGTGCCTGGGTGGGCTCAGTCAACTAAGCATCTGCCTTTGGCTCAAGTCATGATCCCAGGGTTCTGGGATTGAGCCCCACATGGGGCTCTCTGCCTCTCTGCTCAGCAGGGAGTCTATTTCTCCCTCTCCCTCTGCCTGCCACTCTGCCTGCTTGTGCTCACCCTCTCTCTCTCTCTGTCAAATAAATAAATAAAATTTAAAAAAATATATAAAAATTGAAGAAAACAAACAATACTTCTCTTGAGTATATCTCCCTAACTCTAACTGCACAGGTCCATACAGTTCCTTGAAAGTGGCATCAGTCATTCTTACAGTAAGAACAATGAAGGTAAAATCAACTGTACTTAGTAGCATCTACTTTGATAGTAAAGAATGTAGAGGTACTGCACCTTTGGCCCTCGAGGCTTGGTAGTTTTGCCCATCAATTTTTCATCATCAATTTCACATTGTTCCAGAAGATCTAAAATATCTTCTTCCTTAAAAAAATATTAAAATTGTGATCACTAATGGACTCTACAATATTTCCAAGGTCATTAATGTCCATAAAATAGTGTACAACAAGGTGTCCTAGAACTATTTAAGGAAGATTGCTTAGATCAAATGAAAAATAAAGAATCATGGAAAAATCTCTTGAGGAAACCTTCATGGAAATCTGGCAATATAAACAATACATAACTGAAATCTATCATGCATTAATATCATAAATAAATATGTCTTTACATTATAGTACACTATTAAAATCTTAGAGTACAATACTTCAATAAATTAGCCTATTGATGATTCATATTGAGCATATTGAACATTAAAATTTCTAAAAGTTCACTCTAGTTTTCCAGAGCAAAATTTCATCAATCATCTCTATATTAATTAGTGCAAAATAATATTACAACTTCAGAAGAAAATTGATGATGGCCTAAGAGTTTCATTTAGAACAATCTAATGTTAGTATTTAGTAAATGGGTACAATTTAAGGTGACTCTTTCAAAATTTTAACTATTGTGCAAGAGTATCTTTAGAACTTTGTGAAGGATTTTCATTCTATGGGTCTAATACTTGCTCTTCCAGAATCATTGCGAAGTCAAGGGGCAAAGTTATAAAAACAAGTAACTGAAATAGATTTTGAGCAAACCAAAGTGATAGGAGTATAACAGCTACACTGAAAGAGGTTCCTTGAGTTATTTATTCAATCTATAAAAATATCACATCTCCATTTGTATATTTATGACATGTTTTGGTGTCTCCTATAAAAAGGTTTTTGAAGAAACTAGAAATCTCACTGTGCAATGGAAATTTGTAAAAAATAAGTTACTCTTCATGCCAATCCAATAAAGCTTAAGTATTAAAATACCAAAATACCTTTGCTATAATGTTTTGATTAAACAATAATTCTACAATGAATTCCCGTGACAGCAACACAAGATAGTTAAAAAGAAACTCAAAGAGTTCTGTTTCTGCTTAGGAGAAAGAAGATCATAACAGATAATACTTTCATTATAGCAGCTAGAAAAAGACAGATAAACTAAACAATCATAGTTTTTAAGACATCAGAAAGCTGTGGATAAAGCGTAGTGTAAAATAAACTAAATACCAGAGCGGGGAAAAGTTCTAGGCAAGCAGAGATGAGTAGCCATTTTCTACTTTGGAATCATTTGTCAAGTCTGCACACAGATGGGCAGAGACCACATCTATAAAAGGCTGGGATAAAAAGGAGAGTTTTCAATGGTCATGTGAGCTAGTGTAACATCTAGAACCGTCCCACAGAGCTTGTTCTCTTGACCTCCAGGGTCTCTCCGACAGCAATTTTAGTGAGCATGTAGTGGAATAGGAAGATAGAGGCATGTGAAAACCAGTCTTACAGTTTTTAGATACCAATAGAAAATGAGGTCCATAATAAACACTGAATAAATTTCATCCTTGAAAATGAAATCTTGCCATTTGCGACGACGTGGATGGAACTAAAGGGTATTACGCTTAGCAAAATAAGTCAATCGGAGAAAGACAGCTATCATATGATCTCCCTGATATGAGGAACTCAAGAAGCAACATGGGGGGGTTGGTGGGTAGGAAAAGAATAAATGAAACAAGATGGGATCGGGAGGGAGACAAACCATAAGAGACTCTTAATCTCACAAAACAAAGAGGGTTGCGGGGGGTGGGGAGGTGGGGAGATGTAGGGAGAGGGTGGTTAGGTTATGGACATTGGGGAGGGTATGTGCTATGGTGAGTGCTGTGAAGTGTGTAAACCTAGCTACTCACAGACCTGTACCCTGGGGCTAATAATACATTATATGTTAATAAAAAAGATGTAGTTCCATTCTGTTGATTTTTGCTTTTGTTCAACTTCTCTTTGGCTCAAAATGATTAGCCCCTTACCTTAGCACCCTGAAAGAAGAAGGATATACCTTTTTTTGGAAAAAAATAATATCTGTTCAGTTTTTATGATTCTTTTATAGACACTATCAAACAAATAAAAACTGTAGGATATCCAAAATAACAGGAAAATGTGACCCATGAAATAGAGGAAAAAACATTTTAAAGAGCAGGTCCTTAAGTGATCCAGATGTTAATATTAACAAATAAGGATTTTAAAATAACTACTACATACATATTAAAGAAAATTGATGAAAAATGGACAAAATGAATGGAAGATGCAGAATTTCAACAGAGAAATGAGATTTTAAAGAAATAAATGAACATTCTTGAGTTGAAAAATATAATCAAAAATTAAGAAGTGACTGGATATGCTTGCAGCAGACTGGGCACAGCAAAGATATGAGATTTACACTGAGGTGTAAATTATCTAAACTGAAGCACACAGAAAGATAAAAGAAAAACAGAACAGAGTAAACAAGATACATGGGATGCTGTCCAATCACCTAATATATGTGTCATTAGAGTCCCATAAGAGACAAATACAAAATAACATAGCAACAATATCTGAAGAAGAAATGGAGAAGAACTTTCCAAAACCAATGGAATACATCAACCCAGAGCCTCAAGAAATTGAGAAAACTACAAGCTGGATTAATACAAAGAAAACCACACATAAGCACATCAAAGTCAAAATGCTAGTGATGGGGGAGGGTGTGGAATCATCCAGGGGAAAGGACACATTACATTTAGGAGGAAAATAAAAATAAGAATAGAATTATGAATAGAAACAATAGGAACCAGCAGACAAATAAATGACATCTATAACAGTGCTGAAACAAACAAACAAAGAGCCTGTCAAGACAGAATTCTATATCCAATTAAATTTCACTTAATGAAGATAAAATGAAAAACAATTTCTTACCAAAACACAAGACAGAGAGAAAACTAATCAATACCACACTTCTGCTACAAGGCATATGAAGTACTAAAGAAAGTTTCTGAAACTGAAGAAAGACAACCCTTGTTAGAAGCATGAATCTGCATGACAGGATGGAAGAACATGAGAAAGGGTATATATGTGAGTAAACATGAAATGTTAGTTAGAAAACTATTAAAGACCACTGCTTGCTTAGACAATATTAACAATGTATTCTGAGGTTCATAACGTAAGTAAAAGTAAAATATATGTTAACAGCACAAAGTCAGAGGTATGCTACAATATAACTAAAAGCCAAAAGAGAAGATAAAATAGTATAAGAAAAAATAATTGATTTTTCCAAAAGAATACAGGGAGCAACGAAAAAAATAATGAACAGATGGAATAGAGAAGAAAGAGCAAGAGGGAAGACATAACCCCAACTATACTAGTAAATGTGCGAAATGACTAAGAGACAGATAGTGTCAGACTGAATTTTAAAGCAAATATGACCCAACTGCATGGTTTTTACCAGAGATATTTTAAATATAAGAACACAGATAAGTTGATAAATAGATAGAATGATATATCAACCAAACAGTAACCATAACAAAGAAACTAGTTATCCACATTAGTCACACAACGTAAGCTTTAAGACACGGGATATTATCAAAGGGAAAGATAAACATTTCATAATGATAAAATAGAAATGATGAATTCATTAGAAAGACACCTTCATAACTTCGAAGTATATGAAACAAAACAACAGAACCGCATCCACAGTCACAGTTGGTAGTTTCAACAACCTTTTTCAGGAATTGCTAGAACAAGTAGGCGAAAAAAAAATTTTTTGGAAAGGATTAGGATATTTGAACAACACTAACAGCCAAATTTACTTTTGACATGTATAAAACTCTATAACCAACCTGCAGTAGCCTATTATTTTCACATATACTTGGAACATTCACAAGAATACGTACTCTATTGACTTGAAGTATCAATTCATTTTACAATATTGAAATCAGAATGTTTTCTAATACCAATGAAATAAACTAGAAATTTTTAACAAAAATAAAGCGAGAAAATTTCAATGCATAGAAATTAAACAAAAAACTTCTAAATAACCAAATAAAAACCAGGATGGCAATTAATATATAATATAATATATAAAATTGCTAGATACAAGGACAAGATAAAAAAATCAGATGTAACAATGTGAAAAAAATTTAAAAATAAAAAATTTTTTAAATTATATTACTGGCAACAGCAGCAAAAACAACAAATACTTAAGAATAAATTTAATTAAAGATGTACAAAAACTATACACCAAAAGCTATAAACACAGTTGAGTAATAGACTCAAGTACATGGAGAGATATGCCATATTAGTGGATCAGAAGACTCAGTACTATTAATTCCTCGGTACAGTTAATATTACTGTTAATATAGATTCCACACAGTGCCAATTAAAAACCTAGCAGCTACTTTGTATTAAAAAATTAATCAAAATTTAAAATCAAGCCGATTCTTAAATGTAAATGGAAGCATTAAGGACCTACAAAGTCCAAAAGCAACAGTACTGAAGATAGTGTGATGTTTGTGTGAGAAGAGGCTCACAAACCAATGGGATAGGGCAAGCAAACTGGTGACATTTAAACAAGATTTTGAAGAAGACAAGGAAGAAGGGAATTCGGATTTGAAGCCTATTATGTGACAAGTACTTTAAACAGACTATTTTAATTAACCTCCATTTTATTTTAACCACAAGCCTGTTATAGTTTTAATACTACTATATTAGTGATGAGCAAACTACTGATCAAATAGTTTAGTCTAAGGTTACATAATTTACACATGGGGGAGCTGGAATTTGAATGTACATCGATCTGCTCCAAAATTCCAAGGTTTTCTAGCAGAAAAAGTGGGGGTAGGGGAGCAGAGTAATGAGAAGATGAACAGACATGGTAATCACAGGAGAGACCAGTACAGAATAGGTGACAGAAAATGAACAAAGGTCTCCTACTGTCTTAATTAAGAAAAACAAAGGGCCACAGAATATAATTCTACTGGTGGAAATGTGTATGTCAAAAGAAAGACTTTGGGAGGAAAAGAACATTGAGGTCCACATTATTCCTTTAGCTCCTGTCTCAGGTTTAGCCAGCTTGAAAGTGGCTCTGTACCTTGTTGCAGAATTTGAGTGAAAAGACCATAGCAAAATCTATGAATAATAAATTTTATCATTTTTTAATAACTCAATATAACAGGGTATCCAAGAAATGGGAGGTTATCACTGTAGTGGAATGTCCAGTAATATAAAGTGCATTTTAATGAGTCCACACAAACTTATTTGTCCAGTGAGATTTTAGCAAGCACAGGCTTAACAAGCACTTGCACACTGGGGATGTCCTCTTGAAATGCTTCCTTTTGAAACTCCAAGCTACCTAGCAAAGAAATGAGATCTGGCTCCTAGCAAAGAAATCATGTAAAGAGAAAGAAACATCAAGCCAGCTCCTCAGACGTTCCAGCTATCTTAACTGAGGCACCAGACATGTGAGGCCTTCCTGGATTTCTAATCCCAGTTGAGCTTCCAAATAAATGCAACTATGATTCACTCCAAGCAAGCCAAGCTGAAGAACTACTCAGCTGAGCTGAGCCAAGATTACAGAATATGAGCAAATACTTGGTTTACTATGCAACAAAAGATAACTGACAGATATTTTGATAAAAAGATTACTGTGTGTGTATATGTGTGTGTGTGTGTGTGTGTGTGTGTGTGTGTGTGTGTTTTAATTACTTCTCATATACCAGGTCTATGCAGTGTATCAGGGGGGAAAATACTGCATAAAGAAGCTAGTTACAATCCAAATAACGAGAGCATCACAAAACACTAGGTTAATTCAATGGATTTTTTTTTTTATTCAGGTACCTATACACACCTCTGTAAGAAGACATGTTTACTATAATAAATTGATATTACAACATAACATCAACATTCTCTACTGCATAATTTGTCCTGTTAGCTTACTTATGAAATCACTTGGTTGGTTATGAAATGCTAGCAACTGCTAAAATAGAAGGAAAGTGCATCTTAAAACAAATGTTTTTACAAATGGCTCTAAGGTGGGTTGCTTTTAAAAACATATTATTTGGCTTCATTCACTTCTGTCTCTATAAGCACTCATTCCTTTACCTTCATCCTTTTCAAAGGATTATTCAGCTCTCGCTGGAATGAAGCTGCTCTCCCTGAAAGGAAGGTCTGAAATGCAACAGCCAACAAATTCTCATACTTTTCAAGCAGAGTTTTATCTTCGGGAGGATAAATTCGTCTACAATAAATCAGACAAACCAATTTGTTTAAAAGAAGCTACTGTAGTGCAATAGCTAAGTTCAATTACACAGATAGTCCTTGACCACCTACTCTCTACCAGTTGCTTCACTAGGTGCTAGAAATAAAGATGAATGCAGCTATAAGAAATTCACACAAATTTTCATCAGTTATTTATACAAAGTTTATCTAGAGAATGGTCATTAAACAATGAAGCTCCAGAAAGCACAGTAAAAGGGTTGGTTGTGGAGCAGTGGTTGGAGAAGAATTGCAATTAGGCATATTGAAGAAATATGGATCTTCATGGGAGAGAGCAGGTGATGGGGAATAATCTGGAAATATGCTATTACAGTGTGGTTACTGACATATACAAGAATGTGGGCATTCATCTTGATATTCTCTTTTGGGATGGTGGAATGTGCCTCTCTGAAGAAGAGAAGAAGGTAGAGGTAGAATGAGAGGAATGTGTTCTCAGAGTTGCTGTTGATGGTGTTAAGGCAGAAAAGAATGTTTTACTAAGAGTGTGAGAAGCTCTGTGGCCCCAAGTTCTCCTAATCCTTAATGACATTAAGTTAATGTCAAGCTTGGGAAGAGCGGCACTCTGTCCAAGAACACAAGGAATTCAGAAGGGATGTCCTCTTTTATCTTCTCAGAGGATACCATGGAGGGGTTCCAGTTCAACACAGTCCACCCCTCTGTATTGTCTCATATCTGCCTCCTTTAAACATTTTCATTATTTGCCTGGTTCTTGATATATGCGAGTTTAAACAAAGTAGAGCAACCACTCTGAACTGACAGAAAGAAAACTATGAGACCTAAAACCTGACTTTCTCAAAATACTACATTATAAGTAAATAAGGTCACAGAATAGTATCAGACTTAAAAGATCTCATACAACCACCCACGAAGCTGGCTAGCAGGAATGAAACAAATAGTGCTCAAAATAAGTATAAAAGGTTAAAAATGTAGAACAGTTGTTTTGACACTTTACCTTTTCAATCTATAAGAAAATGGAGGCACAGTTACCTATAATTCCCCATATGCCGATTTTCATGTTCCTCTTTTAAAATCTGCTTTCGTAACTGAGCGAGTCTCTCTTTCTAGAAATGAAGAAATTTGACAAATAAAATCTGACCAATGAATTATGCAATTCAAATTGTGGATATATTCTAAAAATTTTCATACCAACTCTTCTTTCCGCCTCTCTAACTGATGTCTCTGCTGTTCCCAGTCTGAGGACCCTGGTAAGAGCCTTTTTATTGAATTTTGACCATATAGTCTCCTTTGAGCCTCAGCTTTTTGTTTGGCCAAGTTCCTCCTTTTATCACTGGTCCTGAAATTTAAAACACAGGAATTCAAGTAAGTCCTGATCTTATCCCTGTGAGGAGAATGAGCAGAAGAGGAGACACAGTGGGGCTATGAATCAATGTTTATATATATCCACATCCGTCATATCCATCTAATCATCCATCAACTATGGGTCTCCGTATACTAAACTGAAGTTCTGTATTCCCAGGAGCTGTGATGGAATACTCTGAGCAATCTACATTCTTTGGTATTTTCTTGAGATTAAAAGCATATATCCTTACAAAATGAACTTTGAGGTATACATGGAGCCACACTCTAAGTAAAACATTGTGTTAAGAATTGTGCAGACTTGGGGGCGCCTGGGTGGCTCAGTGGGTTGGGGCCTCTGCCTTTGGCTCGGGTCATGATCCCAGGGTCCTGGAATCAAGCCCCGCATTGGGCTCTCTGCTCTGCGGGGAGCCTGCTTCCTCCTCTCTCTCTGCCTCAGCTAGTTGTGATTTCTCTCTGTCAAATAAATAAAATATTTAAAAAAAAAAAGAATTGTGCAGACTTGAAAGACAAGTCTAACACATATATGCCCATGGAGCACTCCATCTGGATGGAGAGAAAAGGCACATCTATAATGTAAACTTCATTAGCATATGCTCAAAGTGTTAAGAATTGTACTAAATTCTTTGAGTGGAACAACACTAAGAAAAATAAGGAAAACGAATTCCAATTTTCCTTTATTTTTAAGTCTAGAAATTTCTCACTGTCTGAACTATGTATATCTCACTTTTAAGAAGACAAAAACACCCATAGATTATGTCCTGAACTGGTTGGCAAAGACACGCAAAAAGCAAAAACAAAAACAAAAATAATAATAAGGCTTACTTATATAATAATAATAAATGTAAAAGAAAGTATAGGTATACTGTTTGAATAATCCAAAATATTTGATGCACTTGTGTAAGCTAAATAAACAAAAATTTCACTTTCTATATCCCCTCTATTCATTTATTTTAGGATAATTGAAATGTCAGTTAAATTGAGGTGAATCATTCTTTGATCAAGCAAAAAAGGGGCCATATGAAAATTTCTTAACAAATTTACCTATCCAAAAAAAAAAAAAACAGAAAAACGAATTCATGCATTGATCTCTTTTTTTAATAATGCTTTCCATAGAAAGCTACTTCTTGAGCAGGTATCTGCTAAATGCTTGGAAACATTTAAAATAAATAAATTGCTTGGAAGCATCCCACAACTCTTTTAGAGTTCTTTAAATGACGATTAGAATCAATTGAAATAATAAAATCCCTGGGCTTAAATGACCTCAGAGGTCCTTTAATCCAACACCCTAAACACTATTTGAACACTTAATGGTAAACGCCTCACAACTTCATTAAGCAGTTCAATTAAACTTCTAACAAATTTCTTTCATACTGAGCCAAAAGCTTTCCTACAATATAGCATTTTAAATATTTGAGATCCATGATCATTTATACTGCAACCAACCTAATAATATTCTGTTGGTGCAGTAATCCCCCAAGTACATATCCAAAGGAGTGGAAATTGGGCTGCAAAGAGATACCTGCACTCCCATGCTCATTACAGCATTATTCACAATAGTCAAGACAGAGAAGCAAACTAAATGTTCCTCAATAAATGAATGATAAAGAGAATGTGGTATATACATACAATGGACTACTATCCAGCATAGGGGACGGGGAGAAATTCCTGGCTATGCTTTTCTTTTTTTTTTTTTTGCAAAAAAATTTTTTTTATGTTTTCAGGTTTTTTTTTCATTTTTATTTATTTTCAGCATAACAGTATTCATTGTTTTTGTACCACACCCAGTGCTCCATGCAGTCCGTGCCCTCTCTAATACCCACCACCTGGTTCCCCCAACCTCCCACCCCCCCACCTCTTCAAACCCTTCAGATTGTTTTTCAGAGTCCATAGTCTCTCATTGTTCACCTCCCCTTCCAATTTCCCCCAACTGCCTTCTCCTAACTCCCCATGTCCTCCATGCTATTTGTTATGCTCCACAAATAAGTGAAACCATATGATAATTGACTCTCTCTGCTTGACTTATTTCACTCAGCGTAATCTCTTCCAGTCCCGTCCATGTTGCTACAAAAGTTGGGTGTTCATCCTTTCTGATGGAGGGATAATACTCCATAGTGTATATGGACCACATCTTCCTTATCCATTCATCCGTTGAAGGGCATCTTGGTTCTTTCCACAGTTTTGCAACCGTGGCCAGTGCTGCTATAAACATTGGGGTACAGATGGCCCTTCTTTTCGCTACATCTGTACCTTTGGGATAAATACCCAGTAGTGCAGGGGATGCCTGGGTGGCTCAGTTGGTTAAGCAGCTGCCTTCGGCTCAGGTCATGATCCCAGCGTCCTGGGATCGAGTCCCACATCGGGCTCCTTGCTCGACAGGGAGCCTGCTTCTCCCTCTGCCTCTGCCTGCCATTCTGTCTGCCTGTGCTTGCTCTCTCTCTCCCTCTCTCTCTGACAAATAAATAAATAAAAATCTTTAAAAAAATAAATAAATAAATAAATAAATACCCAGTAGTGCAATTGCAGGGTCATAGGGAAATTCTATTTTCAATTTCCTGAGGAATCTCCATGGCTATGCTTTTCAATGGGACGGTTAACCCTGACTTAACAACTTAACAACTGCCTCTTTTTTGTTTACCCAGGCAGCAAGACCCAGTGGTTGGTCCTCTGAACAGAAAGGTAGGAAATCCATGTGTTTGAGGGTTGTTACTTTTTTAACTTCCTGAATGAACTATGCTTTAGTTTCTTCTTGTGAGGTGAGGAAGATAATGTAGAGATTTTCCTCAGGTATTCTCCAATACAACCTTACACTCTATATTGAATAATTATACACTCACTGTAATTTACCCTATTTACTGAATATTCAGAACATGATATGGAGAGAAGAAAAAGCAGTTTGTAGAGAGGAAAAGATATTTAAAAAGAAAACACTAAATGGGTTTGAAGAATGGAATCAAGAAATTCAAAATATAAAATAAGAAAAAATTACAAGCCAATCCCATGTACAAGTGATTGTTCTATGCCAAAGGTGGTGAAAACCTTCCAAAAGATGGAGGAAACACTTTACCTGATGTTTAGCAGCTTTAGAGCATTTAGCAGCACTCCCCTTTTTACATCATAGTCTATTTTCTGATCAGTTCCAAAGCTTGGAGCACGATTAATCTGAAATTTACAAAGAAAAGATGAGAATAGCCAAATGGTGGTGGTTAATTAATATTCAAAACATATTTGTTAAGCTAATGCAAGATCCCAAACCAGTAGAAAAACTCTACAATAAATCTCAAGGCTCTGCATGGTAGATGGTCCAGTTACCACTGCCATGTCTTCCTTCCCCACCACCCTAAGTCAAAGAGTTGCAAGGAATTGACTGCTCTCATGGTCCACCTCCCCCTGCTGCCTTAGCTCAGGATCTTCAGTAAGCATTTGTGCCCTCTCCCTCTTCTCCACCTTCTCCAACCCAACACCTCATGCACTCTAGGTTTTAAGTTTAGGGAAGTTAAAAGTGACTCATCCTGACAAAATTTTAGAAGACCAGTATTAACAATAATAATAATGATGTAACAAAAATAATATGCATGTTACCAATACAGTAATAATTAAATGTACTTATTTAGCATATAGAAACTCTCAGTGCCCTCTTTGCACTGCTTCAGATCTTCTGGATGATTTCATCTGTTGCTGCCTAAAAAAGAAATTATTTTCTTTCTACCTGGATCAAACAATAAATCATCAATTTTCATTTCCAAAGACACTGACTATAGAACTCAGAAGATACCATTAAAGATAACTGCAGATTAACTTCTATGAGTTTCTCTAACCGTTTAAGGACTCATGGGAATAAGCAAGACATTTATGGGTGTTCTTTTCAACAATTTTTCCAGGATTTCATTAAGATGAAAAATAGGAAGTAATAGTAACTGCATATACCCTGAAATCCATTTTACAATACACTACCACCTCAAGAGCAGGAATTTTTGTCTTTGTCTTTTTTGCTATGAAAACATAACTAGAATAACAAGTGTTTAAGAAAATTACTTAATTAATTCAGTTGGCTAGAACACTGCTGAGTTCAAACCTACAGCTTAGCTTCATGACCACCACCAAATCTCATAGCCTATCTCAAAAAAATATGACACCATTAGTCATAGAAGAGGGTTGTCTTATACAATTCTATTCCATAAGAGACAAAATAACTAACAGTATGCATTTCACAACTGGCAGCTATAAGCAATATAAATAAGTAGAAGTATGTACATAGAAGTCAAACAGACAACAAAAAGATCACCTGTAATCCCATTACCCAGTAGACTATAATCCATCTGATAAATGGTGTATTGCTAACCATTTGATAAATGATAAATTTTTGTTATGCATATTTATAATTTTTATTTTATCTTCCAAATACATACCTATACTAACAATATTATTCTATAATCCAAGTTTCTTTAAAATATATCATGAAAATCTTTCATGTCATCATTTTGACCATGGTATTCCATTTATAGAAATGTGCCAAACTATATTATGCTTTTGCTGATCTCTGATTTAGAAGGTGATGGATATATTTCTGCCCATGTGATGTGGTCTCAAGGAGAAGGGAACAGTGTGGTAACTTTAAGAACATCCATTTATTTCAGGCAAAATTTAAGAAAGGGAGTTTATTAATCTGTTACTTCAAAACTCTTAAGTATTTCCACTTACAAGTGTGAAGAAAGGATACGGTAATATCTTTTATATGAAAAATCTTTTAAAAATAAAATACTTTCTATACTATTCTATTCTGATTCAAATCTCTGCAATTTGTTATACAACTAACAACAGCTCTGCTGCTACACAGGACAGGATTATAAATTGAACCAGACATTTAGGAACCAATGACTAAATGGGTCACTGAAATGTTATCTATCTTTATAGAATTCCTTAGGTGTTCCATTCTAAAATCGCCATCTGGAATTCTACCAGACATATCTGTCCTCCAGGATGGAAGTAACCTCAGACCCTCTGTTACCTATGTCAGAATATTCCCTCTACTACCATAGAAAAGAAATTGGGTCTACTGAGAAATGTACCCACACAAGGTAAACTAATATGTGAAAAGGTAGAAGAAAACTTTTTTCAATTCACATTTTGGATTTTTCAAAAGTTTTATGAGAAAGGTAAAGTAAAAAATAAAGATAGAAGGATAAAGTAAAAAATAAAGACAGAAGAAATTCTGAAAATTAAGGTTCCATTCAGTCAAAATTTTACCCTGGGGTGTCTGGGTGGCACAATGGGTTAAGTGTTCAACTCTTGGCTTTGGCTCAGGTTGTTATCTCAGGGTCCTGAAATGGAGCCCAGCATCGAGAGACTCTCTCTCCCACCAGCTATGCCTCTCCCCACTGCCTCTCTCTCTCACAAATAAATAAATAAGTCTTTAAAAAAAAAATCTATTCTGTGATGTTGATGGCTTCTTTGGTTCTCATTTCCTACCCCAATTCTAGAACAAACAAAGCTCAGCAGATGTTAGAGTCTTAAAGTTCAGTAGCTTGTAAATGCATGCAAAAATAAAAACTATTGGAAAGCAAATTAAATTAATAAATACTATTTATTAGCCAACCAAATCATAATTTTATTATCAAAACAAGCAAAATAATTTTATGCATATATCAAAGTATCCATATTAGATTCTAGGCTCCCAAATTACCATTGTTCCCTTGGTCTAGCAACTTATCCCCATTGCACCCCCATCTTTCCTAACCCCCAATCCCCACTGCACCTTCCACAGCCTTAAGCACTCTGCTCAGGTGTTCCCTCCTCTGCAAAGATTTTTTTAACTGTCAAATAAACACATGCACACAGAGAGATTAATCACTTTATTGTTTGTGCTGGTACCCTGTTCCTTACTTTTTACTCATAACTATTACTGTAAGACACATATCTGAGTCCCCACTAGACCAGGGTAAGTGTTCTGTCTTCTTGGGTCTCCACCCCCTGACACAAGGGCTTGTTAAAATTAATTCATGGGTAATTAAAGTATCAACAGCTTATTCATATCCTACCCAATTTCCATATTTTCCTCCCAAAAAATGTTTCTGTGCTTGAAAATTTCTGCAATTTTGCCACTATGAATTATTACCTGCAATTATTCCAGTTAACTAAAAGTTATCATATTCTCAGATGCACCTTCTATCTTATTCCACTTGATGGTGCCAAAAGGTTTTTAACAACATATGTTAGAACCACTACAATTGCAGCTGAGAGAAAACACAAAGAAGCAAGATCTAAATAAGATTCCTTTAATTATTTTAATATAACAAATCTTTCATTATCCATAGCTGTTGGTTACTGTAAAGTTTCTGTAATGGTTCTGACTGATCTGGAAATGAAGAAATGAATCAAAAATGAAAATATGTTAATGCAAATAATGTTATTTAGCTCTTGATTATTGTCGAGTTTTTTAATGGCTATTGATCTGGACATGATGAAGAGAATAAATGAAGAAACATTAATGCAAACAACAGTGTTTTGAGCCTTTAAAAAAATACAAAATTCAACCGTTCAGTCAATTCTGATATACCAAACTCATACAAAGCTCATTAGACAAATGCTTTTAAAACCAGGTCAACTAATCATCTGCAGTCATTATTCCCTGATATACTTTCAGTTCCACCTCATGCATGCGCCGTACTTCTTCCCCACCCCATCAAAGACAAAGGACAAGCAGCAAGAGCAGGAAAAGTGGATCTATAGTTAAGAACAGGAAAGGAAAATTGCAGACAAAGTAGGAAACCTAAGGAAGAAAATATCAGGCCCTAGTAAGATGCAAAGTCAAGTGTTTTCATATTCATATATATGTAATGAAAGAAGCAAAAAGACAAGCAAAATTCCTCACATTTTTCTTATTTCGAGGACCCAGGCAAGAATAAAATTTGAACATCTGACACCTATAGTTGATTGGAAACATAAGATACATTCCTGGAACATAGAATGAACACACACACACACACACACACACACACACACACACACACACCCCATAAGCCCTCCAACTGGGAAAGTGCTCTTTCTTGAAGATATACTTTGAATCTCTTGATTATCTATCACTCATTCAACTTGCTTTTTCAAGTTACAGATGGAACTTCCAACTTCAAAATCATTACCAAAAAAAAAGAGATGATCAGCTTAAAATGAAAGGTACTTGGTGACTGTGCCTTCTACAGCAGTATGTCCCACAGTGTAACTAATCTAATCAACACTGGTGTTAAGTATGTGCTGTTTTCCTGGTAAAGTTTCCTAAGCACAGTGTTCTGTGCCCATGCACTCTGTGACTCCAGATCTGGGGTCTGAGAGGGAGATGCTGAATGGGTTAGTACTGCACCACATAACTTCTAAGTTTTGTTTTTGTTTTTTGTTTTTTGATGTAACATAGATATGACTGGAAGGAAATGTACAAAAATCTTAAACAGAGACTATTCTTATTTTTCCCTTATATCATCTCATCTTTTCCTAATACTAAGTGACCTTTTATAATAGGAGAAAAGTAATGATGACTCTGACCATAGCAGGGACTGGCAGCAAATCCAAAGGAACACAGTTAACAGGCTGGGTATGAGCGGAGCCCCAGGCATATTATATGGCCTTAAGGGAGAATCCATGCCAGCTGGGGTATGAGGTACTGAATACTGATTAATGAACCAGTGGAGCCTCTCTCTTCTTGGAGAGTTTGAATGGCTATGATCCTGAAGCCCAGCCACCCACACAGAGGAAAGACAACACCCAGAAGTCACGAAGTGGTAGAGGCCGTGAGGCTGGGAAAACAGCGGAGAAAGTAGATAACAAATCAGTAAAAGCAGATCCATGCATATATTCAAAATTCCTGGCCTAGAAATTCACTCGACATTCATTTAGGAAAAGTAGTATCAAGCACATACTGGCCCATTCCTGGATCTGTTCTATTCTCCGAAATTTTGTTCTCTTCCTCCCACATGCTCCATTCAAGCCTCTTTCTGCCCAGTTAATGAGCCAACTGTGCCAAGTACACATTTAAAAAACATTTGTTTTCATGCACAAGGACAGTAGTAACTTCACTTTCTTCTTAAAAGAAATGTCTTACCTCCAGAAGCCATGGCTTTAGTTTTCTGTCCAACAAAATATCGAATCCCAGGACTTCGAAACAGACACTTTCACTTCCTGGAGGTTGACCGGGTCTGCACATTCGATACGCATGCAGGACATGAGGCTCTGCTACAATCAAAGTCTTTACAACCAACTCCTGCACGCATAGTGATTTAAAGAAAAAGAAAAAAAAAGGTGAAAATGCCTTACAGAAAAAGTTTACATATATGGAAATAAGGCCTGGACCTACAAACAGCACCCTGGTCAAGTTCCCAAAGCTCTATGCCATGTGGCCCCTGCCACTGCTCTGATTCCACTTCATGCCACGCCTGCCCTGCTCACTACCCCCCACGCAGGCTTCCTGCTCAGGGCTCCTGGTCATAACTGGGTCCTCCTTCTGGAACACCTCTCCTGATAGTCCCACGCCCGGCCTTGATATTCAGAGAGACTTCCCCAAAGCTGGAGTCAACAGTAGCTGCTGTCATTCTTTCTTGCACCACTTCTCACAGTATAGAATCAGCACATCTTTTCCTTTTTTTTGTTGAGAGCCATGGCCTTGTGCCTATGTTAGTGCCTGCCATTTAGAAGATGCTCAAAATAGTTATGAATAAGTAAAAAAGTTGATAAATGTGGCTTCTATCGGTTAAATAAATAAGGCTAAGATCATATGCTAGCCTTCTCAGAAACCATGCAGAAGGGTTTAGGAGTGGCAGGGAAGAAAAACTACAAGGAGGATAAACTATTTCACAGACAGCATAGAACTTCCACTTAGACAAAAGCTGGAAAGGTGGGATAGAATCTAGGGGAGGTGGGCTTCTTTGTGTGGTAGTGATTTTGCAGTTCATAAGGTTTACCTGAGAAGAGAGTCCAGCCGATTACAGAAATAGCTATCAACACTTTCTGCGAGGACACACGACACTACTAGAGTGAGTTATGAATACTCATAAAACAAAAAGTTGGTTTACTGAAGTTTAAGAACAAGTTACGGATTGTGGAAAAGCTGTCTTGCAGGGGTTTTTGGCTTAGGATATATGTCTTTTTAAGTCCCTCTCTACAGGTATAGGCAATTTAGCAAGGCAATTAAGAACTTAGCTCAAAAATCAGGCTTTCTGGGTTTATTCTTGGCTTTGCTTCTTGCTAGATGTACAACCTCAGTTACGTTGCTTTAACTTCGTCTCACTTTCCCCAAGATAAAGGGGAAGTAGTAGTAATACCTACTGCAAAAGACTGATGTAAGGACAGAATGAGACTCCATTTAAAACTCTCAGCATAGTGCCTAGAACAGAGTAAACCTTCAATAAGTGTTAACTACTACTATTATTATAGTTATTCTATCATTCCTCCCAAACCCCACCTCCTGTGTCAGGTCAGAAACAAACATTCTACTACCTGGTGGCAGCAATATTCACTGTATGAGAGAAAAAAAATGAGAGACAGAAATTAACTTTGCTGTTACCCAGACCCCCAATCCAGATCATATTTGGGTTAAGTATCAGAGATGGCATGAGAGGTTGTTTTACAAAATTTTCATCAAAATAAAAAATTAACAGTAACACTAAAGGATATAAAGACCAAAGCCAAAAAACCACTTCATATAAATCTTTGGATATATTAGTGAAGTCACTAGAGAATAAAGGAAAAAAAGTTAAAATCTTGGCTAATAAGTATCTGCATGAAACAACTCACGCAGGGTGGGGAGAGTGAATAGTAATAAATCCTGAATTACAAATCTGTGTTTTTTCTACATAAAACACACATTTGTAAGGAATGCAAAGGCAAGACTGCAGATATACGTGAAAATCAGGAGTGACATAACCAAACATGAATCAAATTCCATTAATGCTTTTGAGAATTTCCAACACAGTGGCATTGCTTTGAAATATGATTTGTAGATTTGTACATATATGTAAATATACAAAAAGCATTCAGTAAGGATGGTTTTACGAGTGATTACAATGGTTGTAATTTCTGTGGCTTGATTTTCTAGTGATTTCTTATTCATTCTTGACCTGCACAAAAGTATATATCTCTGTGCTACATATGGGGTACTACTGTATGTCAGTTTTCATGCACAGTCACTTTTTAGAGAAATTACCCCCCTAAAAAAAAGGTCATTAGTTAAAAAAGTCCTAAGTTAAATTCATGAAATTTGCAAACTATGACATTAAGATAAAAATTTACTGATTGACACTTTATCTCCTCCTGTTTTTATATTATTTCATTAACTCATCTTAAACAGATATCTTTATATATAGTTCTTAGTAAAGATAAATATAATTATAAAATATAATTATA